>NW_027206048.1:0-600000 GCF_024711535.1 Dipodomys merriami | reverse complement strand
ATCCCAGCAACGAGCACCTAGACTCAGCCAGTCTGGGGAACAAGGGACCATGGATAGGTGTAAGAGGAGATGTTGTCAAACAGCTACTTTGTGCCTGCCCTTTCAAAATTAACCACAGTTGGGAGGTCAATAGAAGTAAGAAGCCTGCCCATCCAATGTCTATACCTGTCTACCTATTAACTGAACAGGAATTTATATTCTTGTCTTTGTCACTTGACTTATCCTCTACCTAGTTGCCAGATATCATAAGTAGCTAGAGACATTTCAACCAACATTTTCAGTCCTTCCTCTTGCCATTTATTTGCTCTCTAGTATTTTTTTCCAGCCCTTCAATGCCTCATGAGACCTCTCCAGAGTTCATCTAAGGACTCACACCACCAAGGGACAGCAGCTGCTCACTGCCTTCTCTGGGAGGGGACCAAATTTCAGACTTTTATCCCTAATGTCAATGCCCCTGTTCAGCAGGAAGTAGCCAGAGAGAATCCGTGCCCCATTTCATGATTATTAAAAGACTGGAATGTAAGGTCTGCTCCTGGATGGAGAGCAAAGTCTCCACTGAGTACCTGCATTACCTAGGTGCCTGGAACGCCTGGAAGAGGTCACATCTGCATCCACTGAGGTCACATCTGAATTTGATGTGGCCACACCTTTCTCCACCCATACCCCAGATAAGGCCTAACCCAGGCCCAGATGCTCTCTTTCCCAACTCTCTCTCTTTCCCAGCTCTCTCTTTCCCAGTTCTCTTTCCCAGCTCTTTCCCAACTCTTTCCCAGGCCTTTCCCAGGCCTTTCCCAGCCTTGTGGAAGGCCAAGATGGCCTGGTGCCATCTTGAATAAACCTACCCCTTACGTGAATACCAAAAAAAAAAAAGAATTCATAGTAGTTCTTAAAATCTAAAAACATATGGACAGGTTTCTCAGCAGAGGAAGCAGGAAAACCCAGACAGCCCTTCCAATATTCCCATGTGGTGTTTCAAAAATCACTAATGATGAAGGAAATGGTGGCCTTGAATTTCATGAAGGCCATTCAGTGGGCATGAGGGGTTTATTTAGATTCATTCTCTTAATTTGTGTACTTTTGGCATTATTGGCATCTGACTCAGTGTTTCATTCTTGATAATCAAGTGCTCTACCACTGTAGCCATGCCACATCCCTTTGTGTGATGCTTTATGCCAAGACCAGACATTCTGGGATCCTCTTACTTGCATGTCATGCCACACTTGGATGACAGATGCATGCCACCACCCTCAGCTTTTCAATTTTTCTCCCCATGCTATCCTGAAAGGTCAATGCTCCTGATTTTAGCCCTTCCCTGTAGCTGGGATGAAATTTTTATTAAAAACAAAATTAAGAGCCTAAATTTGGTTTTTAAAAAGTTCAATACATGTGTTACAATTTTCTCCCAAAACATAAAATCCTGTGCTTCTAACTTTAAAATACTTAGCCAGCTAAGGGGTATTATGCATTTTGAATGTCTAACAACCACCCCAAAGTAGGCTGGCTACACACATTCCCATCACATCTATGTTCATGATTTGCCCAATAGTGACTGCTCTGACCCTGCGCCCCTTCACTTTCTCACAGTCCATCTCTAAGCAACTCTCAATAAAATCTGCATGTCAAGTACCCCATTTCCCAAACCCTATCTGCATCATGACATATAGAATCCACCTCACCTGAGAACCTGAAATCGTTCTCACCAAATACCTGGCAAACTCATCTATGAAACCATGAGCCTGGTTTGGTCATTCACTTACATAACAACGTGACAGCTTCCTGGCTTTGTGGAGGGAAGCTACACTGAATCATTGTGAAATAGCAGTCAAAACCGTGAAATCAACAACAGATACATGCTTTGTATCTGGTGAAAGACTGTGCTCAGGGAAGACTCAAAACAGTCCCTCCAAACAGACAATTCAATGTGACAAGTGTAGTGACCATTGGATTCACAATCCTGTGTGCACATACTGAGTTGGAATCTCCTTCTCTACAGGCTTGATAGGCAAATAGTCACTACACCCCCTAATATGGTGACACCTTCTCTGAAACCATTTGAGGTCTGAGCGACATGGGAAGGATTGGACATGAATCAATGGAAGCCACTGCACAGCCCAAAGTTCCTCAGGGTTCTGGAAAGGGACCTCTCCTGATGGTGAAGGATATCAAGGCCTTTCTTTCAGGAGCCAAGGCAAGATAACCCTAACTTCCCTGCAGGTGCAGACACTTACTTTGAGATACTCTTGCTGAATGACACCACCACACAAGTGGAAGAGTGAGGTCTCCAGAGAACGCACTTAGGGAAGAACAGTTGCAAATCGCACCATAGGTTGGATCTGACAGGAGCCTGCTGTTCACTGGCACCAATGTGACAGGATAGCATCCCATTTTCCAGGCCATATGGTAGCACAGGAGGGGGCTCTGCCTTGGAATGCTCTGTCCCCCATACGTTATTGGTTCAACAGATGTGAAATCCACGAATAGAATTCCTCAGAACCTTCTTGAAGGCCCTTGGTGCCTTTCTCATCCAATCGCTGCCTCCAACAGTGACTGGAAGTAGCCTCAGCTTCTGAAGGACCCCCCAGCTTCTGTCTGACTGGTGGCTTCCAGTCAAGCACACAGGCACTGGCCCTCTTCTTGAATTAGATGGGCCTCACTTGTCTCATCTGAGGGCAAGCCACAGAATTATGGCTTAAGTCTGAAGAAGGTCTAGTCACTGCCACCTTTTAGCTGCTGCAGTTATGAGCTGCCATGTGTTGAGGCCACCAGAGACCATGTATACACGACAGTCTCTGAGGACTCCACACACAGATGCCCAGTCATTCTAGCATTTCAGGTGCCCTGCCAAACACTTAAGGGAATGGCTACAGGAAAAGCAGACCAACTCAACAGAACCAGCTTAGACTAACTTGTGATATTTCAAGATCATGATGCTTCCTTTGCTCTAGACACAAGATAATTATGCCAAATGCAAAAACAGAGCAACTGCTATCCTGTCACAACTAAAAGTGTGGTGTTCCCACTATCTGTTTCACTGGTGCTGTCCTGGGACTGGTTGCTCTGCCACAAATTTGGTGTCTCATGCAGTCCCTGACATCTGCTCAGGAGGTGGGAAAATACAACCACCTACAAAAAAGGGAAACAAATCACACTACTTTGGCTGAATTTGAACCATGGTCCCTCACATCTCAGCTTTCTGAGCAGCTAAGATTATAGCTATGAACCCCAGCTCACAAGAAAACACCGAGTGTTTATTCTTAATAGTGAAGTGTATGCCCTTAGAGCAAGGCATGCAGGCTGGTGGTGAGGGCCTGGCTTTGAATCCTGGCTTGTTTGATCTCATTGTTAGAATATGGTGGTAATGGGATTACCTTCCTTAGCTGGGTACTGAGGGGGAACTGTGGGAAACTTAACATATTAAGGACATTTGGGACAATGACCAATGTCAATGGTCAATAGACAATGGCCAATAGACAATGGCCAGGGCATGTGGGCATGATCAGTTTGAAGGGCAAACATTCTGCAAACAATTCTTATTGCAAACACATTGCCTTCAAAGCCATTTTTTTTTTGCATGATTTATTAAAAAGGGAGTAAGGGATGCTAGTCTGGTTCTGGAAACAGATGTAACCCAAATTGCTGCCAATTCCTCAGTGAGACCTGGGAACGCATGATCAATAGGCAGAAAGTGGACCACAATATGTGGGTATGGACAAAGTTTGTTGACATATCACATGCTGATTTACAGCATACAGACCTAAAAGTAGATCTTCAGACAAAGAGAAGAAAGTTAACTTTACAGAATTTCATACGAACACAGACAATTAGAGGTAATTTTAAGTCAGTAAGCAGGAAGAATTAAACCTTGTCAACAAATGTGAAGTAGCTCCAGTGATCAGAGGTTGCAAAGAGTAAGCAAGGCACAGGTGAGCTTCCTTAGACACACAAAGAGAGTCTCTGGGCATTGTCCTATAGAATTAACAGGGGAGAATAATCGCACTTCCTGCAAACCTTCACCTGAGTCTGGCAGCTGGGCATCAGGCCTTTGCCCTGACATGGAGAAAGGGGAGTCCCTCTTATTTCCCCCAGAGGGAATACATGCAGGCATATGCACACTCATGGCACGTAAGACTTCAGATGGGGTCATGAGAATCAATGCCTCCAACTAACTTGCCTACTTGGTTCCTACAGCTGTAGAGCTCCATCTTCCTCACACCAACATTTTGTCCTTGTGACTGCCCAGAGACAAGAAAGTTTCCAAACAACTGGAAAGGGTTGCCTTCCTGGAGGGCTCTGATTGGAGAAGAGGCTTGGTCATGAGGACTTCCCATTGGTGGGTTCCAGTGCTGATGTTCTGTGACCTTCCCAAAAATCTTACACCTTCCCTCCCCTACCTTTCAGAATGACAGCACAAAAGCCATTATAAACACCTGTCTCTACTTTACCCTAACCCACTTTCTTATTTCAAAGGGTAGGGGTTGGGGGCATAAGTTTGCATCAGGAAGCTAAGCTAACAAACAACAAAATAACTTGAGTTTAAAAAGATCTAAACCCCAGGAATACCTCCCTGAGAAGGAGGAGAAATGCTTTTATGGACTTCTTCAGAACTGTGGTATTCAAAATGGAATGCTACAGACAAACCAATGGGGTTAAGAAGTAAGATGTAGGCTGAGCATCTCTAATCTGAGGATCTTGTGTTGTGATGCTGTCTCAAGTGAGAAGATTCCACATTGGGCTTCCTGTGACTGTGGCCATCAAAATAGGAGCACGCTGCTATGGGCTCATGCCTGTAATGCTAGCTGAGATATAAGGATGTCTACAGTTCAGAGCCAGTGTAGGTAGAAAAGTCTCTGAGATTCTGATCCCCAATTAACCACAAAAATGTAGACATGGAGCTGTGTCTCAAGTAGTAGAGCACTAGCCTTGAGCAAAAAGCTCAAGGTAAGTGCTCAGTTCCTTAGATCAAGCCTCAGGTACAACACAAAAGGAAATGAAAACAAAAAACATCAAGGCACACTAAAAGTATATAAAGTTATCTTCAGTCTAGGTATATAAGTAATGAATGCATTTTATGTTTAGAATTAATCCCAGCACGAAGTTACCTTATCACATATATGCAAATGTTCCAATATCTGAAATTCAAAATATCTCCTTTCTCAAGTATTTTGTAGGAAGGACAGTCAATCTGTTTTAAATTTTCTATTATTAAACCATTCTTTAAATTTTTCCACATTCTATATGTCATATAATTCTTAACATTACTTAAATAGAAATAAGCAAACATCTAACTGCAGACGACATGTGCCTATTGTGCTTTCCATGCTACCAAATTCCTTAATCCTTGTCCACAGTACTAAGAAATGGGTACTACTGAAGAAGAGATTAAAAACATTTCTCTATTTCAGGTGGTGTACAGTCTGAGTATTCAAAGGTAAGTCAGGATATGTCGTATTTCTTAAAGCTATACCCTTAAAAAGCAGACATCAGAATACAACACAGGAGGTACTTCCTAAGTACCCATTGGATGAGTAAGTGATGGGCACTCAAGACTGCTAGATTCTCTTTCCATAGAAGGGATTATTATGTTATATTAAAAGATAAGAAGTGAAGAACAGAACACATGGGAGAACTTTTGCAGCCATGCTCCTTTTTAACCTCATCTCCATATACAGTACTGAAGATCCCTTCAGATGTTAAAAGGGAAGGCAGAGGAAAAGAGAACAATCACCTGGAGATTACAGAGTTTCATCCAGTCAGGACTTAATCTGTTTTATGTCCCAAGTTCTATCTGGAGGCTGATGAATATCAGTCCCAGATGAATGTCAATCAAAATGTAGCTCTCAATTACAACTCCCCAAAGAACTTTCAAAATTATGCCAATTGTATTATTCTATACTCTGTAGAAACTAACCCAAATGTCACCTTTCCCAGGTCAGAAAGTATGTGCCCAATGGCCAAGTTCACCAAACTCCATGCTAGACAGGCCTTGTTAATATTGCTCTTAGAAACATGTACATCCTGAATTACCAGAAAGAAACAAGAAAAATGATTCAGAAACCAGCCTGTTGGCATAAACTGCATCACATCAACACCTAAGTAGTTTCTTTATGTGGCTCCATTCTCTGCCCTTCCCAGGGCTTTACCCAGGGACTCTGAGCTAAATTTTTAATATATACATACACATACATATGTATGTACTTATGCATATATGCATATATATGTATGTACATGCATTTAAACACATATATAAATACAAATACACGCAAATTATCATAACAAATAACACTGACTGCCTCCCCATAAAAGAAGTAAGGTTTCCTGAAGCTGAATTCCAGGTCTAATAAACAGAACAAGAAAACTTCTAGATGTAAAGTGAAGGCTCTCAACCTGTAGAGATATTTTTCTATGAAACCAATCAAAATAAGAATCATACCCTTCCAGTCTTCAAAGACAGTTCTTTTTACAGGAATTATGCATAGAGATGCAAAACATAAAGTTGTCTTTTGTCTTAGCTCATGAAGGTAAACTCCCTCTAGAATAAACTACTGAGCCTAGATCATACATTGTATGTTGAAGAATTTAAATACTCAATGCATATTATTGAAATTAATTCATAGTCATGCCTAAGAAATTAATTTACCTCTGCCCTGTTTTCCTTATGTATAATGTACCATGAAATCAAAGAAATAATAGTACAAGTTAAAAAAATACCTATTCCAATGTGGGCAATATGAAAAAAAATTACTAAGGAAAATAGAGATACTCAAAAGTAACAATCAGTATGGAAATAAATCAATAGTCAAACTTGTGAGTAGCTGTCAATTGCTTAAAACATTACACCCAGACCTAAACCATTTTATCTTTTCAGAAGGTTCACCATCTCTATAGTAAAATAACCATTTACTCCAATATCCCCCAGCATTTTTTGGGGACATGAAGGTTAACAATACATTTTAGAGCTAATTGTCTCTCTGGAGCATTTTTCTCATCAGAGGACTTTTCCATTTTCTACTCAGCACAACCCGCTCTGTGCCCTGCTTGTCAAAGGCAGACTCCAATCCCACAGGCATGCCCATGCCTGGAAAGTCCATCACTAATCCCCAATGGCTGAGCTCACACTCAACACTCTCCATTTCATCTGCAGTTTCTATTGTAACCAAAGGAAAAAGCCAAAGAGCAAGACACAAACAGACCAGAACAGCAGCCACAGACAGTGCTGAAGTCTGAAATGGGACTTAATATTTATGAAAAAAAAAAACATTCCTTAGGTTGAATCAATAGCTCCAAGTTCCCAGCTGCACCTGGGCATGGGCAACCCCTCCTGCTGCACAGCATGCCCTCTTCATTCATTGGTTCAGCATCTTGCATCATGGTTGAATCAGTCTTACCCAAGGAAAGGAAGAAAAGGAATGACATCTGCTCTGTTCTCTGCAATTTATCAGCTCTAGTTTTCTCATCCAAGAAACACATATGTCCAGTCCCTTCCTCACACACAGTCTTTGTTCTAGCACTGCAGAACTGCAATTCTGGGGGAAGAGAGAGTCATACAGTGTTATCTTAGCTCTTGCTTGTTTATGAAGTGTTCTAAACCCAAGGAAGAAACATTTAGATTGGAGACATGTAAAAAAAGATTTCTGTTCTAACTAATTTGTTTCAAATTTTAAGGATACAGTGAATTTGGAAGCCTGCTAGCAGAGACATGGTTTTTTGCAGTTTGCTCTCTACCTTTTGAGTCCCCCTGTATCCTGGTTAGAAAGACCAGAGAATTCATATAATCCATTCTATCGCTTGTGTCAAAATAGCCCATTTTTTAATTAGTTTTTTTTTATTGTGAAAATACTGTACAGAGGGGTTACAATTACATGGACAAGATAATAAGTACATTTCTTATCAAGCATTGTAACCTCCTCCTCTGTTTAACCTTCCCATTCCTTCTCATCTTCCCCGCCCCCTCCACCAAATCCCCCTGCCCCCCCAACAAAGTTGTAAAGTTCGTTTTCGACAAAACACTTGTACATCTCATTGTTGCAATGGGTCCACCTGTATCCCTATTTAAACGATTTGTTTTTCCCCTTCCCCTCCACAAATTATACTGACATCAAATACAGTGAAAGCAGGGGTTATACTTTGGGGAAGGGACATACATAGCAACAAAGAAATAATCTTATAAATGTTAGAAACAATCGCATGAAAGAAAAAAAAATTTGAATATATATTTTAGGTTTCATTTCCCTAACATCACCTTATCTGACGTTTACTGCTTAACTCAGACATATACTAGATATTGCAAATAAGGGAAGCCATGGGACCTATGTTTCTCTGGGCCTGGATTACTTCACTTAATATAATTTTTTCCAAGCCTTTCCATTTCCTAACAAATGGGGGCAATGCCATTCTTTCTGATGGAGGCATAGAATTCCATTGTGTGTGTGTATGTGTGTGTGTATATACCACATTTTCTTGATCCATTCATCTACTGAGGGGCATCGGGCTTGGTTCCATATCTTAGCTATAGTAAATAATATTGCAATAAACATAGTCATGCTGGTAACTTTAGTGTGGTCTTGTTTGTATAAATTTGGGTAAATGCCCAAAAGTGGGATTGCTGGGTCATAGGGGAGCTCTATGTGGAGTCTTTTGAGGAACCTCCATACTACTTGCCAAAGTGGTTGAACAAGTTTACATTCCCACCAATAATGCAGTAAGATTCCCTTCTGTCCACATCCCCTCCAGCATCTGTTGTTATTAGAGTTCGTGATTTTAGCCATTCTAACTGGAGTGAGGTGGTATCTAAGTGTTGCTTTGATTTGCATTTCTTTTATGGAGAGGAATGTTGAGCATTTCTTCATGTGTCTATTGGCCATCCTTCTTTCCTCTTCAGAGAAGTTTGTCTTTAAGTCTTTAGCCCACTTATTTCTTGTGCAGTTGTTTCTTTGATGATTTGTTGTTGGGGGATTTAATTTTTTGAGTTCCAAGTATATTTTAGATATGAGACCCTTGTCCGTTGTATGTCTAGTTTATCTTCTCCCAATCCATGGGCTTAAAAATAGCCCATCTTGAAGGCCAAATCACCTTCAAGACTTTGCAGGGAAAAGGAATGATATCCCTTATCCATTCTCTTGTTGAGAGTTAACATAATGTGGCAAATTCCTCCCATCCTTAGCCTCATTTTCCTTAGTCCAGAATTTCTGTTTAGCAGACCACTGTTAGGCTCACTTCCAGCTTCATGAAAGATACTCTCCTTACAGGCCATCTAAGTCAATGTTAACACCTCCTTCTTTAGGACAATAGTCTAGATTATTGGGATTGGAATTCAAATTCAAAATGGAACATCTGGTTTACTCACGCTCCTGAGACCTACACCAAGTATTAGCATTGAACCTTAGCTCAGTCCCCTGCAATAGCTGATCATATACCTCATCCTACCAATGGCTGGTCACTTTTGGTGGGAGGATCATTCAAGCCCAGGAGTTGAAGGACATCCTGGGTAACACACACAGGAAGATTCAGTCTCAAAGAAACAGGTGCAGAACTTCTCTAACAGAGGCTCTGCTTTTAATCCCAAGTACTAAAAAAACAATACTAACCTAATGCATAATAACTTTTTACTAATAATCAATCTCTTTTAATGCACAAATTATAAGTATTCTTTTTAAGCATCAAACTTTAATCTGCAAGTTTATAAAGATTCCAGATTACTGTAGAAGAAAGGCATGCTTAGGTTCCTCGCTCAGTGAAGTAAGCTTAGAAGTAGGAAGCAATTTCAAGTCATTTCTTACCTTAATACAAGGACATCAAAGACATGTTACTAACACTCATTAACTTTGCTATGCCTGTCATCCACCTTGAAAGCTTTTGTGTTGCTGCTGAAGATTTTCCACTATTCACTCATTTGCTTCAATGGGGACTTCTTTTCACATAACAGGATTATTTCCTCCATGCAGTCCTGGAAAGGTATGAAAACAGGAAGCTCCATTATTACTCGACCTCGCTGTTTTCTTTTTTTTTTGTGCTTGTATGAGAACTTGAACTCAGGGCCTGGGTACTATCCTCTAGTTTTTTTCTGTCAAGATTGGTGTTCAATCCCTTGAGCTAAGGCTATATTACCACAGTTTTGATGGCTAAATGGAGATAATTGTGTGCTTTCAAATTCAGTCTTCAGATAGCAGCCTTCTGAGTAGGATTAGAGAGGTGAGACTATAGTGCCCAGCCCCCAGAAGCATTTCTTCCTTAGAAGTGGTGCTGTGGTTGAAGAGGTAAAGCACCAGCCTCGAGAACACAAAGGGCCAGGGCCAGTGGCCAGGCTCTGAGTTCAAGCCCCACCACTGAGAAAAAAAAACACTTAAATGAAATGAAACTATTATTTTAGATATGAGACCCTTGTCCATTGTATGGCTAGTGAAGATCTTCTCCCAATCCCTGGGCTTTCTATTGATTTTGCTAGCTATGTCCTTTGCCATGGAGAAACTCTGCAATTTCATGAAAGCATATTTGAACAAACTTCTTTGATTTATTGTGTTTCTGGATATCTATTAAGAAAATTTTGGCATACACTAAGGAAACCCAGGGTTTCTCCTATTCTGTCCTGTAATGTTTTCAGGGTGTCTGCTTTGACTCTGAGGTCTTTGGTCCATTTGGAGTTGATTCTGGTGCTGGGTGATATATAAGGATTTAGCTTTAGTTTTCCACAAGTAGTTAACCAGCTTTGCCAGCACTATTTACTGAAGAGGTTGTCTTTCTTCAATTCTATTTTTGAGTTCCCTTATCGAAGATTAGATGGGTTCATTTCTGGGTTTTCAATTCTATTCCATTGGTCCTGAGGTCTGTTTTTGCGCCAGTAACCACCTGTTTTGATTACTATGGCTTTGTAGTAGAGTTTGAAATTTGGTACTGATATTCCTCCAACATTGTTTTTTCTGATAAGGATCATTTTTGTTGCTGCTTAGTGGATAGTGAAGTTAAATAATTACTTGAAATTTAATTATCTTATATTTATAAGGTTATACAAAGTGAAACCTCATTTTAAACTGAGAAATGCATTCTTGCTAAAGTAGTCATTGCATAATCATTTCTCTTCTACTGGAGTTATTGTTTGGCTTTTTATTTTTATTTTTGTTGTCCATGAAGCTTGAACTTTGGGCCTGGCCCCTGTACCTGTGCTTCTTTGAGCTCAAGGCTAGCTCTCTATCACTTGAGCCATAAGGCCACTTCCACTTATTTTTGAGTAGCTTATTGAAGAGTCTCAAGAACCACTATCCTCAATTCTCAAGTTCCTGAGTAGTTAGTATTACAGGCATGAGCCAAGCCACTAGCACCTGCCTTGGGCTAACTTTCTAAATGAAATTGTGTAAGAAAAAAATTGTCTGTTAGTAAGGATCAGTAAAAAATTCCCTCTGACTTTGGAAACATTTTTTCTTGGTTTGTGTATTTTTCTTGCTGGTGGCAATCAAATTCAGAATTTCATGCAAACTACGCATACTATCACTAGCTATACCTGGAGTTATTCTGTGTTCTATTTATTTTAATTTTGGGGGCTGATTCTGGGACTTGAACTCTGGGTCTGGGCACTGTCCCTAAGCATTTTTGCTTAAGGTTACTACTATGCCACTAAAGCTACAGCTGTGTTTCCAACTTTTTGGTTGTTAATTGGAGATAAGACACATAGATTTTTCTCCCTTGGGTCAGCTTTGAACAGAGATTCTTAAACTTCAGCCTCTTGACTGGCTAGGGTTATAGACTTGAGCCACTAGCATACACTTATGTCTTTAAAATATATCCATTAGTAACAATAATAAATGACTTATTATTACTACAGGATCACACCTACAATGCTACCTACTTGAGAGGCTGAGATCTGTAGATCATCGTGTAAATACATCACGGTTATACAATTCAAAGTTCATTAATTTTTGTATGTGCTGGCCCTAAGGATTGAGGGCTTCAATTCAAAGCTTGAGCACTATTTTTGAGCTATAGTACCACTTCCAGGTTTTTCATAGTAGTTTTTCAAAGTAGTTCTTAGGACTACTGGACTTTTCTGCCCAGGCTGGCTTTGAACTGCCATGTGTATCCTCCTGAGTAGGATTTAACCAGAAAAGCCACACTGAAGGTGTATACATGCTCAAATGGTAAATGCTAACCTTGGCTGGAAAAAGTTAAGAGGATTCAAGCCCCAGTATTGGCACATATACACTTATATGCATGCATGTGCATACACACACACACACACACACACACACACACACACACACACACACACACACACACACACACAAACCAGACTCCTATACTCAGTTCCCCAGGATGAAAAAAAGGTAAAAATAACAAATTATAAGATGGATGATTATTTTAAGTAGCTTCAATAGTTACTAACATGGCTATATTGTGGCTTAGGTGGTAGAATGCTTTCCTCCCATACACCAGTTCAATTCCCCACGTTGTTCAAACCAAACCACACAAACAAAAACACACAAAGAAGCATATCATACAAAAGATATATAATACTATGTAACAAACATTAATCATTAAAAAATAACTGAAAAACAGCAAAATACAGCCATGTCAAAATCATGCATGGGGGGCTGAGAAGGTGGCTCAGTGGTAGAGTGCTTGTCTTGCATGCTTGAGGCCCTGGGTTCGATTCCCCAACATCACATAAGCAAAAAGAAAAAAGCCAGAAGTGGCGCTGTGGCTCAAGTGGCAGAGCACTAGCCTTGAGCTGAAGAGCTGAGGGACAGTGCCCAGGCCCAGAGTTTAGGCCCCATGACCGGACCTCCAAAAAAAAATCATTCATGGGAATACTCAATATCTAAAGAATGTATTGTTTTCTATCAAATCAATCTATAAATTGAATGGAATTTTATGAGAAGTCTTATCAGGACTTTTTATAGTTTCAGGCTGCATAGCTTAGAAAAAATGAGACCTGGAAAATGACATCTAGGAACTCTGATAGAAATAATACATTTAGAATAATACATGCACTATCTTCTTTGCTTCTAACTCAGGATGCATTCATCATCTTAAGGATGAGCATCTGTTCTATGGCAAAAATATATGCATTCTTTCCTGTAAGAAATTCACTAAAGGGGCTGCGAAGGTGGCTCAGTGTTAGAGTACTTGCCTTGCATGCATGAGGCCCTGGGTTCGATTCCTCAGCACCACATAAGAAAAAAGAAAAAAGCCAGAAGTGGCGCTGGGGCTCAAGTGGTAGAACACTAGCCTTGAGCTGAAGAGCTGAGGGACAGTGCCCAGGCCCAGAGTTCAGGCCCCATGACTGGACCCTCCCCCCCAAAAAAAGAAATACACTAAAGACTGAATCACCAAATAACCAAGAACTCAGATGGTATAACCCCAGAGTGATTAAGAGCAAAGATAAACACCTATATATATGGCTTTATAACAGGACTTGCTTTTATTATATAAATGCCACTGATGTCAAAGAGCTCTTTGCGCCTACTGTTAAGAGCACTCACACTCTGAGTGTGCCTCTGTCTTCCTGTTTATCTGCTTATCTGTTTGTTTGCTTGCTAACTCAATAAAGTATTGCCAAGTTTTCTTACCATGGTGACTACTCTGCAAATTTTTATTCTGTGACCAAGGACCCTAAGTCAAGAGTTTCTACTGATAGAGGGAAACTTCCCCAAACCTCACCTGGACCCAGTGACTGTTGTTCCTCAAAGTTATGAGGTGAGTTGCTGAGTGGTAGAGTGCTTGCCTTAAATGCAAGAGACTCGGTGTTTGGTCCCCGCTAACAGAGGAGGGGAAGGATTTGTAAAGATCAAAAGACACAAAGAATATGAAAGAACAATTTTGGGGACACACCATAACTCAAAATGAGGATTTGTTATACTAAAGCCTAGTAATCAAGACAATCTGGTATTACAGCTGAAGAAAAAGAATTACACAGGGTAGAGAATTGAGTACAAGCCCATGTAGAATCCTGAGATTTGACATTAGACTATTCAACAAATAGCTATTTGGATGAGCTATCTATTTATATGGAATAAGATACAAAATAGACCTTAACTTAAAGCCGTAGCAAACAATTCCTAAAAACAAAGAGGCAAAGGTAGAAAGCAACACTTAAAAGCTTTAAGAATGAAATAAGAGTACATTTTAAGAATGGAGATTTTCCCCAAGGAAATGAATACAAAGGTCGGAAAATATCAATAAGTTTACATTACAGCAACACCTTTGGTTGAGTAAGTAATATCAAGAAAAATATAAACATCCTCTCTTAAGGCTGAAGACATTTAAATAGTATGTATTCAACAAAGGAACATTTCAATCAAGAAGATGACAGATAGGATACATGATATTGAATAAAATATCTGAGCATGCAATTCACAAGAAAAGGCATATGTGATGTGGCAAGATTTATGAAAAATATTCTATCAGGAACAATAAAGAGATATCACACTTGTCAGACTAGGGAAAAGTTAAAAATATACTGGACAATACCAAATGATTGGAGAAGGATTATATAAGAATATATGTGGATATTGATACCAACTTTATCATTATGCAAACTGCATATAGAGGAGTAAAAGTTATCAAACACCACTGACTAAAATTCATGAAGAAAATTTTCATACATAATATGAAGTACATCACAATTAATATGCACTGTCATAAGTATTTGTGATGATTTTTAGTACACTGGAAAATTTTTCAAGGAAGAAAAAAGGGGGTAAGAAGCCTTAATAAGGACCCTCATTTGTGAAATAACTTCAAGTACCCCACTACTTACTAGTTCGTAATGTTTTCTTTTTTGTTTTGCAATTCAGTTCCCACAGGGCAAGGGCAGGAGAGGAACAGCTTCCTTTGAATTGGGGTCATCTGCAAATGGTACCTGCATCTAGGACAACACAAATCATGAAGCTAGAGGTTTGCAAGATTAAGAAAAACAGGCTACTGGGCATGACCTGTTTGTGGAAGGGGAAGCACTGGATGGGGTGAGCAACAGTATCCCCTGCTCAGGGCTCATAATCCCAGTATATAGGCTATAGTTGGGAAGGGTGGTGGACATACTCCAAGCTCCAATGTGCCATCTCTTCTGCCCGCTAGAGCCCACCCTTAGTCCAACTGGCACCACATAGACACAATCATGTGTCCACATTCCATGAATGGGTTCCCATAGAATGGCAGGGTGGGAGCAATCTTTACATGAAAATGGATATATCTCAGATGGCACTGTCTCTGAGGCTGACAAATCATGAATAAAGAGTTCCTTTACATGAACAAGAAGAGGTCCTCACTATGAAGTCACTGTACCAGGTAAACGACTAGTTAGGGAGGTAGCAACATACCCAGATCCAAGTTAATAACCCCAAGCTACAAAGGAATTACAGGGGTATGGACACAGGACCAGGCCCAATATGCCCACAATCAGGCCTATCTGGCATCATGTATGTGCCCTCTTATGAAAGTGTGTACTGGCGCATAGGCCTATCAGAAGGGACCAGCAAGACAGTAGTCCACATGGTGAAGAACAAGCTACCAGGCACGACCTCTCTTTAGCAGGAGTAAGCACATTTAGGAAGGTAGGCAGCACCCCAAGTCCCAGGCATATAAGCCCGGCTCCACAGGCCTGTGAAAGGGATGTTTTACAGTCTCCAACCCCAGACTTTTTCTCTTGGGTCCAAAAACACCTAGGACCTATCTAATTTAAAAATAGGTTAAGTGCTTTCATGGGAACATGTGTATACACATGCACAAAATCCCTGACCCATTAGTTCATTTTCACAGGACAGAGGAGGGAATGGAATCACTTTGAATTGAAGGCCTCCCAAGGCTACACTGAAATTAGCCAGCTAAGGAAAAAGGACAAGCTATGGCTTCCCTTCTTCTGGATCCAATATATTGCACAACAAGGCCACTATGGCACCACATTTGTGCCCTCCTGTGAATGTGTATACACACATGCACAACACATATCACAACTGGATTCCCACAGTTCCAACCGGGAGTGGAACCACTTACTGAGAAGGACATAGGCACATATAGCTGCACATGGGCTGACTCATACCAGGAAGCCAGAGGTCCCAAAGTGAAGAAAAACTGGCCGCCTTGTATGGCTTCCCTGTAACAGGATAAGCCCTGGTTAGAAAGTGCAGCACCATGCCAAACTCCAGCCCGGTAATCCCAAGCAGCACAGGCCAT
Source organism: Dipodomys merriami (assembly GCF_024711535.1). NCBI lineage: Eukaryota > Metazoa > Chordata > Mammalia > Rodentia > Heteromyidae > Dipodomys > Dipodomys merriami. The sequence continues at coordinate 583,842 of NW_027206048.1, read as the reverse complement.
ACTCTGCAAGGGAGACATGAAAGACCTACTCTCTATGCTTTTCTTCCCTTGGGCTGGCATCAGCACCCAAGTGGGAAAATCTTGCCACAGGTCCTTGTGTTCCACAAACTGGTGTATACACAAGCACAATGATATACTCACTCAACCCCACACAAATATTCAGTTACCACAAAGGGAGAGTGGTCCTATTTGCATAGAAACTAGGGCATCTGGAATGGCACTGTCACCTCGGTCTTCAGAGAAGGACCTGCAAGATGTTAGTCCAAGAGGGAAAGAACAGGGTTTTGGGTATGCTCTCCCTGTAGGAGGAGGAGCACTGGTTGTGGAAGGTGGACGCATGCCCACTTCGAATCCCACAACCCTGGGCTATACAGGACACAGCTAAATAGCAAAACAGGACAGCTCGTAGTCAAGGAATCTCCAAGTCTTCTTTCACTTTGGTACTATAATATATAGTATACAACCAGTCAAATCTGACACTATGTACATGCCTTAGTGTGAATGTGTGTACATACATGCACAACTGCTCACCAGTGATTTGGTTCCCACAGTGTGGCAGGAGATGTCTAACATAAAATGAAATGGGGGGCATGTGGGATGGCATCTGTTGTGGCCTGGCACAGATCAGGAATTTAGATTTCCTTAAGGTAAACAAGAGGCTCTCAATCATTTATTCACTTTAGCAGGTGAAGCACTAGTTAGGGAATATGTTGGAAGCATCCCCTGCTCCAGACCAATAATCCTAGGATACACAGGCATATGCTGGGTAGGTATGTGGGGCCACTGGAGCACCGTGTATGTACATTACTTCAAATGTCTGCAAACCCTCTCACACTTGACTCTTTTGGCATAGAGAATGAGTAGAATGAACTTACTTCAAATCACATGTATCCAGGATGGCACCCCCAACTGGGCCCACAGGACCACGAAGAGGTCATGAAGCTGTAGTTGAAGGAGCCCTTGGGTATGACTGCCCTGTTAAGAGGTGAAACACTGGTTGAGAAGGGTATCAGCATCTGCAGCTCCAAGCCCATAACCTCAGCCTACACAAGTCATAGCCTGGGAGGCATGAAAAACCATGCCTCGACTGAACATTAGATGCTACATGAATGAGAAAATTTCCATCCATCATAAGCACAGCCATGTAATGTATATTATCTAACTATTTGAAGTAGGTGGAACATGGGTTTTTCTTGTAATTTTCAAAAATATAAAAATTAAGATCTTTTTTGTTTTTGGTTTGTTTCTTTTTATCTTTTGATTTGTTTTGTTTTTGTGCCTGTCTTGGCACTTCAAATCAAGATCAAAATGCTGTTCCAAAACCTCTCTGTGCTGAAGGTTAGCCCTGTACAACTTGAGCCACAGCACTATTTCCAGCCTTCTCTGAGTAGTTTGTTGGAGATAAGAGTCTCATGAACTTTTCTGCCATGGCTGGCTTCAAACCACAATCCTCATTTCACAGCCTCCTGAGTAATTAGAATTACAGGCCTCATGGATAGTTTTTTTTAAACAGTTGTACAATGTATCAATTGGTTTTTACAATGCCTCTTAGACTTTGTCATAGTGTCCATCGACTCTTCTAGTCTATAAAAACCCCACCCATCCCCTTTCTTTCCTAGTTCCATTTTCACATATGTGCATTGAATCTTATGTTGTATTTTCCAAGCCATCTACTCCCTATTACTTTGCCTCTTTCCATGTCTCCTTTAACACCTACCCAAGGACAAGATATGCTTCATCTTTTTACTGTTCACATATGATACTGTTATGTCAGAGAGGTTAGAACATAAAATTGAGTCATTATGTCGAAAATGAACTTTAAAACTTTGGTGCAGAGGGGTGGTCGCCTGGGAGGATTGGGGGGGCGGGGGAGGATGGGAAGGGATGGGAAGGGGACAAAAAGAAGGAGGCTACAATGCTTGATAAGAAATGTACTCATTATCTTGCCCATGTAATTGTAACCCCTCTGTACAATACTGTCACAAAAAAATTAATTCAACATAAAATTTTACTGCTTTCTGTACTATATAGTCTGAACTCATATATAATTAATGGACATGTGTTTTACTTTTTTCAAATTTCATGGTCATATTTTAGATCTAATATACATATGAAAGGACTTACACTCCATTTCTCTTTCTGAGTCTTTCAACATCCCTTGCACATGAGCATGCGTGTGCGTGTATGTGTATGTGTGTGTGTGTGTGTGTGTGTGTGCGCGCGCGCACACACACACACACATGCTAGTTCAGGTTGACAAACTCAGAGCCTTATTCACTTTTTGCTTTTTTCCTCAAGGCTAGTACTTTACCACTTAAACTACAAATTACTCCCTGCGTTTTGATGGGTACTTAGAGATAATTTTCCTTAGTAACTGGTATTATTATGTATGAACCACCCAGTTCAACATATTATCACACTCTAAAGTCATTTTCAACTTCCCAATTTTTAAAGGAAATTATTGATAGGGCTTAAAACTCCAAATAAACCAGTAATCTACTGTAACTTTTGCATTCCCTTTTTCAAGCCAATTAGATTATAAGTAGCCTATTATCTTTGAATGCATAGTCTTTGATATCACAAAAATTATGTTCTTAAATACACCTTTTTCCTATCATACCTTTTCCTTTTTGGCTGTCATTTATGTGGCATTTATTATTATTTGTACCTGGAAGAAACATTGCATACATGTACTTTTGTTTTCCAAAAGTCTAAAATATTTGTCTAAAATATTTGTAAGTCAAATACAACTGAGTTATTTCTAACTGCCTTTGGAATATAAAGAAAACTTCATTGTATGTATGTTTATATATGTATATATAGTATGTATGTATGTATATGTATATATGTATATATATATATCTATATCACATTTTCTTGATCCATTCATCTATTGAAGGACATATGGTTTGGTTCAATATCTTAGCTATGTTAAATAATGCTGTTATAATCATAGTTGTGCTGGTAGCCTGAGTATGGCCTTGTTTGTGATCCTTTCGTAAATGCCCCAAAGTGGAATTTCTGGTTCATAGGGGAGCTGAAATGTACTTATTACCTTGCTCATGAACTGTAACCACTCTATACAGCATTTTTAGAATTAAAAAAGTACAAAAAAGACAGAAGCAAAGCCAAGAATGTGCTGAACCTGACTGTCACTCATGAATGCTCACAGATGGCTAGGAGAAGGGCCAGGCTAGTGCTACTATGACAGGCTTGGCTTTGGCTTCTTCTTCAAAATAAGAAGTGAACAATAGGAGACTATTTTGTAACTAATCAACACTCAATTAACTAGGGGTAGAAAACAAAACAATAACAAAAAAGAAATATAAAGAAAACTAAAATATAAAGAAATCTGTGTTTAAGAGCATAGGGAGTTTTAGGCTCATGATTTGGGTATGATGTCAACTTAGCTCATCTCAGAGAAAACAAATGTAAAAACCCAATGAATTTTTTTTAACATACCTCTTAATTTTTCTATCCCCAATTTTCTTGTCTTCTGTTCTTGATTCTTGAACAGATAACCATTTGAGGGGGTGTCGTGCATAGATGGGTATGGAGGAAGCATCAGCAAACATGGAATAGCAAATCCGGCCATACCTATATAGACTGTCCATCCAAACTGTTCAGCCATTTATGCATAGATAAATCCAACTATTGCAGAAAAAAGAATAAGTCCTTGAAACATCTGTTCAGCTAGCTTCTTCCCCTTGTAAACCTGGTTGTAACCTGGCGTCCAGCCCATGAGGGCTATGGAAGTGGTTGAGTCAAGGCATTGCATACTCCTGAATGGTTCACTTTCAGGGTAACCGGGGGCAAGGAGCCACGGTTGAGATCTGGTAAATTGTTCTAAGCCTTGCTTTTGAGGGTTAATTGCTGCCCATACTGGCTGCGTCTCCATGGTGACTGCATTTTCTCAGCCTCTTTTCATTCTTTTCTAACACCTGAAACGGCACCAATTTAGACATTTTAAGATATTACTTCACTCGTCCCACTTTCACCTATGCAATCTTGTAGAGGTCCAGTAGTGTCCCAATCTGGGCAGATTTTAATCCTGGTGGTCTTGTAAATGCTGCCATAGTCTTACAGTTTCTCATACAAGGCTGGTTAAGGATCTCGTACTTCCTAAAGAGGCAAATGAAGGGATTTTTAAATGCTGTCCAACTTCCATATTGAACCACATAAATATCAAATCCCAAGGTCAAGTTATAGTTTTTTTTCATTTCTTCAACAGAAAAAGCCAATCCCAAAACGAATTATAGTTCTTGAAAATCAAGCTGCATAATGAGCATAGAAATTTAGGGAGTTTTTCAAAACTTAAGATTTTGATTGTTTGAATGCTTACTTCTCTGCCAATGAATATGTTAAAACATTATCTCCAATCAGGATAAATTACAAATATTATACTTATGTTTGTAAATAGGAATAAGTAAGGACATGAAGGGAATTTGTCATGCATGAGATTCAGAAACTTACTTAAGCTCTGAGACAGCTTACTTTATGCCCACTTTCACATGCACCACAGCACAAACTTGTCCCTTAAATATGAAATAGACTCTCATAAGACACCAAGTATTCAGTTGTCTTTTTCTTGGGGTAACAATTTCCATATGTGTGTGAAAATACTTTTGTTTGGCTGGGCACCAGTGATTCACACTTGTAATCCTGGTTACTCAGGAGTCTGAGATCTGACTACCATAGTTAGAATCCAGCACTGGCAGGAAAGTCTCCATGGAATATTAATCTCCAATTAACCACTCAAAATTCGGAAGTGATGCTTTGTTTCAAGTGGTAAAATGCTAGCTTTCAGTACAAAGCTGCTCAGGTACAACTCCACGGCCCCAAATTCAAGCCAGGGAATTGAAAATAAAATTAAAATTTGTGTTCGAGTCACCCAGTTTAGGTTATGTGTTTATATGGGAAGTCAGGCTAACTAACAAATATTTCAATTTAAGAACATCTTTCAGAAGCAAAGTGTCATTTAGAGAAGATTCCATAGTAAGCTCTGCTCACACACCCAACATTGTGAACAACACGTCCTGCAATATCAATCAGAACAAGAGCTCAAATATCAGGTGAGGGAATTGTATTTTCATTCATGTAGCACAAAGGGATTCATTCAACTCTAGGAAATCATTCTGAACAGAGGAACATCAAACATGGGGGAAGAGGAATGAATTGTGAGCAAACTCTACATTGAAATTCCAATTCCAAGGCCAGTAGGACAAAAAGGAGTAATCACTATTATATTCACAATATTTTTAGATTAAAATTGTGGATAGGAAAGAAAACAGGAGTAAAAAGGATTAAAGTACATTTCTTTCTTTGTGTACACTTTTGATATATGTATGTGTGCACATTTTAAGGAAATTAATATAAGGAAGTAAAAACGAATTGTTCAAAGGAGTAAACAATGGTAGCAACATGGAAATTCAAATGAGAATATTAACTTTTTCAACATATGGTATAATATATATATATATTTAAAATTTCTCAATTCATGCCTGTTAACTTAGTGATGTCTTCTAAATAGAAGAAAATAGTTACGTTGAAGGAAATCTAGTCGAGTACTAAACTGAAAGCAAGGATGAGGAGACATGTGAAAGAAGTTTTGTCAAAAGTTGACAACAGTATAAATAATAGTTAATATTAGTGTTTTGTGGATTTAGGAAATGATGAGGATGCTAACAAGTTAAAATGCTTGTTCTAATAAGTAATGACAGAATTTTAAATTCCTACATACACAAGAATAAGAATACATGATACCAACTAAAACATAAAATGTTAATCAAATTTTTGACAATGACATCTACACATATATGGCAAGCTATTGTATGATCAAGCTGTCAAAAGTGAATTTTGTATGGAAGATTCTCTAGCTTAGAAGAGAAATGGATCTAATACTTAGGTGTGTCTCTGTTTCTCTAACAGTTGAGTCCTAAATATAATACACAGATGCCAGCAGGGTTTGGCAGGAAGTCTTTACAGAACTGAAAAAAATGCATTCTATCTACCATGACAACGGTACTTTTCAAAGATATCTTTCACAAGAGAAAGATAAAGGACAAATGCACAAACATATTTCCAGACTGATGCAGTTAAGAAACTATACTTCCACCATACCTATTCTACAAAAATACTGAAGTCTTTTAGTCCAAAAGATACCTACATTAGTGAACAAGAAAATACACAAGAATGCACAAAATTTACTGGTAAGACAATAAACTGGTAATGGCAAAATTTAAAATTCTGGGTGGGTATCTGGATGAATGGCGATTAAGCCTGTCCATCCAGTGCCTGGGACCAGGAGTTTCCTTGATACTGCCCCCTGAAAAGACTACCTAGGCATGGGCCTGCTCAGGAGCCATTATGCTATGTCACGTATCTCCATGTTCATGTCCTGTTTTATGTCTCCTGGCTCTTCTCCAGTCATCATGTCATCCCAACTCAGCAATCCATTGGAGCTGAATTGGTTTACTAGTATTGTTTTCCTTTGGTCTGTTTCCTGAGTTCAGTGTATTTGGTGGATGCAGGTCTTTGTAATTGGTCATCTGCACATAACTAGCACTCCAATAAAGACTCCTTTGTCACCTCTGACTGAGCCTCCATAGCCAAGTTTATTTAAACTACAGAGTATACCCAGCACCAGAGTATCCCAGAAGGAAATGAAAATAGGAAAGGGATAACAAAATTTTCAGTCCCTAATCTCAATCCTAACACAGGGAGGTGTTGTGACTTCTTGATCATGGAAGCAAGTTCTACCATTGCCCCTCAAGCATTTGTCTATCTCCTGGTGTAGGTAAACATATCCTACTACTAGCAAATAGTATTATGTGTGGGCTGGGCTCCACTGAATATCAGGAACTCAATACGTGGTGAAGATGGAAAACTCTCCTGGCAGATGAGCATGAGTGGTTGCCTAGCTGCTTGACTGTTCAGCTCTAATGGGAATGAAAAAGGTCCCATCTCTCTACTTTAATGTTTAATCTTTCAGAACCTGTCCAAACTTATGTACCTGTAACCCCTCTGTGTATCACCTTTATAATATCAATAAAAACATTTTTTTCTTTTTTTATTGTGAAAATACTGTACAGAGGGGTTACAATAACATGGCAAGATAATGAGTACATTTCTTATCAAGAATTGTAGCCTCCTCCTTTGTTTCCCCTTCCCATCCCTTCCCATCCTCTCTCCACCCCCCCAATCCTCCCCTCCACCACACCCCCACACCAAAGTTGTAAAGTTCGTTTTCGACATAATGACTTGTACATCTCATTGTTGCAATGGGTCCACCTGTATCAATAAAAACATTTTTAAAGGAAAGTTGTCCTAGACAGAACAAGAGGACACAAGAGTAAGGGGAACTCTGACCCATCCTTAGCCTCACCATATATATTAATATGTGCCACTAGGTACAGAAAGCAAGACATAACGACTTATACATCTCATGGGTGGGGGTAGGCGGGTGGGAGGATTGGGGGGGCAGGTGGAGGATGGGAAGGGATGGAAAGGGGAAACAAAGGAGGAGGCTACAATGCTTGATAAGAAATATACTCATTACCTTGCCCATGTAATTGTAGCCCCTCTGTATGGTATTTTCACAATTTAAAAAAAGAAAGAAAGCAAGACAAGTTATGAGGCCTCTCCTTACTCATCTCGTAAGCTTCTCCTGACAGAACTGATGTTGGGTTTGTCTCAGATAATACAAAAAATTCGAATATCAGCTTTGCCAATCAAACAGGTACTGTGGGTGATTAGTACAATATATAGATTGCACAGTTTCTGCCTGTGGGCCAACACAAGGTGCTACAGCTGGCTCTGGCTTTAGATCTTAAACTAATGCTAGTGTTGCCACAAGAGTGGGCTCCAAAAAGATTCAAAAACATTCTAAACGTCTCAAAGTGCCTAACAACCCCACAAAAATCTCACTTTGTGAGTTGGTCCTAAGGTATGAAGTTCAAACTGGAGTTGGGAAGAATTTCATTGTGTCTAGAGCCCATGAGGACTTCATACCTACTGAACCTGTTTAGGATTTCTAGTGTTAATGACCAACTGTCCATTCCCTGGAGAGCAGCAGAGCTTGGGTTTTCCAGTGCCTGGGGGAATGCTGTTACACTGTAGGTGGTTCATATCTATGCAATGTATTAGAACAACAAGCTCTTTTCCAAATAATCCTGTTTGATTAAAGTCTCACAATCTGCTATAAGCTATCCTTGCTCTGTCTATATATAGGTTAGGGAAACTCCTTTCAGATAGAATCAGGTGCCCCCTTCATAAATATTGATTCTTATTCTCATGCATCAAATAGTTGAAGTTGGATTAAGAGAACATTTTTTCATTCAAAAGTAGAGGCACAAAAAAAGATTCCGAAGATTCCACAGCTGTAAGCAGCACACTCTAAAGGGCCAGCCTAAGCCAGCATCTTCATGGCACATAAAACATGGTGCTGAAAATAACCAGTGAGGGTGCTTCTCTGATCTGAGCACTCCATTTTCAGGCTCTATTTCCAATGCTTTTCCTGCAGGTCAAGAGTTTCACATTATTAGAATTGGCACTCATATTTTGAACAGATAGTTCAGTGCCAGGTGGATGTTGGCAAACATCCAGTAGATGGTCAGCAGAGTTAGGCTGCATGTTTTGAAGAATTCACCAACTCCAACAAGTCTAAGTGTAGGATACCTTGTAAAAGACTCATCAAGTCACAATGTCTATATTTTACTCCATGATACCCTTATGGCATCAGGGATATGTAAAACTACTCTAGGGAGATATCTGTTAATCCAATAACAGGTAAAATCTTTCCTCCATTACTTATTGTGATCAGAAATGCATAAGGATTCCTATTAGTGTATGTGGACAATTTGTAAATTGTAGCTTTATTTAATATATTGTTGATTTTTTTTTTTGGTCCGGTTGTTGGGCCTGAGCTCTGGGCCTGGGCGCTGTCCCTCAGCTCTTCAGCTCAAGGCTAGCGCTCTACCACTTGAGCCACAGCGCCACTTCCGGCTTTTTTCTTCTTGTTTATGTGGTGCTGAGGAATCAAACCCAGGGCCTCATGCATGCAAGGCAAGCACTCTACCACTGAGCCACCTTCCCAGCCCTATATCGTTGATTCTTAAAAACATCAAATGGATATTTGATTCACTTCACAAGATTACTTTCTGAGTACTTGAAACAACTGCTGGCTTCAGGGAGACTTCTAGTCCATGAGACAAGCAGGATCGCTCTGGCTCCAAAGGTCCCACATGTGTACACAAGGGCAGCACTTGTGGTGAGTAAATATTTCCACTCACAGAGCTTCTCTCTCTCTGACCACAATTCCAGTCATCTTCTCCTGGACACTGTCTCCAGGTATTCCAGTATGCCTTAAGTTGTGAATGGTCCTTGTTTTTCTAGCCCATAAAAATTGAAGAGCTAAAATGTAAAATAAAATACTACACTACAGACAACATAAAAGAAGAAACATTTTATTTAGACAGTAAGCTACTGATTAAAACTTCAAATATCTCAGTAAATAAGAGCAAAATTTGACAAATGGGGTTACACTGAATTAAAAATGTGGCACAACACAATAAACAGTAACTAGGGTGAATAGATGGCTTACAGATTAGCTTAACATCAGCCAAGAACTTAATTATCAGAATATGAAGGAAGGTTAGAAATCTAAACTCTTAAGTAATGTCAATGAACACATTGGCAAGCAAATTTAAAGATATTCCTGACATCTGGAAGTATATGGGGCCAATTAAAATACAAAAATAGATGCTCAACATCCTTGGCATAAAGGAAATGCAAAGCCAAAGGACATTGAATTTTTCACACTTCAATGACAATGTCTATCACCAAGAACACAAATAAAAATGCTGGCAAAATAAAGTGATCACTTATACACAATTCATAGGAATATCATTTCATACTATGGAAATGTATGTAGTTTCTCACAAATTATAAAAAGCTGGATGCTTGTGGCTCACGCCTGTAATCCTAGCTACTCAGGAGACTGAGATCTAAGGAATGCGGTTCAAAGCCAGCCTGAGCAGGAAAATCTGTGAGACTCTATTTTTTTTGGGGGGGGGGGTTCCTGTTGTGGGACCTGAACTCTGGGTCTGGGCGCTGTCCCTCAGCTCTTCAGCTCATGGCTAGAGCTCTACCACTTGAGCTACAGCTCCACTTCTGGCTTTTTTCTTTTTTCTTATGTGGTGCTGAGGACTCGAACCCAGGGCCTCATGCATGAAAGGCAAGTCCTCTACCATTGAGCCACCTTCCCAGCCCCTGTGAGATACTTATCTCCAAAAATCCACTAGAAAATCAGAAGTGGCACTCTGGCTCAATCTGTAGAGCACTCTTCTTGAGCTGAAGAGTACAGGGACAGCACCCAAACTCAGAGGTCAAGCCCCATGACTGACAAAAAAACCCCACAAAAATGATAAATAGATTGAAGATATGAACCAATACCACTACCTTATGAGATTGAGGTTCATTGCATATGTACATGTATGTGTATAAATAAACCCTCTATAGAATTAACATATGCTACTAAGAATGAAAAAGTAAGTGATATAATTATATAATATAAGGAGTATACAAGATTAAAGGGCCAGTGGAAATCTCATTAAAAATTTTTTCCTACATCAAATACAGTGAAAATGGGTTATACTTTGGGAGAGGGACATACAAAGCAACAAAGAAATCATCTTATGAATATGTTAGAAACAACCGCATGAAAGAAAAACCATTTGAATCCTTATCTAGAGGTTCATTTCTCCTAAAATCAACTTATCTGACCATTTCTGCTTGTCTCAGACATATACAAGTTATTGCAAATTATGTAATTGTAACCCATCTGTATGATATTTTCACAATAAATAAAAGTTTTTCCTTCTACAATCTATAGTACATTTGCTGATTTGTTTAAACAGCAATGCACATTTTCTGATACGTAGTACGTGATTATGGGCAAGTACATCATGTGCATGGAAGGTTGCGACATTTGCAGAGTGTGTACACATCTCTGAAGTAGCTCTGCTCTCAAGGGCCATTGGGGTCTCTGTGTGGTATTTGTGTCTAATATATTATGACAAGTAGAAAACATAGAGTCTGTACCGATATTGATTTAGGCTCATGGTAGAGAAGGAAGTCTTCTATTACCATATGTTCTCAAAAACATGTCCTGAAAAACAAAACTAGATTGTGAAAGCAGGTTGAGTAAAAATTACCTGTGTAAAGGTGAAAGTTCAGAATGCAAATGTGACATTCAATTTGGCATCAAACTTGATTTATTGAGACTAACTTACTGAGGATATTTTTATGATGTACTAATCTGTGAATTTATCAGAATATATTAGATATAAATTCTAGAGCCCTTAGTAACATTTTGTTGGTTTCAGCATCATCATTGCTTCCAGGGAGAAGTAAGCAGGTACATTTTTGGAAGCCTGTGCAAATGGAAATTTTATGGAACCCTGCCTAGATCAACCAGCAACGTTCTGTGGACATTGAATTTATGAACTGACCCATTGGGTCTGATGCCTTAATAACTTTGGTTGATATCCCACTACAATACATTTTTTTTTCTGTCCATTTCACCATGCACCTGACATGGGATCCTCTGATGCAATTCAATTGCATCATTCTGAATGACTTTTCGGCAAATAGACACAGATATTGGAGTAAACATATCAAAGTTAACTTCAACACTAGGGACTCACTGTCTGTGGTCTTGGAAGAAACAGTAGCACCCGAGATGAATAAGGAGAACTTGCAAGTGTGCTTTCCAACCTATGTTTTTCTTCTGGATGCAAGGCCACAGACGCAGAGCTCCAGGGAAGAATTTAATACATTCTTCCTGGGGATTCACAAGAGTTTTCCATGAAAGATGGACTATACTACACATGTTTGTGAATAAAAGGACTCATGTGCACATGTGCAAAGATATCTATATATATACACACATATGTGTGTGTGTGTGTGTGTGAGTGTGTCTGTGTGTCTGTGTGTGTGTGTATACCTAAAACTGTGGGCCTCAGTTTGAACCAGGATTTTAGCTTAGCAGATACTTCATGGATGTACCTTTCGACTTTCACATTCCTTTTCCTCCAGCTTCCACTCTTTGTTAGTCCTTGGCTGGCATTATGTGCTTTTCTACAATGAAGCACTAAGCACACATGGATGGAGATGGGATGTTGCTGGTGTTTTGGCCCTCTACACTTTAGACAAAGATCGCAGTAACAGGCGATGTTTCCAAGGCGTGAAGAGAACAAGCCCTAAGTAACTCATTAATCTATTTCCATTTACTGTTTTGTTCTCAGGATAGGCAATGCCTGAGGGAAGTTTAGGTGCACAGATGAGTGTTCTCTTTCTTCTCTACCATGCCAACCCATCCTTATGCACCAGTGAAAAGCTCAGTTTCATACTTGTACCTTTCATCTATGGTTCAGTACATTTCTATCTACTAGTAGGAAATGAATTTGGTTTCCTCCCATATATAGCTTCTCTTTCTAGGCACTACACTTTACTCAACTATCTTCTTAATCCCAGAAGTCACTGCAGATTATGATGGGATGGCTGCTATTTCAAACATTTGAGTCAGTGTCACCAATTATGTACTAAAAGGCTTCAGATACTCCCTTCCCTCCTATTATACACACACAAACACACACACATATGTGTGTATATATATATATATATATATATATATATATATATATATATATATATATGTCCTTATCTTATATGCCAGTAGTATGTTTGCTTATCTTTTTTTCTTTTGTGCTTGTACTAGAAATTCAGGGCATGTGCACTGTACTGAGCTTTCTTGCTCAAGACTAGTGCTTTACCACTTGAGCCACAGCTCTACATCTGATTCTTTTTGGTTGTTAAATAGAGAAATGAGTCTCACAGTCACCCCTGCCCAAGATAGCTTCAAAACATGATCACCACATCTCAGACCCCTATGTACCTAAGACTACAGGCATGATGCACCAGTCCCTAGCGTAGTTTATTTTTCTTATTCCGTAGTATTTATCCATGTTAAGCTAACTTTCCTTCTCTTAATTTCCCAAAACATGTTTGTGTACTTTTGTTTCTGTGCTAATATGAACACATTGAGAATTATAATCTCAGCAAATCTCATAACTACCTATAGATATGAAGAAAAGAATAGTCTGTATTAGTAAAATATCATTAATGGTGGGGCTGGGAAGGTGGCTCAGTGGTAGAGCGCTTGCCTTGCATGCATGAGGCCCTGGGTTCGATTCCTCAGCACCACATAAGCAAAAAGAAAAAAGCCTGAGGTGGCGCTGTGGCTCAAGTGGTAGAGCGTTAGCCTTGAGCTGAAGAGCTGAGGGACAGAGCCCAGGCCCAGAGTTCAGGCCCCATGACTAGACCCCCAAAAAACCATACCCTTCATATTATTGACTACAAATAATAATATTTATACATGAAATCTTTCCTGTAGATAAGTGGACCATGGCAATTACACAGCAGTAAATGAGAAATTTCATTCAATTCTACACCCACAATCGTTCTCAATTTCTGAACAATATGATACTTGTGCCAAATAATTTTTCATATTGTAGTTCCACCTGCAAACCATGAACTTTTTTCATAGTCACATGGTCTATTTAATTCCATTTTTATGCCTTCTTCTACATCCTTTATTCTCTCCTACATCTCTAATTATTTCTGTTCATTTTCACCTTCCTGAAGGAGCAAGCATTACAGGTATGGGATATTAGTGTTTGGTTTGCTTTGTACTCTTGATTGGCCTTTTCTCTCAAGGTTGATTCTCACCATTTGAATCACTCCTGCACTTCTGGATTTTTTTGGTTAACTGGAGAAAAGTCTGTCAAGGAATTTTCTACACTAGTTGACTTTGGCTTAGTATCTGCAATTCTCAGGTTCTTGATTATATAAGATTACACGCATGAGGCCCCAGCACAGATAATTTTCCAGACTTTCTGGATGTATTCCCAATCTCTAATTTGTATATAGCATTACCATCATTTGAAGGGATTTAAAATATTTTAGTATGTTTTGAATTTGTACAAATTATATTATGATAGGCATCCATTGTGGTATTTCCATATATGAGTACAACATACTTGGAATAAATTTATTCTTATTTTTGGTTTTTCTTTTTTTGGGGGGGTACAGTTGGGGGGCCTGAACTCTGGGCCTGGGCGCTGTCCCTCAGCTGTTCAGCTCGAGGCTAGCACTCTACTACTTGAGCCAAAGCATCACTCCTGGCTTTTTTTTTTCCTTTTTGCTTATGTGGTGCTGAGGAATTGAACCCAGGGCCTCATGCATGCAAGGCAAGCACTCTACCACTGAGCCACCTTCCAGCCCCTTATTTTTGTTTTTTCTACTAAAGAAATTCAGCAATGATTTTGAGAAGCTACCTTTGTGTTCTAGATCATCTTTATAAAGAACTAGTTGGTTTGTTTCTTACAGATCCAGGTACAAATGTGCTTGAATGGCAAATAGGAGTGCGAGTTAACCACCTATGAATATAATTAAAAGTCATAATTGAAATGAGAATCCTCTAGTTCCCATGGCATTTGAGAAACTTTACCAAGACAGAAATAAACAATGAAAATGTAATGCCGTTCTCTATCAGTGGGACCCTTTAAGGCAATAATCTGCAGGTTCTTTGTTTGCATGGTATTTTTAAAACTGTATCTTTTTTGGTCAAAATTTTATTTATTCCATCCTAGTAAAAAACATGCAGATCAAGTTTAAAGAGATGGAAATGCTAACTACCTTAATTTGATCATTATAATTACATTATATTAATTATTAATACATGTATTAGTCACATTGTACCTCCACAAGTGTGTACAACTAAAGTAATAACTATTAGCAGAAAAAATGAAACAAATTAAAATTAAATGCGATCACTAGGAAATAAGGTGAAAATATTACAGGTATGTGATCTACTACTGTGTTTGCATGGAGTGTGTGTGTGTGTGTGTGTGTGTGTGTGTGTGTGTGTGTGTGTGTGTGTGTGTGTGTGTTTGTGTGCGTGTTCATACCAGTCCGGAGATTAAACTCAGGTGCTGTCCCTGAGTTTTTTGCTCAAGGTAAGGCTTTACTACTTGAGGCACAGCTCTTTCAGCTTTTTGCTGGTTAAGTTGGAGAGGAGGGTTTCATGGACTTTGTTGCCTATGCTGGCTCTGAACTGTTATCCTCAGATCTCAGCCTCCTGAATGACTAACATTACAGACATGAGACATTGGTTTCCATCATTGAATGTTATTTTTAATTTTTTGTACATTTTTATTGTAAGAATACTGTACAGAGGGGTGACAAGGTAATGAGTACATTTCCTATTGAGCATTGTTGCCTCTTCCTTTGTTTTTCCCCTACCATCCCTCCCCTCCTACCCCCACAATTACCCCCTCCCACCAAAGTTGTAAAGTTCATTTTCCACATAGTGTTTTGTACATGTCATTGTTATAGTGGGTCAACCTGTATCCTTATTTAAGTATTTTGTTTTTTCCCTTCCCCTCCCTGAATTACAGAAGTAAAACTGTACCTTGCAGGCATTTAAACAATTATCAAATTAGTTAATATATATGAAGCTACTTCATATATATTATTACAATACTGTGATCCTAGCATGCATCTCAGACCTCATCCCTGAGCTTTGGTATGCATGATATCATCATTTAAAAATACATTTCTTCTGCCCACACTGCTATGCTCTCCTTTAACTTAAATGTCTCTTGCCCTAAAGATTATCTTGAGGTTTGCCATTTACTCATCGCCCACATCCAATATTCAGTTACAATAACACTGCAAAATTTTGTGTGGCTTGATGTAGTTTTTATTTTTATTGTATTGATTGCTAAAATGATTTAATGAGTTTCAACCAAATATTTGGCTGTCCCACTGTTTCTTTCAGTGTGCTGAACCTTTTCAATTTGATGCAAACAAAGCTGCTATAAATTTCCATTCTTGGGTAGAATTTAGGGCCTTGTAAATAAGAAAAATATTCTACCACCTAGTTGAGTTCACACTTAAATCTTTCTTTTTCTTTTTTTCTTTTTTTTGGTCCAGAAGTGGGGCCTGAACTCTGGGCCTGGGCGCTGTCCCTCAGCTCTTCAGCTCAAGGCTAATTCTCTACCACTTGAGCCACAGAGCCACTTCTGGTCTTTTTTGTCTGCTTATGTGGTGCTGAGGAATTAACCTAGGGCCTCATGCATGCAAGGCAAGCACTCTACCACTGACCCACCTTCCGAGCCCCACACTTAAATCTTTCTATTATTTTATGACAGGTGTGAGATCTATTAAGGTTATCGTTATTTTATATTGACCTTCATTTTCACTACTACTTTCAATGTTCCAGTATCTATTTGAAAACTAATCAACTTTCATTTGAAAAAATTGTGTATTCAAGGATAGGCTTTAGTTTCAATGTTTGCCACATGGATAACCAATTTAACGGCTCCATGCCTTATTTTGGGTGCCATCTCTAGGCCATGTATTTTTTTGTCAATTCTCCAAAAATCAGATATCTGTAGATGTTACAAGTATTTCTGTCTTATTTTTCATTGATTTATGTGGTTTTTTGTTATTTGGCCCCATAGCATAAGAGAAAGGCAGTGATTTTTCAGTACTGTTCTTATGTCTTAACATCATTCTGAATAAAGGATTTCCTTTTTCAGAAAATTTAGTCTGCCTGTTCTGTTTTTGTCTAGGAAGGGATAGAAATTTTGATGGAGATTGAACTGAACTTGTATATGGTTTTCAGTAATATGGCTATTTTCACCATACTGATTCAGCCCATGCAGAATCATGGAGATATGGATTAATGTATGTCATTCTGTTGATTGCTGCATTAGGATTTTTACTTCAGCCTTATAACCCTTCTGTTTTGCACAAACTCCTTTTGATTCATTGCTGATTGCCACTATGCTTTTGCTCCTGACATCGTTTCCTTCATTCTTTCTACTATTCTTGAGTTTCTCTTGTTCATTGACATGCAGTGCAAGTTATTTAGTTCATTATTCCTTCTCTTGGTTTAAGCAAAATTTGATAGTTCCTTTAAGTCCTGTTTTCTATAACTATGTGTTTCTGATGTTCTTTTCATTTTCATTTGTTCCTAGGACCAGATTATTTCATGAAATGTGCCCTGAAAAACAATTCACTTTATCATGAAGCAATTTTGTCAATGAATAATTTTAATGCAATTATTATTTAAGTAATAATGGTTAAAATATAATTCATTTGATTTTCATATTATGTGCCCATATTCCTTGCTAATTTCTAGCATTACTACAGTGTAATCTACATGTGTGCTCAAGATAGTTGTAAAATGTTAAAACATGGCTGGTATTTGGCCCTACCCCATCATTTCTCCTGGAGAAAATTCATTACATTGATGAACAATGCTTTATTCAATAGAAGTTGGTTAAAATGTTCTTTGGCATATATAGGGCTCACGTAATCAAGGGTGAAATTAAATTCTAATGCCTGCCTGTTGATTCCGAATGGCAAATCTCTCCATAAAATCTTCACCTATTATTGTATTAAGGACTATCTCAAAGTCAGTTAGTATAGTTAATTGCTTAGAAGTGTGAAAATAAACACCTACAGTTACTATTTCACTTTGTTGATTTAATTCCTTTATCATGACATTAAAATCTTGTTACTTTTTGATCCTTTCATTAAAGTCTATTTGATGTGATGATGTTATACATGCTTGCGCATAGTTTTTTGTATTTCATTTGCATGTAATGTTTTATTCCACTTTTTTCAAGTTTTTGTTATTATTTTAAAGGTGATATACAGAGGGATTAGAGTTACATGTTGGATGAGTACTTTTCTTTTGGAATGGTGCAACCTCTGTCCTTTTCTCTCAGATTTTCCCTCCTAAGCCCCTTCCACACAAGTTGTATATTTCAGTTTCTGCCTAGTGTCTAGTATCACTGCTGCATTTGTTCACACTTTGTTCCACCATTTCTGTGTTCTCCCTTATCCTTACCAAAACAGATAAACTTATATAAAATCAGAAATCAAGAACAGTGACAAAGTCTTTCCATTTCCTTATGAAACTAGCAATATCATTTTTTCAGATGGGAGCATACAATGCCATTAGCTATGTAAACCACACATTCTTAATCCATCCACTGAGGGCCATCTGGGTTGATTCCATACCATGGCTATGGTAAACAATGTTGCAATGAACATCATTGGGCTGGTGTCTTCACTGTGGTCTTTTTTGTGTTCTATTGGATGAATGAATAAGAATGTAATTGCTGGGTCATAGGGAAGCTCTATGTTTACTCTTTTGAGGAATGTCCATAATTCTTTTATGAGTGGTTGAAAACTTTACATTTGCATCAAAAGTTTAGTAAGCATTCTTTTTGGGCCATATCCTTGGCAAAATCTGGTATTGTTAGTTTTCTTTATATTGGGCATTCTAACTGGGGTGAGGTGGAATCTCAATCTTGTTTTGATTTATATTTCTTTCATATAGAGAAATGTCAAATCTCTCTCTCTTGATGGATAAATTTACCATTCTACATCTTCTGCAGAGATAGCTCTCTTTCACTCTTTAACTCATTTATTAATTGGGTTATTGTTTCTTTGAGGACTTGATTTTGGAAAGGTTTAATGTTTTGACCATTGAGTATATTTTAGATACGAGGCCTTTGTCTGATGCATACTTAATAAAGATCTTCCCCCAATCTGTGGGCTTTCAATTTATCTTGCTAGCTATGCCATTTGCATTGCAGAAACTCTTCATTTTGAGGCAATCCCATGCATCCAGACTTTCTTTGATTTGTTGTGATTCTGCATATTGACTTCAGACATTTTGAATTGTGTCAAGGATCGTTGGTGTTTCCCCACCTCTTCAGGGTATCAGGTCTTACACTGAGGTCTTAGTTTCTTGTATAATTGATTTAGGTGAAGGGTGATATATAAGGTTCTATAATATCTGTTCTAATCTCTTTGAAGTTTTCAGCACATGTTTACACAATTCTCTTTTGACAACTTGTTGAAGATACTGTCTTCCTTCTATCCTATTTTTTTTCTCTCCTGATATATTATGTGGCTATAAGTATGTGGGTTCATTTCATGGTCTTCTATTCCATTGGTCCTCACCTCTGCTCTTTTTTTGGCAGTTGTGGGGCTTGAACTCTTTGCCTGGGTGCTGTTCCTGTGCTCTTCAGCTCAAGGCGAGCACCCTGGAGCCACAGTGCCACTTCCAGTATTCTAGTGGTTTACTGGAGATAGTGTCTCACAGACTTTCCTGACTGGGCTGGATTTGAACCATGATCCTCAGATCTCAGCCTCCTCTGTAGCTAGGATTACAGGCATGAGCTGCTGTTGCTCTGCTTTCTGCCCTATTCTTGTACTATTATCAAACTGTTTATTACTATGACTTTATCACAGAGTTTGAAGTTGGGTATTGATATTTTTCTAGTACCAGTCTTCATGCTGAGGACTGTTCTTGTTGCTCTGGTCTTTGACTATTCCACAAGAATTTTCAGATTGCTTCTTCTATATCATTGAAGAATGTTTTTAAGATTTTTCTTAGTATTGCATTGAATTTGTAGATAGCTTGAGGCACTACTACCATTTTCATGATGATAATCCTTCCCAATCAGGACCATGGAAGGTTATTCCATTACCTTATAGTTGCTGTAGTCCATGGCTTCTTAGCTTCTCCAGAGCATTTTTCATAAAGAGGTGTTGAATCTTGTCAAATACTTTGTTTATAAGATTTTGTAGTTGCTGTCCTTGTTTCTGTTGATGTGTTGAATCTAATATGATCATAGAATACAACTTCTTTGGATAGTTGTTAAATTAGGTTGGCTGGAATTTTATTTAGAAGTTTTGCATTGATGTTCATCCAAGAAATGGATCTACAGATCTCTTTCATGATGAGTGTATGTTGTTTTTGGATGAGCGTTTTGCTGGTTTCAAAAAAGAACTTTGGTAGTGATCTTTCCCTTTCTGTTTCATTGAAGATTTTTAAGAAATAATGGAGTGAGTTCTCTTTGAAGGCCTTATAGAATTCAGCTATATATTCATCAGGTCCTGGGCGTTCCTTAGATGGGAGGTCTTATATTGCCAGTTCAATTTCATTACTTGTTATGGGTCTATTGTCTTGGTTCCAATGTATTTTGTTTGTTGGAATATATCAACATTCTCTGGAAATTTCACCATTCCTCCCAATTCTCCAATTTGTCATGATAAATGTTTACAAATTATTCCCTTCTAATGTTCTAAAGCTTGATTGTATCTCTCTTGATTTTCCGATTTTTGCCTATAATTTTCTTTATGTGTGTACATACTCTTCTTTTGGGGATCAGATTTGCTAAGAGTAGGCCAGTTTTATTAATTTTCTTAAAAGAACCAATATTTGTTAATGTTTTATGGTATTTTCTTCTCTATTTTATTTAATTTTTAGTGTTTCAACCTTTTACTTTGGCTTTTGGTTTATTCCTGTTCTTCAAGAACCTTGATTTTCATCACTAAACTACTGATTTGAGATTTCCCCAACTTGTTTTTGTAAGCACAGAGTTATAAATATTCCTCTGAGTACTGTCTTCATTGAGTCCTAGAGGATCTGTATTTTATGGGTTCATATATGTTGTTTAATAAATATTTGAATTCCCATTCTAATCTCTTCATTCTGTGATATATTATTCATTATCCACACTTTACAGAATTTTCTGTCATAGCATTATGTGTTGAGCTGTAATTTTATTCCATTTTGATATGTCAGGATGCAGGGGAATAATATCATATTTTTTTAATTTGCAAGATTTGTTTTGCGACTTAAAATATGATCTACTTGCTAGAGTGTTCATTAAGTTGTTGAGAGGAATTTATATTCTGATGCTCCTGTTTAAATATTCACTAGATATCTGGAAAAACTAGGTGGTCCATACAATCATATATGTATGAGTTTTCTTTGCAGAGCTTTTCCTGGATGATCCAGAGATGACAATGATGTGTTGATGTTACCAATTATCAATGTGTTTAGATCTATGTGCATTGTTAGATTAAAATGCATTGTTTAATAAAATTGGGTACTCCAGCATTTGGTGAATAGATATTTAGAATTGGTATATTACTCTGAGAAAGAGTTCCCTTTATTAGTATGTAATGTCCTTCTGTGTTTATTCTCATTAATTTAATTTGATGTCTATTTCATCTGATATTAGGATTGCTACTCCACCCTATTTTTTGTGGGTTTGCTTTCTATTTGATAATTTTTTTGGTTGGGACAGCAGGTGGATGTGTTTTATATCTTGATCCAATTACTCAATCTATGTCATTTAATTGTAGGGTCAAGTCCAATAAAATTGATATTTAGGACTGAGAATTATTTAGTAACTCCTAACATGTTACTCACCTTTCTTCTGTATCTTGATTATCTGCCCTATTGCTTGGTTATACTTTTATGAAACTTTAATTGCCAGTTTCCTGTTCTTCTATGGATTCTATAAGTAATTCTTAATTACTTATATTTTAATATTGCCTCAATTGTTAACTTTAAAGGTTTGTTGATTTCATTGCATTAATTTCTTTAGAATGTGCACACATGAATAACTTTATACACATAAACATGACAAAAGAGAATGAAAAGTACTTTGATCCTCTTTACTTTTTTATAGTCATTCTTTTCAATATCTCAATCTAAATATATTGGGAAGTGATTACTGCATTGTGCTACGGTGGCCTTGGAAATTGGATTTCAATGTAAAGCTTGCTGACATTCTCATCCCCATGTTGGAGGTTACTCTCTCCATAATAAGCACCTGGGAGTTGGATGACTCCCTTTACTATTGTTATATGAATAAGAAATAAAATTCCATCACCTGATGGTTAAGCTCTTGTTTTGCTTGATATTGCATCAATGTTTTTTTTTTTTTTTGCTATGTTGGGTCTGTGAACATAACTTGCTATAGAATCTTCCTTAAATGACACTTAGCTTCTGAAAGACATTCTTACATGGAAGATTTGTTAGTTACTCTGACCTGCAATATAACCACATTACACAAACTAGGTGGCTTGAAATAAAACTTTTCTCATATGTGGAGATAGTTACCAAACATGAAAACAATAGAATATTTGTTGTCTCATGAAAGCCAGCCCCACATTTAATGGAAAATGATTGCTGTGGTTTATGTGGTAGTAGAGATAAAGCAAACTATCTTGTGCCTTAACTAACTTTTTAAATTTCATTCATGACAAATTTCCTTTATGTCTTTCACACATGAAACTATATTCACATTATATCCCAATTTAGGGTAATATTTTAACATATATATGGGCAAGAAAGTAAGCATTCTATACTTCAACATCCTAAGTTTGAAATACTAGTCTTGAAATTCTATGTTCATTATTCAGGTTGACATTCATGAACTACTAGTGTGTTTTTTGTGGTAGTTGCTATTAAAGAGCACAACAAATATCCTAGTCTTTTACATAACTTGACTCTGGGATTATATAGATATAGATATAGATATAGATATAGATGTATGTATGTATATAATGTTCAATATGGAAATTCAACAGCATTTAAAGATCCCTTCATTTGCATCTTGAGAAATTATAATATTCCAAACCACAATCATATGAGGGAAAAAAGTCCATAGCAGCATTTACAGGACCATCAGGAAGAATATCTGCCCAGATTGTTACATTTCTGAATCTTTACAGGTCCACAGATAAGAATAGGAAGGGTAGGCGATAGTAAAAATATCAAATTTGGGGCCATTTCAGCTGTTAGGAGAGTATGATAGGAGGAGATTGGATTTATGAACCTATCAAATTTTGTAATATCAAAGAGTAAGTACTCAAATATAATGGAATAGGATAGTCCCTTTGGTTTGAAAAGAGAAAAGTTAGATATGACAAGAGGGTTTTTTAAATTTTATTTTATTTTATTTGTGAACATACTGTATAGAGGGGTTACAATTGCATGGGCAGGATAATGCGTACATTTCTTACCAAGCATTGCAGCCTCCTCCTTTGTTTACCCTTCACATCAAAGAGGGTTTTTTTTAAGTTTTACCCTTACTAATTTTCTTTTAAAAATCAGGAAATGACTTGAAAGTGTAGAGATATGTTAAGCAGAGTGTGCAAGTAATCAGAAAACATTCTGAATCAACAAGAATTAAACAGGAATTAATGTGTGGTTCAAGTTGTTGATTGGTAGCTTTGAAAGGAGTAGTACATGAGTCCCTGAGTTTATATCCCTGTATTACCACACATATACATATGCTTCTGTGTAAGATATATTGAATGAAGAAAGTCAGGCTCAGAAAGTGAAAGTAGGGGGTGGAAAGGTGGCTCAGTGGTAGAGTGCTTGCTTTGCAAGCATGAGACCCTGGATTCCATTGCTCAGCAGAAAGATCTGGAAATGGTGCCATGGCTCAAGTGGTAGAGTGGTAGACTTGAGCTGAAGAGCTGAGAGACAGTGCCCAGGCCCAAAGTTCAGGCCCCACAATTGGCAGGAAAAAAAGAAAGTAAAAGTAGGTATGTGTTCTCTCATATGTAATATTAGATAAAAATTATGCTCATGAAATATTATAAAGTTATGGAGCCCACATATATTCACTTACATATATACATGATAAATCTGAATAAATTATACTACATATCAATCTAACCTTTCTGAAAAATTAACAGACTATATAAAAAATGAGCCCCAGAAGCATATCTTCTTGGGGCGTTTTAAGGGGATGTGGAAAGGTGTAAAGGTAAAAGAAGAATATGGTTGGGCAAATACAACATAATATTCAATGTACATATGTGAAAATGGAACTATTAAAGTCAGGGAATACCTGTGGTAGATACAAATGAGAGGAGTTGATGTGACAAAGACCAAAAGAGTTGATGTGACAAAGACAAAGACAGTGACAAAGACCAAAAGACATTGTACAAATTGATTTGTTTTACACTTAATTAAAAAGTTTTATTTTTTCTTTTCAAAAACTAAAAGAAAAACATGTCTAAATAAAATACAGTGAAAGCAGGGGTTATACCATGGGGGAGGTACATACACAGCAACAAAGAAAGCATCTTATAAATATGATGGAAATAATCGTGAGAAAGAAAAAAAAACCCAGATGAATCCTTATCTTGGGGTTTATTTTGCCTAACATCAACTTGTTTAAGAGTTTCTGTTTGTCTCAGACATATACTAGTTATTGCAAATAAGAAAACCATAGGACCTATGTTTCGTTGGGCCTGGCTTACTTCACTTAATATAATTTTTTCC
Organism: Dipodomys merriami; assembly: GCF_024711535.1. Classification (NCBI taxonomy): domain Eukaryota; kingdom Metazoa; phylum Chordata; class Mammalia; order Rodentia; family Heteromyidae; genus Dipodomys; species Dipodomys merriami. Next base: position 559,598 of record NW_027206048.1, on the reverse strand, counting down.
AAGTCTTTCAATTTCCTATCAAATGGAGGTGGTGGTGGTGGTGGTGGTGGGATTGAGGGGGGAATGGGGAGTTGGAGAGGGGAAGGGATGGGAAGGGGAAACAAAGGAGGAGGCAACAATGCTTTATAAGCCCTGCTTTCACTGTATTTGATGTTGATATAATTTGTGGAGGGGAAGGGAAAAAACAAACTGTTTAAACAGGGTTAGAGGTAGACCCATTACAACTACGAGATGTACAAGACGTTATGCCAAAAAACGAACTTTACAACTTTGGCGGGGTGAGGAGGTGGGGAGGGGGTAGGGTGGTTGTGGTATGGGGGTGTGGGGGTGAGTGGGTGGGGAGGAGAAGGGATGGTATGGGGAAACTAAGGAGGAGGCAGCAATGTTTGATAGGAAATGTACTCACTATCTTACCCATGTAATTGTAACCCCTCTGTATGGTCTTTTCAAAATAAAAAAAAGTAATAAAAAGAGGTGATATCTCAATGTTGTTTTTTATTATTTTTTTATTTTGAAAATACCATAAAGAGGGGTTACAATTTCATGGGCAAGAAAAAAAGAAAAAAAGAAGAGGCAAAAAAAAAAAAGAAAAAAGAAAAAAAAAACATGCCTTCCATTTTCTTCACATGGTTATATAACATATATGATGACTGGGATTGTCATAGATAGAAATGTTCTCATTCATGGAGCATCTTCTATTCCTTATCTTTAGTTTACCTTTGGGACTTTTGATCATGTACTGAGTGACCATAAAAAGTTTCCTTCTCTCTATTAGATGTCCCCAAAGAACACATCAGTAGCAACTGCCATGGTCTTATTACTACTTCACTTCAGCTGGAATTGGGTAGGACTGTTAACATTACAAGATGAAAATGTTTGCGGATTCTTCCTGCATTGAAAGAAGAGATGGCCAAGAATAATTTGATCTGGCAATAACAAACCAGTGATGTATATTTTAAAAATCATGGCACCCTATAACCATATAAGTAAATCATCAGCGTATGTCCTCATCCTATATGTCCATGATGAATTCCTACTATATTTAATGGTGTGTGTTGAGTAAATTTTAATAAAAGGAAAAGTTGTAGAATGGCATTTAACCATAAGAAAAATATTTTCTGCTTAGTTCATTACATGTACCTGTCATTTTTTTTAACATCATCACCCAGATGTTTTTGGATTCACAAATTTTGTCAAAGTAGTTAACCGTTCCAAATACCCAGGAGACATTTTCCTTGGTGGGCTGTGGTTTCTCCTTTAATTGCTCAGGTTCTGATTCTGATTTGGTAATGGGGAGAACTATCCTCATGATGCCTCTTTGGCTTGGTTGCCTAGGCACATTTTTGACATGACTATGTCTGGAGACAGTTACAGTATATAGAATGCTGTATATTCTGTGGCCCAGGCTCTCCATGACACGCTTCTTCATCAAGCAGTATTATAAACAACGGAAAATAGAAAAGGTTCAGTGCCTTCACCTGCACAGGTAAGGACTTAAAGTTTTGGATGGTACAGTGAGGAACGTCATTTCCTAGACAGGTCTCTTACTGTATAACAGTTTGTAATTGAGGTCTCTTACACATGTGTGCTTGTGCTGTTAATTTAAAGCAGGTCAGTAAAAAGTGCAAAATATATTCCATTTTTCCATAAATTCATTTAGTTTCAAATAACCTCAACATGCTCATAGCTAATGTTTTGAAAATTAAAAATTCACCTTTTCCTGATGTGTTTCTTAATACTAGTAAAGATAATCTGCTAAACAGAATTATCCATATTTTTATAAGTAAATTAAATTCATTCAACTTTATGCATGAAAATTTTACCATTCTCAAACTATAGATTTTTACAAACTTAGTTATGTGAAACTGTAGTGAGGAAATTGGGAATTGTCTCATTTATGAGTATTTGTATGGAACTGGTTTCTCTTGAAACAAAGACTTCTATTTCTTTGCTGAGTGACCAGGATGTCCAAAGATTATTTTGATGATTTTTTGTCCCATAGAATTTTTTATTTCTTCATTAGGTTTTTCTGCTCTTTTGGAATGCTGAATCTGAAATTTTAATCAGGAGCTTTACTCATTTCAGATTTTTTGTTTTAAGTCTGAGATGTACTTCATCATAAGATGATGTATCTTTTTTTAGGTGTACCCATTTTGTGAATAAAATACAATTTCATAATCCTCTTTGAGGCCAAGAGATTTTGATTGAGAAAAGGAAATTAGAAGAAGAGTATGACATTGTGAACATTTGGAATTTTCCAGAAGGTCTGACCTCAAGTGGAAGTAGGCCATTTTTCTCCACATAAACTACATGTTCACAAGCGTTTGAATAATAAAATATGGTAGAGTGGGCCATAGGAACTACAAAGGTGGGTGGGATCTAATTGTAATTTCATATAAATAAGCAGATTTCACCCTTAAAATGTATTCCTGGCTGGGGCCAGAAAAGTCACTCCTATAATACTAGATGTTTAGAAGTCAGAGATTTTAGTATCATGGTTTCAAATCAGTCCTAGCAGAAAAGCCTGTGAGACTGTTATCTTTATTTAAACACCCAAAAAACTGGAAGTAGAGCAGTGGATCAAGTGATACAGTGCTAACCTTAAGCAGCAAAGCTTAGATACAAAGCCCAGGCACTGAATTCAACAATAGTTCTGGCTCACACATATACTCTCACACACAGAAAAAAACACACACAGACTTTATACTCTCTGTGCTTACTAACATTTAAGTATATCAAACTTAAGAAATTTTATTGATTGACTCTTGGATAGAAAAGAAACAGAATAAATTAATGGAGCTGAGCACTGGGGACTCATGACTGTAATCCTATCCTTCCAGATCTAAGATTACATATCAGTTTAAAGCTAAAATGGGAAGAAAATTTTGTGAGACTCTTATCTTGATTAACTACCAAGAAGATCAAGTGGAGCTATGGCTCCAGTGGTAGAGTGGTAACCTTGAGCAAAACAGCCTCAAGGACAGTGGCCAGATACAGATTTTTATCTCTAGGTTAAGCACCCAAAAAATAAAAAGTTAAAAGTGTGTTGTTCAATATTTATTTAGAATGTTATCATAGAATGTAAATTGTATTTTTCTTAGCTGGTTTCTATGCTGAGAGAAAGTATCAGAGGAAACATTTAATTTTTTTAAAGAGTTATTTTGCTCCCTTCTGTGGAGAATCCATTCAATGGTTTGTTGTCTTGCTACTTTAATGATCTGTGGAGAGAGCAAACAGTGAAAGAGCTTGTGTGAGCAGATTTTCAATGCATGGCACTGGATAGATGAAAAGAAGATTGGAAGGGCCTGGGCTTCATATAACCCTATAAAGATGAGGCCTGTGCTTTATCTTATAGCATACTTTTAAAGCATCAAGAGGATTCTTTCTCCTTGTCCCTCAACATGTCACAGATGAGAAGGAGACTACATAGGATATTATGAATTCAAGGAAATTCCAGAAGGCTGTCAACCAGGACCTACTTTCTCATCATTATCCTCTTTCTTTTAAAGGACAGACACTTCTCAGTAGTTCAGGCTAGATAGAGACTAAGTATATACTACATAACACTTTTGATATATGATGTGGAATCTATAACTGCATTATTAGAGTTATGTTCATACAATTATATCCTTAATAATCCTATTCTTTAAATCAATGGACTTTTTAGTATTATGTAAAATTCTATACATTTACTGACAAATATCTTATTGTTCTCAGGCTCCTCACTCTGTCTGCAGTGAGATATGTCCTGGATTCAGGAAATCCCCTCAGGAAGGAAAGATTACCTGTTGCTTTGATTGTACCCTTTGCTCAGAGAAAGAGATAGCTAATAGGTAAGTGCATGACTTAGGAACAAATTTATGATTACTCCCTTGTGTTACCCAATCCCTGAAACACAAATGTTGTATAATAATTGCATACTCAAAGACTTCCTTCTTTCACCTTGTAAATTAATTGTGACACTGGATGACACTGCTCCTTGAAATAAAAAATATAGGCTCTGAATTACTTGTAAAATTATTTTTTTCTACTCATTTTACACATGATTATTCCACTCCTTAGCAATGTAAGTTTAATGTCTATCATATGAAGTGCGAAGCCTTTTTAAGTACATGGTCTCTATCTTCTTCAATTTCACTTTAGGGTGCAAAAAAAACAGACATCTTGTACACCTTTATTTCCTAGTGACCAGAAATGTTCTTTCAACAGAGTGTGCACTCTGTGTTGGGTTTGGTCGAAGAAGCAGGCAACAGTGTTTTGCAGAGGATGATTGTACAGCTTTTGTTCTCCACCACTTTATTGATGAGTCAGATGGACAAATATAATGTCTGCAAGGAATAGCTAATGGGTTCTTATTTATATTGCATAGAGACATTCAAGGAATTCCAAACATTTCTGTCCAGAATTTTGGATTAGTGGTTTGAGTAGTACACAAAAGACTGAGAATTAGTATGGCAGCATTTAACATGCAGAAACGTTCTTTTTATTTTGGTCTGTCAAGGGGCTTGAACTCTGAGCCTGGCTGCTGTCTCTAAGCTTCAGCTAATGGCAAACACTCTACAACTTGAGCTAAATCACCACTTCTGGTTTTCTGGTGGTTAACTGGAAATAAGAATCTCATGGGCTAGGAAGATGGCTCAATGGTAGAGTGCTTGCCTTGCATGCATGAGGCCCTGGGTTCTATTCCTCAGCACCACATAAGAAAAAAGAAAAAAGCTGGAAGTGGTGCTGTGGCTCAAGTGGTAGAGCACTAGCCTTGAGCTGAAGAGCTGAGGGACAGCGCCCAGGCCCAGAGTATAGGCCCCATGACCGCCCCCCCCCACAAAAAAAAAATAAGGGTCTCATGGACTTTCCTGCCTGGGATGGCTTCGAACCATACTCTTCAGATATCATTAGTCACATGCTCCAGTATGTGCAAAAATTTTTTCATAGGCTTTTACAAATGGAAATAAATATTATGGGTGATAGTCACAGTATGTAAAAAAAAAAGATTCAAACTGAAAAAGGAAAATGTAGGCAAGAGTGTGGGAACATGAAGAAGAAATAGAAATAGTACTGAACATATCAAGGAATAATTGATAATATTTTCTTTTGTTGCTAGTAAGTGTTGACATGTTAGTATTATCCCTATGTAGGGATTCCCAATATTCTTTTAAGTAGTGAAAAGTGACTATTGGTTATTTGACTTCCTCACTAGATATGGAGCAATGTGTAAAGTGTCCTGATCACCAGTATGCCAATGCAGAGAGTAACCAGTGACTTAAAGAGATGAAAGTTTCCTGGCTAATGGAGAGCTCTTGGGAATGGCCTTGACCTGCATGGCCATTTATTTATGTACACTAACAGGGAATTGTCCTTGGAGTCTTTGTGAACATCAGAACACCTCCACTGTCAAAGCTAGTAATCTCTCATTATCTTGCCCATGTAATTGCAACCCCTCTGTACAGCATTTTCACAATTAAAAAAAAAGCTAGTAGCCAGGCTCTCAGGTACATCCTGCTCATCTCCCTCATCTTCTGTTCTCACTTTCCTTTGCTCTTTAATGGCTGTTCCAACACAATCACCTGCATTCCACAGCAAACCACGTTTGGAGTTGCATTCACAGTATCTATTTCTGCTGTCTTGGCCAAAACTGTAAATGTGGATCTGGCCTTCAAGGTCACTTCTCTAGGGAGAAACATGAGGTGGCTGCTGCTATCAGGGGCTCCTAACGTCACCATTCCTATCTGTACTCTGATCTAGGTACCTCTCTGTGTACTCTGACTGGAGACTTCACCTTCCTACTCTTACACAGATATACACTCTAAATGTGGCCATGTGCTCATCCTGTGTAACAAGGGTTCCCTCACCACTTTTTACTGTGTCTTGGGATACTTGGGCTCCCCTGGCCCTGGCCAGCTTCATTATGTTTTTTCTGGCCTGGCACCTTCAATGAAGCCAAGTTCCTAACCTTCAGCATGCTGGTGTTCTGTAGTATCCGGTTCACATTCCTGCCTGTCTACCTCAGTGACAAAAGGAAAGTCAGGGTGGCTACAGAGGTTTTCTCCATCTTGGATTCCAGTAAGAGTTGCTGGGTGGCATCTTTGCCCCCAACTGCTACATCATTTTGTTAAGGCCAGATAGAAATTTTCTGCATGGCTTCTGGGACAAAACACATATTATGAAAAATAAGTCCTCTTATGATTGAACTTACATGGATGACCAAATGTGTAGATGGTCTACATTCTTTTTTCCATCAGATATTAGTTTATATTGTTGTAATGAATTCCATGAATAAGTGATTCGCACTCATTTTTCTAGTAATGGTTGAGTCACAAGTTGTAACCAAAGCCAGGTAAATTTGAATATCATTCTATTTTTTTATTTCTATTTACTGAGTACTTATCTAATCATCTCCACTAGTGTATTTTCATTGATTCTAGTTTACAAATTATGCTTTCTTAAGCATTTGCCTAAATTTGTTTTTTTGCTGCTAGTCTGTCTGGGAATTGATCTTAAAGCCTGGTACAGTCCATTTATTTATTTATTTATTTATTTATTTATTTATTTATTTATTTATTTATTTATTGCATAAGGATAATGTTTCACCAATTGAACTCTAATTTTTGCTCTGTGATAGTTAACTGGAATTAATATTCTTTTTGATTTCCTGTCCAATTTAGCTTTTAACCTTGACCACCAGATCAAAACTTTCTATGTAGCTTAGTTTATACATATTTTCCTAATTTTTGAAATATAGTTTCTGCCTGCCTTTATATCACTATTCTTCTTAGTCACAATTCATTCATATTATGCACTTTTAAAAGTGCATGGTTTCATATACTTAGTTGAATGTATTTTGGTTCATTGTTATATATTTCCATTCACACATCTGCCTTTTTCCATATTCCTCAATCTATTTTGTCAGATCCATCTTCCCCATGTCCAATTTCATTCCCACTGTCTTTCCTTTTATTCCTTTTCTTCTTCCTCTTCTGTCTCTGCTTTCTCTGTGTTGTTTCAGAATTTCAAAAATGGATTTTATAAGCTACAAAAATACACTTCAATTGTATACCATAATGTATTAGCTTTATGAAGTAATAGCTAAAAAGTAAAGATTCATAGTAGGTTGTTTACCCATGGCTGGATGTATTTTTCAAGTAATTTTTTTTTATAGCCTTAAAAATATTATATATACAAAATTATATGCTTTTATTGTCGGTCTGTTGGGCTTGAAGTCTGGGCCTGAATCCTGTCCCTGCACTCTTCAGCTCAAGGCAAGCACTCTGCCACTTAAGCCAGAGCACCACTTCTGGTTTTCAAGTGGTTTATTGGAGATAAGAGTCACAGACTTTCCTGCCTGGGCTGGCTTTGAAAGTGATCTTCAGATCTCAGTCTCCTGAGTAGCTAGGATTACAGGGGTGAGCAACTGTCACCTGACTTAAAATTATATACATTTTATCTGTCTATAAATACTTTTTCTTTTTATGTTTCCAATTGATGTGATAACAAATAATTTTTACATTTCTATTATTTTAATTTTATAAGAAATGCATTATTCGAAACAGATTGAACTATTGGGTTTTATACTATGTTTAAAGAAAGACATGACTATTTCTGACAAATGGTCACATAATGGCATGCCTTTCTGCCCTGTCCTTTGGTTTATTGCACCTTTCTGTCTTCTGGCATTTGTATTGCTTTATGTGAAAATCTATTTTTTAGTATATCTGAGTACTATAAATGTTTTCCTTCAACATGCAATTAATGAGTCCAATGATATTTAATTTCTACTAAGAGAATGATTATATACTAACAATGGACTTTAGTTTTGAATTGGAAGTATTGGCAAAATTCCACATTACTCTTTATTATCCTTTCATAAGGCATACTACTTTGCAAATATTTCTAAATTATTAGTATTTTATCAAGAGATGGTCAAAATACATTAGTTTCTAGAAAGTTCACGTTATCTTTCTTCTTTATTTTAATAATTTCTTCAATACAATTGGATTATTATTGGTGAATTAAACACTGATTGCACATTAACACTCGTCGCGACACATGAGGTCCCCAACTATCCATTATGCAGAACTAAGTGCATTTAGGCCATCAGGAAGGAAAAAAAAGTTATAAATCTGGGGAAAAAAAGAGAAGAGATGATTCTTTACACAAACTGACAAGGTTATGCAAATAGTATGGCCAATTGTAGAGATGAAGTTCTGGTATTGACATTAGTAATAATAAAAATATGACATTCAGGGGCTGGGAAGGTGGCTCAGTGGTAGAGCACTTGCCTTGAATGCATGAGGCCCTGGGTTCAATTCCTCAGCACCACATAAGAGAAAAAGCCGGAAGAGGCGCTTTGGCTCAAGTGGTAGTGCACTATCCTTGAGCTGAAGAGCTGAGGGACAGCACCCAGGCCCAGAGTTCAGGCCTCACGACCGCCCCCCCCCCAAAATGACATTCAATGGATAAATACCCACTTCAATAAGGAGTCATGAGCTAAGCAGGTCACACATAACTGATAGTAAATATCCCAGAGTAATACATATTAAATATACACATATAATACTTTATGTACATATAATGGGTATTCAATGATGGGTCAAAGTGTGGGTGGTCTCAGTTCCCTCACAGCTCCATAAAGATGTCCCCACGCTTTGATTAGTTTATTTTGATTTGAAGCAAAAAAAAAAAAAACCAGTGAAACTCTGTTACCATCATAGGAAGGTGATGTCACATACTTTACTTTATAGTTCTTCATGGAAGGATACCGAAGGTCATATATTTTCATTCTTTATTTTTGGCATGCCTGGGTGGACACAGAGTTAATACTCCTTATAGAAAAACAAATTGAAGTGAGCCTGAAGTTTTAAGACATGTCTGATCAACCACAAACCACATTTACATACTGAAAATTATCATCCAAAAATATGCTGTAGAAGCAGAAATACTTTTGTTACCTGTGATGTCTTATAACATTTGACTTTGAAAATTACTTATAAATTTCTCTAAGATTGGATATATTTATATTTGAGTGTGATCATGGCATTATTTTGCTTTTGTTTTTGTGTCAACATTGGGGCTTAAATTCAGGGTCTGTAGTGATACCCTTTAGTTTTTTTTTCTTTATATAGATTAAGTGAATACATAAATTTCAAACGTTTTACATCACTGTGGGATACTGATACTTATTCTCACAAACATGTTTGTAGGGTTCATACACCTTATATTCCATTATTGTGTCCATGAGCTTTTATGTACAAAGCAAGCACTCTAACATTTAAGCTATAGGACAACTAAGAGTGTATCTGGTGATTGAATAGAGAAGAGAGTCTCACAGACCTTCCTTCCCTTCCTGGATTTCAATTGTGATCCTCAGACCCTAGACTAGCTGAGTAACTAGGACGCTCATCACAAAACACTTTGGAAAAAAGTTCTCTTGTTTTCATGGATGTCGTTTGGTATTTGATATTGAATTTCCCCACCCACTCCATTTTCTCTAAAATTGGATCCATATCTTGATCATGGGTATATTTGATGGTAGTTGGGTTGTACCAATTCTGGGTCTTGAACTTGACTTCCTGGGAGTTGTCCTTGAGCATTAATGCACAATACCAGCATGCCACTACTTAAACCACAGCTCCACTTCAGCATTTTTTGGTGATTCACTAGAAATGAGAATCTCAGACACTTTCTTGCCCAGGCTAGCTTTGAACTATGATGCTCAGATCTCAGACTAGTAGAGTAGCTAGGATTCTCAACACCAAAAATAGTTTCATTCATTGGTGCTTAGAAATGACACAATTCTATTCATGCTTTTCCTTTATTTTTGTTTTATTAAGGGAGTGATACAGTAAATGAAAGATCTTGAGGGATTGCCGCAGCACTTGTAGGTTTGCTTACAAACATTTAGGAACAGGATCATGTTCCAGTTCTTACCAGGCAGAGACCACTCCAGCTTCCTAATATTGTGTACACAGGACACATAGATGCCTACTGGGATGAGAAGTCCAGGGGTTTGATAGCTAGGAAGTTCAGGAAAAGACACCCAGTCTCTTCCACCCGCACAGAAGAATGCAGGGTGTGCTCCATGGAAAATGAACTTGTGTCTTCGGTTTCCTCTGTGATGCCGACAAGAGATTCTAGAAGATGCATGTGACTACATAAGCAGAGCAGAAGGCTAGGAAGACCCTCGGGGATGAGCTGCTAGTAGCCATGGGGCTCCAGGCTATATAATTGGCATTTTGGCCAGTGATGACAGAAATTGGTACAGATCTGGACCTTCTGGTTTGGCCCCCTCTCTCTCAAGACCTGTGCCAACTGAGCCTGAACCTGGGCAAATCTGTAGGGGTCAAGGTTCCCTAGGCCCCACTGTGGAGGGCAGTAGCTCTCCAGTGGGGTAAGGTGGGGCCCTCGCTTAAATGGCCTCGCCTGGCTGTGTGGTACAGTAGGTTGTTCAGGGTGGCTGTGGAGATGCAATTTCCATAGAAGCTGAGGAAATGCAGCTGGGAGCATTGGCTTAGGGAGGGCAGGATTGTCAAGAGCTGGGGTTCAGTGATGTCACAGTGCTCCAAGGCCAGGATCTCCATGGTGCCGGTCACTTGCTCCAGCAGGGCTCACAGGAACTCAGGATTGAAACAGCCCATGCACAAACTCCTCATATACAGGTGCTTGAGCTGCCTGGCACAGGGACACTGGCACAAGGACTTCACATTGGCTTCCTTCAGTGAACATGAACTCAAAGTAAAGGTGTTCAAAGTCGTCGGGTTCCTGAGGATGGAGGGTAGCCATCCATACAGGACAAAGATATCCTGCACAGGAAACTCCTGGAGATGCTGAGGCTGCCCCAGATGCGCCATGTATTTGCAGAAATATGAGAGATTACTGAAGCTGGAAGTGTAGAAGTTGCCACTTATCTTGGAGAAGAATAGGCAAAGGTTCTTTGTCTGACCCCGGGAAGGAGAAAATTTTCTCATGGTTTCTGGACACCAGAAATTGTTCAACACAAGTTCAGTGATGGAGTCAAGGCTCACCTCATGCAGAGCCTTCCGGATTTTGTAGAGGAGCCAGACAGAATCTGAAGCTTGGTTGAGCACAGTTGGACTCCTTCTTTCCACTTCCTGGCCCACTAGCGGAGATAGGTTTGGAATTCATCCTGGGTGCCATCTTCGATAGTCAGGTTAATGGAGAGGATCAAAGGCTGTTCTTCAGTCCCAGCTGAAAGGTGACTCTCTGTTGACCTTTCAGTCAGGACTTCCAGAGAAGATATTCGTGCCATGGAATGATAATTCTAAATCCTTATCTCAAGTTGCAATTGCCACAAATTGCCACAAACAGCACTTGCTGTTTCCACCCAATGGGGTGCTCCTTCTTGACAATTAGGAGATCGAACCCATTGAGGACACTAGGAGATCAAGCCCTTTGAAGGCCTCCAGGTTTGGTGATTCTGCCAGATCCCTCAAGGGAAAGAAGAGGAAGGGCCAGGCCTACACCGTGGCCTTCAGCACCTCTGAGTGGCCCTGGACACAGCCCTCCATAAAGAGTAGGGAATAATAGCAATGGTAGATTCTCCAGGGCTGAAATGACAAAGGAGTGGTTGCTCAGTAGGCTTTGCAAGGTTAGATGCTAGAGCATGGATGGGGCCCTGATGCTCATCCTGGTGTACCAGACATGGACCTTGTGTGCAGGACTCTCTGAATCTCATCAGAGCCAGGCACTGACTGCAAGCTTCAAGATTCTGGTACTAATTTCTGGTCCCTTGGCATGAATTTAACCTGACCCCACTGTCCAACACATACCTTTCAATCAGACAGCAGCTTCTGCTGGGATTACTGACCCACACCCAGCACCCGGGCACCTTCTGAAGAAACTCGAAGGTGATAGGATCATAGGCCTGATTCCCACAGCCCTGTTCCTCATTCAAATGGTTGGCAAACAACTCAATGGATTCCGCACCTTTTTACCTTAATTCTGCAAGTCATTCCCACAGATGGCCCATTCCCTGAGCCTGCAAAGCATCCAAGAATAGCAGCCAGCCCAAATTTTGAACATCCACATAGATATCTGGAAATGATCTATCTTTTCTTCCCTCCCTGCTTCCTTTCTTCCTTCCTTCATTCCTTTCTTCCTTCTATTTTCTTCCTCCCTCCCTTCCTCCATACCTTTCTTTTTCATTTTGTGCTGTTCCTGGACTTGAACTCAAGGCCTGGGCTCCATAAATGAGCTGCTTTTTGTCAAAGCCATTGTTCTATTTAGTCACAACCCTAGCTAAAGAAGCCTAGAAAGTCTCATGGACATATTTGTCCCCTTTGTATTTTAATTGTGACCCTGAGCTATTCATGAATAGCTAAGATTCTAGGAGTTGTAGAAATTATTTTCTATTCCAAATCTTGTACCTTTTTATTCAAATGTACTTTCTTGTATAGCCACAAAAGTTGGTCCTGGCCATCCAATTCACTGTGGCTGTGTTTTAATTATTGCATTTGATAATTGCTACTAAAACTGATCATTTATCTACTGATAAATGTATGCATATCTGTAAGTTTTCTATTTGTGTGGTCCTTGCAAATAAACTTCTTAAGCTTTTTGTCTACTCATTTAATTTGGTGCTTTATAGGTTTTCTCTGCCCCCTTAGGAAATAAAGTATATTTTTGTGCATTTTTGTGATTTCCCACTTACTGAAATATATTTAAACTCATCTAAATAGTCTTCCGATTACATTTTACTGTTCATTAGCAGTGCACATATCTTAGCATGTTCCCAACTCAAGGTATCCATAATATAAACAATTGAAATCACTCACTTTATAGTACCATTATCTATAAACTCTTAACTACATTGGTGATATATCCATAATATCAAAAATATTTTCTGGGAGACCAAATTTGAACATAGAAAGTTGAATTTTTGTTCCAAATTTGTGTAATTATTCTTAACACTGCATATTTGTGTAATCAGAGTTCTTAACATGTTTTGTCCTATTCTCTAGATAATTCCCTTTAACCATTCTTATAATGTGACATCTGGAAATATAGTCTAATCATTTTATGTTTTTCTCTAAACTGTTTAATTCCACTCTTTTTATGTGAAAGAACTTTTTATAGTTGTTTTTCAATCTGCATGAGTGATTTTATTGCCTCTTTCTCTACTGCCCCATTCAGCAACTATAGTCATGACTTCATTAAGTGATTTTTATACAGACATAATTTCTCTGTGGTCTTTTTGATGATCTCTAATTATTTGTTGATATGTAAATACTTACATTCTTTCCCCTTGGTTTTAAGGATTATTTGCGTGCTATGGTTCATATAATCCCTTTCATTACACTTCCGACAGTTGAGAAAAAGGTTTGTCTAATCAGTGTTGTGTCTGAAATTATCTTTACATTGCATTTTCATATTTTATTCCATCATTTTCATTTTAGAATAGAGTTTTGGATAACAAAATGGCAAAAGTTTAGATATCAGATTCACTATTTTCAAGTGTAGTAATCTTTTGTTTTAGAAATTTCTGAGTTGGTTAGGCATTTGGGAAATCTGTTTGTTTTATAGCAGAACATAGGCAAAACTCTACAGTTTCAATCTGGTCTCTTTACTGTCTTTTCCACAGTGTCAGAATTCAAGGAATTTTCTCTGTATATCAGTGTGAGTACATGGTACAGCTTTTTATTTAAAAATAGGGTTGTTTAAGTCTCTGTGTTGCAACCTTTAAGAATATACAATTGAAAGAGTATATGTTAGAAAGTCAAGCAAATGAAGTGATCTTGGTCAATAAACTGTTTTTTCTAGTACAAATGTGATGCAACTCTTTCTTACATTCCAAGGTATTAGTACCTCTAAAAGCAATGTTCTTAGAAAAGTCTTTCTGAAAATTGACCATAACTAAAATGTGGGAGATAAGGAAGTGCGATGTATTTTCAAGATGGTATCTATCAGTGCAGTATAACAAATTTCTTCCCAAAGTTCTTTGCATTTTACAAAGCCTTTTCACCTCATGCATCTGAGAAGACAGTGTTACAGTTATACTTTTAGAGGGGCAGGTTATCACATTGGAGAAAGAAGAGAAAATCCACTCTATCTTTTTCCTTCAACTAAAGGAGAAGGACTGAGGCAGAAGAGGTGAAACTAGATTTTTCAGGTGTTACACCAAACAGCTTGATTAAGAAACACCAGTAGAGTGTGCCATGGTCCTCAAATAGAAGTAAGCATACCGTATTTACTTCTAGATTGTAAGTATGATGGGTAAAGATCTTTTTCTTGGCTACTTGTTTCAAAGAGTTTTGTATCTTTTCAAGCAGAAAATCATCCATATGTGTCACTTTTATTAATCAAAAGAAGACCAGAAAAAATAACTAGCAACCTAATGGGAAACAAGGCTTATTACATGAATCAAAAGGGAAGACTAAGGGAAAGATTAGCCCCTTCCTGCTGATTGTGGGAGTGGGTTTCACTTTTACTAGTTTGTGTGTGTGTGTGTGTGTGTGTGTGTGTGTGTGTGTGTGTGTGTATGTGTGTGTATTTGTGAAGGTTACAGGCCTTGAATTTAGGACCTGGGCACTGTCCTTAAGCTTTTGTGCTCAAGTCTAGTGTTTTTTTTGTTTTTTTTTTTTTTGTTTTTTGTTTTTTGTTTTTTTTTGTTTTTTTTTTTGGTCCGGTCGTGGGGCCTGAACTCTGGGCCTGGGCGCTGTCCCTCAGCTCTTCAGCTCAAGGCTAGCGCTCTACCACTTGAGCCACAGCGCCACTTCCGGCTTTTTTCTTTTTGCTTAATGTGGTGCTGAGGAATCGAACCCAGGGCCTCAGGCATGCAAGGCAAGCACTCTACCACTGAGCCACCTTCCCAGCCCCAAGTCTAGTGTTTTAACACCTGAGCCACAACAGCACTTCTGGCTCTTTTTTTGTGTGTGTGGCTTAACTGGAGGGCAGAATCTCATGGGATTTCTTGCCCAAGCTAACTTTGAGCTATAATCCTCAGATCTCGACCTAATAAGTAGTAGGCATGATATACTGGTGCCCAGAGGTGTTCTTCCATTTTAAGGCATTAATGATTTATTCCAGGAAAGATGTCTTATCCTGTGTCACTTTTTACTTTCAGTCCTCATGAATTATCTGCTGTGGCATTAATTCAACTTTTCATTGCTTCTTGGTATTTTTATTTTGTCAATAAAACTTCTGTTGTGTTTTTCTTCAAAATTGGGTAACACAACTTAAATGTAGACATCATTGATCTCTTTGCTTGAAGAATAAGTGGCTAATCCATAATGGTACCATTCACTTTCACCAACCATCCTCTTTGAAACATATTTATGTGTTGTAGTCTTCATTTGAACAGCAGATTTTGTACAGAAGTACAAGTTCTCTTAACAACTGTGTGCCTGGCTTAAAATTCCTGGTTCTGAAGTATGTGATACTGATCTGATAGGAAATACTTTTCATTGAATTGAAATACTTTGAATCTAAAATAATGGATGAGAAGCAACCAATGTGACAACACACCTTGGCTAACAGAGTTGTAGTTATTTAGTGGTCCTAACAGAGTTTTTCTTTGACATCAACTAATAACAAGCAAGTAGATTAAGGATCTATAAGCAATAATATCAGAAGTTGTGCAGCTCAAAGCCAGGGCAAACCTCCAGCACCACTATCCTTTGGTATATATTTTGTTGTTTTTAGTGTCTAATAAATATACTACCAAACCTTCTTGGTATTTTCAAATTTGTTTTCTCTCTGCATTCAGCAGTTCAAGACACATTAGATTTATCTATGATTATTTAAAGAGATTTAAGCTGAAGAAACACACTGCTTCTCTGTGGTGAGTCTTTAACTCAGGACAGATACACTGTCCTGTGCTCTTTTTTGGTCAAGGCTAGCACTCTACCACCTTCAGAAACAGCTCCACTTCTGATTCTCTATTGGTCTATTGTAGGTAAGTGTCTCATGGATATCCTGCCAGGGCTGGCTTTGAACCATGATTCTTAGATCTCAGCTTCCTGAACAGCTAGGATTACATGTGAGCCACTAGTGCACATGAAAAATTATAGTTCTATTATCAGCCTGAATTGTATATATATATATCATTTGATCTTAATTCTCTGCCTCTAAAAATATGACTAGTTTTTAGTTCCTTTACATTTGTGTGTATGTGAGTGTGCACATTTGTGTTCCTATTTGTGTGTGTGTGTGTGTGTGTGTGTGTGTGTGTGTGTGTGTCCATGAAAGGATGGATTTCTGTATCTTTCCTGGAGAAACTGAATAGTCAAACTAGGTGACACCATTGTACTATGATAGTAACAGTATATACTCTTTTTGTGCCTAACCTGAAGTTAAATAGAGCAAATGCCTGAAGACATCATTCTGTGGAGCTCTTAGGAACTCATGCCACCCAAACCCCTGCCCCACTAGTGAATACTAACTATACATGCATAAATTATTATGTGTATATTTAATATGTACTTCCCTGGGATACTTGCTACCAATTTGAATGCTCTGTTCATCTCATTACCCCTCATTTAAGTGGGTAGCAAGCATTTGAATATCTTCTTTCATTGCCTTGCTATCACCAATGTCAACACCAATGTCTTCTCTACAATTGACTATAATATTTGCACAATATTGACAGAATGTCTTAATCATCATCGCTAGTCTCTTTTTTCTAACTCAGATTTGATAATCTGCTCTTTTCCTGATTGACAAAATGTACTCTGAATTTTGCATAGTGGAATTCATGTGGGGAATTCATTTTTGGATGAGAGTTAATTGTTTGCTACTGAATGAGTAATTAATGTTTTACATAGCAACATTAATCCAATCTATTGATGCAATTATTAAAATCCAGAGAAGACAAACCTGAACTTCAATAGAAACTGAAGTATTTTAACCATCTTTTTATACAATTACTAATGATATAGAAATATTTGCTAGGTAATATTCCATTTCAAAGGAAAAGAAATATAAAGATTTTTGCCAATATAGTTATATTTCCAATTCAATACATAGTTATATTTTCAATTCAATTGCCAATTCCAATTCAAAACAGCCAGGTGCTGCTGGCAAAACTGGCTACTCAGGAGGCTAAGATCTGAGGATTGCGGTTCAAAGCCAGCACACACAGGAAAATTCCGGAAAATCTAATCTCCAATAAACCACCAAAAAACCAAAGTGGCACTGTGGCTCAAGTAGTAGAATGCTAGCCATGATCTGAAAAGTTCATGGAGAGTACCCAGGCCCAGAGTTCCAGTCCCACAACCGACAAAATAGTAAAGCAATAGAAGTCCATTGTTAGCCCACAATCACTCACTTATTATAAATAATACTGTCAGAGGAAATGCACAATGAGCAATAGATGATGGTAGGAAGACCTGCCATTAGGTGACCATGTGTTTTAAATAGTCAAATCTTGAACAGAATCTGAAAATTTAGTCCATTAAATAATGAACAATGCATTTCTTATACAATTAAAATATTGGACATTGAATATTTACTTAATATCAAGAGATGTAGAATCTATTGGTATCATACAAAGTATACATCTATAATTTTGTATGTATAATATTTTAAAGGTATTAAACAAGAATATGTTTAAAATAAATACAACCATGGATAAGCAAACAATTGTAAATCTATATTTTCGTGAAACAGAACTCCACACATCCAATGCATCATGATACACATTTAAAGTGTATTTTAATGATATAAATCAATTCTTGAAATTCTAAAGCAATTTAGAGAAAGTAGAGGAAAAAGAGTTGATGTTAGGTGAAATGAACCCAAGCTAAGGACTCAAATTGTTTTTCTTTCTTGCTATTGTTTCTAACATATTTATAAGATGTTTTTTGTTGCTTTGCATGTCCCTCCCCTTTTTGTTGGTTTGCATTTCCCTCCCCCACGGTATAACCCCTGTTTTCACTGTATTTGATGTTGGTATAATTTGGGGAGGGGAAGGGAAAAAACAAATTGTTTAAATAGGGATACAGGTGGACCCACTGCAACAATGAGATGTACAAGACGTTATGTCAGAAAACGAACTTTGCAACTTTGGCGGGAGTTGGGGTCAGGGAGGAGCTGGGAGGGCAGGGATGGTAAGGGGAAATTAAGTAGGAGGCAACAATGCTTGATAAGAAATGTACTCATTACCTTGCTCATGTAATTGTAACCCCTCTGTACAGTATTTTCAAAATAAAAAAAAAGCTTATTAATTAAAAAAAGAGAATGAAGGAGGAAAGGAAACAGAGAGGATGGGGAGAGACTGATCCAACAAAACAAACTTACAGATGTGGCAAAAAGCAGATATATGAATAGAACTCTACAACTATTATAGAAAACACACTAATAAGTGTATGAAATATGGAACGTTGTTAAGTAGAAAATATTAATGAAATATATTTGAGTATTAAGAAGCATAGTGATGTATAAGAATGACAAAATAAATGAATATACAAAAGTATCCATAATCCATAATTTTTCTGAACGCAAAGCACTGCCATAATAATTCTCAGCGTTGTGTATATTATTCAAACCATTCATCCAAAATTATGCAGCTGAAATTAAAATTCCCGTATGCTTCTGTTCAATATTAATTAGTTATGTAGCCCATGCTTTCAGTTGTTGAATTTGTCACTCCTTGTCACCTGTAATGCATTGGGACAGAGAATCAAATCACACTCTGAGGCTCCAAAGTCATACTATACAGAACACTTTTGACTGCTCCTTATGCTAAAACCAACACAAAGCACTTGCTCTGTTCAAGAACATTTCTAAGCACTAGGAAATTGACATGTGAAAGATGTCTGTTTTCTTTATAGTCTAATGGTAATTTTGAAGAAGATGGAGACCTTGTCCATAAAAAGGACTTGAATTTAATACAATCAAAGGTACTTATATTACTGAGTAGTTGAATAAACATACAGAAAACAGAGTAGAAAAAATAACCCTACAAGTAATTCAAACTGTGTGATTCTTTTTCATGGAGCAGTATCATCTATAGTTACAATTAAATTAATAAGTGAGGAAAGAAATACTGATGCTACAATTCTAATACATAACTTTTGCATTGAAAGGAGCAGGGATTTTTGGGGAGAGAGAATGTATTTCTACCTAAATCATGCAATTACCTGTCAGACTAGCCATCTTATACTCTCAGCAAGGGGTACAATCAAATCAACAGGCAGCCTTTCCCTCCTGATGTGATTCCCCAAATACAGGATCAAAACTTGCACTGCAGACAAAATGAGGAAGCTTAGAAATATCTGGTATGTGCCAGTTAATATTCAGCGTTTTACCCAAAAATTCCAATGTTTCAAAGAATAGCATTATTAAGCATAGTATTTATTTTTTAAAATGTTTTTAATTTTTTTTGTTTATGTGGCACTGAGGAGTGAACCCAGGGCCTCATGCATGCCAGGCAAGCACTCTACCACTGAGTCACATTCCCATAAGCATAGTATTTCTATAAGCATAAATCTAGACAGTTACATCAATGCTGTTATAGATTCCACATCATATAACAACCTTGATCTCTAACGAGACCAAAGAACTATTGACAAGTGAGAGACTTTTAAATGGTAGAGATTAGTGCTGAGAAAACAAATCCTAGTCTCCAGCCCTATGCACTTTTCCTGAATTCATGTCATTATTCACAGTATCCTACTCATCAGAGACATGATGAGGACCAAGGAAGAATTCTATTTGAAGCTTTAAAAGTAGAGTGTAGGGTAAATCACATGTCTCTGTTTTTAGACAATTACATGAAGCCCCAGTCTAATCTCATTTTCTTCGTATTTATGCAGTGGCCATGCTGTGAGAATATTCTCATACAGTGTTCTTCACTGATTCTTCTCACCAAATATGCCCAAATAGCAGTGAATGGAACATATACAGAAGCCAGCAAAATAAATAGTTAATACACATAAAGTGATCCTCTGATGCTTTGTTACAGCATAGAAACCTGCTAGGGAAAAAGCAGTTTATATTTTATGATAACATTCTAAACAAACATTCAGAAACAAACTAACTTTGTATTGGAGGGTGTTGGTTAGTGATCCTCGGGCTTAAAATCACTGTCTGGACACTCTCCTTGAGCTTTTTTTGCTCAAGGTTAGCACTCTACCACTTGAGCTCCAATCCTACTTGAGCTTTGGGGTAGTTAATAGAGATAAGAGTTTCACAGAACTTTCTGTCCATTTGGGCTTTAAACTAACACGAGCCACCAGTGTCTACCCCTGTTAATTTATTTACTTCATCTTCTATCTAGTAGTCAATTAATACATTTTCTTAAGTTAAAAATACTTAAATGTGCAATACTAGGTTGTTTCTAAGTACATAGGGCATAAAGGTTGTGTGTGTGTATGTTTGTGTGTGTGTATGTGTGTGTGTGTGTGTGTGTGTGTGTGTGTGTATGTGTGTGTGTGTGCCAAAACTAAGGCTTGAACTGGGCTTTGTAATTGAGTTTTACTTGATCCACAGCTCCATTTCCATGATTCTGGTGATTAATTGGCAAATAGAATCTCACAGGCTTCCCTGCTAGGAATGATTTTAAGTCATATCACTATCTCAGTGATCTAAATTGCTTGTATTACAGGAGTAATTTACTAGAAACAAACAAGTATAACTTCTAAGGGTGAATTTTGCATCATTAGAGTTAGATCCAACACATTTTCTAGTTCCAATGTCCCACTATATCATATCTTCAGATAAAGACAGTTAATGCCACGGAGTGTATACAGAGAAAACTTTCCTACTTTTACCTGAAGTTGAAGACCTGGAAAATTCCAAAGGTTCACAATGTCACACTCTGCCTCTAACTTACTTCTCTCATGCAAAATCACTTGATATCCAGCAGGATTGTCAAATTGTATGTTCATCAGAAAGGGTACCGCTAAAAGAATTACACCATCTTATGTTGAAGTACATCCCAGAGTTAAAACAGAAAATCTGATTGTGTTTAATTTCAGATTCATAATTTGAAAATAGCACAGATCGGTGATGAATTGTTATGTAAGAAATTCTAGGAGTCCTTATCTTGGGGTTCATTTTACCTAACATCAACATGTCTGACTGTTTCAACTATTCTCAGACATATATTAGTTATTGTAAATAAGGGAAACCATGGGACTTATGTTTCTTTGGGCCTGGCTTAATTCACTTAAAATATTTTTTTCCAAGTCTTTCCATTTCCTAACAAATAAGGCAATGTCATCTTTCTGATGGAGGCATAGAAATCCATTGTGTGTGTGTGTGTGTGTGTGTGTGTGTGTGTGTGTATTTGTGTGTGTGTGTGTGTGTATAATATTTTCTTGATCCATTCATCTACTGAGGGGCATCTCAGTCAGTTTTTCTTTCTTGCTATTATTTCTAATGTGTTTATAATATGATTTCTTTGTTGCTTTTTATGTCCCTCCCTCACGGTACACAAACCCCTGTTTTTACTGGATTTGATGTAGGTATAATTTGTGGATGGGAAGTGAAAAAACAAATTGTTTAGATAGGGATAGAGGTGGACCCATTGCAACAATGAGATGTACAAGATGTTCTGTGGAAAAAAATCTTTACAACTTTAGCGGGGAGGTGGGGGGAAATGGGGGACAGGGATGGTAAGGGGAAACTAAGCAGGAGTCAACAATACTTGATAAGAAATGTATTCATTTCCTTGCTCATGTAGTTGTAACCCCTCTGTATGATATTTTAACAATCAAAAAGACATATTAATAAAAAAAGAAGAAATTCTAGGGAGAATAATCAAAATAAACCTTTGAATTCCTGGTCACTCAGCAAAGAAGTAAAAAAGGTTCTCTTCAAGAAAAGCCAATTCCATGTAAAGAATCATGAATGAGACTATTCACAGCTGTATTTTTCTACAATAACTAATGTATACAGTGTGAGATTTGTAAAAATTTTAATACATAGAACAAATCTAGATCACTTTTGAAAAGTATAGATAATTAGTTTTAGCAGGTTGTGCTTGGTTTATACTTATGAAACTCATAGGAAAAGGGTGAATTTTTACTTTTCAAAACATAACCTATGCGCATGTTGAGCTTATTTGTAACTAAAAGGAATTATGGAAAGGTCGAATACATTTTGTCCTTGTAACTGTTCTGTTTTTACTTAAGCACGTGAACCCATATCTAGAGTACCTCACAGAAATTTAAATAATTATAATTTGTTAGGTTTTGGAAAAATACCTTAAGTTTTTAATTTTACACACTAAGAAACCTCTCTAGGAAGTGACTTTTCTGTAAGTGTGTACCATCCAAAAAAGAAGGCCTTATATTTGCAGGGAAAGGAACTCTCCCTTTTCTGTTTCCCATTGTTTGTATTGTTTGATAAATAATCATCTCATGGAGAGCCTACACCACAGCATGAACAGCATTGTATATATTGTAACTGTGTCCACACATAGTCATGTCAAAAATATGCCTAGGTAACCAGTTAAAGGAGTTATCAGGAGGACATTTCTCAAACATTAGTCAGACTTAGAATCTGAACAATCAAAAAAGAGAAACCATAGCCCAGGAAGGAAAAACAATTTCTGGGTATTTGGAAGGAATAACTGTCTTAAGAAAATCTCTGAATCCAGAAATATCTGGGTGATGGTGCAAAAAATGAGGTACATGAAATCAATCTAGCATGAAATACTTCCTTCTCATCATTAAATCCCAATGTGAGTTCACAATGCAAACTTTGCCTTTTATTAAAAATTGCTCAAAACACACTGTTTAGTCCAACAGGGATTCATTATTCCCATATATAATGAGGATATTTGCTGAAGATGTATTAATCTGGATATAACGTTCCATAATTTTGAATATTTATGAAATGGCATTGTTTAGGAGTTCTTTCTATTGCAAAGGCTACACAAATTCATTTCTTAGTCATCTCTTCTTTCAATTCATGAAGAATCCTCAAACCATTCTCATCTTGTATTATTAACAGTCCCAATCAGTTGAAGTGAAGCAATAACGATACCAGAGCAGTGGCTATTGGTGTGTCCTCTCAAGCAATCCGATAGAGAACAGGAAACTTATTGTTGTTCAGGGTGTAATCAAAAGCTCCAAAATAAGCTAAAGGGAATGAACATTGGATGCTACATAAATGAGAAAATTTCTATCCACCATAATCGCTGTAATAACTACTTGAAGTAGGTGGAACATTGATTTTTCTTGTAATTTTCAAAAATATAAAAATTAAGATTTTTTTGTTTTTTGTTTGTTTATTTTTTTCTTTTTTTGTGCCTGTCCTGTCATTTTAATTCAAGATCTGAGTGCTGTTTCAGAATCTCTCTGTGATGAAGGTTAGTCCTGTAAAACTTAAGCCACAGCACCATTTCTAGCCTATTCTCAGTAGTTTGTTGGAGATAAGAGTCTCATGAACTTTTCTGCCATGACTGCCTTCAAACCACAATCCTCAGTTCTTAACCAACTGAGTAATTAGGATTATAGGCCCCATGGATAAATTTCTTAAACAGTTGTACAATGTATCAATTGGTTTGGACAATATCTCTTGGACTTTGTTACAGTTTCCTTCAACTGCTCCAATCTATAAAAACACCACCCATCCCTTTTCTTTCCTAGTTCCATTTTCACATATGTACATTGAATCTTAACATAGTATTTTCTCAACCATCGACTCCCTATTCCTTTGCCACTTTTCAATTCTTCTTTAACACCTACCCCACTGAGACAATATATGATTCATCTTTGTACTGTTCACATTTGATACTGTTAGTTGGTCAAAGAGGTTACACCATAAAATTTTACTTCTATGTGTACTCTACTTTAGGCAGCTTGATCAGATATACATGACAATGGATATGTGTGTTTTACTTTTTTCTTTTGGGGACACAGACCCCATTTCTCTTTCTGAGACTGATTTACTTCAACATACCTTGCACATGAGCATGCATGTTTGTGTGTGTGTGTGTGTGTGTGTGTGTGTGTGTGTGTGTGTGAATGTGTGAATGTGTGTGTGCGTGTGCATGTGCTAGTTCAGTTTCACAACCTGAGAGCCTCATTCATTTTTTTTTGTTTTTGCTTCAAGGCTAGCATTTACTCCTTGAAATACAAATTATTTCCTGCATTTTCATTGTTAATTATAGATAATTTTGCTGAGTAGCTAGGATTAACACATGTGAACCACCCAGCTTAACATATTTTCTTATTCTAAAGTCGTTTTCAACTTCCCAGTTCTTAAAGGAAATTATTGATAAGGCTTAAAACTCTAAATAAACCTGAAATCTGCAGTAACTTTTCCTTTCCCTTTTCCAAGCTAATTAGATTATAGATATCCCATTATCTTTGAATGCATACTTTTTTTGTCAGTTGTGGGGCTTGAACACTGGGCTGTCCCTGTGCTTTTTAGCTCCATGCTAGCACTCTCCTGCTTGAGCCACAGTGCCACTTTTGTTTTTCTTGTGATTTATTGGAGCTAAGAGTCTCATGGTCTGTCTTCCCCGGGCTGGCATTTAACTGTGATCCTCAGGTCTCAGCCTCCTGAGTAGCTAGGATTACAAGAGTGAGCCACCAGAGCTTGGCTGAATGCACTCTTGGATATCACAAAATTTGATAAGTTCCTAAATACCTTTCCCTTTCATCTTTTTTCTTTTT
Organism: Dipodomys merriami; assembly: GCF_024711535.1. Lineage (NCBI taxonomy): Eukaryota > Metazoa > Chordata > Mammalia > Rodentia > Heteromyidae > Dipodomys > Dipodomys merriami. The sequence goes on along the minus strand of NW_027206048.1, from coordinate 535,017 downwards.
TTTTTTTGCTGTCATTTATGAGGCATTTATTATTTATACCTGGAAGAAACATTGTATACTTGTGTTTAGTTTTCCATTTCATAACAAGATAATGAAGAGTTGGTTTAAAATATGTATTAGTCAAACACAACTGAGTTATTTCTAACTGTCTTTGAAATATAAAGAAAACTATATCTACATGCAACTTTGTTTATGAGCATAGGAAGTTTTAATCTCATAATTTGGTTATGATATCAATTTAGATCACCTCAGAGAAAACAAAAGTATGTGTTCTCATGAAAACCCCAATCAATTATTTTAGCATGCCTCTTAATTTTTCTATCCCATTTTTCTTGTCTTCTGTTCCTTAGTTGTGAGGGGATGTCATTTGTAGATGGGCCATGGAAGAAATGTCAGCAAACACAGAAAAGCCAATCCAGCCAACTATATAGTTTATAGTTATATATTCCATCTAAACTGTTCAGCCATGTACACATAGATAAATCCAACTACTCCAGAAAAAAGAATAATTCCTTGAAATATCTGTTCAGCTAGCTTTCCTTGTAATCCTGGCTGTAGGCCAGCGTCCAGCCTGCAAGGGCTGTGGAGGTGGTCAACCTGAGGCATCATGCAGACGTGTATGGTTAGCTGTCAGGCAAACTGGGGGAGAGGAGCAAAGGCTCAGGTCTGATAAACATTCTAAGTCAAACTTTCCCAGCTTAACTGCTGTTGTTGCAGGCTGCATCTTAGTGGCGATGGCATTTTCTCAGCCTCCTTTCATTCTTTTCTAATACCTGAAAGGGCACCAAGTTAGACATTTTAAAGTATCTCCTCACTTGTCCTACTTTCACCTATTGAATCTTGTAGAAGTCCAGTAGTGTCCAAGTCTGGGAAGATTTTAATCCTGATGAATCTGTAAACGCTATAGACTTAGTCTTTCATACAAGAGTAGTTTGGGATCTCGAACTTCCTAAAGAGGCAAATGAAGGGATCTGTAAATGCGGTCCAACTTCCATATTGAACCTCATATATATCAAATCCCAGAATCAAGTTATGTAAAAGATCATGTTTTTAAAAAAATCTCAATAGTAAAATCCAAGCCCAAAACAAATTGTAGTTCTTGAAAATAAGCCTACATAATAAGCATAGAATTTTGAGGAGTTTTTAAAAACTTAAGATTTTGATGGACTGAATGCTTATTTCTCTGCCAATGAATATGTTAAAATATTACCCTAATCAGGATGGAATGCAAATATTGTACTTATGTTTGTAAATAGGAATAAGTAAGGACATAAAGGGAATTTGTTATCAATGAGATTCAGAAACTTACTTAAGCCATGAGAGAGCTTGCTTTATCCCCACTTCCACATGCACCACAGTACAAACCTGTCCCTTAAATATGGAATAGACTTTCATGAGACATCAAGTATTCAGTTGTCTTTATCTCAGAGTAACAATTTCCATGTGTGTGAAAAAACTTTTGTTTTGCTGGGCACCAGTGTTTCACGCTTGTAATCCTAACTACTCAGAAGTCTGAGATCTATCTATCATGGTTCAAAGTCAGCACAAGTAGGAAAGTCCCTGTGGGATATTAACCTCCAATTTACCACTCAAAGCCAGAAGAGATGCCTTGTTTCAAGTAGTAGAATGCTAGCTTTGAGTACAAAGAGGCTCAAGGACAACACTCAAGTCCTGTGTTCAAGCCAGGGAATTAAAAAAAATAAAATTAAAACTTGGGTTTGAGTCAATCAGTTTAGGGTATGTGGTTGTATGGGAGGTCAGGCTAACAAATTTTCAATTTAAGAACATCTTTCAGGAGCAAAGTGTCATTTAGATATGATTCTATAGCAAGCTCTGCTCACACACCCAAAATAGTGAACAACACTTCCTGAAATATCAACCAGAACAAGAGTTTAAATATTAGGTGGGGGAAATGTATTTTCATTCATGTAACACAGACAAAGGGATACATTCAACTCTAAGTAATTCATTCTTAACAGCGGGACATCCAACCTGAGGGATGAGGAAAGAATTGTGAGCAAACTCTACATTTAATCCCAGTTCCAAGGCCACTATGATAAAAGGCAGTAATAACTATTACCTTCACAATATTTTTAGATTGAGATAGTGGTTAGAAAAGAAAACAGGACTAAAAAGTATTAAAGTACATTTGTTTCTATTCTGTCATGTTTGTGCATTCATTCCTATGTATGTATGTGTGCACATTTTAAGGAAATTAATATGAGGAAGTAAAGATGAATTGTTCAAAGAAAGAAACAATAGTGGGAACATCAAAATTCAAATGAGAATATGAACTTTTTCAATATATAGTGTATATATATTTATATGTATATAAATATATATGTACATTTAAAATTTCTCAACTTATTGCAGTTAGGTTAGTGATATCTTCTATACAGAAGAAAATAATTACCTTGAAGGAAGTCTAATCAAACATGTAAATATGGTTGACTAAACTGAAAGCAAGGATAAGGACATGTGAAAGAAGTTTTGTCAAAAGTTGACAACAGTATATATAATAGTAAATATTAGTGTTTTGTGGATTCAATAAATGGTTGAGGATGCCAACAAGTTAAAATGCTTGTTCTAATAAGTAATGACAGTATTTAAAATTCTATGTACACAAGGATAAAAATATATACTAAGATACAAAAACATAAAATGCTAATCAAATTTTTGTCAATGACATCTACACATCTATAGCAAGCTATTGTATGATCAAGCTGTCAAAAGTGAATTTTGTATGGAAGATTCTCTAGAATAGGAGAGAAATGGAACTCATAACACTTAGGTGTGCCCCTGTTCCTCTAACAGTTGACTCCTAAATATAATACATACATACCAGCAGGGCATGGTAGAAGTCCTTAGGAAGTCCTTACAGTACTGAAAAAATGCATTTTATCCACCAAGATTACTGTACCTTGCTAAGGTATTTTTCACAAGTGAATGATAAAGGACAAATGCACGAAAATACTTCCAGAGTGGTGCAATTAAAAGAATAAACCTCCACCATACATATCCGACAAAACTACTGAAAAGTTTTAGTCCAAAAAATACAAACATTATCGAACAAGAAAAATACACAGAATGTATAAAAGTTTCTAGTAAGACAATAGACTGGTAATGGCAGAATTTTAAATTCTGGGTAGACATCTGGCTGGTAGGTTTTTAACTCTGTCATTTCAGTGCCTGGGACTGGGAGTTTCCTTGACTCTCCCCATGTACTGACCCGATTCATGTGTGGACCAGCTCAGGTGCCATTACACCATGTCATATGTCTCCATGTTCATGTCCTGTCTCCTGTCTCCTGGCTGTTCTCTGGTCAACATGGCATCCAAATTCATTCAGCAATCCATTGGAGCTGAATTGGTTTGTTATATTGTTTTTGTCCTTTGTTTCCTCTGTGGTCTGTTTCCTGTGTTGTGTATTTGCTGGCTGCAGGTCTTTGAAATTAGCCACCTGTACAACACTAGCATTCCAATAAAAACTCTTTTATCACCACTGATCGAGCCTCCATGGTCAAAACTATTTCCATTAGAGAGTGCAATCAGCACCAGAGTAGCCCAGAAGGAAATGTAAATAGGAAAGGGACAACATAATATTCATTCCTTAATCTTGATCCTAACACAGGGAGGTGATGTGACTATAGGCCATGGAGGAAATTCTGCCCTTGCCCCTCAAGCACTTGTCTATCTCTGGGATTGGGTACACACCATCTGCTACTAGCAGATAGTCTTGTGTGTCCCTTTCCCATCCCTTCCCAGCATCTCTCCCACCCAATCCTCACCCCCCACCGAAGTTGAAAAGTTCATTTTCGACATGACAACTTGTACTTCTCATTGTTGCAACGGGTCCACCTGTATCCTTATTTAAGGGAGTTGTGTTTCCCCTTCCACTGCACAAATTATATCGACACCACATAGTGAAAGCAGGGGTTATACTGTGGGGGAGGGACATACAAAGCAACAAAGAAATAATCTCATAAATGCGTTAGAAACAAAATGCATGAAAGAAAAAAACATTTAAATACATATCTTAGGGTTCATTTTCCTAACATCACCTTATCTGAAATTTTCTGCTTGATTCATACATATACGAGATATTGCAAATTAGGGAAACCATGGGACCTGTTTCTTTGGTCTTGGCTTACTTCACTTAATATAATTTTTTCCAAGTCTTTCCATTTCCTAAAAAATGGGGCAATGCCATTCTTTCTGATGGAGGTATAGAATTCCATTGTGTATATATACCATATTTTCTTGATCCATTCATCTACTGAGGGGCATCTGGGTTGGTTCCATATCTTAGCTCACCAACAACGAAGTAAGGTTCCCTTCTGTCCACATCCACTCCAACATCGATTGTTATTAGAGTTCTTGATTTTTGCCATTCTAACTGGTTTGAGGTGGTATCTTAATGTAGTTTTGATTTGCATTTCTTTTATGGCTAGGGCGGTTGAGCATTTCTTCATGTGTCTATTGGCCATCCTTCTTTCTTCTTCAGAGAAGTTTCTCTTTAAGTCTTTAGCCCACTTATTTATAGGGCATTTGTTTCTTTGAGGATTTGTTGTAGGGGGATTTAATTTTTTGAGTCCCAAGTATATTTTAGATATGAGACCCTTGTCCGTTGTATGGCTAGTGAAGATCTTCTCCCAATCCTTAGGCTTTCTATTGATCTTGCTAGCTATGTCCTTTGCCATGCAGAAGCTCTGCAACTTCATGCAATCCCATTTGTCCAACCTTTCTTTGATTTATTTTGTTTCCGGGTCTCTATTAACAAAATTTCGGCCTGCGCCAAAGAAACCTAGGGTTTCTCCTATTCCATCCTGTAATGTTTTCAGAGTGTCTGCTTTGACTTCAAGGTCTTTGATCCATTTGGAGTTGATTCTGGTGCAGGGTGATATATAAGGATCTAGCTTAACTTTGTACAAGTAGTTAACCAATTTTGCCAGCACCATTTACTGAAGAGGCTGTCTTTCTTCCATTCTATTTTTTTAGCTCCCTTATCAAAGATTAGATGGCTATAGGTCTGTAAGTTAATTTCTGGGTTTTCAATACTATTCCATTAGTCCTGAGGTCTTTTCTTGTGCCAATACCAAGCTGTTTTGATTACTATGGCTTTATAGTAGAGTTTGAAGTTTGGTATTGATATTCCTCCAGCAGTGTTCTTTCCGTTGAGGAGCATTTTTGCTATTGGGGGTCTTTTATTGTTCCATATGAATTTTGGGATTGCCTCTTCTATTTCCTTGAAGAATGAGGTTGGAATTTTGATAGGTATCGCATTGAATTTGTAGATAGCCTTGGGAAGTATTGCCATTTTTACGATGTTAATCTTTCCAATCCAGGAGCATGGGAGATTTTCCCATTTTTTAAAGTTCTGTTTTGATTTCCTTTTTCAAGCTTTTAAAGTTTTCATCATCGAGGTCTTTCACTTCTTTGGTTAAGTTAATTCCTAGGTATTTTATTTTTTGTGGCGCTATTACAAATAGAGTTGCTTTCCTAATTTCAGCCACACTTTTCTTATTGTTGGCATACAGAAAAGCCATTGATTTTTGGGGGTTAATTTTATACCCTGCTACTTTGCCAAAGTTTTGAATCAGCTTGAGTAATTTGGGAGTGGAGTGTATGGGATTCTTTATGTACAAGATTATGTCATCTACAAAGAGAGATACTTTTATTTCTTCCTTTCCTATTTGGATCCCCTTTATGTTTGCATCTTGTCTTATTGCTGTAGCTAGGCATTCTAATACTAGATTGAAGAGAAGTGGAGAGAGTGGACATCCTTGTCTTGTTCCTGAGTTAAGAGGGAATGGCTTTTTTTTTTCACCATTAAATACAATTTTCTCCTTTCTCCTTCACAAATTAAACCATCAAATACAGTGAAACCAGGTGTTATACCATGAGGGAAGGCCATACCAAGCAACAAACAAATCACCTTATAAATATGTTAGAAACAATTGCATGAAAGCAAAAATATTTGAATCCTTATCTTGGAGTTCCTTTCACCTAACATCAATTTATCTGACCTTTCCTGCTTGTCTCAGACATATACTAGTTATTGCAAACAAGGGAAATCATGGGCCCTATGTTTTTTTGGGCCTGGCTTTCTTCACTTGATATAATTTTTTCCAAGTCTTTCCTGCCACAGCACACCACCAGCTACAGACCTCGTGAGTAACCCAACTAGGTCTAATCTCTGGGGGTGGCAGTTCCATGTGGAATCCCAAAGCCCTCTGACCCAAATCCACTTCCAAAAGAAGGGATCATACCAGCACAAAACACGGCCATAAGCTTTGTTCCTAAGGCTGGTGTGGCTATCTGGAAAAGCCTGGGACGCAGCTGCAGGCCTATGATAGCAGTCTACAAACCTGAAACCCCCAAAACTCCCTGCCACCAGACCTGAGAGTGTGACTCTAGATAACAGGCACCCTCTCCTATCAAAAGGCCATCTACTCCCAACCAAGCCACAAGGAAAGTTGACTACAGCAAGACATACAATGTTCTATCAAGAATCTGCTCTGAGATCTATGGGGAGACTAAAGCTCCCCTAAAGAACTCCCCAAAAAACAATTCTTCAGTTTTTATTCTTGTTTTTGTTGTTTTGTTAGGCTTTATGTCTGATCTTTTGTTGGTTGTTTTTATTTCTACGTATTATTTAAGTGTACGATTTAAGTGTATTGTGATTTAGGATTTGCTATTTCTCTTAAAGCTTCTATTTTTCATTATTATTTGGTTTCTTCTTCCACTTTCTGATCTAATTTGTCAGATTTTTATTCTTTATTTTCTTCTAACTCTCCCTTTCTCCTCTCTCTCCACATTATACTAATACTCCATCAGAGCTACCCTGCCTAGTTCTATACACAAAGTAAGGCCTCCTTCTACGTGTGTAAACAATAATTACAGGAGTTAACTTAGATTAAGCGACTCTCTAATAATATTTGAAAAATCTTTCTCTAATCTCAGCAACTTTCCAAATACACTTCTTTTTCTTACCTTCATCTAGATCTCTAAGCTACTCCCTACATAACGTTTCTTCAAATTCTTTTCCACCTCTGACACTTGATAACAAGGTCTTTATTCTCATTGTACTACATACATATACCCCTCCCCCAAGCTGTTCTTATCCCTCTACTATCATTATACCCAAGTTCTTTTCTGAACTTGAAATCATATCTCTCCAATCCTAACCCTTCAATTCTCCATCTGCTCCAGCCCACTGATTCCTAACGGTTAATATATGAACCAACTTACATTTGGTTCTATATTTGACCACAAAATTGGTTCCATTTGACTATTTTGAGTACAAGGGGACCATCTTGTTAACTCTAAGGAGCAGAGTACTTATCACCCAAACCCAGGATGTCACAAGTTGCAACTATACATAATCTTGACCCTGAAGCCACAATATCCCTCTCCAAGCAAAGAAAAAGAGAGCTAAATAGGAAAACACTTACACATAACTTTGAAACCTTAAGATCTATATATGTACATGACACTGGGTTGGCTCCGCTCCCCCTCCCCCATAAAAAGACTGTCCTACTGTCATACCAATGTGATTCTTGTCTCCAAATGGGTAGAACCAACTGCAGAAACACAAGGAATATGGCCAATCAAAAACCTCAAAACTATCTCCACACAAACAAGCTACAGAACAGTCCCAGAATAACCTAGAGGATAATGTTCATGATAGATTAACTGCAAGGCTAGTAAACCTGCTGAATGAAAAATTGGATACCCTGAATAGGTTATTCTGAGAGTGTGATGAGGCCAACCAGAAGCTAATAGATGACTTCATAGCCTCCAGAAATAAAAAGATAAAGGAACTCCAGCAGAGGAATAAAGAAGCTAATGAAAAGATAAGGACCCAGATTAAGGAGTGGAAAGAAAAGTCTGGCAACCAATGCCAGAAGGTAAGGCAATCTATTCAAGACTTAAAAGAAAACTTTAATAAGGAGTTGGCCACCATTAAGAAAGAACAGCAATAAGAAGGGTGATAGAAAGTGAAGTAAAATGTCTTCAAAGAAAAATGGAGGAGGCTGAAGAAAGAATGTTGGATGCTGAAGACAGTTTAGACCAGACATTCCATTGTGACATCACAAACTCTCCAGTGTGACATATCATTGTCATTATGACACCATAAGCTCAATTTGACATCACAATATGACAATGACATCATAGCATTATGACATGACATTGTCACTGTGGCATCATATACAAATTGTGAATGCCTATTCTGGGATTGATTTCTATTTCAAATATGTCATATGGGTTGATAACAGAAACCCATTGTGACCTCATAGCCATTGTGAGATCACAATCCATTTGTCACATCACATTGCCATATTGATATTACTAACATACTGTGACTTCACAAAAATGTTTTGTCCTCATAAATTTTGTAACGTCACCATTTTGATATCTGAGGCACTTTGTGAGCACACAAATTGTTTTCGACCTCATAATTTTTAAGGTATGACATGTGATATCAGAAATCCACTGTGACATGACCCTTGTGTCATTATACTGCCAGACGTCATGACCGTAATATCACATTGTGATACCACCAAACTCTTAGTACTTCATCAATGTTGTGACAACAAATAACTTTGGAGACATCACAGTCCCTGTGTGAACTCATATACTCATTTTGAACAAATGAGAATTGAGTTCCAGCATTCCATTTTGACATCACCAACCCACTGAGACAACACAAAGTATTGTGACATTAACACTAGTATGGCATTCTGAACTAATTGTGACATCAAACATTATTTTGAAATGATATTGTGACATCACTATGCCATCATGATATCACTGTCCCATTGTGTTTTCAAAAATCTAGTATGAGCTCATAACATTTTAGAAAATTCTTGCTGTTTGGGACTTCAAGCTCCTTCTGTGAATGTCTATTTTTACTGTAAACTACTATCAATTAAATTTGGACCTATTTTTTAAATTTTATTTTATTTTATTTTATTTTATTTTATTTGAGAACATACTGTACAGAGGGGTTACAATTACATGGGCAGGATAATGCATACATTTCTTACCAAGCATTGCAGCCTCCTCCTTTGTTTACCCTTCACCTCCCTTCCCAGCCTCCCCCCTCCCCCCAACCAATCATACCCCCCTCCCCCCCCACACACCGACATTGTAAAGCTGGTTTTGACATGACATTTTGTACTTCTCATTGTTGCAACAGGTCCACCTGAATCCTTAAACGACTTGTTGGTCCCCATCTCCTCCACATGTTATACTGACATCAAATATAGTGAAAGTGGGGGTTACACTGTGGGAGAGGGACATACAAAGCAACAAAGAAATAATCTTATAAATGCGTTAGAAACACATGCATGAAAGAAACGAAAACATTAAAATACATATTTAAGGGTTCATTTTCCTAACATCACATTATCTGATCTTTTCCGCTTGACTCATACCTGTACTAGATATTGCAAATAAGGGAAACCATGGGACCTATGCTTCTTTGGGCCTGGCTTACTTCACTCAACATAATTTTTTCCAAACCTTTCCATTTCCTAACAAATGGGGAAATGTCATTCTTTCTGATGGAGGCATAGAATTCCATTGTGTATATATACCACATTTTCTTGATCCATTCATCTACTGAGGGGCACCTGGGTTGGTTACATATCTTAGCTATGGTAAATAATGCTGCAATAACCATAGTTGTGCTGGTAGCTTTAGTGTGGTCTTGTTTGTAAACATTTGGGTAAATGCCCAAAAGTGGGATTGCTGGATCATAGGGGAGATCTATGTGAAGTCTTTTGAGGAACCTCCATACTGCTTTCCAAAGTGGTTGAACAAGTTTACATTCCCACCAACAATGAAGTAAGGTTCCTTTCTGTCCACATCCCCTCCAGCATCTGTTGTTGTTAGAGTTCTTGATTTTTGCTGCTCTAACTGGAGTGAGGTGATATCTCAATGTTGTTTTGATTTGCATTTCTTTTATGGCTAGGGATGTTGAACATTTCTTCATGTGTCTATTGGCCATCCTTCTTTCTTCTTCAGAGAAGCTTCTCTTTAAGTCTTTCGCACACTTATTTATTGGGCAGTTGTTTCTTTGAGGATTTGTTGTTGGGTGGTTTAATTTTTTGAGTTCCAAGTATATTTTAGATATGAGACCCTTGTCCGTTGTATGGCTAGTAAAAATCTTCTCCCAATCAGTGGCCTTTCTATTGATCTTGCTAGCTATGTCATTTGCCCTGCAGAAGCTCTGCAACCTTATGCAATCCCATTTGTCCAACCTTTCTTTGATTTGTTGTGTTTCCGGTCTCTATTCAGAAAATTTCGGCCTGAGCCAAGGAGACCTAGGGTTTCTCCTATTCCATCCTGTAATGTTTTCAGAGTGTCTGCTTTGAGTTCAAGGTCTTTGATCCATTTGGAGTTGATTCTGGTGCAGGGTGATATATAAGGATCTAGCTTTAGTTTTCTACATGTAGTTAACCAATTTTGCCAGCACCATTTACTGAAGAGGCTGTCTTTCTTCCATTCTATTTTTTTAGCTTCCTTATCGAAGATTAGATGGCTATAGGTCTGTAGGTTCATTTCTGGGTTTTCAATTCTATTCCATTGGTAAATTTGGACATATTGGGTTATTACAAACTCATTGTGACATCAGAAACCCGTTGTGACCTCATCACCACTGTGACATCACAAAAAAATTTGGGATCTAGAATGCCATTATGACTCACCAAACCATTGTGTCATCACAAACCTATTGTGACCTCATGACCAGTATGGCATCACCAACTAATTGTGACATCAATGATCATGACATAACTATGATGTCACAATGACAATGTGAGGTCTTAGTGCTATGATGTCATTATATTTTCTGAAACCACAATGAGGGGATGAACCACTGGTGATGATTTCTCAAAGGGTATGTGGTGTTACAATTGCATCTCTGATCTCAATTTTCATGAGTTCACAATGAGGATATGTGTATTGAAAGGAACTGTGATGTCACAAAGGCCATTTTTTTTAAAGGTGCTCAGATGTCATAATAGTTTTGGACTGTCACAGTGTTGATGAAGTCAGAATGGAATTGTGATGTCACAACTAGTTTCTAGTATCACAATAAGATTGCAATTTCAATTGCTTCTAGTACAAAATGAGAATACGAGTTCACAAAGGAGCTTGAAGCTCCAAATCCATTGAGTTTTGTAAAATGTTATGAGTTCATACGAGGTTTTTTAAAACACAATGGGACAACTATATCACAAAGGCAATGTGATGTCACACTATCATATCATAATAATGTTTTTGTCACAGTTGTTTGGTGATTCAATAATAGTAATGAGGTAATAATAGCTTTGTGATGTCACAATGGGTTGGTAATGTCAAAATGGCATGCCAAATCACAATTGTCATTAACTCACAATGAATATATTAGATCAGAAAAGGACTATGATATCTACAACAGCATGTGTCACAAATGTTCTGAATTCCTAAGCGATATTAGATTTCACAATGTGCACAATAGTCATGTCTGGCAGTATCATATCACAGTGGTCATGATGTCACAGTGGATTTGTAATATCACATCACACCTGAAATATTTTGAAATAAAAAAAGATTATGAGCTCACAAAGAGCCACCGATATAACAATGGCTGCATGCCAAAAAATTACAGAGGCAGGACAGGTTGGTGATCTCAAAGTGGGTTAGTGATATCACCATGGCAATGTGATGTCATAAGGGGATTGTGTTGTGACAAGGGTTATGAGTTCACAATAGGTTTCTGCTATCAACACACATGCCGCATTTGAATTAGAATGAAATCACAGAATAGGCACTGCCAATGTATCTATGGCATCACAATGTCAATCTGATGTCATAATGCTACGATGTAATTGTAGTTTGGTGATATCACAATGAGCTGATGGTGTCATAATGACAGTGTCATATCATACTGGTGATAATGTGATGGAGGGTTTGTGATGTTACAATGGCATGTCTGTTCTCAATTGTCCTGAGTTCATGATGATATGGGTACACAAAGCAATTGTGATGTTACAAATGCCATGTGTTTTTTCAAAGGTGTTAAGAGGTCAAAATAAGTTTGGGTTGTCACAATGTAATCATGATGTCACAATAGCAATGTGACGTCACAGAGGTAATGAGGTAACTTGGGTTTGTGACATCAAAAAGAGTTTTTAATATCAGAATATGTCCAATATCAATTGCTACTATTTCACTATGAGGATACGAGTTAACGAGGAACTTGAAATCCCAAAGGTCATGAATTTTCTAAAATGTTATGAAGTCTTAATCAGATTGTGAAAACTCAATGGGACAATGATATCACAATGGCAATGTGATGTAAAAATATCATGTCTTAACAATGTACTGATGTCACAATTGGGTGGTGATGCCATACTGGTGATGAGGACACAATGGGTTGGTGATGTCACTATAGAATGCCGGATCTCAATTTTCATTTTTTTAATGAGTATATGAAATCACAAGGGGACTGTTATACCTCCAAAGGCATGTGTTGTCACAAATGTTCTTCAGGCCTAACAGGTTTGTGATGTCACAATACTTTAGTGATATAACAATGGCAACGTGATATCACAATGGGTTTGTGATTTCACAGTGGTTATGAAGTCACAATGGAATATTGATGTCACAATGAGTTTGTAATATCCAAATCACACCCAAATTCAAATGCTAGTAGTTCACAATGAGGATAGGAGTACACAGCTAAAGCTTGAAATCCCAAAGGCTATACATTTTCTAAATTATTGTGAAGTCACAACTGATTTGTGAAAACCCAATGGGACAGCGATATCACAATGGCAATATGATGTCACAATATCATGCCATAATAATGTTTTGATATCACAATTGGTTATGCCATACTGGTGGTGTAACAATATGTTTGTGAAATCACAATCAGTTGGTAATATAACAATGGAATGGCCGACCTCATTTACATTAATTCACAATGAGTATATGAGTTCAAAAAGAGACTTTGAAGTCTCCAATGGCATGTGTTATCATAAAAGTGATGAAGTCCTTACAGGTGTGGGATGTCACAATTTGACACTATACTCAGGAAACCTAGCAGTGTGATGTTACAACAGTCATGAAGTCACAGTTTCTGATATCATGTCATACTTGATATATAATGAGGTCAAAAAACAGATTATGAGATCACAAAGGTTTAAGATATAACAATGGCAGCAGGTCAAAAGTATATGAAGACAGGATAGATTTGTGATGTCACAGTGGGTTAGTGATATCACAATGGCAATGTGATGTCACACTGGATATGAAGTGACAATGGGTTTCTGATGTCAAAATTCATGCCACTTTTGAAATAGATTGAAGTCACAGAATAGGAATTCACAATGTGTCTAGGACATCACCATGACAAAGTGATGTCAAATGGCTATGATCGTCATTGTAGATTGGTGATGTCACAATGAGTTTGTGTCATAAAGACAATGGTATGACAATCGACCTGATGTCCCAAGGGGTGTGTGATGTTACATTTTCATGTGCACATCTCAACTGTTAGTTCACAATGAGAATACGGGTACACAAAGGAAGTGGGATATCACAAAGATCATGTGTTTATTTTTTTAAAGATTCTAACAAGTCATAATAGATTTGTCATTTCACAATGTGATCTTGATGTCACAATGGCAATGTCATGTCCCAATTGGTTTGTTATGTCACAATAGTGATGAGGTTACCTTTGGTTTGTGATGTCACAATGATTGTAATATCACACTCACAGATCAAAATTCAATTGCTGCTAGTTCACAATGAGTATACACTGTATGCGCTTCAGGTCCCAAGGGTCATGAATTTACTAAAATGTTATGAGGTCCTATTATACGTTTTTGAAAAATGATAGGACAGTAGTATTACAATACAATGTGATGTCACTATATCAATACATAATAATGTTTTGATGTCACATTTAGTTGGTGGTGCCATAATATTGATGAGGTTAAAATAGGTGTATATCACAATTTTCTGGCATTGTCACAATTAAATTCTGGGTCTCAATTGCTTTAACTCACAATGAGTATATGAGTTTGCAAAGGGACTGTGATGTCTCCAAAGGCATATGTTATGACAAATGTGACGTCCTAAAAGTTTTGTGATGTCACAATGTGATACAAAGTTCAGGACCTCTGGCAGTGTGATGTCTCCGTGGTCTGAGGTCACTGTTGATTTCTGATATCACATTTCATACTTGAAGTATCATGATTTCAAACACAGATTATGAGTACACAAAATTCCTGATACCACAATGAATGCATGACACAAAAATTATGAGGATAGGACAGATTTGTTATGTGAGAGTGGGTTATTGAAATCACAATAACAATGTGATATGACAAAGGGATTGTGATGTCACAAAGCTAATGGAGTCACAATGGGTTTCTGACATCAACCAACATGCCACATTTGAGACAGAATGGAATCACAGAATAGGCATTCACAATGTTTCTAGGATGTCACAATGACAATGTGATGTCAAAATACAGATATAATTGTAGTTTTGTGACATTTTATTTAACAATTCATCTACAGAGGGGCAGCTGGGTTGGTTGTATATATTAATTATGGTGAATAATGCTGCAATAAAACATAGTTGTGTTGGTAGATTTCTTATGGCCTTGTTTCTGATTCTTTGGGTAAATGCTCAAAAGTGGGATGCTGGGTCAAAGGGGAGCTCTATGTGGATCTGTGGAGGGATCTTCATACTGCTTTCCAATATGAAGTTTCCACTCCCAGCAACAATGCAGTAAAGTTCCCTTTTGGACACATTCCCAACAGCATCGTTATTATTAGATTTTTTTTTTTATTTTGTTGGTCATGTGGCCTGAACCATTGGACTGGGTGCTGTCCCTCAGGTCTTCAGCTGAAGGCTAGCGCTCTACCGTTTGAACCACAGAACCACTTCCAAGTTTTTCTGCTTATGTGGTGCTGAGGAATTGAACTCAGGGCCTCATGCATGCAAGGCAAACACTCTACCACTGAGCCACCTTCCCAGCCACCAGATTTCTTGATTGTAGCCATTCTAACAGGGATGAGGTGGAATCTCATTTTTTTTGGAAGAACAAAGAAAAGGTTTACTGCCAATAAGGGGACAGGCAAGTCCCCATCTTACCAGGTAAGAGGAAGTGAGAAGTGCTGGCTATTGTCTCAGGTGACCTTTTACTAATCCCATGTAGTAAAGGCAGCAATGATCAGCCCCTACCCCTTTCCCTGAGAGATCACGTTGTGGGATTTTTATATCATTTTAATAGAGTAAGAAATTATATAAATTATTGTTTTGTATTTTCTTTTATTGTATATATTTTTATTGTAAAGATACTCTATAGAGGGATTATAATTACATGAGTAAGGTAATGAATACATTTCTTATTGAACATTGTTACCCCCTCCTTTGTTGTTATCCTACCATCCCTTCCCTCCCCACCTCCTCCACTCTTTCATCTCCCCTAAGTTCCTTTTCTACATAGTGTCTTGTACATATCATTGCTACAATGGGTCAACTTGTATCCTTATTTATGCATTATGTTATTTCCCTTTCCCTCCCTAAATTAGAAAAATGTATACACAAGATGCAGGGCACCAGAAACATTGAAAACAGCAGATATTCCATGGGGTAAAATATTCATAAGAAACTATCAGCACATTATAAATACATTAAAAACAATAGCAAGGAAGATAAAACCACTTGTGTCCTTATCTTGGGGTTCACTTCGCTAGTTTCTTCTTACATGGTCATATGTACATAGTTTTTTTTACCTTTTCTGCTTGTTCTAGACAAATACTAGTAATTGCAAATAGGGGAAACCATGGGATCTCTGGTTATTTAGGCCTGTCTTAGTTCCCTTAATATAAATTATTCCAAGCCTTTCCATTTCATAACAAATGGGGCCGAGTCATTCTTTCTGATGGAGGTATAGAATTCCATTGTATATATATTATGAGGTCAAACTATGTAAAAACACAATTGAATAGTGATATCACAATGGCAGTGTGATGTCAAAATATCATGTCATGATTTGATGTCACAATTAATTGGTGAGGCCATACTGGTCATAATAGGTTTGTAATGTCACAAAGGGTTTGTACTGTCACAATGGCATGATGGGTCTCAATTTTCTTTAATTCACAATGAGTATATGTGTTCACAAAGGTACCGTGGTGTCTCCAAAGGCATGTGTTGTCTCAAATGTTCTCAAGTCCTAACTGGTTTGTATTTTCATAATATAACACAATGGTCATGATATCTGGCACTGTGATGTCATAATGTTCAAGATGTCACAGTGGATTTTTAATATCACATGTCATATTTGAAATATTATGAGGCTAATACCAGAATATTAGCTCATAAAGGGCCTAAGATGCCAAAACAGATGCATGTTGCAAAATTTATGAGTACAGGACAGGTTTTTGATGCCACAATAGTTTAGTAATATCACAATGACAATGTGATGTCACAAAGTGATTATGATGTCACAATGGTTATGAGTTCAAAATGGGTTTCTGATATCAACCCACACACTTTCTTTTTACAGATAATCTCTTTGCTTTTGCTTGTTCCTAAATGTAGAAAAGACCGTCTCGGTTTCCTACCATGATTTCACAAACATGAAAAGTGAGATCTCCTCAGGGAATCAGGTTCTTTTTTTGGGGTGGGGTCCAGTCGAAGGGCTTGAACTCTGAGCCTTGGCACTGTCCCTCAGCTCCTATTTTCAAGGCTAGTGCTCTACCACTTGAGCCACAGAGACACTTCTGGCTTTTTTCTTTTTGCTTATGTGGTGCTGAGGATCAGGGACTCAGTTTCTTTGTATAAAGTATATTTCTAGTTGTAAAGATTCTTCAAGTGAGTAACTTCATAATTTCCTTAATTTTAATGAAAAGGAAGACAGAAAGGTTATTGGTGAAGTCTCAAGATTAAAGCAGTGGTATATCAAATTAAGTGTAGAGAATTTGAAAAGGTAAATCAGAGATAGGAGGTCTAATATTATTCAAGTGATCTTTGATCAACTCAGCAAAACCTTAGATGAATTAAGACTGTCTGACCTGTTCATGCCTTTCTGGCCACTATTTTCCTTCCCTAGACTCTTGGATTTTCCCCCTCTATGTTAGTTCTATTTTTGTTGTCTACTGCTGCCTTTGGTTTGCTAACCTCTTGAGAAAACTCTTTTCCAGGACTTCTTCAGTGTTTCCCTTCCTGCTAATTCTTTCCCTTCTTAAAAAGTAGTCCTTTTCACTTTTTTTGTTGTTGTTGTTGGTTGTGGGGCTTGAACTCTGGGCCTGGGCGCTGTCCTTCAGCTCTTCAGCTCAAGTAGAGCGCTCTACCACTTGAGCTACAGCGTCACTTCCCAACAACAAATCCTCAAAGAAACAACTGCCCAATAAATAAGTGGGCGAAAGACTTAAAGAGAAGCTTCTCTGAAGAAAAAAGAAGGATGGCCAATAGACACATGAAGAAATGTTTAACATCCCTAACCATAAAAGAAATGCAAATCAAAACAACATTGAGATATCACCTCACTCCAGTTAGAGCAGCAAAAATCAAGAACTCTAACAACAACAGATGCTGGAGGGGATGTGGACAGAAAGGAACCTTACTTCATTGTTGGTGGGAATGTAAACTTGTTCAACCACTTTGGAAAGCAGTATGGAGGTTCCTCAAAAGACTTCACATAGATCTCCCCTATGATCCAGCAATCCCACTTTTGGGCATTTACCCATATGTTTACAAACAAGACCACACTAAAGCTACCAGCACGACTATGTTTATTGCAGCATTATTTACCATAGCTAAGATATGGAACCAACCCAGATGCCCCTCAGTAGATGAATGGATCAAGAAAATGTGGTATATATACACAATTTAATTCTATGCCTCCATCAGAAAGAATGACATTGCCCCATTTGTTAGGAAATGGAAAGGTTTGGAAAAAATTATGTTAAGTGAAGTAAGCCAGGCCCAAAGAAACATAGGTCCCATGGTTTCCCTTATTTGCAATATCTAGTATAGGTATGAGTCAAGCGGAAAAGGTCAGATAATGTGATGTTAGGAAAATGAACCCTTAAATATGTATTTTAATGTTTTCGTTTCTTTCATGCATGTGTTTCTAATGCATTTATAAGATTATTTCTTTGTTACTTTGTACGTCCCTCCCCCACAGTGTAACCCCCGCTTTCACTATATTTGATGTCAGTATAACATGTGGAGGAGATGGGGACAAACAAGTCGTTTAAGGATTCAGGTGGACCTGTTGCAACAATGAGAAGTACAAAATGTCATGTCAAAACCAACTTTACAATGTCGGTGTGGGGGGGGAGGGGGGTATGATTGTTTGGGGGGGAGGGGGGAGGATGGGAAGGGAGGTGAAGGGTAAACAAAGGAGGAGGCTGCAATGCTTGGTAAGAAATGTATGCATTATCCTGCCCATGTAATTGTAACCCCTCTGTACATCATGTTCTCAAATAAAATAAATAAAAAAAAGTAGTCCTGAATTCTGTTGTGATATTATTTTCCTGTTTATTTCCCTACTTTCTTAACTAAGTCCTAAGAAAACTTTTAGTGTCCTTTATTCCTCGTCCTCTATTACCTTTTCATCAGTTTCTCTCTGAGGTCTAGCTCCTTAGAAGCAGACTTTGGGACATGGATTCAAATGCAAATAGCTTACATGGAAAATGATCCTGGGTCATACAATAGGAGAGGCACAACAGTGAGATAGGAAGAAGGCATCCATTGATGGTATGCAGTCAGAGCATCATTTTTATGCTGATGATTTCCAAATATTTGTCTCCAGCTTGTATCTCAACTTCAGAGTCCAAGTTCACAAATCTTCTGAAACCCAACTGCTACAAACATTGGCATAAGGAAAACATTCAAGACCTAGCACTCCTAATCCCTGAATATGTTGACATTGAGTAAGTTACTTCTCCAAGTTCCAGGCAATGCTTATGCAAGAACAGGGACAATAACAGTGCCATCAATATAAATGTCTTAATTATGAAATGAGGTTGTTTATGTTAAGTAGTAAGAGGAGTGCCTATTACACCGGAAGCAGTAAGTACTCACTCAGGATCTGCCATTGCTGATGTTATGATAACTTTCTCCACAAACCGATTTCTTTCTTTCTTTTTAAGAATTCGAAAGTCACGATTTATTAACTCCAAATGAAATAATGTCTCTAGTCACTGTCTTTGAGATTTGCATGTGCCATTAAGAGAGATGTTTATGAGGAAACGTTAAAGTTGGTAAATCGATGGCACTGACATCACGCAAATCTAGAGGTCTATATTAACATCTCTCCACAAACTAATTTACTGTTACACATTCCATGTCTTTATTAATAGCAATTCCATCTATCACTTGCATCAGAAATTTTAAAGTGCTCCTAGAGTCCTCTTACTCTCAACATGAGGCACCACACCCTGCCAACTCCGACTCCCACATACTTCTTAAATTTGTCATTTCCTCTACATCATTCTACCTCTGCCTAATGCCAGCCCTCAGAATTCCTTGCTTAGATTAGAATTCTTTGGAGGGTTATCTCTGACTACAGGTTGAATATAGTGTCTGACACAAAATAATCACTTAATAAATGTTTGAATGAATAAATATCATCAAATCATCTCTAATACAACAAATGATACCATAGTACTCTGGGTGCTTTGGAGTTGCCCTAGATTCCACATTTTAACCTCTGCCCTTTAACTTCTACCTTCAAATATACCTTGAATCTCAGCAGCTTTTAACACCACCCCTCACTTTGTTCTTCTTGACTTTTAAGGTGCCACAGCACCTTTCACTATTGAAAGGCCATCAATGAAAGAGCTTCACATACGTCCCAGGGGACCACATGGAGGCAAGCAGGTACAGGAGAAAGGTTATTACAAGGTTTATTAGAGAAGTCATATTTCCCTCAAGAGGGAGCACATGGCACCTGTCCATAAGCAGGTAGCAGGAGGGTCTGGGGCAGGAAGTGAGGTAGGTGGGAGCTCAGGTGGGCCTGGCAGAGAGAGGGAGAGGCCAGGTGTACGGCGAGAACTCTAGGCCTGGGAGCAGCTCAGGTCTGGGCTGAGTTGAGGACCAAACGTGAGCATAATGCTTATAACTAGGCCTTTTTTTGTTATCTTTCTGTGTTCTCTATTGACTTCTCTAACCTTATTGTTTCAGCTTCCCATTCCCTCACCTTGTTTTGGTCATAGTCACCTTTGTGACATTCCACCAACAAACAAAACGTTCAGTCTTTGTAATCATAGTTTTCCTGGGTCTTCAACCAGTTGTGAATTTACAGTAGTTTATTTTTTGTGGGTACTGGGATTAGAACTCAGGGCATGGGAGCTTTTGTACTCAAAACTAGCTTGCTACCACTTGAGCTACAGTGGCACTTCCTGTTTTTTGGTGTTCAATTAGAGATAGGAGTTCCATGGATTCTCCTGCCTGTGTTGGCTTCAAACCATGTTCCTCAGATCTCAGCCTTTTGAATAGCTAGGATTACAGGCATTAGCCACCAGTCCCCATCCATAGTTCAAAGTCTTAACTCTCCACAATTATCTCCTTCTCTATATTTTCACATCTTACTGTCTTTCTCCATCTTAGAATGTAAGCTTCTTAAAGTAGAGTTTATGGCTTCTTTTGATTGTCATCTAGATCTTAAGACCAAAGCTAGCATATAGCAGCACAAAAATAAATATTTGTTAATAAACATTTATTGATTACTCTTTAAAATGAACACTCAATAAGATGTACAAGAGGTTATATCAAAAAATGAACTTTACAAGTTGTGGGGGATGGGAGGGCAGGGACGGTAAGGGGAAACAAAGGAGGAGGCAACAATGCTTGATAAGAAATGTATTTATGGGCTGGGAAGGTGGCTCAGTGGTAGAGCGCTTGCCTTGCATGCATGAGGCCCTGGGTTCGATTCCTCAGCACCACATAAGCAAAAAGAAAAAAAGACGGAAGTGGCGCTGTGGCTCAAATGGTAGAGTGCTAGCCTTGAGCTGAAGAGCTAAGGGACAGTGCCCAGGCCCAGAGTTCAGGCCCACAACTGGACCCAAAAAAAAAAAAAAAAGAAATGTATTCATTACCTTGTGTATGCAATATCAATATCAATAGGTAAACATCAACTATCTTTTATAGGTAAGAATAAGAATTGAACTTGGAAAATTAGAAAACTGATTAATATGATATTTCTACCTTACTCCTTTTTTGAAAATTCCTTTATTGCCAATAAAATGTGGGGTATTTAAAGAAATACAAAAATTTCCTAATGTAAAGCAAATTGCTATATGTTTACTGGGATAAAATGCCCAGCAGCAATCTTAAGGAAAAAAAAATCTTATAACCAGGGTGAATTCAAAGACAACCTTCTGTTATTCAAGTCACTCAGTAGACAAAGAACCATTTAACATAATATATAATGAATATTCTTTCATTTCTCAACAAATTACAGCAATACTAACACCTTCATGAAATAGAGCATTTCAAGTTTAATATATTTGATGACTGAGTTGAAATTAGATGAAAAGCGCAGGGGTGTTATCGACAGATGTTCCTAGTTTAGGGGACAAAAGCTGCTCTGGAAATTGCAGGTGTCATAGACATGTCATAGCCTCCACCTTGCACTTGTCCTGGAAATTCTCAGCAAGTTTCTTACATTCTCTTGATTTCCCTTGAGAATCCCTGTACCAAAAAGAGCTCTTATGGTAAACTTGAGCTGAGAAACAAATTGAATCAAGAACACGCCCATTATTCCCATTACCAGAGTATACTGCTTCTTTTAATTATAGCACAGAGATTTATTTTGAGATATTTGAGAGGAAGAGAAACTACAAGAATAATTTTTAGGACAGGGACAAGAAAATGTGAGGAGAGCTCTAGGCCACATGGTGTGATAATTTGGCAACATAAACCCTTTTAGATTTCTACTTAGGTCAATAATGACAAAATAGAATATGTGAACTGTTTAAAGGTAAAGATTTCAGGTTCATATGTCAAAACCAAAATTAAACAAAAATAAATATATATTTTGAATTGCTCATATAGCACAAAGGCTAAGCAACATGTTTATTTTGTTTCCCTGAACTGTAAAATGACAAATTTGAGATCTTAGAAAAATTAATGATGGAGGAGAAGCCTGGTGTCTCATGCCTGTAATCCAATCTACTGAGGAGGTAAATATTGGGAGGGTTGTGGTTCAAGGTCAGCCTGGGTAAAAAGTTGGAGACTCCATCTCAACCAATAAAAACTGGGTGTAATGGCCTATGCCAAGTTTAAGTGGGAAAGGTAAACAAGAGGGTCTAGAATAGTCCAGGCATAGACCAGAAGATCTCTTTAGAAAAATAACTGAAACAAAAACAACTTGGGGAATGGCTTAATTGGTACAACACTTGCAGGGCAAAACCATGAGCTCAAAATGCAGTACTGAAAAAAAAGGAAATGAAAAGTTATATTTTAGTTTATTCTTCCTAAATATTGAAATTTTTCATTTTCTTTTAGATATCACAATGACAATAAAACGTACAAAGCATTTGGCTATTATGGTAGACAATTCTAGTTGTTGACATCGAATTTTTCTGTTCTTTCTAGGCATCCAGCTAGACTGAATTTATTGCTGACAGTATCTTAAAGTTACTGCAAAGTGACTCCACTCAATAGAATGAGAGCAAAGAAAATGCATACTCCTTTAGGGCCAGTCCATAACAGGTACCTTGTGTAGTTGTCTCTGTCCTTTTCCCTTCAGGTTTGACAAAAATGAAAGTAATGTTCTTGAAAACAACTTAATGAAGTTGTTAAAGCCACAGGATGAAAGAATATGAATCTTTTAATCATTTTGTAGGAAGTTATTTTTCAATCAGTCTTTGACCTCAGTGAAGGAAAATTTCTCTCAAATGGACCCTCTGAGATATGGGAATTTATTTTATTTTATTGTAGTGTTTATTTTTTGCCAGACCTGGGGCTGGAACTCAGGGTCTGGGCACTGTCTCTGAGCTCCTTCTGCTCAAGGCTAGTGCTCTATCACTTGAGCCACAGTGCCACTTCTGAATTTTTCTGTTTATGTGATACTGAGGAATCAAACCCAGGGCTTCATGCATGCAAGGCAAGAATGCTATCACTAAGCCACTTTCCCAGATATGGGAATTTCTTTTATTAACTACATCACCTTACCAAATACAGCAGGTTAGAAAGATTAGAAATTAAAGTTCCTATTAGTTCTGTAACCAGCTTTTCATTGTGGTGAGAATTTTAAACTTCATAGTTTTATATTTTTCTCACTCTATATGTACAGTTTCAACAATAATTCCCCATTGGGAAAATTTTGTTTCCACTGGTATTATATCTTCCATAACTGCCCTGACTGAATGTTTCATCAGAGCCAGGGATTTGTGTACTGAAAACTTTTTTTAGGTTAGTTAACAATGAAATTTAAAACTGTGTGCATTAATTAAAAGGAAAATGAAGATAAAGTACATTTATTATGTTAATTCCAAGGTTCACAATCATTTTTTTCCAAAAGGTATCCCAAAATAAACACCTTTCAAATAAATTGTTTGGAAATCAGGACACAAATTATCATTTTTATTCTGTTGGCATAAAGATAGCTCTTTGAAAAATGAATAATGACCAGTCTTCAAAAAAGACAAAATATATCACCTTGGTGTTCTCTCATAAACACATTGTCAGATGATAGCTTTATCTTACATGCCTACTGACTAAAGACAGACAATCTCCCCCACCCCTTTTAAACAAAGGTGTTATTCAGAGACACAATCATAGGTCACAGTATAATTCTCTATACAAGAAAGTTTTATTTTTTAATCCTATAATTTCCATTTTAATGCTACGAATACTTTTGTTACTGGTTCTAAACAAAGATTCTCATATAAGGAATTAATCAATCACAGTTCCAAAGTCACACTCTGCAAATGAGAAAACAAACTGCTCTGGGCTTTACAAATTGAAGATTATGAAAATAAATTCTAAGGTGTTCACTCATGCATGAAATTCTATCACTCTATCAGCACTCAATTTGTATATGTGAATATTTATGAACCCCTGGAGGTTTATAAGTAACATGAATGAGAATTTTTGGTAAAAAAAAGGCTGGGAAGATAATTTTACCTAAAATTTGAAGAAAAGCTCAACTCCTAAATGTGCTAAACTTCCTTTGGAACAGACATATAAACTTTAGTTCTTGTCAAGGTATTAACTGATTCATTGGTATCTTGCTTTCTTTCTTGCTTAATGTACCCACCAAAGCAGTGACTCCTGAGTATTCCAAAGCTTTACAAAATGGAGCTGGACATTTGATTACTATCAGTAGTGAATTACTGGTTGGCACTAAGTCTCAGGTGCCTTTCAGAGACAATCCATTTTGCTTCACATTTCTCATTAATTCTCATTTGTCCTTTTCTTTCTTTCTTTCTTTTTGCTCAAATCTTTTCCTCTTCTCCTAGATTTAGCCCATTCTTTTCATCCTAGCTCACGCTATAAGAGAGGATAGTATTTTGTGGCATCTTTGCTATTGCATTTTATCCATCTATTTCTGCATCCCGGAGTCTACCCAAGCTGTTTCTTTAACCAAAGTTTAAAGAAACCCTAGACTAGAATAAAATAGCTTAAAGACTGTTGTCACTTATAATGGACTCTCCTTAACGTTTCAAAATTCTGTTAAGTGTTCATATCTCTCTTTCTTTCTTTCTTTCCTTCCTTCCTTCTTTCTTTCTTTCCTTCCTTCTTTCCTTCCTTCTTTCTTTCTTTCTTTCTTTTTCTCTCTCTCTCTCTTCCCCCCCCTCTCTCTCTCTCTTTCTCTGCATCAAAAGAGTAGGCATAGAAATGAACATTTCAATACCTAGTATTGAAAAATCTTAGAATTTCTAGGACAGTATAAAATTACCTATAGAATTTCTGGCATATAGGATAGACTCGAAAAATATTAGTACTTTAGTTTTTGCTGCATATAATTGATGCCCAAACTTTATAGCTTAAAACAGCAATCATTACCTTATACATTCTCATAGTTTCTGTGGATCAAGAAGTCCAAAGGGCTAGGTTCGTCTGTCCTTTCTCAGTCTTTCATGCAGTGCAGTCTGAAGTCAACCTGGACTAGTCATCTGAAGGAAGGACAAGCTGGCTTGGACTGTCTACTTGAAACCTGTTTCTCTCTATTATGACTTTTGCTTGGAGCTGCTTGGTTGTACACATGTTTGAGTGATTTAGGGAATCAAGATGAAAACGGTTTACAGACTACCTTTTCCATTGGTATTTTGTTAGTCACATATCTATAGTACTGATTTGATGTGGGAGAGGGGCTGGCTACCTAAGATTATGAGTTCCAGGAGATGTTGATCATCAGATTGCATCTTGGAGACTGGCTGTCATAGACACGGATTCCCTCAGAGGAAATAATTTGACTTGACTAGAATTCCTGGAATGCTTTCAATGTTTTTGGTGATTATTTATTCATTTTTATGATAGTTCAGCCCAACTATTTCCTGTTTTGCTTCCTTCCTTCCTTTCTCTTTCCTTCTTTCTTCCTCTCTTTTACCCCTCCCTCCTGCCTTCCCTCCCTCCCTCCCTCCCTCCCTCCCTTCCATCCTTCTTTCCTTCCTTCCTTCCTTCCTTCCTGCCTCCCTTTCTCCCTCCCTCCCTCCCTCTCTCTCACTTTCTCTCTCTTTCCCTCTTTTTCTTTCTCTTTCTTCCTTTCTCCCTCCTTCCTTCCCTTTTCTCTCTCTTTCTGTCTTTCTCCATCTTTACCTCCCACTTTCTCTTCTAATCTCTCTATCCCTCACACACACCCACCTCTGATTTCACTCACATTTAATCATTTTTGTGTATAAGTACAAGTGTTAGAAAACAATAAGAATGGGTAAAATTCTACATCAGAACCCAAAGCCTTCCAGAAAAGTCTGCAGGCCTCTAATCTTTCATTCTTAGTGATTCTAGGTTGCCATCTTATGTGACCCCCAGTATACTTAATCCCAAAATGCATGACTAACATGCTTTCTTCATCCCTGCTTAAAATCCTTGATGGTTTGTTTCTGCAGAACATAGTCAACTACTTGAAACTGACATAAATGTCTAAATACTCGTTTCTAAGTTTGTATGGCAACCTCATTTTCCATCATTTAAAATTATACTCCAGAACTAAACTACCCCATCAGAGGCTGAGAAGACTGATTTTTAGATGTAACACATGAAGTTTTCACATGCCCCCAATGATCGTTGTTATTGTCACAAAAGGGTTGCTTATTTTTTAATTCATACTTAATGACAAGCATTGGACAAAATATATTACATGTTACATTTTAGTAAAACCTTATACCAAGACCTTCAGACTAATTATCTCCATTTCAGTTGAGATAATAGACTTAGCTGTTAATTTCTGTTCAGCTAATACATGAGAAAATTCAAGCTTACCTCGCTCTGCCTTGAAAGGCTATTTTCTTTTAATGCCATAAAGAACTCTGACTATCAGGAGGTATTTACTAGGTTTAAATCTTAAACCTGCCATTTGCAGGCAGAACAACTTTATACAGTTTGAATTATTTCTCCAAATGCCCATTTCTTCATTTATAAAAATTAGAACATAAGAAAGCACCCTATAAAATGTTTAAAAACACTTATACAACTTTCATGAGAATCAAAGGCAGAAATAGTTGAGCTGCTGGTACTATTTTATCTAATCAGGACTATTCTCCACTTACTTCAAATGACACATTGTAATTTGACACCATGTCTAATTTGAGCAAATGGAATTGTTTTCCCTGAAGTTCCTCTGTGACTTTACTCTTGTAACTATTTACATATATATTCTCTATTATAAGAGACATTCTGGAAATCTTAAGTGATTCTATCTTAGTTGAAGTATCCTTCAAATCAAACTCTGAGCCAAAGATCTCTGAGTCAAATAGACTTCTTACAGATGCAAAGAACATGGGTAGGTAAGGAAGAAAGCACTCAGAAGAGGGAGGGCCATCGCCAAGTGATTTGTTAGTTATCAAGTCAACTATTGTCGTAGATAATTGATCACTGCTATACTACAGCCAAACTCTGGAAAACTATGTGGAAACTTACTTGTCAGGATTATCCAGACTGAAGGAATCACACTTTTATATCCCTCTAAGGATTAGCTATTGGTTATGTGCTTTTTCTGCACAAGTCTTTAGCTATGGTATATTCCTGTACTTGTACCTGTACTCTTTAACAAACAATACTGCTTTGCTTGTAGTGTTCATAGGCAAAGTGACTTTTCAAGGCTGAAGGCAACCCAACAATAATTCCAGTGCTTCCTTTGACAGTCAGCCTGCTAGAGAGAATAGAGATGGAACAATGGCAGTGACTTGTGTGTGTGTGGCTCACTGGGAGTGTCCTCACTGATGTGCTTATTCATCTGCTTTTGAACTTTTGCAATCTCTGTTCACTTGGAATTTTCTTGTGTAATGATAATAAGGAGTTTGCAACCAATAATATTTAAAGATACAGAGAAAAGGAATTTCTAATATGACAACAAACTATACAATCAGTTTTAGCTTCTTATTTTCCCCTAGCTGATTAGAAACTAAAAGAAAAGTGGTTACAACTCTAGGAAGAAGGCTTGACCCTCAGCACATGTGGTTTGAGCAAGATTGTAAGAAATACAAATGAAGATTGTGTGCTTGCTTCAATAGACAATGAGTTTTATAGTAGGAACACAACTGCAAGTTAGGTAATCAAGTATGTTAGAGCTGTTGATTGGCCCAATGACAATAATTCCTGAGCAAACTGCATTGTACTAAAAAGGAGGTGCTAAGGTAAGGTGTTACCTGAATTTTGTGTCTCTAATAGTATTCAGGTCATTGCTTCTGCATATTACAAATGATTAGATTCAAGTAGTGTTGGGAAACAATGTGGCATGTAGAAAGAGCTCTACAAATGAAAATATGACATGCCTATCTACATGAATTTGGAACATCAATTTTAACACTTGTGAGATTAGGAGATCACATTTGTAATAAAAAAAAAGTAAACGAGCAATTGTAAGGTTAGACATCAATATCTACTGAATACCTCCATTTAAAGGGGCAGCTTAAGCTAGGTGCTGGTGGATCACATCTGTAATCCTAGCTACTCAAAATGAGAGCCAATGCAACAGTGATACTCAAAAGACAGTATGTTGGAAAGAAACTTTACAACCTGGGGAGGGGACCTTGTGGAGAAGGGAAAAGTGGGAGAAAAATGAGGGAGAGAGTAACAATGTTCCACAAGAAATGTACTCACTATCTTGTGTATGTAACTGTAACCCCTCTGTATATCACCTTGACAATAAAATTAAATTTAAAAAAAAACAGATAAAAGGGAAATGTACTGAATAGGTGACTTAAGAAATTGTAACCCCGGGCTGGGAAGGTGACTCAGCAGTAGAGTGCTTGCCTTGCTTGCATGAGGCCCTGGGTTAGATTCCTCAGGACCACATAAGCAAAAGGAAAAAAGTCGGAAGTGCTGCTGTGGCTCAAGTGGTAGAACACTAGCCTTGAGCTGAAGAGCTGAGGCCCAGAGTTCAGGCCCCAAAACCGGACCCCCCCCCAAAAAAAAAGAATTGTAATCCCTCTGTATCTCAACTCTATAACAATAAATTAAATTAATTTCAAAAAATAAACAGGCTAAGATCTAGCCCAAGTAGGAAATTCTGTGAGATTCTTATCTCCAATTAACCACCAAAACCCAAAATCGTAGCTGTGGCTCAAATGGTAGAGCATGAGCCTTAAGCAAAAAAGCTCGGGCTCTCAGTTCAAACCCTAGTACTGGCATAAACAAACAAACAAATATAAATGATCAGATTGAGCCAACATTTGCCATAATGAAATTTGAATTGTCAAATCTCCTAATGGTTCTTAAGACTCACAGCTTGCATTAGTATAGATCTTCAGAATTTTTATGTGCTGGCATAATTTTTATGAAGACCATGATATAGACCAAAGAAAACTCATCAGCATTAGCAGAAAACAAGTTGTCACCCCTAGACCAGATGAATCTTGAATAGCCTTGCAGTTATTAACTCTCTCAAAATTGATGCAGACACAAAATTATCCTTTGGAGAATGGGATGTCTGATAGTGTTGCTCCCATTGTCACCCCTGCCTTCCTCCCCTAAGGGCTTTCGGTGCTTTAGCTGAATTGTCATCAACAATCTCCCTCAAAGAAGAAGTTGCACACCAGCCCCATTCCTCCTCTAATTATTTAGATTATGTCATTGAAATGTAAACTTAAAAAAGGCAGGGATACTAAAACATATTTCAGGTAGGTTACCTGAAAATTGTTACTTGCAACTTTTTTTGAAGTTCCCCAAATAATCCTCAATCTCTATTTAGAATCAGAAAGATAGACATCTTTCATGTCCAAGTTATACCTTCCATTCTAGTGGATGGCATTGATAGTTGCTTAATTATTTCAGATGAGTGATAGAAAGTACAATCTAGGCAGAGGAGAGAAATGCAAGCAATAGAAAGAGCAATAGAAAATACAAAATTAAAGAGTAAGGTGTCAGAAAGGGAGAGATGGCATCAGAGATGCCTTGGAAATTTTTCTTTCTTTTTTTCTTTTTTTCGTTTTTTCTTGTGAAAATACTTTACAGAGGGGTTACAATTACATGGGCAAGATAATGAGTACATTTTTTATCAAGCATTGTAGCCTCTTCCTTTATTTCCCCTTCCCATTCCTTCCCATCCTCCCCCCACCCCTCACCCAATCTTCTTCCCCGCACACCAAAGTTAAAGTTCATTTTTCCACATAACGACTTGTTACATCTCATTGTTGCAATGGATCCACCTATATCCCTATTTAAACGATTTGTTTTTCCCTTCCCCTCCACAAATTATACCAACCTCTTTTTTTCATTTTTTATTTCTTTTTTTATTTTTTATTGTGAAAATACTGTAAAGAGGGATTAAAATTATATGGGCAAGATAATGAGTACATTTCTTATCAAACATTGTAGCCTCCTCCTTAGTTTCCCCTTCAAATCCCTTCCCATCCTCCTCCCTGTCCCCACCCAATCATCCCCGCTACCCGTCCCCCTCCCCGCACCAAAGTTGTAAAGTTCATTTTTCAACATAACGACTTGTACATCTTATCGTTGCAATGGGTCCACCTGTATCCCTATTTAAAATCTATGTGCATATAAGATGATGCTAAGTGGAATGAATCCCAAGATAGGGACACAAGAGGTTTTATCTTTCTTGCTGTTGTTTTTAATGTACTTATAATGTACTATGTGATTTTTTTTATTTCTCTTGTATATTCTTCTTCCATGGTATAACCCCTGTTTTCACTGCATTTGATTCTGGTGCCCTGCATCTTGTACATACATTTTTCTAATTTGGGAAGGGGAAGGAAAATAACAAAAAGCAGAAATAAGGATACATTTTGGCCCATTGTAACAATGAGATGTACAAGACACTATGGTGAAAATGAACTTTACAACTATGGTGGGGGAGAGTTGGGGACATGGGGAGGGAAGAGACAGTAGGGGAAAAAACAAAGGAGGAGGTAACAATGTTCGATAAGGAATGTACTCATTACCTTACTCACGTAACTGTAATTCCTCTGTACAATATCTTTACAATAAAAATACATATTTTCAAAAAAAATGACAAATGTGGGTGAATTTTTTAAATGCCAAAAATGTTTAAGATTTAATACATTTGAGATAACCAAAACCTACTTAGGAACAAAAAGAACCAACTTAAAGCCCTTCCTTAGGAAAGTAAATAGTAGCCTCAGAATGTTATACAGGAATTTGATCACAAGATAGAGAGAAGTCACAGTCTGAAAGTTCCAATCAGGAGTCTTTATTAGAAAGCCAACAACTGTGAGGGATACATGTTCCCAAGAAACTCACAGCCTCAAATATACTTAGAACTGTTTTAAAACACTGAGGCATGTAGATAGGAAAGAAAGAGCAGAAAAACAAACCAGATAAACTCTAATGGAGAGTTGAGAGGGATGCCATGGTGACTTGAGGAGGGCCATGAGACGTGAGGCATGGCACAAAATGATGCTGAGGTGTTGGGACCTAAATACGGTCATGGTCAGGGAAAGGGTCATGAGGAACTTGAGAGTTCAAAGAGTCTCATGAGTTCATGGTATAGGTCTGGTGGTCCAGTAACCTATTGTCCAAGTCTGTGCCCCTGCCTCTAACAATTCAGGCATGCCTATCACCCAGGGTTAGGATTCACCTATAAGAGTTTTCAGAAAGTCTCTCATCCATCAACATGTCAAAGATGCTGCCAGTTAGAACCAGTATCCATATTTCAAGAACAATCAGAGAAAAATGAAAAACAGCCTCAGATGGTGAAATATGGATACTTTGTCTAAATAATACTATCTGTCCTCAGCACCATCCTGGTGTCTTAATAGGTGTTAGGAAATTTTCACCCAGTTCCAAGAACTACAGAGGTGACATAGGACTCTCTTTGAACTACAGCTGTGTTGTGAGTTGTTAAATTGCAGATGTATCATGGGTTGTTTAGCTCCAGAAAAAAATGTGTTCCAGAGAATACTTGCCCTTGCATATCCTTTATTGTTCCCCTTAGATAACTGGCCCTTGATTGACCCTGATTGTTACCCCTGGATAGCTTGCTTTGCTTCTGTAAAATACACTTTGCTAGTTCCCATACCATGTGACATCTGCCTTGATGTGGCTTTTGCCTTCAAAAACTTTGCACTAGCTGCATTAGGCACTGCAAGTTTTTGGGGGGTATGAGTCTGCTTGCAGTCACTGGTTCACAGCCATTATGAGTAAAGGATGCTTCACTTGCCAGGCCCTGGTGGCTCATGCCTGTAATCCTAATTAGTGAGGAGGCTGAGATCTGAGGATCATGGTTTAAAGCCAGCCCAGGCACAAAAGTCCGTGAGATTCTTATTTTCAATAAACCACCAGAAAATCAGAAGTGGCACTGAGGCTCAAGTGGTAGAGTGCTAGCCTTGAGCTGAAGAGCTGAGTGACAGCACCCAGGCCCAGAGTTCAAGCTCTACAACTGACAAAAAAAGGGGGGCAGGGAATGGCAATGTATTTCTAATGTGCTGTGTTGTATTGTAACTACCTAAAGAAAATAAAAATATAATAGAAATTAATGATTAATTTTTAATTAATTGTTTAATTCTAAACCATAACAAGGGCTGGTTTTGAAATCAAACAGACCTGAATTTAAATTTTGATTACACCTCACACCCTTCAGGTATAAATCCAATTTTAGAAGCCTTCTTTTAGGAAAAATAGAAAATATAAAAGTAAAATTAGTAGTGAAAGAGGTGTCAAGTTGATGTGGTGACCCAACCTCTGCTCCTGTATTATGTGTCATAATTTGGCAGTATTATTATAGACATATCCTACGTTGTGATGACTGTCAATAGCTAAACATAGGTATGTCACTATCCCCCGAAATGTGTCTTCATTTGCTACTAACATCTCCACTGTCATTAGAGGAAAGTGATGACAAAAGTTAGCCTGATTTCAATTGAACTATCTTACTTTTAAAAAGCTAGGAGAAACATATGACCATGTGACCATAATTCTAGGACGTGTGTGTGTGTGTGTGTGTGTGTGTGTGTGTGTGTGTGTGTGTTTGCTGGTACTAGAGCTTAACTGAGGGGGTCTCACTCTCGCATTTAACTCTTTCATTCGGGGCTGGAGCTCTATAACTTGAGCCACATTTACACTTCAACAACCCCCCCCCAACCCCAGCTACCCCGATACTTTATTCTTTCTGGTTAACTGGCAATAAGAATCTCTTGGATTTGTCTGCTTGGGCTGGTTTTGAGTCATAATCCTCAGCCTTCTAGGTAGGTAGGATTATAGCTAATGACCACCAGCCCAGCAATTTTCGGACTTGCTACAGAGCCTTGAGAGATTCCATTATGCAAGTGGAGAAGCTGGAGACCAAGCTGCATGATGCCATGATAATTCATGGGGATTCATTTGTGATGTCTGTTAGTCACACTATACGTATAAATAACCCTTCTCTTTCTCACAGGTCATACACTGGGGAAGTAAAGGAATGTATGGTTCATGGCCTAAAGTAAATGATCAATGGTAAATAAAGATTAAAAATATTAAATTTTGCAAACCAATGATAGCTCCTTTTGTGTATTTCACTATGGGGTAAGTACCATCCAAACTCTCAAAGGCTATTGAAGGTTTTGTGTGTTTGGGCTTTTTTTTCCCACTTACAGGCAGTCAGAGAGGGCTACTTAAGTATTTTATATCATTCATTTATCTTGCTAGCTATGTCCTTTGACATGCAGAAGCTCCACAGTTTAATGCAATCCCACTTTATCCAGCTTTTCTTTTATTTGTTGTGTTTCTGGATCTTTATTTAGGAAGTTTCAACCTGTGCCAAGGAGTCCTAGTGTATCTCCTATCCTTTCCTCTCATATTTTCAGAGGATCTGCTCTTACTTCAAGGTCTGTGATCTATATGCAGTTGAGTCTGATGCAGGATGATATGTAAGTATCTAACTTCAATTCTCTAAATATGTATAGCCAATAGTTTGAAGCCAGCCTGGGCAAGAAAGTGCATGATATTTTTATCATCAATTAGCCACCCAAAAGCTGAAAGTGGCTATGGCTCAAGTGATAGGGTGCTATCTTTGAGCTAATAAAGCTCATGGACAAAACCATAAGCCCTGAGTTCAAGCCCCAGCTCCAACACACACACACACACACACACACACACACACACACACACACACACACACACAATGGATGCACAAATTCATAACCAAGGTCATCTTGCTTAGATATTTTATTTTAATAAAAGTTTCCAAGTGAATATCAACCCTGGTTCTGGCAAAATTGCAGGGATGTTAGGAATGGCTGGCAAGTCAAAATAAGAAGAAAAATTGCCAGAGACCATCCTGAAGAGGAAAAAGGAAAGATAAATGATTTCATCCTCCAGGAAATGGGCATGGAAAAGAGAATGAGACATATGATGAAGTGAGACCACTGAATGCCCTAGGGGAACTCTGTGCTTCATTGCACCACCTAGGGGAGTCAAGGTATACATGACACTTCTTCCCATAGTTGCTGTACAAGTAGTAGTATCGCTTTGGCCAAACCCAGGTGTGGAATCTATTGAGGATAGTCCTGTGAACCAACTTGGAGAAGTGAACTAAACAAAAACTATGCTTAGCAATATTAATAAGGCTGCCAGAATGCAGAACATGGAAGTGTGCATATGTGTATATGGCTATATGTAATCTTTGTAGCAACAATTCTAATATGATTTACAAGAAAATACAGATATAAACATGGGCATGCAAATTTCATGTTGCTAAATAAATTCATGTCTACTACCAGTAAGAGAATCTTAGCCAGATCCTGAAGCCAAATTCACCTTTAATTAGCCTCCTCCTTCATTAATCTCCTCCTGTTCTTTTCCCTCTCTTCCTCTTCCTCCATCTTTATGTTAGTGGTGTTTTAGCTTGTTAGGCAGGCATTCTACCACCTGAGCCAGGCTTCCAGCCATTTTTGCTTTATTTTTCAGAAAAGGTCTCACCTCATGGTTATTCCCAGGTGGCCTGAACCATGATTCTCCTATTTATACTTCTAATATAGTTGGGATGACACACAGCACCACTGTCAGCTATTGATTCAGAAGTGATCTTTCCAATTTTCTTTTATTTTCTTTGGGGGGGGGGGTCCGGTCATGGGGCCTGAACTCTGGGCCTGGGCTCTGTCCCTCAGCTCTTCAGCTCAAGGATAGTACTCTACCACTTGAGCCACAGCACCACTTCCAGCTTTTTCCTTTTTGCTTATGTGGTGATGAGGAATCAAACCCAGGGCTTCATGCATGCAAGGCAAGCACTCTACCACTGAGCCACCTTCCCAGCCCCGATCTTTCCAATTTTCTAAACAAGATTGTCTTTGACTTTGCCTCTCCAATAACTGGGATTATAAATTTAAGCTACTGCAATTGACCTTGTTAAATTTTTGTTGCTATTGGTTATAAGTCTTGAACTCTGGGCCTATGCATTGTTCCTGAGAATAGCACTTGATTTGAGCCACAATGCCACTTCTGGATTTTTCTGTGATTAATTGGAAATAAGAATATCGTGGACTTTCCTGACTGGGTCGGCCTTGAACCACAATTCTCAGATCCTCAGTAGCTAGGATTATAGCCATGAGCCACCAACACTTGGCTTCTTGTTGAATTCTCTATGGGAAAGAATATAATCTATGCCTGTTGAATCTCTTAAAGTGGTGCTTGGCATACAGTAATTACTAAGTATATATTTGCTGCATGAAGGGCAGATAAATGGTGAACAAAGGGTAGTTGACTTCAAGCCATTCATAGGAATGGGCCTATTCTTCATGAGCTTTGTTCTACTTGTAATACTTCTTCTAGCTCAAATTAGTCATAAATATTATAGCACATAAATTGTTAGAGCTCTTCCTTTAGCCATGAGAAAAAGTGAGGCTTCAAGGAGTGAATGACTGAGAAGATGGCTCAACTAATTTGCAATCTGATCTGTTCTCGAATCCCAGGGATTCTGGCTTTGAATTCAGTGTTGTCAAATTATTACCAGGAGGTATCTTTAATCAAGTACATGCAGAAATATTCTCCTATGTTATTCTGTATGTAAAGCATAAGCATGTTCATGTTTGTGCATGTGTGCAATGATTTAGACTCTCCAGATTTCTTCAGCCTTATTTGTATGGGATGCTCAACTCTGTTTCACATCCATGTTTAACTGCTGTTTTGAACCACTGTCTTGTCTGCCTTTTCATCTAGTATATTAGATTTTTTCTTTTATGCAAGTGGATAGTTTATAGAATTAGCCATGTATAGTATTAAACATGATTCTAGGAATCCTGATCTTGAAAACAGTTTGTACTCCTCTTGCACATGGCCTGTTCTGTGTGTGGTTTCTGTACGAGCAACATTTCTGACTACCTGTAGTACAATTACTTTACATGAGCTATGTGATCTCACTCTTGTCATCTCAGATGCACTCTGCAACTAACCTTACACGACTGTGTCAGTCATCTTCATTAAAAGGTTCCCCAAGATTTGACACAGAGTGTAGCCCTTGGCAGCTCTTTTCCCAGGGCATTACAGATAGCACATTACAGATTTTGGTTCCCTCTGCTGCTCCACCATCCATGACCCAGAAGCTGGCTTTCATTGACCTTCCTATATTTAATTTCAGTCTCATTTTCTTTCTTCCATTATTATCTTTCTCAGTCTCTGTAATGCCAGGTTTCAGGTCATACTCAGCTCAACTTTCACTTTCTTCATTGAACTTCAATTCTCCTGAGAGTTCATTTTTTTCTTTGTTATGGCTGCATTTTGAAAAATATTCTGAGGGTATAAATGGGTCTTTACTCATGCTTAGGAAAAAGCAGGTACTTCATTTCTGATTATAGATTGTAAGTTAAAGCAAAGCATCATTCACATACGAACTGCTGTAAGCATGAGGGCTGTAGTGGACAGGGACCTCTGTTGACAATGCTCCCAAGGGAGAGGCAGATTAGAAATGAATGTGCACTCAGCAGCAACCAGGTAGTTAACTTGCTGTGAAGATAAAGCAGCAGGGCGAGGAAACAGCAGTAGAGATGAAGGAGCCACACTTTGGTAGAGTGAAGAGCTACTCTGAAGACTGGACACTGAATTGAAGGAGTAGACAACACAGAGTTCAGAAGAAAGTGTGTTCAGGCAGAAAGATGTGAAGAACACAAAGCCTGAGGCGAAGGCCAAGCCAGGGCATTTCAAAGACAAACAAGAATGCCACCTCTCCTGCAGATTGGAGTTCAAGGAATCCCAAGGGTAGTCCAAGGGTAGAAGGCTGGAAATGTAGGCTGAGATCTGCTCTGAGGATCATGAGTCTCAGCCAGCCTGGGTAAAAAAACTCTGTAACCAATTAGCCAGCAAAAAAGATGCAAAGATGTGGCTCAAGTGGTAGAGTTTTGAGACAAAAATGCTAAGAGAGAGTACAAGGCCATGAATTCAAGCCCAAATACTGGCATGCATGTGTACCCATGCACACACATGTATACACACACACACATATACAGAGAAGAGGAGGAGGAGGAGGGAGGAGGAAAGAATGGAGGAAGGAAGGGGGAGGGATGGAAAGAAGAAAGAAAGGAAGAAAGAAAGGAAGAAAGAAAGAAAGAAAGAAAGAAAGAAAGAAAGAAAGAAAGAAAGAAAGAAAGAAAGAAAGAAAGAAGAAAGAACGAAAGAAAGAAAGAAAGAAAGAAAGTGGAAGTGGCGCTGTAGCTCAAGTGGTAGAGCGCTCGCCTTGAGCTGAAGAGCTGAGGGACAATGCCCAGGCCCAGAGTTCAAGCCCCACGACCGACAAAAAAAAAAAAAAGAAAGAAAGAAAGAAAGAAAGAAAGAAAGAAAGAAAGAAAGAAAGAAAGAAAGAAAGAAAGAAAGAAAGGGAGGGAGGGAGGCAGGGAGGTAGGCAGGGAGATAGGAGAAAGAGAAAAAGAGAAAGAAGGAAAGAAGGAAAGAAGAAAGAGAGAAAGAGGTGATTAGGGTCTGATCTCAAAAAAATCAAGAAGGCAATGGATAGGAAGAACCAAATGAATTACACACTAAACAACAACTCCAGCTATTGCTAGGGTATGTAGGGGGCAACGAGAAACAGTGGAAATGTAGGGAATGCAGGTAGGTGACCACTAGAGCAAGACCTCTGGAGAACTCAGTAGTGTCTCAGTAATGTTGTGATTCCAGGGATATTTTGCTGTAATATGTGAAGGAAAAAAAAGAGGCAAAAATGATTGCTCAGTTTGAGGCAAAAGGAGAATGGAGAGGCCAATAATAATTTTTGGAAACTTGGTGTATGGGTGCACATAACTGCTTTGTATGGTGGGTGGAAAAGAAATTCAGGAGTTCTAAATAGAGCTCATCAAGGTGGTGTATACCTGTAATCCTAGTTTCGTGGGTGGTGGAGATCAGGAGGATTGGGATGCAAGGCTAATCATAACTGAAAGCTAGTGAGATCCTATCTCATTCAGTAAGCTGGGCATGATATTTCCCACCTGTGATTTCAGCTAGGTAGGAAGATTACAGTCTGAAGTTTCCCTGGGCCAAAAGATAATAAATAACACTTGGTCCTCCATTAGACCTGTGCCTCATTAATTCACTCTGGATAAATCTATAGGTCTAAAAATTCTTTTAAATGCTAAAATGCTATCTGAATTGTGGTATAAAACATAGGGCACATCATCATTTATTCCTCACAAGACTTTTTAAATGCTGTAATGGAAATAAAATAGGCCTAAAATTCAAGAGAGTCATAGACATAGACAGAGACAGAGACAGAGACAAGAGACAGAGAGGCAGAGAAACAGAGATTAAAAAGAGAGACTCTATCTGAGAAAATAAAGTAAACAGAAAAAAGGGCTGGAGGTTTGTGCTTGCTTGTCTAATAAGCACAAGGCTTTCAGTTCAAATCCTAGTATTCGGGGGCAGGGGGTAGAGAACAGAGAATGTTGAAAGGGGATACATTAATCAAGATGTCATGTCAGAACCTGACACCTTGAAAGAAAACCCATTTGTATAACTACTTAAAGATAATACAATTTTAAGGTATATGTTCACTTGAAAGAAAGAAAGTCTAATTTGTGTTTGACATGCTAGATTACAAATATAAAGTTCAAATAATAAAGATATTTTATCTCTGTTTTAAATGCATCAATTTAAACAATGTCAGTTCTATTAACATTGTGCTGTTTTTTTTTCTTTTCTGAATGCAAGGACTTTGTATGTATTATTTTACTTTAAATCTAACTTATCCCCCTCCCCAAAATTTGCATTCTTTAACATCACACACAAAACCATTTTGTAATTGATTTGCAAAGGGAGTTTTGTAGAAAAGCTTGTGTTTATACTAAGTATCTATGCATGATTTAAAATATACAAGGCTGAAAAACCTCCAAGTGAATTTAGATTTGAAATCTGAAAAGAGAGTCATAAATGCAGAGACAGTGTTAGTAAGAGCTCCCTCAGTCCACTCAGCCTCTGATATTCAGTGATAATAGGGCAGAGTAGGATGAGGTCAGCTTCCTGAGAACCTCCGTGTCCTCTGGGGAAAGGACCATTAATTTTTAGAAGCTTGAATACTGTCATGGTTCAGAGTTCGGAACAGACTGGCCTAGAAATAAAAGAACCTGCCTTTCATTCCCATCCCTGCTGCTTACTGGAATGTGA
This sequence comes from Dipodomys merriami, assembly GCF_024711535.1. Lineage (NCBI taxonomy): Eukaryota > Metazoa > Chordata > Mammalia > Rodentia > Heteromyidae > Dipodomys > Dipodomys merriami. The sequence goes on along the minus strand of NW_027206048.1, from coordinate 495,789 downwards.
TCTTCTGTCTCCACACATTTGAAATAGAGCTGCCATTATGAAGCTGTTGCAGAGCTTTTGAGGATTTCTTACCATTATTTAGAGATACACAAAAGGACCATGAAAAAATATGCATATAAGTTTTATTCTAAATTATAAATATCTGCTAAAAAAATCCCGTAGATAGAAATACTTTATGGATAAAATTGAACTGAAAAAGAGATTTAAGGACAGTGCTGATGTATGCAGCAAAGGAACTTTCTAAATCTTCAGAGTAATTCTTTAACTTGTCACAAGTTCACAGTGGTGCTACAGAGTTTTGTGTAGTGGACACTGACTAAACCATAGGAATGAATTCCCTTCTTAAAAAAAGTGTAACAGGCTTTTTAAAGTGTCCTGGGTCTATACCAGCAGCTACATTGGGATAAGGCTTATAAAATTCCCTTTTTACGTAAGCAATTTTTTATGTCAATAAAGTTTTGAGTTAGTTTATGGAGCAATCTCGGTAAAAATGATATAGTTAAGGAAATAGATTTACAGGAAAAACAAAAGAAAAGAAAAGTATAATGGAATGTTATTACACAAAACAATTCTAAGGGATCATTGTCACAATTTGATTATGATGTGTTTCTGAGTTTCTTGGAAGGCCCAGAACAAAAGGAAACATGAACAATGACTCAGTGGCAATTTCAAAGGGGCAAAGAATTTGCTTTGTTTCCCAAGAAAGATACAACTTGGACAGTCTAAGCCCATATTCCCCTTTCTTCATTAAAATGTTGTGACTTGAATGGTTATTAGTCTTCAGACTAAGAATCTACCTTGGCAATTTGAAGGTGCCACATGAGAGAGATCACCCGTGACTTTAGACTTTCTAAGGGTAAACATTCTAAGTGAAATCCAGGTAACAATCTGAAAAGTTATCTATGATTAACAAAATACCAAGAAGTACTAGATTCTCACAGCAGATAGGGCATCAAGCTAAAATATAAAACTATGTCTTTCTGTGTGATACCATTGCTTATTCCTACTTTTATTATCCAAGATAAGAAAACTTTTTGTTTACATTTTGTTTTTTGCTGAAAAGTTCTGATTTTGAAATCAAAGACAAAGCAATTATACTCAGCAATCAGATAAACAAGGCAGGATATCTTTAAAAAGGAAAACAACATTTAGGATGATAGGAATTATCTGGGTGCTATTGATGGATACCAAACAATCATCAAAGGCAACAACATGTCCATCTTGTGATTAAATAACTAATTTTGGTTTGAAGATTTTAAGTGTACATTGCATTTTTTTTATTTCTTGAATGCTTTCTCTCTACTTTACCAACTTGGAAACTATCCAGTATACGTACCGCAAAATTTCAACTGCTGAAACCATCACATATCACAAAGCACATGCAGTTAGGTACCTCTCAACACTTAACCTCTCCCCCTACCCTGAAAAAAAACTGGAGAAATAAGAATATTAAAAGGACAGTACCATCAAAAAATGATGTTCTTGCAGTCGAATATATAGGGGATTCAGTAGTTGAATATAAAATAGATAAACTGTCACTCTTTAATTTATACATTTCTGTCCTGTATTGATAAGTAAGAAATGCACATTTATTGTTTTTTATTATTTTTACATTTTTTATTGTGAAAATACTGCACAGAGGGGTTACAATTACATGGACAAGATGAGTACATTCCTTATCAAGCATTGTAGCCTCCTCCTTTGTTTCCCCTTTCCATCACTTCCTATCCTTTCCCCGCCCCCCCCACCCAATCCTCCCCGATCTCCCCCCCACCCGCACCAAAGTTGTAAAGTTCGTTTTTGACATAACGACTTGTACATCTCATTGTTGCAATGGGTCCATCTGTATCCCTATTTCAACGATGTGTTTTTCCCCTTCCCCTCCACAAATTATAACATCAAATACAGTGAAAGCAAGGGTCATACTTTGGGGGAGGGACATACAAAGCAACAAAGAAATAATCTTATAAATGTGTTAGAAACAATCTCAAGAAATAAAAAAAAAACATTTGAGTACATATCTTAGGGTTCATTTCCCTAACATCACCTTATCTGACCTTTTCTGCTTGACTCAGACATATACTAGATATTGCAAATGAGGGAAACCATGGGACCTATGTTTCTTTGGGCCTGACTTACTTCACTTAATATAACTTTTTCCAAGTCTTTCCATTTCCTAACAAATGGGGCAATGTCATTGTTTCTGATGGAGGCATAGAATTCTATTGTGTACATATACCACATTTTCTTGATCCATTCATCTATTGAGTGGTGTCTGGGTTGGTTCCATATCTTAGCTGTAGTAAATAGGGGTGCAATAAACATAGTCGTGCTGGTAGCTTTAGTGTGGTCTTGTTTGTAAATATTTGGGTAAATGCCAAATGGGGAATTGCTGGGTCATAGGGGAGCTCTATGTGGAGTCTTTTGAGGAAACTCCATACTCCTTTCCAAAGTGGTTGAACAACTTTACACTCCCACCAACAATGAAGTAAGGTTCCTTTTTGTCCACATCTCCTCCAGCATCTGCTTTTATTAGAGTTCTTGATCATAGCCATTCTAACAGGGGTGAGGTGGTATCTCAATGTTGTTTTGATTTGCATTTCTTTTATGGCTAGGTAGATTGATTGTGTCTATTGGCCATCCTTCTTTCCTCTTCGGAGAAGTTTCTCTTTAAGTCTTTAGCCCACTTATTTATTGGGCAGTTGTTTCTTTGAAGATTTGTTGTTGGGGGATTTATTTTTTTTGAGGTCCATGTATATTTTAGATATGAGATCTTTGTCCATTGCATGGCTAAAAATGATGTTCCTGCAGTCGAATATATAGGGGATTCAGTAGTTGAATATAAATTAAAATAAACTGTCACTCTTTAATTTATACATTTCTGTCCTGTATTGATAAGTAAGAAATGCACATTTATTGTAAAAAATTATTTTAAGTACAATATCTTGAGAACAATGAGAAATAATCATCTGTAAACAGCCCGAACAGTTACTGTCTTAGTGAATTTCCTCTAGCATTTTTCTGTTTATTTCACTAAAAACATTTATGAATTTTCTAGTGGCAGAGTCTATGCTAAATACTCTTTTTATTTTGATACTGAGGATTAAATCTAATTGTATGTACTTTAGGCAAGTGTTCTACAACACTTCAGCCTTTGATTTTTATTTGGTTTTTGAGATACTATCTCATTCCCTTTGTCCAAACTGGATTGAAATCTATGATTTGTTCTTCCTGCAAGTAACAGATGTGAATCACCACTCTAGGTGCTAAGTTAAATGAATAATATACATTATTCATTTAACTCAATACTCCCTCAACAGTGTGTGCATGTATACACACATCTACTCACATATTCTCCTTCTCTCTCCTCCCTCAACACTTGTTCTTTTCTGTTTGCAAGAGATTAGAATCAGTCTCAATCACTTCATGGCACTCTAACCCTGCAGCTGGAAAGGTCGGCACCAGGACAACATGACAGGAGAGAAGAACTCTGCCAACCAAGTCTAATATGCCAATCTTGCCTCAGAAAATAGAATTGAGGACCTGAAAATGAGGCAGCAGATAGGAGTCTGTGATAGAGCTTAAGTCTATTTTCAGCCACAGTGCGTTCAATGAGTGGAGCAATCAAGCCTGGAGGAAAAATGAAGAGAATGAGAAACTACGTAAGCTTGTGTCTGGGGTTCAGAAGAGAGAGGGAAAGAAATGGAAAGACAGAGGGGAAAGAGAGAGAGGAAATGAGACACACAAAAACACACATACACATACACAACGAGAAATTGCATTCTTGGAGCATTTCCAATATTCCTCCAAATAAACGTCTATCTTGCCTTCAAATACATTTTGAACTTAAGCTTTAAGATACCATGTTAATGTGCATTGATAATGATTGTCTTGCTCTGTACAAGGCATCATTCTAACTATTTAATGTTCATTTATTTCATTAAATACATTTTAATCTTTATATCAACCCTCTCTAAAATGTGTTACTGCCTTCATTTTACGTGGGAGGACAGAACCTCAAAAACTTAAGCAGGAGGCATTGGTTAGGAAGGGCATGCCCATATACTACTCCTGCCCCCGATGTATATATATATAATATATTATAAATATTATATATTATATAATACTCTATATTATATATAATATATATTTTATATATAATATATAATAATATAGAATATTAATTTAATATATTATAATATATTATATATAATATTATATATAATATATTATATACATACAAATATATATTATATATAATATATATTATATATATACATGGGGGCAGGTGTAGTATATATATAATATATATATTATATAATATATATATTATACACACACACACACATTCATTTTTCCGTTCCCTTTGGCACCTCCTCACCTCCAATAGAACAGAAATGGAGGTCTATTTTTAAATATGTGTGCAAACCAGCATCAAGAATATAAGAACAATATAAGAAATGGGCAAATATATTTGTGTGAAAATCTGTAAAACAACTCCTATGCCCCAGGCCTGGATTTCTGTCCTGTACAGGGAGGGGCCTGTTTCTACCTCTACTCTCCCAGGCCTCCTGAGCAGGTGCCTGGGAACATAGCTGGAGAGGGACTAATAAGGCTTTTCAAATGAAAGACATCAGTGAATTTACTATAAGAGACAAATGCAGAGGAATTACAATCCACATAGACATTGACTGCTTTTCTTTACCTTGACTTTCAAAATTCTTTACTTCTTCACATACTCCAAAAAGCCAACTCTTGCTGGGCACCCATGGCTCACTAAGGAGGCTGAGATCTGAGGATCGCGGTTGAAAGCCAGCTCGGCAAGGAAAGTCCATGAGACTCTTATCTCCAATAAACTAGCAGAAAACTGAAAGTGGCAGTGTGGCTCAAGTGGTAGAATGTTAGTCTTGAATTGAAGAGCTGAGTGATAGCACCAAGGCCCAGAATTCAAGCTCCATGACCATCTTTACTATATTACCATCTTTACTATATTTACTATATTTACTATATTACCATCTTTACTATATTAAGTCGGCCTATCCAAGAGCATGGGAGGTCTTTCCATTTCCTAGTGTCTTCTGCAATTTCTTTCTTTAACTTTTTATAGTTCTCATTAAATAGTTCTTTTACATCTTTGGTTAGGTTAATTCCTAAATATTTTATTTTTTGGGAGGTTATTGTGAATGGGGTTGCTCCCTTTATTTCCCTCTCTTCCTGTACATTATCAGTGTATAGGAAGGCAACTAATTTTTGTGGGTTTATTTTGTATCCTGCTATTTTGCTGAAGTGATTTCTGATTTCTAAGAGTTTGGGGATGGAGTTTTTGGGATCGTGGAGGTATAGTATCATGTCGTCTGCAAAAAGGGATAGCTTAACTTCTTCTTTCCCTATGCGGATCCCTTTAATGTCTTTTTCTTGCCTTATTGCCCTGGCTAAAGGTTCTAGGACTATATTGAAGAGGAGTGGAGACAGTGGGCATCCTTGCCTTGTTCCTGATTTTAGGAGAATTGGTTGTAGCTTTTCCCCATTAAGTATAATATTGGCTATTGGTCTGTCATAAATGGCTTTTATTGTTTTTAGAAATGTTCCTTCTATTCCTATTTTCTCCAGAGCTTTTAGCATGAATGAATGTTGAATTTTGTCAAAGGCCTTTTCTGCATCTGTGGCGATAATCATGTGATTCTTGACCTTGGCTCTGTTGATATGTTGGATTACATTTATTGACTTACGTATGTTAAACCATCCCTGTGTCTCTGGGATGAAGCCTACCTGGTCATAGTGAATTATTTTTTTTATGTGTTTCTGGATTCTGTTAGCTAGAATCTTGTTAAGGATCTTTGCATCTGTGTTCATCAAGGAGATTGGCCTGTAATTCTCCTTTTTGGTTGGGTCTTTGCCTGGTTTGGGGATGAGTGTGATATTGGCTTCGTAGAATGAGTTTGGAATAGCTCCCTCCTTCTCTGTTTCTCTGAAGAGCTTGAGGAGTATGGGTATTAGTTCTTGTTTAAAGGTCTTATAGAATTCTGCTGTGAATCCATCTGGTCCTGGGCTTGTTTTTGTTGGAAGACTTTTGATAGCTTCCTGTATCTCATTATAGGATATTGGCTTATTTAATTGGTTAACTTCTTCTTTGCTCAGTTTGGGCAACTTGTATTTCTCTAAAAATGCATCCATTTCTGCCCGATTTTCTTCCTTTAGAGAGTATAGCTTTTGAAAGTAGTCTGTTAGAATTGTTTGGATATCTTGAGTACGTGTTGTGATGTTTCCCGTGGATCCCTAATCCTATTAATATGGGTTTCCTCTCTTCTTTTTTAAATTAATCTAGCCAATGGGCCATCAATTTTGTTTATTTTTTCAAAGAACCAGCTTTTTGTTTGGTTTATTTTGGTTATGGTTTTCTGATTTTCTAATTGTTAATCTCTGCTTTTAATTTCGTTATCTGGCTTCGTCTAGTAGCTTTAGGTCCCATTTTTTCTTGTTTTTCTAGCTGTTTTAATTACAACATGAGATTATTTACTTGGTCTGTCTCCATTCTCTTGATCTGGGCACTGAGGGCAATAAATTTGCCCCTCAGGTCTGCTTTTGCTGTGTCCCACAAGTTTCTTTGTGAGGTGTTTTCATTTTCATTGAGTTGTAGGAAATGCTTTATTTCTTCTCTGATCTCTTCTGTTATCCAGGCATGGTTAAGGAGTGTGCTGTTCAATTTCCATGTATTAGAGAAATTTCTGCGGTATGCTTTGTTATTGAGAGCTAGCTTGATTCCACTGTGGTCAGATAGGATACAGGGGATTATGTCGATCCCTTTGTATTTGCTTAAGTTCCTTGCATGAACTATGATATGGTCTATTTTGGAGAAAGTTCCGTGAGCTGCTGAGAAGAATGTGTACTGTGTTGTTTTAGGGTGAAATACTTGGCAGATGTCAGTTAATTCCGCTTGAAGTATGGCCTCTCTTAATTCGGTAGCTTCTTTGCCAATCCTCTGGTTGGTAGACCTGTCCTTTGGCGAGAGTGGTGTGTTAAAGTCTCCTAGTATTATCGTATTGGGATCTATTTTATTCTGTAAGTTTGAGAGCATTTGTTTGACATATCTGGGTGTACCAATATTTGGGGCATATAAGTTGATGATGGTTATATCCTCCTCTTGGATTGTTCCCTTTATTAATATGTAGTGTCCGTCCTTGTCTTTCTGTACTGATTTTAATGAAAAGTTTATTTTGTCAGATATCAGGATAGCTACACCTGCTTTCTTACTGGGGGCGTTTGATTGGTAGATCCTTTTCCACCCCTTCACTCTGAGTTTGTTTGTATGTTTGGCTGAGAGGTGGGTCTCCAGGAAGGCAACAGATGGATGGGTCTTGTTTTCTGATCCAGTCCTCAGTTCGTTTTCTTTTAATTGGCGAATTCAGCCCATTTATATTAAGAGAAAGTATAGAGAGATGCATTGTTGTCCCTGCCATTCCGTTTTCCTACGTTTTTCTTCTTTCCTTTCCTCCTGTGCTTGCTCAGTTAGACTTTGAGTAACGCCTGTTTGGGGCAGGCCCCAGTTCCTGGTTGCTTTCTTCAGGTTGTGTCCCCCCTCTTAGAATTCTTTGTAATGCTCTGCCCATGTAATTGTAACACCTCTGTACAGTATGTTCACAAATAAAATAAAATAAAATAAAAAATTCTTCTATATAATAAAAAAATAAAAAAAATAAAGATCCAAAAATCGGAAGTCACACGGTAGATTGGATTCCATCACAGGTCGCCTTCTCTCCTACTCTATACAAATATGTACTTATTTGCATACTAAATTCAGCTTATGAATGGATGACTATTGTGCTCTCCTTCTCCCTCCCCAGGGACTCAAACTCAGGTCCTGGGAATGGCCTAGCTCCTTGGTGGTTCACAGGCTGCTGTGCTCATATGGACCCATTTGCCAATTGGGCTTGCTAGGCCCCGAGTTCAGATCCCAGCCTGCCAAAATATTCATACTGATGTCAGAAGCCAATCGTTGCACCTGTTTTCCTTTCCTGTTTAAGTCCTGGGTCTCAGCTAGGATGGAGAATGCATGGGCCACCCTGTGGCCATGGGAATAGGGTATCATCCACGTCAGCCGAGTTATACCTGTCATCATATACTCAAGAAAATACACAATATATCCATGAATAGCATACAAAATAGAGAATAACTACACTAAAGGCACGATGCAGTCTAAACACAGATGTGAATATACATCCCATGTTTCAATGATGAATTGAGGACTCTTGTGGCCTCCCTAGGGCTCGATCTCAGCTCCTGGGAACAGACCAGCTCCTTAGTGGTTCACAGGCTGGTGTGCTCACGTAGACTCATTGGGCAATTGGGTCTCCTAGGCCCCGAGTGTGAATCCCAGCACTGCCAAAAATTCACCCTGATGTGAGAAGCCAGTCATTGCACCTGTTTTCCTGTGCTTTGCAAGTTCTGGGTCTCAAGTAGAATGGAGAATGTATAAGCAACTCTATACTCATGGGACTAGGTTGTCATCCAGGTCACCACAGTTATATCTGTCATCTTATACTCAAAAAAATACACAATATATCAATGAATAAGAGACAAAATAAAGAGAATGACTACACAAAATGCAAGATGCTGCCCACCCATGTATGGAAATATAGATCCTTGGTTTAATTATGAATTTATGACTATATTGTCCCCCACCAGGGCTCGATCTCAGGTCTAGGGAATGACCTAGCGCCTTAGTGGCTCACAGGCTGGTGTGCTCACGATGACCCTTTCACCAATTGGGTCTGCTAGGCCTTGACTTCAAATCTTAGCACAGCCAAAAGTTTCATCCTGATGTGAGAATCCAATCGATCTACCTGTTTTCCTTTCCTGTGAAAGTCCTGGGTCTCAGAGAGGATGGAGAATGCTATATAGGCAACTCTATTTCTATAGCCATAGAAATAGGTTGTCCAGGTCAGCAGTTATATCTGTCACCATACTCAATAATATACACAATATATCCATGAATAAATAAAAAATAAAAAAAATCTACACTGAATGCAAGATGCATACGACACCTGTAGGTAAAGAGAGATCCTATGTTTAAAAAAGATGGGTTTATTATTTTGTCCAGTGCTGGGGCTTCAAATTAGGCTCTGGACTGGGACTGACATTCTAGTCTTTAAGGATGATGAGCTTCCCCTTCCCCCACTGTGCCACAGAGTTACCCAGACTTGTGTTAAAATCCCAGCACTGACAAAAATTCATCCTTATGTCAGAAAGCAATCGTTGCACATGTTTTCCTCTCCTGTGAAATGCGGGGTCTCAACAAGGATGGAGAATGCATGGGCAACCCTATAACCATATGAACAGGTTGTTATCCATGTCAGCACAGTTATACCTGTCACCAAACTCAATAAAATACACAATACCTCCATGAATTAGTCACAAAATAAGAAGTACACTGAATGCAAAATGCTGTCCACACATGTATGTAAATATAGATCCTATGTTTAAATAATGAATTTATGACTATAGTGGGGCACCCTGAGGATCATTGTCAGGTCCTGGGAATGGCCTAGCTCCTTAGTTACTCACAGGCTGGTTTGTTCACCTTGACCTATTCACCAATTGGTCCTGCTAGGCCCTGAGACAGATCCCAGCATTACCAAGTGGATCATGAAGTAAGAAACTGAGTGTGAAAATTATTTTTCTTTTCTCTGAGAGTCCTGGGTGTTAGGCATGATGGAGAACATGTCTACAAATCTAGATGCTATGTGATAGTATATCATCAATGTAATAAATGGAGTGGGTGTCATCGTAGTAAATAAAATCAATGGTAAATAAATGAATAAAAAAATACAAGGAACAACCACACCAAACATGTATGGACTGAACATCTATAGGTAAGTATAAATCCTATCTTTACAATGTATATAAATAGTATGTTTTCCAGGGCTGGGGCTTGAATTCGTGCCTAATGAACAGGCCTAACTTTCTTATCTTCAAGTATGGTAAGATTCCGCTTCATCCACAGTGCTGCACGTGTACCCAGACCCTGAGTTCAAATCGAAAACTGTGCAGAATAAACAGTGCAAATTGCAAACCAGAGAGCTAATTTATTTTTTATTTTATTTTATTTTATGCTCAGCACGGCACTTGAACTCAGTTCGTGGCAACTCTGCCTCATCTTTGATCACTCAAGGCTGGGATGGAGCCACTGGACCCATAGCTGCTCCTGGGATCCTAAACCCCCAGGCCTTGCAGGGAAAAATGCACAGAAAAATGCTGTGAGACAGCTTTTTATGTTTTCTTCCTTTGCACGGTGACCTCCTGGGTCTAAATGACACTGTTGCAAAGGGTACTTCACCTTGCATTGCTGAAGACTGGCAGAATACCGGGAAAACCATAGGCCCACGTGGCAATGTAGGCCCTGATTTTGAATCCCTGTCCTGACACAACCAATGGCAGGAGATACTAAGAGACTTATTCTCATCAATAGGAATAACAATGGAATGTTATCAATGTCACGGTTGAATGAGTTGATTGTGAATGATGCTTCTATAAAATTAGACAGCATAATTTCAGGAGGCTGATTGATTTTATTTAATATTATGAAGCATTAAAAGAATACTATTACAGGAACACAATAATTTCAAGACACAGAGTTCATTAATAGTTTAAAGATGAAAACAATAACAATAATTACATGGAGGTATAATAAATATCCAAGAATTGGTACAAATGTAGTCTATATAAGTGAATAATGGACAGACATCTCTGGAATGGTATAAAGATATATATTTATTAGTATACTGCCACCTGTGTGTCAATCTGTTCTTATTTTGTCAATCCCTGGGGCTCAATCTTAGGTCATAGGAACTGCCTGTCAGCTCAATTTGCCCCAGAATGGCATGTGGACACTCACCCATTCATGAATTTGGCCTTGTAGGCCATGAGTTCAGATGCCAGCACTCCCAAACAATGAATCGTGGAGTAAGAATCTGATGGTGACATGTTTTCCTTTACTGTGAATCTTCTGGGTGTCAGGTATGAAGTGGAATACATATGCAGACCTATGTCCTATGTAATCAATGTAATCAATGTTCTATGTGTCATAATAGTCAATAAAATAAATGGTCAATACATGATTAAAACAAAAAATAAAATGAATAACTCCACTGAATGCAATATAGAGTCAACATATGTATATAAATATAAATCATATATGTAAATTGTACATGAGTAGGATATTTTCTAGTGGTGGGGATCAATTTCAGGCTTAAGGAAGACTTGATTTTCTTGACTTCAAGGAGGAAATCTTCCCCTTCCCACACAGTGCAAGAGAGTTACCCAGACCATGAGTTCCAATCCCAGTCTTGGCAGAAAAAATGGCACCTTTATAGTATATAAGGTCCATTTCTTAGGTATTTCATTATGCCTCCATTTTATGAATGTGATTGTTTAAATGCTTAATAAAGTATTAATTAAAATCAATCAGTGTCTTATAATATAATTGTGTATCATTTTATCCTAGAATTATTCAAGAACTGTTCAATCATGACTTACATCACATTACATTGGTAATCATATGGATAGGAACAAGTTTCTTAAGATCTCCTACCATTTAGAGATGGCAGGACCTGGATTCGAATAGTGGGCTCCAGCTCCCACCACTTCAACCTGAGGATAGGGAACTCACCAGTCTGTCCAAGAACATAAACAAGACCAGTGATTAGGCAGGCCCAGTGGCTCTCAGCAATCCTCCTTGTTACTTACAAGGCTGTGATGGGAGGATCAAAGTTATCCTAAGTAGGAAAGTCCTTGAGACCCCTGTCCAACTTCAGTGCCAACAAAGCCAGAAGAAGAGTTGTGTAGCTCTTGTGGTAGAGGGCTAGCCTTGAGCAAAAGCAGCTCATGGACTGTGCTCAGATCCTGATTTCAAGTTTTGGGACTGGCAACAAATAGGCACACACAAGATTCTGTGCAGCCATCTGGCTAAAGCAGGTTACCCTCTTGTCCCCAACTGAATTGGACATTGTTCCCTGGGAAAGTGGCTGGGGGAGTTGCTGTCATCTTGACTCTGCCCATGCTGCCTGCATCACATGATTCTGGCCACACCACCATTCTTTCATGTTTCTTTCAGACCAATGGAATACAAGAATGGTGGCCACGTCCACATTCCATGCTGCCTCGTACCCCCTGGGATTCCCTAGGTTGGTTGTCACCACTACCAGCAGTTGAAGAAGGTAGAGATGGCTGAGTAGTGAGCAAGAGTCTTGAAGCTACTTTGGAGTAGGAAATTGATGTGGCCTCCTGCTTCCCAGCCCCCTCCCCTGCTTCCTCCAAGGCACTGCATTTCAAACCTCAGGTGGTGGCAAGCTGCTGGCAGGCTTGCAGCCCTGACTTGGTCCCGGCCCCTAGTCCTTTGCTCTGGACCTGAGTGTCTGCAATGCCCCCTCCATTGCTGCTCACCCCACCAGGAGCATCCACCAACAACTTCTCCCAGCAGCACAGGTGAGTGGTCACCCAGTGGGCCTGCACCCTGCAACACCCGTACCTGGTGACACCCCCCCAGGTCACGGACTTGCACCTCCCTCACACCCCACAGTCCAGCCAGGGTTCTGCCACTAATGTGCCCCAAGGGTAGGGGGTGGGTGTTAACCCGGGGATCTCACTCCCATCCCTAGTGATCAATGTCCCAGGAAAAGGGCAGATGCAGTGATGGGTGAAAAGGGAGTGTTAGGTTTTTTAAAAAGAGGTAACCGAGTAAGAACAGCACCAGCACACGCGTGGTATTCAGATAAGGGGTAGGTTTATTCAGTAGACCTGCTTGGACCAGGCAAGGGTGGCACTCCACGTGGCTGGGAAAGGCCTGGGAATGAGAGAGAGCTGGGAAGAGAGGAAAGAGAGAGAAAAGAGCAGAGAGAGGGGTAAGAACAGTAGCACTCACGTGGTATTCAGGTAAGGGGTAGATCTGCTGGGACCAGGCAAGGTTGGCACTCCACGTGGCTGGGAAAGAGAGAGAGCAAGAGAGCAAGAAAAGAGCAGCAAGAGCTAGAAACGAACAGAGAGAGAAAAAGGAGAGAGTCTGGGCCTGGGCTAGCCCTTATGTAGGGTATGGGTGGGGAAAGGTGTGGCCACATCAAATTCAGATGTGACCTCTTCCAGGTGTCCCAGTTGCCTAGGTAACGCAGGTACTGGGTGGAGACTTTGCTGCGAGGAGGGTGGAGTCTGCTCGCCATCCAGGAGCGGACCTTACAGGGAGCACGACATCGTCCCTGGCCTGGAGCAGTGGGAGCTACAGAGCCATGCATCTGCACCCTTTCTCTCCCTAGTGGGAACTTGGTGGCTTTAGTCAAAGGTGGGGAACAGTACCTCCACACCTGCCTTCTCAGGTCTTTTCCTTTTTTCTGGGCATGGGGGTTGTTGGATGCAGAAGATAGAGCCCCCCCCTTGCTGTGTGAGCTCTTGTCTTCTGTGCTTGGTCATCCTTTCACCTGAAGAGGGTCCCAGAAAAGCCCAGAAGGGAGGTGAAGGGCGCAGGCGGTCAAAGCAGAAGGTGAATATCTGGGAGGAATAACCCCAACCCCACACACACACATACACCCGGCCTGTTCCCCTACCCCTCAGCTGTCAACAGTTCTCACAGGGTCATCACCTTTCCCAGCTCTGCCAGCATGTTCTGATGCTTGGTCCATTTGGTCTCCTCATCCTCCCCAAGAATCCACCCATTAGGCCAGAAGGAAGGAGTATGTCGATGTATGTAGCCTCAGGACTCCATCCATTTCACCAACAGTGCCCCACCCCTGGTCAGACACCCTTCTGAGGTCAACATGACCCTCTGCTAGTTTCCTTTCCCAGGCTCTGAGGAGACACCTGTCTCAGGACTCCTTCACCCAGCATCCTGGCCTAGGGTTTTGGTGAATGTAGAGTCAAGGCTGGTTGTTCCCAAGGGGAAGGATCTGACCCTGGAGAAACGGAGAGGCGGGGTGGTGTTGCATCATTTGAGTGGTGCTCCCCTTGGGTGGGAGCCCCTGGTTGTCTCAAGGGAACCTCCATGCTCCAGCTTGTACATTGTCCCAGATGAGGAACGAACAGAGGCACTGCTCTGAGTCATGTGTGTGTGTGTGTGTGTGTGTGTGTGTGTGTGTGTGTGTGTGTGTGTGTGTGTGTGTGCATTAGAGAAAGAGAGACAGAGAAAGAGGGAGAGAGAGACAGAGAGAGACAGAGAGACAGAGAGAGACAGAGAGAGACAGAGAGAGAGAGAGAGAGAGAGAGAGAGAGAGAGAGAGAGAGAGAGAGAGAGAGAGAGAGAGAGAGAGAGAGAGGGAAAGAGAGAGAGATCATCTTTCTGTCCCGACCCGCAGGACTTCAACCAGGGCAATGAACCTAAGCGAGAAGGAATGAAGGGACAAGAGACACGAAGAAGGACAGCAAGACAAGGATTCTGATCAAGCTGCCAAATTTTATTTTTCACACAGGGGTATTTATATGCTTAGAATAAGGAAGCTTTTTCATTGGCCATAGTAGCTGCAAGATGTTTGCTTAGGGCAATGTGAAAAGGTGGTCCATAGCAGCTACCTGGTCTTTGTTTGGGGCAGGATGCAAAGACCAGATTCTGTAAATAACCTCGAGAGATGGTCCAGCAAGATAGTCAAGCTTATCATGCAGAGAGACTCCCTGCAGGGCTCCCAACATCTCCCCCTTTCTTATTTAGAAAATTGACCATCAATTGTTGGCTGCTCTTTTTGAGGGGGTGACAGAGGCTCTCTTCCTCTAAGGGCCCAGGGTTTTTCTCTGCTCTGAGCAAGCATCCTCACTCGGGGTGGGGAGTTTTACAGGCCTTGGCATGTTTTTTGAGGAGATGGCATGTGGATATGCATGCCAACCGTCATGCACCAGAGCTTGCCACTCAGGGGTCTTGGGTTTTGGGATCTCGCGGATCCATCCCCCTGCAGTCTTAACTGCACCCTTGATTTGAGCATTTTTTCTTCCTCCCATAGGTGCATCCTCCCCCAAGCGCAGGGGCCTATAGGAGGAGGGGCGAACCTATCCCTTATGGCAATAGGTCTTGCCCGTTGAATGGTCAGGAGGTATGAATAAGGAGAAGGATTTTCTAAATAAGAAAAGAAAGGGGGGCTGTTTCCCACTGGAACAAGCTCATGGCAAAACACTAAAAGCCTGGGGTAAATCCTAGATCTCAATGCCGCAGTCTGCCATATCAAGGCGATGGTGATGAACCTGTATGGGCTTAGAAGCCAAGAGATTAATCTGTTATTTAATAAATTCAAAAAGGATGGTCCATGTCTGGAGTTCTAGCTGCATCTGCAAGAGAAAAGGCATCATCCTCGGGGGAAGGTTTCCCCTAGGTTGTGGTAAGCCATTAACCTGTTTTATCAAGCATTCTGGCAGCCACCTTGGGGCTGCTTGTTCTTGATCTAAAAGACAAAGAGTGGCAGGGAGTGGTCTACCTGTAGCTTGGGAGGGCATTTCCCCTTGGCTTTGTTTGCTGAAGGGACATTCACGCGCAAAGTGACCAGGTTGTTTACAATTAAAGCAAGTATGTGAGCTGGGGACTGAACCTTGAAAGGGCTTGGTAAAGGCAGCACCTATGGCGGTAGCCAATCCCTTTTGAGGGAGACGCTTCCAAGCATAAAGGCCAGCATTTTGAATTTGTGCCAAAAGTCCGGCAGGAAAGCGCGCCTGTTTAACATTGGTATCAAAGGGCACATTACCCAAAAGTTTAGTATAGGTCCAGGTTTTTGAAGATGTTTTAGCCAAATTTTTTTGCGCAGTCTCTCTACATTGTTCCTTAAAGTCCACATTCCATAAAACAAAATCACCCCCACTAAGGGTGGCACGGGCCAGAAACTTCCAATCATTAGGGGTGAGCCAGCACGCACTTTGGTTTTCTAACAAGGCTAACGTATAAGGGGCAGTCAGGCCATATTGGGCACATGCATTTTTAAGCTTTTCAACAAACCGAAGCCTAAGCCTCTTATACTCTTGTTGGCCTTTTCCCTGGGTGGGTTGTTCCCCTTCATCCCCAGTATCCTGTTCCTCATCCTCCTTTTCCTCTTCTTCTGATTCATCCTCCCCACCCTCTGAGGTCCTATCTGTCTGGCTCCAAGTTACTGGAAAGGCGAGAACTGATTGATGGCCTGATCTAGCCTTAATTTTATCAGGCGTTTTTGCCTTATCGGCCAAGGCCAGTATGCGGAGTTCATAATCAAGGGACCACAGTTCTTTTAAAAGTTGAAGGTGTTCTCGCTTATGTTGAAGAGTCTCGCATAAAGGTGCCAGGTTAGCTAAAGGACTGGAAGAAAAAAATCTGGATCTGGAGGGGCAGTGGGCCCTTGAAAGGCCAGGTCACAAAAGGGAGGGATTTTCAATAAATTGACCAGCAGTCATATCTAATACAACTGATGGGCAAGCCGTGGGGGGCCGAGAGGCATTTTGGAGAACCTCCTCTCCTGCTTTTACAAGTTTTAAAATTCCACTATCAAATAGAGACCATTTCAAAACTTCATTAATCAAATTCCAATAGGAAAAGGGGTAGCAGGAACCTTTTCCGGACCAAAGGTTTCATAATAATCTTTTAAACAATCTCCTACTCTTTGCCATCTTTTTGCATCTATGATTCCTACAAGTCCTCTATGAATGAGAAAAATAATTCTAAATCCTTTTTCTTAACCCACGTTTCCCATGTCTTGAGGGCCTCCTTGAGGTCTGACAGAAATAGATCATGTGATGATGTTGCTTGTCCCATAGTGGGTCACTCACCATGGGGCATCCCCACTCTCCTCCTGGATCTGTCTCTCGGCGGGGTCTGTCGAGGCGATCTCATGATCTCGGACTGTACTTGGCCAAGTTTTCCCGGAGGATGGCGTTCCTTCCTTAGTCAGAGGCTCATGCCCCACGTTGGGCGCCAGTTGTCCCTACCTGCAGGACTTCAACCAGGGCAATGAACCTAAGTGAGAAGGAGTGAAGGGACAAGAGACACGAAGAAGGACAGCAAGACAAGGATTCTGATCAAGCTGCCAAATTTTATTTTTCACACAGGGGTATTTATATGCTTAGAATAAGGAAGCTTTTTCATTGGCCGTAGCAGCTGCAAGATGTTTGCTTAGGGTGAAAGACCCCCGTCGGCGTGGGGTGCCCTTCGACCTGAAGAGACCCTTCCCCAAGGAACAACGAGACCACTTGTGCGGATGCAAACAGCAAGAGGTTTATTCGGGCATGCCTCGGCTCCCAGGTGCACTCAACCTCGAGATCCACAAGGTTTGGGTTGAGTGTCTGGGAACCGGTTACACGGGTACCCGGGGCGACAAAGTCTATCGGGAGACTTGCGTGCCGAGTGCTTGAAAGCACCCTCTTTTTATGGACAGCAGAAGCAAGGTTACAGAAGCGAGATGCTTGGTTACAGAGTATTGATTGGTTAATTTCAAATTACGCTCAGGGTGGGGATTGGTCAGGTTAAGCTGGCCAGATGGGGCAGGTGGGGTTGGGGGAAAGCTGACGTGTCGGTACTTGCCCTGACAAGTCTGTGCTGGTCGTCATGCACCGAAACTGTTCGTTCCCTAATTTTGACAAGTGATTTATTACCTCCTGACCTACCCTGCCATTATGGCTAAGTTTTACAGGAAGGGACGGGAGGGTCGGCTATTTTCCAGGAATGCCTGGTTTTAGGGCATGTTTTAGAGCCTTGCTGAGGTCTGCAGGCTGTGACTCAGTGTTTAATGACTTGCCTGTGTCATGCTTCGCTCTCTTAGGTATGCAGGGGAAGGGGCAGCAGTTTTTCTTAAAGGGCTCAATGGGGGGCTTAATGGGTGAACATATACTGGAGTCTGGGGTCTTTCATTCCCCCATTTTCTTTTTGCCTGAATGAAATCCTTCATTCAACTGGAGATTCCTCCGTTAATTTAAGTTGATGATATTGTTGGGTTAATACTAGGGCCTGCACGACCGATAGGCGGTCCTTTACAAATTGTATTAGGCGATTTACGATGCAGGGGCCCACAGTAAGGATTAACATGAGGAGTATTAGGGGTCCCATTAAGGATGACATTAGGGTAGTAAACCATGGAGTCCGCAACCCTTCATACCAAGTTTGTTGAGACTCAAATTCTCGCTGTCTATTGTTTGTCTAGGGTCCTGATTACCACTCCTGTTTTGTTAGCATAAAAACAACATTCTTCCTTTAAGGCTGCACATAGGCCCCCTTCCTTTAGAAAAAGCAAGTCTAACCCCCTTCGATTTTGGAATGCTGAGTGCTGAGTGCAATTTTACGGAGTTTGTCAGCGCCCAGACAGACTAATGTAGAGGATAACAAACTTTTATCAGCAAAAGGTTATACAATCTTGCTGCAAGGCTTCGTTCTTGGATGGTCACCAGCTGGTCGCCTGATATACCAGCTGTACTTGTAAGCTCCAATTTTAAGACATACTCATACCATTTGTGACATACTTAAACTTTCTGAGGTTTGTCTTAAAGACAATCCTTACTTTTCAAATTTCCCCAATTCTCTTTCCAAGGCTTTCTTTACTTCCTTCTTTCTTTACAATTCCTTTCCCAAGGCTTTCATTACCACCCTCTTTTTTTACAATCTCTTGACCATCTTTGTGGCTGTAGTTTAAAACTACCCAATTTTCCTTTGGCTTGCAGAACCTTTATCTTAGAACAGCCTTGAGGCACCACCGTGATGCAGAAGCTTGCTAGATTTTAAGGCTAAGAGTATTACCTCTGTTGATAACACACTCAGGTTATTACCATATCAGAGTCAAACTAGGCTGTGACCATAGAGTGGATTTCCAGTTACTATGCACTGAAGTGCCTAAGACAAGCAAGCCAGTGATATCCTTGTCCCCAATATCCACTGTGGGAAGAGAGGGTTTCTGGATATCACCCAAAAGAATGTCCCACAAGATCTTAGATTTAGCAGCTTTCAACCAGGAAGCCGACTCAGGTGATGGAATCAAGCAGGAGTTCCTCCAGGTGACTGTCAGGCCGTCGTTGAACTTTACCCATTAAGGTGTACAGCAGCAGCAGCAGCAACCGGAACAGCAGGGTCTCTCAGTGGCTCCAAGGGACTGTTGTCACACCTCATGCTGGGCTGTAAATTCCTACACAGACTGGTTAAAGATACATTGCCTAGGCTTGGCAGGCTTTGATCCTGCTGGTTTTTAAGATCTTTTAAACAATAGCTCAGGACAATTTACCAAAATCACAACTTTTTACTAACCAGATATTTTTGTAAATAGACACAGAAGGCTTAGTCTTGTAACCATCTCTGACAAATGCAGTCTCCACACCTTGCACACCTACAACAGTTAACACTATTTTTTTATGCCCTTATTAAAAATTATTTTATCTATTTCGCCTCATTTTTCCAAAACTGACTCTGGACTCTTGATCTTAAAATGGGGGTAGAAGGGCGAAGGTCCATCTTCTGTAACTTCTTCAAGCTGACTTTAGGGGCGTTGATCTTACCTAGCCAGGAGCCTATAACCTTAGCCTACTTTACAAAGAGGCCATCAGGGTTAGAAGTCATTAAGAACAATATTTAACTTTTGACAACTGCACAGACCTTTTCTCCAGCTATAGCAGTATAGCTTGTTTAGCACTCTGGTTTGTAAAAGCATCTTTCTGGATGACTTAGAAATGTGATCTCTAGTAACCCTAACACAATGCCTGAGTTACCTTTGCAGGCCTTTAGACAGATATCAATAGAAACACACTCTCAGGTTTACAAACTTTTTCCTGAGAAGATGAATTTCATGTAACTGGTGTCAGCTCAATATTACTGCCAATTAGAGCTTTTGGCACATAAAGGGGTTAAGATTTAAACTACCCCCCACATTTTATAACATTAGCTTTTTACTATCACAGAGGACTGGCAAGTTCCTGTCCCTTACAAGGTAGTCATGAACATTAGGCATGCTTCCAAACTATCTTTCTATGACCTCCCGGCTCTGATCAGTTTTGAAGGGCCACGCACAAATGACTCTAGGATCTGACATTTCTGCCATCCAAGCAGTGGCTTACTGCCTCTGGATGCTCCACCATTGCTTTTTGTCCCAGGAGTGTCTTCTCTACATTGGGATAAATGCCTCATTGGCATTTTCCTTAGCTGGTTGCTGGACTTGAACTCAGGGCCTGAGCACTGTCCCTCAGTTCTACAGCTCAAGGCTAGCACTCTGCCACTTTGAGTCCCAGACTCGGGGCTTGAATGCTGTCCCTTAACTCTTCAGTCCAGGGCTAGTACTCTGCCACTGTGAGTCCCAAAGCATTTTTGCTTGCTCTTTCAGCACTTGGCTGAGTAGAGGTGACAGTCTCACAGGGACCTTTTTGTGCCCGGGCTGGCTTTGAACCAGTTTGCAGATCAATGAGTCTTACAAAAGGCCATTTTACTCCAATTAAAAGCAACAAGGTGGTCAACATAGAAGTAGCTTTTAAGCATGCTCTTACCTGAAACTTATTAAGAGTCAAAGTTACATCTGACAACTTGTAAGAATCCTCTGTGCTTTGCTTTGGGCTTGCTGGAAACTCGAAAAACCTATAAGAGCAAACTAGAATAGCAATTATTTTGGTAATCCTAATTTTTCCTTTGTGCACATTGAGGCCAATGTTAAGAACAATTTTACATTTAAATTTTATATCCAAAAATTCATTCCCTATTTTTTTAAACCTCTTATTAATCACCTTTAATATTTTATACTTTAGTTATTGTTTGCGTTTTGAAAAGATCCCTTGAAATCTTGAGGCCAAGTGTCACTCATTGTCTCTTGGCTGTTTGTTTTAAAACAGACACACATTAAGATTTTTAAACTCAAATGACAATTTTCCTTAATGCAAGAATTACAGTCACCTTTACTATACCACAAAGCTAGATTTAACATCTTTATAACTTTTAAAAACATCCTAATTGTAGAACATAATTGAAAGTAAGCCACATTATACAAATAACTTTTTTTTTTACCCTCTTTTTAAGGCCTTCCTAATTTTAATGTTAACACATCCAAGGGAAAGTTTTAGCAATACTAATCAGATCATCACATCATTCATTTTAACCATCATGTTTTCAGTGCCTATCTGCAGGGAAAAGAGACAGAACAACGATGGGCCACTTGGCCCCTCCTATGGAATAGGCAGGCACACACCCAATCTGACTCTTTAGGGTTAGATGAACTGCGTTTGTGCCAGTTTGCCTCATCATGCTTGGACTCCTCCCAGGGCCTGTCCCACTGCATGACCAGCTGAACTGCACTTCTGCTTGTTCACCCTTCACCCCTAAAGATAGGTCTTCTGTTGGTTTCTAAGTTTTTCCCCGTCTCTTCTCTTGGTTCTCAAATGAAATACAGTTTTAGGTAGACAGAACAGGTAACATCTTTGACAGTGTTAAACTAACCTTTACATTTAAATTTTTAATATTTATCTCAAATTTTAGCCAAGGGAATTAAATCCCGAACTGCCAATGCATTTTTGTTAAGCCAGATAACTTGATTACAGTATAAACAGACTTATGCATTTTAAAATATTAGTTTTTAAAATACCAGACTTTCTAATTTGCAAGTTAAAGAACCTTTTAAAAAGCCATTTAAAACAATGTGAAGATTTTTAAAATTTTTTGGTAATGTCCAAACCTCATAACCTTTTGAAATTTAAATTTAAATCACCCAATTGTTACAGCATGCTGACAATTTTTTATCTTTGAACACGTTCACAGACACACAGAAAACACTCACACAGATCTTAAAGCGCGCAAAAATCAAAATCAGTTGTACATACACCTTTTAAAGTTTTTAAACAAAAATTTAAGACAGTATTTTTTTTTTTAAACCAGGTACCTTTTTCATTTTCACAGAGCTTGCTTGTTAGCAAGGC
Organism: Dipodomys merriami; assembly: GCF_024711535.1. Taxonomy (NCBI): domain Eukaryota; kingdom Metazoa; phylum Chordata; class Mammalia; order Rodentia; family Heteromyidae; genus Dipodomys; species Dipodomys merriami. Next base: position 473,940 of record NW_027206048.1, on the reverse strand, counting down.
TTTTGAATCCGAGTCGGAGGAGGGCTGGGGGAGGGAGTCACCTAAAACTAAACTGGCCTGATTTTTTTTTTTTTTTTTACCCAATTTTAGACAGAACTAGCTGAAAAGTCCAAACCAGGTACACAGCCTTCTACGCCCTCTCCTGTCCTCCAGCAGCCTCCACTGGGAGAAGGTGCAGCCTGAGGCTTGAAGGGAACCAAACTAGCCCAGTAACCTTCCATGCCTCACAGGGAGGGTGGGCATAGCAGGTCTGTGACCAAGCCCAGCTGGAACTTTTATTCCCTCAGAGATGTTTAAATAAATAAATAACAAAAACACAGATAAACACAAAAACCAAGGATCCACATTTAAACGGGTACCAATTCTAAAAACAGAACTAGACAAGGACTGAAGGCTGAGTTGGGGACTAATGGGCCCCAGTTTATCCCTACCGGAACTCTGTGCTGTTCTCACTCAGCAAGCTGAATCCAGAGTCTGCTGGGTGAGCCTGCCACACTCACCCAGAACTTTCCTACCCCATAAAACAACACACTAAAGTTAACAAGACAAACATGTGGCCACAAAGACAAAATCAAGTCTCAGTGAATGGGGCGACATCTCATCACCATTCACTTACCAGGGGACTCAACCCCCCTACTCACCTCCGGAGGATTTTTCTCTTAGAGTCCTGCAGACGTTGACCCAGGGGCCTTCCAAGGCAGAGGCGAATTCCCAGTCATCTTGGGGCAAGGGAAGGAAGTCCCTAGCGGCCGTTCCCTCAGACTGACAGGTTCTCCCCCACGCTCAGACCCCCGAGCCAAGGCCCGAGGCTGAGATCTAACTGAGGCCACCTGCAGATGGTCAGTGGCAATTTCATAATTGACAAACAAGCAAGTTCCCAAAACCTGACAATCTCGGCTCAGGCTGTGACTTCCAGTGATCTATAGTCAGACTTAAGGGGGTTGTTAGTTGCTGCCCCATCCCTTTAAGGACAACAAAACAGACAACAGAAACAATTAACACTAAACAGAAACACAAAAACAGACAGGCGCCAAACAGAAAAAGCGACTTCAGATGGGAGTGGCCGACCATGGCTAAACTCCCCGGGAAGGAGAGAGAGCTGAGGTTGGGAAATTGGAGAGGGAAGGAGTGGGGGAGAGAGCTGAGGGGCAGATGGAAGGGTTAAGGGGGTAGGGATTTGGGGGGCCGGGGTAGATAAGAAGGGTTTCATCCACGGGGGAGGTTCTAAAATAAGAGCTTCCCAAGTAACAATATAGGGGACCTGGTCTGGGTGTCCGTGCGGTCCCGGGTCCATGACTTTGGCCTTAACCTGTAAGGCAATGGTTAGATTAAAGGTTCCTTCCCGTGGCCAGCCACAGTTGAAAGTGGGCCATTCTGATGAACAAAAAGTTATCCATTTTCTTTTCTTAACTTCTACTGAAAGATTGTGAGCTGATGTTTGCACATCTCTCCAGTTCTGTAAAGTAAGGTTAAGTGGTGTCGCGACAGTTTGTCCCATTTTAAATCTTTAACGAACACAGACACAATACAAAGAACACTTAGCTTCGCTGCGCGTTTTTGCTAACAAACTGAAAGCAAAACCTGATGGAGACTTTTACTGAGAGTCCGGATCTCTCGTCTCCCCTGATGAACCACGCGTCCAGGAGGACCGGGTTCCCTGACGGGCCACTTTTTCAGGCCACCCTGATGAGCCACTTTTTCAGGCTCCCAGAAGCCCCCAAGACATCTCCTGGGGACCGCGGTCGGGAGTACGAGCTCGTCAGCTCCTCCACGGGTCCGCCTGATACAGACGAGAACGGCCGAACTCACCAGATTCGCAAGCGCACAGTAATTGGCCACACGAGACTTCAGACAACACACAGACAGCACACAGACGACATACAGATGCTGGCCAGCTTACCTCTCGAAAATGGGTCGGTGGTCCCTGGGTGGGGGTCTCTATCCCGGACGAGCCCCCAGAATGAAAGACCCCCGTCGGCGTGGGGTGCCCTTCGACCTGAAGAGACCCTTCCCCAAGGAACAACGAGACCACTTGTGCGGATGCAAACAGCAAGAGGTTTATTCGGGCATGCCTCGGCTCCCAGGTGCACTCAACCTCGAGATCCACAAGGTTCGGGTTGAGTGTCTGGGAACCGGTTACACGGGTACCCGGGGCGACAAAGTCTATCGGGAGACTTGCGCGCCGAGTGCTTGAAAGCACCCTCTTTTTATGGACAGCAGAAGCAAGGTTACAGAAGCGAGATGCTTGGTTACAGAGTATTGATTGGTTAATTTCAAATTACGCTCAGGGTGGGGATTGGTCAGGTTAAGCTGGCCAGATGGGGCAGGTGGGGTTGGGGGAAAGCTGACGTGTCGGTACTTGCCCTGACAAGTCTGTGCTGGTCGTCATGCACCGAAACTGTTCATTCCCTAATTTTGACAAGTGATTTATTACCTCCTGACCTACCCTGCCATTATGGCTAAGTTTTACAGGAAGGGACGGGAGGGTCGGCTATTTTCCAGGAATGCCTGGTTTTAGGGCATGTTTTAGAGCCTTGCTGAGGTCTGCAGGCTGTGACTCAGTGTTTAATGACTTGCCTGTGTCCTGCTTCGCTCTCTTAGGTATGCAGGGGAAGGGGCAGCAGTTTTTCTTAAAGGGCTCAATGGGGGGCTTAATGGGTGAACATATACTGGAGTCTGGGGTCTTTCAAGGGCAATGTGAAAAGGTGGTCCATAGCAGCTACCTGGTCTTTGTTTGGGGCAGGATGCAAAGACCAGATTCTGTAAATAACCTTGAGAGATGTTCCAGCGAGATAGTCAAGCTTATCATGCAGAGAGACTCCCTGCAGGGCTCTCAACATCTTTCTACTTGTACATCCTGACAGTGCTCAGGTGAGTGATCAATTGGCAAATTTCAGGTGCTGCATGGATAAGTCTTCTGTCACCAGTCTGGATTTGTGTGTGTGTAGAAGTGGGTTACAACAAAGATGGTCGAACCTTTTGGTAACTTTTCCTGCTATCTTCGCGAGGTGGGGGGGTGCATGGGCTTCATGGCTGAGGTCCAGGGGCCTGGAAGGGTAAGGTGCTTGAAGGGGACTGATCACCTTTAAATTACAAGACCAAGGGATTTGTGTGCCCTGGAGCTCTCTACTCCCTTGGGCCTGGTTGGTGGCAGTGGCAGTTTGGTAGGACCTGGGGGTGCGTCTCACAGGGGGTGGTTTCCCAGGGGGACAGAGTGTGTGGCCAACACTTAGTAAGGATATGCACCCTGCGAGTATGGAGTGCACCAGCATAAGTCAGACTCCGGGTCTTCTCATCATGATGTCTGATGGTTGAGGCCAACCCTATTTTAAATCTTGACCTATGATCTTCAGATCTCAGACTCCTGAGTAGCTGGGATTACAGGCATGATCCTCTGGCACTGGGCCTCTGATTCTTTTTGGTATATTAGGGTTTGAACTCAAAGCCTTAGGCTTGCCAGTCAGGTATTCCACCATGTGAGCCAAGCCTTTCTGTCTTGGGCATTTCCAAAATAGAGACTAAATATATGGTCAGGCTGGGCTGGATCATGGTACTCCTATCTGTGACAGGCATGCTCCACCAGGCCTGGTCCTCTGTAGTTGGGATAGTAGACATGTAGCACCATGTTCAGTCATCAGTTTAGATGGATTATCTCAAACTCTTAGTGCACAGCAGTCAATTCTTGACCACAGGGTAAGCCCTGGGTTAGGTTTCAACTCTTGGACCTCAGTCTCCTCTTGGAACAGTTGTGAGGAAACAAGGGATTTATACAGAGGGATCTCTCGCACAGGGCACAGAGGGAGCGGCCATTAGATACGGTTCCTGGCAATTCTGTGAGCAAATGAAAGGAAGATACCTGGAAAAGGCTCACGTGGAGCTTATTAATCGTGGAACAGGTGAGGGATTATGAAACAAAACATGTCTCTCTTTCATCCTTACCTTGTCCCCATGAGGAAGGGGATCCTTCACTGTGTTTAGTTTTGCAGCTGGGGATACTGAGGCAAGGAGAAGCCAGGTGACATACTCATGACCTCCAGTTCACAGGAAGCTCTGCCTGACTTCTCTGCCATACTCCCTAGGACAATGGGTGCTATTCAGTCCACTTCTTGTGGTGAGAAGTCCAATTCTTGTCAGTCGTGGGGCTTGAACTCTGGTCCTGGGCACTGTCCCCGGGCTCCTCAGATCAAGGCTAGCACTCTACTACTTAAGCCACAGCGCCGCTTACAGTTTTTTGTGCTTCTTTGGAGATAAGAGTCTCACAGACATTCCTGCCTGGGCTGGCTGTGAACCATGATCCTCATATCTCAGCCCCCTGTGTAGTTAGGATTAGAGGTCTGAGCCATGGGCACCCGGCTTAAGTTTAATTCTGACTTTTTTTCTCTCTCTCACAGGAACTGGATGAATGTGTGCTGGAGGAGGTGGCCCAGCGTCCCCATGTGGTTGGAACCCAAGGTGGCCCTCTCATTCTGGAGGTAAACTGTGGGTTAGGAGCTGTCTTGCTCAGCCTGTTGAACCAGCTTCATGAGGTAAGCCCCTCTGTGCCCTGGCTAAACTATAACAGTTATTCATTGTCCATCCAGCCTTACTGGACTTAGTATTTTTTGTATGTTATTTTCTAGCACCTGGCCAAAATTATGATACATAGTTATGGAATGAAAATATAATGCCATCTTAAGAAAGTCATTTAGGGCTCTGGAAATGTGACTTCATGGTGTGGTGATTGCCTAGCCTGCCTGAATGCCTGGGTTCAATTCCTCACAGAAAAACACTGAAAGAGATGCTGTGCCCCAAGTGGTAGAGTGGTAGCCTTGAGGAAAAAAAAGCAAGCTCAGGAATAATTCCCTAGTCCTGAGTTTAAGCCCCCTGGACTGTCAAAAACAAAAGAAAACAGTTAGTAAATGCAAAATAAAGAACACATACTTGGAATATATAATTGCTCCTTCCATACTGATACCTGACAATAGTCCCTAATTCATGCATTTTGCCTATATTAGGATACTGTGTTGAAAAAAAATGTTTTGTTCATTAGATCACTGCAGTTAATGCCAGGAATGTACTTAGATGTCAAGGGAAGATGAATTCTGGAAATTAAAAGATTCCAGGCTTTTGAGTAGTCACTGGTAATCACAGAGAAGGCTAGTCTAAGTGAGATTTGGAAATCTTTTTGGTCAGTCATGGCACTAAAAAGGCAGAGACTAATAGTTGTGATAGAAGAGAAGGAATAACTCCAGATGGAAGGAATAAATGATAGTAACTAACATATACCAGAAACTGTTCTAGGGAACTATTTTGGGTTATTGAAGAACTAGTTATCAACTAGGTTTATACCTCATTGCCTTTAACATTGTAAATCTCTTAGGCTAGTTTTTAATCTCTGTGTGATAAATGTATCTCCTTCTATGCTGTTCTTTCATACCTGATCTCCTTTGCTTTCTAAAAACCTCAGTCTTTCTATATTACTCTATGAATATTGCCTAGTACTAAATAACACCTACACAGATGGCAGAGGATGCTAATGTAAGAGTCCCATAGCTCATGAGTCATTAATATAACAACATGGAAAAATGAGGACATATTTATTCCTACCCCAATTTTTCTGAAAAGCTGCAATGTCATCATTTGGTTCAAATTTCCATTCTTTGTCTACATAGTGTCATTAAGTACACATAAATGCAAATATGAGCCAGGTGCTGGTAGCTCAAGCCTGTAATCCTAGCTACTCAGAAGGATGAGACCAGAGGATTGTGGTTCAAAGCAAGCCTTGTCAGGAAAGTCCATGAGACCCTTATCTTCAATTAATCACAGGAAACCCGGAATTGGTGCTGTAGCTAAAGTGGTAGAGTGCTCAACTTGAGATGAAGAGGTGAGGGACAGCGCCCACAAAAAAAGTGCAAATATGACTTTCAGTTTCCCCAAAAGGAATGACAAGGTCAATAGTAATCTTTCCAAGCATAAAAAATAATTACAAAATGATTCAGTGCACCTACTTTCACTGAGTTATTTAACTTATGGCTTCTTTGCTGGGCATATTCTCTTCTTTTAAAAATTGTCAAATATTAGCTTTATAATAAACTTCATCTAATATTTTTTTTCAAAGGAGAAGTCCATATTGTCGATATCACTTGGCTTTCTTACTATCCTATTTCAAAGCTAATCCAGGCAGGAAAATCTGTCAAACTATTATCTCTAAATAAACACTAAAAAAAGCCGAAAGTGGAGTTTTGGCTCAAGCAGTAGAGTACTAGCTTTGAGGATAGGTGGGCAAGAAAGACAACTGTTCAGGGACAGGGTCCAGCCCCTGGGTTCATGTCCCAGAACCAGGACAAACTAAACAAACAAGCAAACAAAAACAACCCCCAGATATTTCTTTGGGACTGTACTTAAAGGAGTACTGCTCTGAGAAGAGGCTGCTTGTGCTGAACATATTCACAAGATCCTGCTTTTTTGGAATCCTTATTGCTATGGAGAACTCAGGACCAGACTAAAGGAATTGATAACTGACTCCTGCCAAAAGAGAATCTTCTTAGGGATGAAATATCCATACATAAGACACTTTTAAACCTCCATGTCTTTGTTTCTTTGCAGTAGAACAACTTTAAAACAATGTTATTAGGGGCTGGGAATGTGGTTCAGTGGTACAGTGCTTGCCTTGCATGCATGAGGCCCTGATTTCTCAGTACCACATAAACAGAAAAAGTCAGAAATGGCGCTGTGGTTCAAGTGGTAGAGCACTATCCTTGAGATGAAGATCTGAGGGAGAGCGCCCAGGTCCAGACTTTAGGCCCCACAATTGGCAAAAACAAATACAAACTAACTAAAAAACAACAACGTTAATTCTTTTTATTCTATGCTGGCCTTCACATGGCACATTATTATCTTTTGTAATACTCTCAAGTAGAAGTTTACAGACAAGTTTATATGAATAAAAAACACACTGGAAAAAGTAAGGGACAGAGTTTCCTTCAATCCTTGGGATTCTTTTCTTGTACAGTAAAAAGGAAAGCACAAGTTAATTTGAACTTTATCATTTCTCTGTGTTCAATTCCTCTCCTGGGTTCAGTTTCCACAAAGTCCAGTAACAATCATTGGTGCTTCTTGAGGTCTAATGAATGTTTTCTGTCTTCATTGAAATAACACAAGGACACTTTTGGACATGAGGTAATAGGTGTTTCAGAGAAAACTTAGTAAAAGAGAAAATATAAAATTTATATTGCTTATAAATATGTTATCCATGAGTACATTTAGTTCAAACTTCATAATTGTTCTGCAAATTAAGCCAAATTTTAAATGGGAAGAAGGTCCTCAGATCATTCTTTTTGTGAGTGTATTTGCTGTGTGTTATTTCCCTAGTGCACATGAATTAACAGTAAGAGAAACATTTGCAACAATAGGAGAAAGAGAAGTTCTGTGTTTAAGTATAAGGGTTCAATACAATATAGAAGACTACAAATAAGACAACATCGAAACAATAAAGCCAAGTCCAATATGTAGATTTATGGGAGTGTTCCTAAGTGGAATATGAAGTATGAGGCCTTTCCCTTTCTCAATCATGTTTGCTAATCGCACAAATTTTTAAAAATAGAATGGAAGAATAATTCTGGTTCCAATGAAAGTCAGATATAAGGGCATGGACTTAACTGGAAAAACAAGTCCATCTCGAGAGAGCAGGGATTATACTCGCAATGAACTAGTGGCTAAATCACATTTCTTTTTCTTTCCTTTACTTGCATTTTGTTGTTGTTGTTGGTCTTGGCACTTGAACTTTGGGCCTGGGCACTGTCCATCTGCTATTCAGCTCAAGGCTACTGCTCTACCGCTTGAGCCACAGTGCCACTTCCAGTTTTCTTGTAGTTAATTGGAGAAAAAAGTCTCTGGGACTTTCCTAGCTGGGCTGGCTTTGAACCCCAATCCCCAGATCTCTCCACCACGCAGCTTAAGATCACATTTCTAACAGTGTACACTCAGCATATGCAATGTGTATGTTCATCTATCTTTATATGAATTTTTGAGTTAAAAATGTGGGCTACAGCTTAGACTTTTCACTCACAAAAATGTTCATAGTTTAAAAGTTGATACTTCTGGAGATATAAAACCTAAGAATGTAAAGCAGTCTGGGAAGTTCAGTTTGCATGCAGCCTGGGCAGAACAGTCTTTTCCACACTACCAGCCAAAACCTGAATTGGAAGAATGTCTCAGGTGATGGAATACCAGGCATGAGCAAGATTGATGAATAAGAGCTTGAGGCGTTTGCATACATACATACAAACATACACATACACACAGAGGCACTTATATGTGCACACACAAATACACAAATGAAACAACTCTTAGAATATGTAGGAAAGTTTAAAAATAGCAATAGAAAATATGTCCTGAGTAAGAATTAAGAGATGAATTTTAATATTAGAAAGTCCTCATGAACTTTCTTCAAAAAAGTTTGAGACTATTACATAGGTAGGGACGAGAGATAGTAACAGAGTCACGTATTACTATTAAAGGGATCGAATGAATCAGAGATCCCAGCAGGTGCATCTGAAAATGATCGTATCCTGTGTCAAATGTTAGAAGATCTTCTAAAATAGTACATAAACACTCTGAGCAGTCTGTCTAGTGGATAATATCATTGGAGAAGTTCAGAATTGCTAGTCTATGTCTAGATTAAATAAACCAACAAACATGGCAGGGCAATGTGATACAAACCTGGAATTCTACCACTCAGACTAAGGCAGGAGATTAGAGAGTGGAATTAAATGGTGATACATTTCCCGGACCAGGTAGTATAATTTTGTCTAATAAAACAAACCAAACAACAAGAAAGGAATACACAGTTGGAAGTTTGGGCTAATTTTGTTATTATGTTTTGAGAAGTCAAGTTTCCTATTGAAATGCAACTCGTATATAATCTTCAGTTTTGTTTTAAATGCTCTCTTCATTACAGAACATTCCTAGATTCAAAATGGCTCATGATTCCCACCCAAAATTTGAAAAAGTAAGTAAGCATCATTCTGTTGGATTCCAAAGAAATGAGGAAGGATTACAAAATCTTAAGCCTAGAGAAATTTCAAAGTTCATCTAAAGCAGGACTTTGTAGATCTTGCTAAAATAGAATTTATTTTTTTTAATTTTTTTATTGTAAAGATACTATACAGAGGGTTACAGTTACATGAGTGAGGCAATGAGTACACTTCCGCTTTCTCTTGAACATTGTTACCCCCTCCATTGTTTTCCCCCTACCATCCCCTCCCTCCCTCCCTTCCCCAAGGTTCTTTTTTTTTTTTTTTGATTGTGATTAAGTGATTACATAATTTCCGGAAATTCACAGTATTGTGGAATAATGATGCTCATTTAAAGTCACAAGTTCATTCTAACTTTCCTGGAGCAAATTGTCTATCATAGTCTGTAATATATAACGGTGCTCATATGTTATATACCATATATGTGATCAGCAGCATGGGGATATTTAGTAGTGGTTCAACCAGATGAGTGGGAGTTCTTTGTTTCTTAAGTCCTGTTAGTTTTGTCATATCACCTAACATTTTGGATTCATCATCCACTTATCAGGGAGACCATGTACTGTTTGTCTCTTCGTTCTTGGCTTACCTCGCTCAACATGATTCCTTCTAGCTCCATCCATTTCCCTGCAAATGCCATTATTTTGTCATTTCTAATGGCTGCATAGTATTCCATTGTGTATAGATACCACAATTTTTGGATCCATTCATCTGTGGTGGGGCATCTAGGTTGTTTCCATATCCTAGCTATTGCGAACAGTGCTGCAATAAACATGGAGGTGCACGTGTCCTTGTATATTGGTTCCTGTTGTTCAGGGTAGATGCCTAGAAGTGGTATGACTGGGTCGTAAGGGAGGTCAATCTTTAGCTTTCTAAGGACCCTCCAGACTGCTTTCCAAAGTGGTTGTATGAGTGTACATTCCCACCAGCAGTGTAATAGCGTTCCTCGTTCTCCACATCCCCTCCAGCATTTGTCGTTGGCTGATTTGTGGATGTGGGACATTCTGACTGGGGTAAGGTGGGTTGTCTTTATTTGCATTTCCTTCACCACCAGGGATGATGAACATTTCCTCATGTGTTTCTTTGCCATTTTTATTTCTTCATTTGAGAAGTCCCTCTTTAGTTCCCTTGCCCATTTAGTAATTGGTTTGTTGGGTTTGGGAGGGATTAGTTTCTTGAGTTCCCTGTATATACAGGATGTTAACCCCTTGTCTGATATATTGCTGGTAAATATTTTTTCCCAATTAGTTGGTTGTCTTTATAGCTTGGTTGCAATAGCTTTATCTGTGCAGAAGCTTTTTATTTTAAGGTAGTCCCATTTGTCGAGTCTCTCTCCAATTTGTTGTGACCCTGGGACTCTGTTCAGGAAGTTCCTTCCTGTGCCTATTAGTTCAAGTGTCTCTCCTACTTTGTCCTGCAGTAGTTTCAGAGATTCAGGTTTAATGTTAAGGTCTTTAATCCATTTTGAGTTGATGTTGGTGCATGGTGATAGGCTGGGGTCCACTTTTAGTTTTCTGCATGTGGCTGCCCAGTTTTCCCAGCACCAGCGGTTGAAGAGGCTATGTTTCTTCCATTGTATGTCTTTGGCTCCTTTGTCGAATATCAGCTGGCTGTAGGCCTGTGGATTTATTTCTGGATCTTCTATTCTGTTCCATTGGTCTTCGGGTCTGTTTTTGTGCCAGTACCATGCTATCTTTGTTATTATAGCTCTGTAGTAGAGTTTGAAGTTCAGCATGGATAGCCCTCCAATATTGTCTTTATCCCCTAGAATTGTTTTGGCTATTCTAGGTCTTTTGTTGTTCCATATGAATTTTTGGACTGTTTTCTGTATTTCAGAGATGTACGTCATTGGGATTTTAATAGGAATTGCATTGAATTTGTATATTAGTTTTGGAAGTATTACCATCTTTACTATATTAAGTCGGCCTATCCAGGAGCATGGGAGGTCTTTCCATTTCCTAGTGTCTTCTGCAATTTCTTTCTTTAACTTTTTATAGTTCTCATTAAATAGTTCTTTTACATCTTTGGTTAGGTTAATTCCTAAATATTTTATTTTTCGGGAGGTTATTGTGAATGGGGTTGCTCCCTTTATTTCCCTCTCTTCCTGTACATTATCAGTGTATAGGAAGGCAACTGATTTTTGTGGGTTTATTTTGTATCCTGCTATTTTGCCGAAGTGATTTATGATTTCTAAGAGTTTGGGGATGGAGTTTTTGGGATCGTGGAGGTATAGTATCATGTCGTCTGCAAAAAGGGATAGTTTAACTTCTTTCCCTATGCGGATCCCTTTAATGTCTTTTTCTTGCCTTATTGCCCTGGCTAAGGGTTCTAGGACTATATTGAAGAGGAGTGGAGACAGTGGGCATCCTTGCCTTGTTCCTGATTTTAGGAGAATTGGTTGTAGCTTTTCCCCATTAAGTATAATATTGGCTATTGGTCTGTCATAAATGGCTTTTATTGTTTTTAGAAATGTTCCTTCTATTCCTATTTTCTCCCGAGCTTTTAGCATGAATGAATGTTGAATTTTGTCAAAGGCCTTTTCTGCATCTGTAGAGATAATCATGTGATTCTTGACCTTGGCTCTGTTGATATGTTGGATTACATTTATTGACTTACGTATGTTAAACCATCCCTGTGTCTCTGGGATGAAGCCTACCTGGTCATAGTGAATTATTTTTTTATGTGTTTCTGGATTCTGTTAGCTAGAATCTAAAATAGAATTTAGAATTAACATAAATAGTTTAGTTTTGCTTCTAATTTCATATTTTATAGGATACTACAAAATTCTTTTTGAGTAGAGGTTTTAATTGACAAATTCACAAATGATTCTGGCATTTTATTTGCCTAGAATATGCTTTCAAGAGAGTTATAATTAGATCTTAGTTAATAGAAAATTCCAACAATTCATGTATAAAATGATAATGTAAATAATCTAGACAGAGTTGCCAACAAATCGATATTAATTTATAAATATAGAAAAATTGCAATTTTTGAGGGTTTTCTATAACATTGTATGAAGAGAATAATTGTGTGACATCTTCTTTCTTCTACCTATATGTAACACAGGAAGCAATTTCCTTAATTACGTGCCTCTGTATACAATGAGAAAAATGCTACATTTGGGGTTTGTTTTTTTTTTATTGGTTTGTCCTAGGGCTTGAAATCTGGGCCTGGGAACTGTCTCTGAGCCTGTTTATGCTCAAGGCTCGTGTGCTACCACTTCAATCTCAGTGCCACTTTTGTCTGACTTTTTCTGAGTTTATTGGATATTTGAACCATAATCTTCTGACCTTAGCATCCTAAATATCTGTGATAGTTTAAAAAAGTATAAATATAAATAACATTTGCAAGTGTTCTGATCTCAAGAATCTTACTGGGGGAAAAGTGATGCAACCCAGTTAATTGTAGTATTCTTTCCAGAAGAAGGAGAGAATCACATTATCAGAGGTGTAGTATTTTTTTCACAATAGAGATAAGCTATTCATGATGTGAATTAAGGGAATATTAAGGTGCACTTTACAAGTTGGAAATTATTGGACTAGGATGACTTTATGGCATAAATCTTTGGATTGATGGTTCATAGAAATTATAGCTTTCTCTGATAAAATTTGCTTACTCTTGAAGAATTAATTACAGATGCTTCATAATTTTATCCTCTACCAGAATGTGGCTATTTTTCTGTTGACTTCTCAATCTGTAACACTCCATTGGAAACTGCATCTATTGCAAAATTACATAACATGCAAACAGGTACTGTTTTGAATCGCTCAGGTATGGAATGTTCAGAATTTGAAAATGAGTAGTTATTAGTCATAGGAATTTTGAGGAACACATATATTCTGTCCTCTTAACAACTCATTTACTTTTAGAAGTTATGGGTTTCCATAGAATTAAACTACATTCAGTTTTAGTATGAGAAAGTACTAAATTTTTCCTTTTTTCAAAATATTGTCAAGTTTATTGTGAAAATATTGTCTAGTTGTGTAACATTCAAGTTGATGACTCTCTGATAAAAAAGGAGTAATCAATTCAAATTAGATGCCAAATAATATTGATTTTTAAAAAGTTACTACATAAAATAATATTTACTATAACAATACAGTGAAATTATTTTTTATGTAGCTTATTTTTTAATTTAATTTTATTGTCAAATTGGTGAACAATGGGTTACAGTAATTGTAAGGTAGTGAAAACATAACTTTTCAAACTTTTTACCCCCTCTTTCATTTTTCTTACAGTTTTCTTTCACCTCAATACTCCTCACAAGTTTTAATATACATTTCCAACATATTGTCTTGTGAGTATTGTTATTGCATTGGCTTGCCCTTTGTCCTTTGTCTTGCCATTTTGTTGTTCTCTTCCCTTCCCTAATTAAGGTAAATGTATACACAATACACAGGGCACAAAATCAAATACAGCCAATGCCAAACCATAGGTGGAAAACCCAAAGAAAATAGAAATCACATAGTACATTAAAAACAACTGCAAAAAAATCTCTGTTTCCATACCTTGGAGTTCATTTTGCTCAGCATCAGCTTATATGTTCATATATACACATAAAGCCACTGGAAAATAATAGTTTCATGGACACTATATCATATAAACAACATGTTACTGTTTTTGATGGAAAAGGTTGAATTAGGATTGGGGAAAACGTGATTCTGATAAAGGAATTTCAAAAGAGTTTAAAAATTATGACAGGTATATTTTAATTGTTCAAATTTTTAACAAATTAGCCTATTAAGAAAATTGCCTGGGAAAATAGGCTTTCATGCAAAGAAAGCTATGGAGACCTAGTTGAGAGGGAGCAATGTGGGTAAAGATAGCTCATTTTCACACTAAACAAACTTCAGAAACCTTACTGTAAATCCTGTAGGTTCCCTTGAGAATTGTCCTTACCCAGGAAATATACTCTCACTGTGTGAAATTCAAGGTTCTTAAGAAAACTAAGACATCAAATTTTATGAATTGACCTTTAATTACCCAAATTATTCTTTGAAAAAGATAATTTGGGTCAAAATACTTAGGGAGAAAGGGCCCTTCAAAATGAAAGAAGGTATTGGGTTCACACTTTTCTGTTTGTAACACTTTCCACAATGTCTTTGCACGTGAAGCACTGAAACACAGAAAAAAATCTGATTGGTTACGCCAATGATTACACATTTCTAAGTAGCTCACAAAAAATAATATCCTTATTAACATGAGGTAGTGAAGACTTCTCTTATTACATAAGCCAAAATGTTTGGGATCAGAAAAGAATTGAGAAAATTGAAAGGGGAAGAAAACAATGTTCTTAGAAGCCCTATCTAAGCATACTGAGTTCAGCAGTGGAGGGAGGCCAAAAATTTTGATATAGATTGTCTTAATATTTTTGCTACCTAAAGTGATTTTACAGAGCCTATTTGGCTCACTACAATGTAGAACAGTTTGAATGAGGACAGGAAAATAAATTCTACATCCAAATGAGGCAACTTAAAAGAGTTTTAAAAGAGAAACCATGAAGATGTAGCGGGGTGGGGTAGGGAGGAGATCTTATAGTCTTTCAGCTTCACTGGACTTGAAGTCAAGAAGCTGTGCTTAATTGGAAATCAGGGAAGAGCTAAGAGGAGGACATAGAATTAGGACATAGAAGTATTGTCCTTTGTAATAGACACTGTTACCCAAGGTATGGATGATTTAACTCTATTCTATTCCATACATCTTGCTGAGCAAATGCAAGACTAAGAAAAAATAATCTATTGAAATAATTTTGCAAAGAATAACTTCACTGATCCTGATATGGTATCTAAGGAGAGTCTTAAGAGAGAACATAAAAGTGGAGTATACTTCGGTTTCCTCTAAGCATCTTGTTAGCAAAATATATCTTTGAGGTTAGAAGTGATTGAACCAAAAAGTAGTGGAGTACTTATTTTTGTGGAACTTTAGACAGAAGAAGACTTTCAAGGTAAAAGAAAAAAAGTATAGCTAAATATTTGTGATCACAGCTTCTTGGATCCATTTTTTGGAGACAAAGTTTTACATTAGAGTTTGTCCTCATTCACATAGATGGATTTTCATGGCAACCAAATGCAAGGGTGAAGCTTAATGGACTCCCTTGGACAAGTAAACAGCATGGTAGAAAAAAATGGCAAATAATATTTAGGAAATTAGTTTGGCTAATTACTTTGCCAGAACAAAGAATGAAAGATATAATTCAAAATCACTTGACTTAAAAGTATGAAGAAAGAGTAGTGAAGAGAGATGAGAGAAAACATAGAGGACTCTTCTGTCTCCAGTGGAGTAATGGATTCTTTATCTTGTTTCTTCCATTCTATCTTCACAAGCTATCAAGTGTGGCTGAGGACTGGAGTATCCATTGCAGACAAAGAGAACTCACAGAAGAAAATATTTGCAGCAGATGTAGGTGATTCACAACCTTAGACAATCTACTTAAATCTGTTCAAAATTCTCTGCTACCCCAAACTGCCCTCTTTGAACAGCTTTGTTTTACTATTCCCAAGACTACCCTTCATGAACTATTTAAAATTTTGAGAGGTCATATACATCCTCTCTAGAGATTGCTGTTTGGTTGTGATTTTTGTGTGTTTTTGTTTTTTGTTGTGTTTTTTAATTAAATTTCAAAAGGTTGTGCAAGTGTATTACAATAAATATGTCCATCTAATTGTCCAATGCTCCTGGATCAGAGTGACTCCTTCTATCATTCTCAACCAACCCCTTCTCCAAGATGTATTTCAGATTTATCACTTCCTTTATCACATGTGTACATTGAGTATTCTAGCTGTACTTGCCCCTTGTTCCATTTTTCATTCATTCTGTCTTTACTATTATTCCCCTCTGGTTTCAACTTCCTGATAGTCATTCTGTTAAACTGTTAATATTTTGAAAGGTTTATATAATATCCATGGAGTTTCAATCCTGCGTACACTTGAACTGATGTCAGCTTATATTTCCATAGTTCATTCATCTGCAATAACAATTTGCAAGACTGGAGATGTGAAGCACCTAGACATGATTTTATTCTCATCCATTTGTAAGATTAATCTTTAGTCAACAAGAAAGTTTAAAAATGGCTTAGAATATATTCCTAACTTCCAAATTTTATAAATGGCTTTGAAAAAAGGTTTGTGATTATTTTATTTTACATGGGATAATATTTTCTACTACCTATAAGTTTTGGAAAAAGAAGACGACTACAATTTACTACTATACAGGAATATGGTAGAAATAGAAGACAGATTTTATGTTTGTCACATCTCTGATGAGTACCCATATTCATGACTTTAAGTCATATTTCTTACTATGTTAGACTGATAGGTAAAACATAAAACAACATATGATAAAGCAACTATTTGTGACTTTTTAAAATGTACCTTAGTAAGTGATTAAACTTACTTTATTAGCTAGTGTTTGGGTTTGAATTATGGGAGGTTTTTCTATTTGACACATCTCTGTAAGGCACCTACTGAAAAACACAAATGGTGGGTGGTACTATTTCTACACTTTAATGAATGGTTGAACCTGTTTGGCATTAGTGCTGGGTAAATAAAACAACTCTATTGTAACTTGCACCCTAAACTTGAAAACTTTGTAATGTCAATATTGTCTACTTGTCAAATGTTATTTTGGTGTATGTGATTTTTAAAAGATTATTTGAAAAGGAATCTGTTTTCAGGAGATTAAGTGTAGGTTATCATTGGTTTGAGAATGATAACATTTTTATTCTACAGAAACAAGTTTTACTGAAGTACCAGTATTTTGAAGCATTAACGATCTTCTCAATTAATGTTTTTGTGAATTATATTTGACCTGTAAGTCAAGTTTTCCTAGCCTTGGTAGACCAATTATGGATCTATCGTTCTAGGAACTATTTATTTTTGCCTACTTATCTTGGACTGAAATCTTTGAGTAATCATTAGAAGAGGGGTATTAAAAATAATTTTGTGACATTTGTGATCTTGGTCACTCATATGGGCTGGTCATTTGTAAACTGAAAGTTTGAATTGCTGTACTGTCTCTCAGATTTTGTGATCTCATCTTTCATTTTAAGTTGCATTGCATTACACAATTGCTTACCACTAATTCCGGGGTCATAAGGAATTGAGATGGATTTTCAATTACTTTCTGTTAGCATGTTTCATGAGCCTAGGTGAGAAATCTTCCCCTTGTTATCAGATGAAGAGGATAACTAAGACCTGGGATCCTAGGACCCATGGGTCCTGCAGAAGAATAATACCTTTTAGATATCATATCAGCAAAATTTGGGTACAATCAGTAGAAATGCTTCAGAAATATAGAGAAAAACATTTTGCAACCAGTGAGTTAAAACAATAAACAGAGCAGCAGAGTAAAATCCCTTATAGATTAGAGGAAAACAATTGTTTTTTTTTTACAATGTGAATTCAGGAGACCAAGAATACTTAGAACATATCACAAGTTTATACCAAAGACATTGCATTGATACTTTTTATATTCTAATGTACATTCTAAACCTTATTATTTATATTCCAATCTATTTATTGTAATAAATGTCTATTTATTTGTCAAATTATCAATTAATTCTAGTAAGTTTCACTGTGTGAAATAAAATATCAGCACGTATAAATATAAAATATATAACTATAAAATATAAGAAAAAAGGCACATGTTTTGCAATGTTCTGTTGTGGTTAGGGTATCAAAGGCAACTGTGTTTTAAAATATTATTCCATTATTTCTACCTCAGTGTTTGGTAGAGTTGGACCTAAAGCTTTACCATTTGGAGATTTACAGCCTAGAGACAAGAGGAAACACTGTGATTAAAACATTACCAATTTAAGGCCTAATATCGAGGAGAAACATATAGACTTCTCTTGTAACTATGAAAATATTTGATGAAAGAAAGGCAGTAGTGTAAATTCCTGCCTGGATGGATGGTAGACAGGCCAGGACATTTGGTAATCATGCATGTGAAAATTTTTTTCACCTTCTTGGCTTTAGCTACTATTGAAATGTTAGGTATAAAAAACAATTATATTTTGATAAAATACCTTCTAGCCTAAATGATTCTGTCTTAACTGTTTATCTCTCTATGATCCCTTTTAACTAATATTAGTTTTGTTCCAATAAGAAAATTTATGCTGTCAGGGTAAGATATTCTGGTTGGTCTGTTGCTACAGGGAAGAAGAGTAAAGGGTCAGGTAGACATTTGTACCAGTAAGACATCATTTAGGAATTTTTAAGCTGCAGAAGTTTAGAAGTAGCTCTTAAACAAGACTTACTTTGAATCCATTAGCTCCACAAAGCTAACTCAGTTTATAAATAAGTACTTGAAAAACAATCACCTTTGGACCTAGCTATAAAGGCTTCAAAGTATGATCAAATTTAAAATGAAAAAGACTTAAAATAGTCATAGACAAAAAAAATTGCAAATGTGAGCAATCGACCAAACAATATAAGCTTTTCCCAATATACACAGAATTTTAGAGAAGTAAGATCAATAACATTTTTAGGAACAATAAGGTTTCCTAGTTACAAACAGTCAACCAAGGATATATGCCTGTATAAAGATTGCATCAATAACTACTTAAATTTACAGGCTACTACATGCTTCAGCAGGACGTTTACCCAAATTACTACAATATAGAGATTATCATGGCACTTGCACAAGGATGATATGAAAATTTGTGAAATACTCCATATTTTTCATTCTTGAGATGCAAGAAATGAAAAACAGTTATTAAAAATTGATTACAAAAATACAAGTCGTTATGTCAAAAATGAACTTTACAACTTTGTGCGGGTGGAGGGGTAGCAGGGAGGATTGAGTGGGGGAGCAGGTGAAGGATGGGAATGGAAGGGAAGGGTAAATACAGGAGGAGGCTACAATGCTTGATAAGAAATGTACTCATTATCTTGCCCATGTAATTGTAACCCCTCTGTACAGTATTTTCACAATAAAAAATTTAAAAAGGCAAATGTAACAATATACGTAATTCATTGAACTGAAAGTTAGTTTGACATCAGTGCGTTAAATCCTCACCTTAGAATGGCCTTTACATAGCATAATCTTTACAAAACATTTGAAATTGGATAACATTGTCATTTTATCCCAAAGAAATAAAATACTATAAGGACCTAGGAAAAAAAAGGAATCTTAAACTTTTTCTATATGGAATGCTATCTGAAATAACACATTTATTAACGAACCTATATA
The DNA here is from genome assembly GCF_024711535.1 of Dipodomys merriami. Classification (NCBI taxonomy): domain Eukaryota; kingdom Metazoa; phylum Chordata; class Mammalia; order Rodentia; family Heteromyidae; genus Dipodomys; species Dipodomys merriami. The sequence goes on along the minus strand of NW_027206048.1, from coordinate 454,738 downwards.
TTATAAAACAATGTATAATTCAAAGTATTATATCTAGGAGAGAATTAAATAGATTATGGACATTATACAAATAAAATACAGAGTATTTTAAAATATACTTTTTTCATACAAGCACCAGAAATATTTTTAGTTTCTGTACTACTCATTTCAACAAATAAGTTAAAGTGATTTCTGATTTAAAAATCACAAACCCTGCAGAAATCATTATAGATGTATACAAACAACTCTTGAATACATTTTGACATCAGTCAGGCAATTCACTTGAAGAATACTATGGAATCCATGAATTTTTAAAGTAAGATATTGCTGTTGCTTTGTATTGTGAAAATATTTTGTACAGACACAAAGATGGATTGGCATTTTTGAAATTTAAGAATCTTAACCAAACCATTATGAGTTAGGAGAACAATTTTTACAGCCTTCCACAATTTAAAAGAGGTAGTGATACATATTTATCCTTTTGGCAATATTAAATGCAGTTTCTTCCAAGTTGTTCTTCAGACCTGGTTTGATATAATGCTTCAATAGAAGGCGATCCAGCATATCTTCGCTATTTCTATTCCAAGCAGCAAGATGCAAGGGAGTCAAGAGGACTTTAGTTTGGGCATTGGTATCTGCCTCAATGTGAACTAAGAAAGCAGCCACTCTGGTATTATTCAATATATAAGCACTGTGCAGGGGTGTCTAGCCATTCACAGTAATTGCATGAATATCTGCCTTGAGCCACCAACTCATGGACAATGTCTAAGTGCCCACTGGAGGCTTCCCGATGAAGAGAGGTATATTCATCATCATCCCTAGTATTCACATGAGTGGCCTTTTAGGAAAGCAGTGTCTGCACTGTAGTAAGCCAATTATTTTCAGCAGCCCAAACAAAAATTTGCTTTAATACTTCTCCATTTTTTTTTTTTTGCAAATGATGACATTCCTCACTTTTTCATCTTGTTCCTTGTCTTCATCAGAATTGCCTAACCAGAGACAGTGAGTACCAGTGGGAATGGGGTGCACATGTATTCCCTAATAGTTCACGTTGGTTGAACTGGTCAGAAAAATCCAGTGAATTTTCTACATCTGTTATTTCACCATGATTTTCTTTCTCTTTTTCCAATTTTACTATTGGAAATTATTCTAACTGGAGAGTAGGGAATTCATAGAGAGCAAAGGAAAGGTTTTCCTCCATATTCAAAGGTACAGACTGAAAATGGGACCAGTGGTGTCTTCATGTGCAGCTTATTATAGGAATGAGAAAATATGAAATAATGCCTTCTAAGTAAATGATTTGGGAAATGGCAGAGCAGAAAGTGAAATGATGCAACCAAAAATATAAAAGCAAAATAAATTAGGATAATTATAGAGCAGTCACATTATCTATGAGAACCATGAAAGGGAGAGAGGAAGAGAGAGACAGATGTACAATGACCTAGCTAGCCACAAAATCCATGCCTCTGATCAATTTATAGAGCAAACAATTTTATTTTTTAAAAGAGGTGGAAATGGAATTTATGAATTTACTTGAAATTAGTAAATACATTTTTATTAGCCTACATAAAGAGACATAGCTTTGACCAAATTACAGACAAAAATCTAAATCCTTGATAATTCTAGTAACAGATCTGACTGAAATCAGTTGAATCACACTTTTCCTGTAGAGTGAAGGAATAGGTTCAGGTTAGGAAAACAGCTAGAGAAGGCAGACCGATTGTATCTGTGACAAAACTTTGTGGAAAATGGTATCAAGGATTAATTACTGGTGATCCACTTGCACTGGAAGTGTGAATCTGAGCTATTGCTTGCTGATTCTGAACTATTTCTTTAATAATTATAAGTTCCAAGAAGAAAAGGTGAGATTTAATTGATAGCAAAGGATTAGTAATACACTTTGACTTCTCATTAAGCACCTTCAATCATCAAAATCACATGAAGACAATAGAGAGGCCTACTTTTTTGGATGAAAACAAGTATCTTTAAAAACAAGGTAATTAAGTATTCCTACAAAGGACTTCTATTTTACTACTGCATTATATAGTTTTTTCTAATGTTGGGTAACAAATAATGGATCTATTAGAAAGCTCTTAAAGCTCATATGTTCAATAGTGAGTTCTCTTATATTATACCATGGTATTTTTGTTTATGGTTTTAAGAAGAAATTTACTAGCTTAAATTTCTGACAAGACAATATCATCACTGTACAACTTGCTTCTATACTCTAAGTTTTAAATTACTATCTAATATGTGTATTAGATAGCTATAGAGGAAAAACTAGAAGCCACACTTGTGGCTCATGTGTTTATCCTAGCTAATCAGAAAGATGAAATCTGAGGATTGTGGTTTGAAACCAAACCAAGCAAAAAAAAGTCCATTAAATTCTGATTTGAAAGTAACCAGCAAAAGCTAGAAATGGAGCTGTGGGACAAGCAGTAAAATTCTAGGCTTGAGAAAACTACAACAAAAAAACAACAAATCCTGGGACAGAGCCAGGCCATGAGTTCAAGCCTAGTATTAACACCAAACAAATGAATTAATTAATTAATTAAAATAAATTAAGTGGTCACATGTGGTGAGGCAAGTAAAATGTAACACCCATGGTGACTGTATTGTGTATTATTTTGTAATAAGGCAAATTAACATTTGTCTTAATCACTAAAATTTTATTTGTACTTTTTTGTACTAAACCCTGAATTTAGCATGCAAGTATATGTGTGTACATATGCACACATGTGTGTATGTTTATATGTGTGTATGTGCTCTTGCAATGTTGCTTGCCAATGTGGACAAGGTGAGGCTCAAAAGAGCTAACTGTGTTGCAATGTTTTTATTTATCAGTGTTCTGTCATGTCATTTCTGTGGAGCCACCCTTCTGTACATTTTATTTGTCAAATAATAACATCATCATAATCAAAGCATATACAACATTAAGTTAGATAAAAGAGACCACTTTCAGCTCTTATTATATGTTAGGTAAGAAGATACAGATATAATTAGGTAGTAAGTTATTGCTGTAAGATGACTGTCAGTACAAAATATGTATTTGACCTCTTAAATTGGTTATGATTTTAAGATATACTCATGGAGTGAGTTTGACTGACTTGACCAAACAGGTATTACTCTCTGATTATTCCTGTGAAACACAAGGTGAATAAACTCTTTCTGGATTTCTGTTGAAAATAACTTTCTTTGTAACATCATATCTATTCTCACTAAGATAATCAACCCTGTATTTATTAGGTTTGAATATCCCATCATATTGACTGAAAACCAGTATTGTGGATATCCTTGCTAGATATACCTTTCAAAACAAACAAACAAAAAGCATGTGTCACCTCCAGATTGTGGATGCATTTGAAGTTCTTTTGTACATGCAATGGGATCCTCACTAATGGCTCTTTTGTGAAAGTAACTATCACAACTTTAACAAACAAGGCTTTTCAAATATCTTTTCCAATATAAATAACAACCCCGAGAGCGTCTTGCAATTTCTGAAAAGCCTTTGAATATTTTTAGTATTATTTCAGTTCATTGACTATAGAGCTATAGACATTTCTGAAATAAATATTAAGATCTGAAGATGTAAGTGGGTATATAGGCTTTTTATGCAATAGAATATTATGAAATATTATGAAATAGAATAAAAGGATATAAGTGAATTTGGTAAGCTAATTATTAGAATAACTTTGTTTTCTAGTAACAGTTTTTTTTTCTTTTTTTGGGGTCCAGTCGTGGGTCCTTGAACTCTGGGCCTGGGCACTGTCCCTCAGCTCTTCAGCTCAAGGCTAGTGCTCTACCGCTTGAGCCACAGCGCCACTTCCGGCTTTTTCCTTTTTGCTTATGTGGTGCTGAGGAATTGAACCCAGGGCCTCATGCATGCAAGGCAAGCACTCTACCACTGAGCCACCTTCCCAGCCCCAGTAACAGTTTTTTGAATGTAGATGATGCAGTTAAATTATTTCCTTTGTGGCTCTGTACTTCAGTTAGTTTTATAATCTTGATAATTATAAGAGTGAATTTGTAGAAAAATAAAGGTATTTGAAAATGATGGATTAATCTTGTGTTTTCTGTTCTACTCCCAAGAAAATGAGTTATTTTCAAGTGTTAATATTTTATCATTGAATCTTCAATATCACAAGAAATTTTGAAAAACATGCAGTAGTATTGATGTCTTTTTAAACCAATTGTATTCACAAGTTGGAGAGTCTTTAATTCATGCTTAGGTCTTGGTGTCCATAATTTTTAACCTCTCGTTCCTAACATTAATGATAGGTTTTATATAATGATAGTTTTATATCAGTCTTGCTTTAATAACATTTTAAAGTAATACATTTCTCTCAAAATGTTGGGTATAAAAAGCAATCAAAATACCTCTAATGGTAAACAACTTATGTGAGCTACAATGTGGAAATGATTGGTCTATAAGACCTGCAATCTGTTTCCATCAGGAATTGGGGAGATTATTCTTTCAGTATGACTGCGATGCAGGTGTTGTCATGGGATAAAATATAATTTCTACAATTTTGAGCTAGAAATCAAGAATGTTATAGTTTAGCAGTTCCTTTCACCAGGGAGGTATAAATTGATTATGAACTTGGAGTTTTCATATTGCAGTTACCTATTTCCTTTTTTTTTTTTTTTAGTTGGTCTTGGCACTTGAACTCTGGGCTTGGGTACTGTCCCTGCACTCTTCCACTCAAGTCAAGCACTGTACCGCTTGAGCTACAGTGCCACTTCTGGTTTATTAGCAGTTTATTATAGATAAGAATCTCTCGGACTTTCCTGACTGGGCTGGCTTTGAACCGCATTCCTCAGATCTCAGCCTCCTGAGTAGCTACGATTACAGGTGTAGCCACCGACATCCCGCTTAGTTTCCTATTTTCTAACAAAGATAAAGTGAAATATTATTAGAGTGTGGACAATAATTCTGGGAAATTTTCCTAGAATTAGTGGACTAAGTGCTGGTATTTTAGTCACAAAATAGAATGAAGTTATTTGGTACGGTGGGAATGGGCCGCAGGCTAAGATTTACCATTTGTGAAATGTTGTACTAGTAATTCCAACTCTGAAGACTTCAATATCATCATCTGAGAATTAGAAATAGAAGTAGTTCTACTTTATGGGATTATTGTGAGGATTAAATTAGATACCATAGGTAACGTACTTGGAAAAACAATCAGCATTTGATCCTTTCTACCTGTTATTTTATCATGTGATGAATTCTAACATTTTTACTGTGATTTTTATATTGTTTCTCTTTAGGATATGCAATGTGATGTATTGACATTCATTTTGTTGGTCACTTTTCTGTCATTTTGAGGAAAATAACTGCAAAGAAAATTTCTGAGAAGGAAACTATTATTTTGACTCATGATTGAAGAGAACACAGTTTAAGGTTCAGATGTCTCCATTGTTTTTTTTTTTGGGGGGGGGGTCCGGTCGTGGGGCCTGAACACTGGGCCTGGGTGATGTCCCTCAGCTGTTCAGCTCAAGGCTAGCTCTCTACCACTTGAAACACAGCGCCACTTCCAGCTTTTTATTTTTGCTTATGTGGTGCTGAGGAATCGAACCCAGGGCCTCAGGCCTGCAAGGCAAGTTCTCTACCACTGAGCCACCTTCCCAGCCCTGTCTCCATTGTTTTTAATTATATTTTTATTAAATAGTTGTATGAAGGAATTTCCATTCAACAAATCAGTTTATAAGTACAATGGATCTTTACGTAACTTTCCAATACCCTTCCAAACCTCACCCCACTTTCATTTCTTCTAGTTTCTGCATTGAATATTATACCTTCCCTCTCTTCATCTATAACTCTCTTTATTCCTTCCCTTTGACTTCCGCTCATATCTTCCAAATGATAGTTTCTTGGTATTCATTTTGTTGGAATAAAAGTTCAATTTTATAAGAAATTACACCTTTTAAATACTCGTCTGCAAAGAGCATGCTTTGGTGAATACTGTTGTGTAAACTTGCATAAAGTCCTATGTTCCAAATACGCGACAGAACATGGGTCCTTTGTGTGTCTGGCTCTGACTTAGTTTACTTAACATATTTTTAGATCTATCTATTTCTTTGCAAATTATGTAACAGTCTTCATAATGGATGGGTGCAATCCAATTGTGTATATGTGCCCCACTTTCTCCAACCATCCTTCTACCATAAGACATCTGGGCTGTTTTCATAACATGGCTATGGTAAATAGTGCAGCAGTGAACATGGTTGTGGAAGTGATTTTGCTGTATCTTTTGGAATTATTCGTCACTATCTTTCTGGGAGCAATCCTCTAGACAATTTTCAAGAATAAGCACATCCCTCCTTTCATCTCCATCACAACGTTTTGCAAGGCCTCAAAAACACACTACCCCCTACAGGTCTCAATAAGCTAAAACCACACTGGGCCCATATTCTTTCAATACATTTTTTTTCATGATTATACACATAATTTACTGAGAACCTTCTATATACTTTTCTAATGTGGGAATGAGAGACATGACAATAGAGTAAAAGTAAGAAAATTTCAATTTAATTAGCTATTATAATATTTAAAAACATTTTCAGCTCTAACTCATCACCTCACTTACTATTGTTTTAATCTTTATTTGAGTACTTCATCAATCCCCTAAATTATAACAGGTGCGTTAAATACAAAAGCAAAAATTGTGGTTTGATTTTGATACTCATGTGTGAGGATGCACAATATGGGCAAATAGATAGATTGGAATTAATACCCATTATCCATTATGTTAAATTAAGATGGTTTTCCCAAACTGATTCTCGCAATTCATATTCCATTCAACAAGAAACTTGTGAGAATTCCCTTTGTTTTGCTCCTTAATAACTTTTGTTTCCATTTTATTTTACAACGAAGGTTGATATTTCATAAATCTACTGTAGATACAAAGATTCGATAAAATATTTCTGTCTGTATGCATTGATATATACATACACACATCTATTACACAGATTGTAATGATAATTTATAACTTCTGTAACTACATGATTTACTAAACTATTTAAAAAATAGACAGCTTATGCCTGGAATCCTGGTTACTCAGGAGGATTTCCTGCAGGTTTTTAAGTACTGAATTAATTTGTGTTTTCTTGGGTTGTTTTGTTTCATTTGAATGTATGTGTTGAGTTGTTCCAAACTTTCCTTTTGTTTCTTTCACTCACGTTCTTACCTAAGTGCTGAGAAACCAATTCTTCTTTCTCAAAATAGTCAAGGTGAATATTATTTATTCCAAAGCAATTTCAGTAATATTTAAATACCTTCATACATATGAATGTTATACGAATGCTAAGTGCTGAGAATGGTCTTTTTATTTTCACAGCAGTCTTTGGCATACACAGACAGATCATGAAATATATGAAGATAATAAAACTATACATGCTTGCCAGGAGGAGAAAATCCTATTATTAATTGTTTGACAAAGGCTTCCCTTCTCGTGAAAGAAATACTTTGTTTGATGCAGGATTTCACAAAATCATATAGCTAGGAAGAACCTAAACAATCATCTAATACTACAGAGTTGAGGGAGATGAATTGCCCTCCTGAATAATTTACTTTTGGGTCATATAAAAGCAGGCTTGCAAAAACAGAATAGACTTTAGAGAAACATGATCAGTTGTATGTAAATAGCTGCTTAGCTGATTTTGTTAATTTGTGAACCAATACATGGCAATAGGGTACAACAAGGTAAAAAAAATTAAAGAAGGTAGCATTGAAATACTCATTGGTGTGTTTGTGTGTTCATGCACACGTGTGTATGCACACGCACATTTGCAGGAGCTCATGCATGTATTCATCATTCCTGAAGCTTGTTAGTGCCTGGGCACTATCCCTAAGCTTCTGTGCCCAAGGATAGTAGTCTACCACTCGAGCCACTGCTGCACTTCTGATTTTTTGGAAATAATCACATGTATTTTCGTGATTGGACTGGCTTTGAACAGTGGTCTTCTCAGCCTCCTGAGTAGCTAGCTAAGCTGATTCAGCCTCTGAGTAGCTAGTTAAAGTTCTGACTGTCCTTTATGCTTCACTGCTCTTTTATTCTTTTCCTGAGGTAATCACAAGCCTAATTCATATATATGTCAAGTTTTTTAAAAATACTGCTACTGCTTGGCACCAGGGGCTCCCATCTTTACTCTTAACTACTTAGGAGGCTTGAGTACAGAACCCAAGCCAAAAGTTTAGTGGACTTCCTTCTCACTCTATAGCTGGGTGAACTGGATCATTTCCACGATCCTGCACTATCTAGAGGCAAAGATTGGAAGGACTGCAGAATCCAGGCCAGCCAAGGTAGGCAGCTAGACAAGTTGGTGTGCAACTCTGATGCCATTGATGATGGGAAGGCTAAAAGGACAGATCAGGTGCATGTTCTTGTGGAAAGGGAAACCCTATCCTATAATTAACCACTGATATGACGCCAGCCTAGCAAGAACAATACTCCAAGTTGAAATCCCCACAGTTACCCACAACCAAAATAGGTAAATACATTAACATCCCACAACTTAGTACAATCTGTTCTTTGTTTTAATATCATCTTTATCTGATTATCATATGATGTGACAGAATAGTTTCTTCATTATCTTAATATATATTTTAAAAGACCTAGAAAGTTCTTTCTCACTTATTAAGTGCAAACGAATGGCAATTCGTCTCATTTGTTACATATTTGACTACCACTATAAATTCATCTTATGATTTTTATTAATAGTAATATATTCTGATTTATTACTTTACTTGTAACATTTATAAACTTTTTGCTTCTCTGCTGAAGTTTGAGTATTTAAATAGTATCATCAAAGTATATTTCTTGGGTTCCTAAGACAGTTTTTTACAAAGTTTTTAACCAATGGCTTCTAAGAATTCTTAATTGGTATATTATTTAGTTTATTTTTAATTTCAATTTAATTTTATTGTAAAGGTAATGTACAAAGTGGTTACAGTAACATAAGTAAGGTAATGAGTACATTTTTTAATGGAAGGAACATTGTTATCCCCTCCATCGATTTTCTTGTACACTCAAAAAAAGAAATACTGATACTTTAGCTGGTGCTATTGATCAATGGGTACTTTTGCTTTCTTCGGTCATGCATTTTTTATTATAAAATTGATATACAGAGGGTTTACAGTTTCTTCAGTCAACTAAAGAATGCAATTCATTTCATTTTCTAAATTTCAAATTTTGAACTTAATTATTTTCTTTTGTTTCTTTAGAGTAATTCTTTTTTCAGAGTCGAAGGATTAATTTAATTTTGCATGAGTTTTACAATGTAAATTATTTAGACACATATATTTTGCTTTTAAAATATTTAACATGAATATTTAAAAATTATTTTCTTAATTTTTATATGGTTGGTGAATTTAAATAATTTTAATTTCTTATAGTTCTAAACACATTTGTCCTTACTGTGTTTCCAAGAAGCACATACTTTATTAAGAAGGCTTCATTACCTGGTCACTTTTTGGAAATATTTGTACTTGAATTAAAAAAATGTTTGAGCAGGGAATGGTGATTTGTGGCTTCCATTTTCTAGCTATGGTGGGAAATATAAGCAGGGTTTGTGATTCGGGAGAGGCTTTGAAATGATGAGACCTTTATTATAAAAGTATCCAGAGTGAAATGATTAGAAATATAGCCATCTCTAGCGAGATATAGAGCATCTGGTTATCATATTCTAAATCTTGAGTTAAAATACCAGTAACATCAATCTTTTGTCAAAATAAAAGTATACATGTTTCAAAATGTTTATTATTTAAAACTTGTTTGCAAAGGTTCTCGTGTCTTCTATTTCTTAATTTTCAATTTAGTTGATCTATAAGAATCTAAGTATATTGTGAGTATTTTATTTCTAGTAAACTTTTAAATAGTATGAGCAATAATATGATTTCATATTAACATATTTTTACTATTTGTGATAATTATCTCTGTTTAATATGATAATATCAATATTCCAAATGTGTGTATGTTGTGTGTGTGTGTGTGTTAATGTGGGTTTTTGTGTGTGTGTGCTTTGGGTGTACTTTGTAATGTTTGGGCGATCACACCATTGCTTCACACATGCTATGGCAATGTTTTACCATTGGGCTATAGTGTTTTAAATTATGACTTTTAAATTTTCATTTCCTATTACTTCAAAATCATATATGATAAAATATGATCCATCTTCTATCCACATTAGCAATTTTTATTGTTATTTTATTGTTATTTACAATATTTCTACTGGCTTTGCACTTCTAAACTGCTGTGTTTGTTATTGATAAAGGTTTATTTTGCTTCTTTTCTCTCTTCATTCTTTTTCCCTTTAGAGTTTACCTGTCCTTTCTTTTATTTCTTTGGAAAATATCATCTTCCTATTACAATTTCTTTACATTGTAACAGGTTTACACAATGCTTTATTTTCTATTTTTCCCATGTTCTCTGATTCTCAGTCAAAACTATTAGGTGGATTAAAATGAAACTTGATTCAGGACACCTTATATTCCTGTTTCTCTTCTCTGAAGTGTTTCTGTTTGTTGAAACACAGTACAAATGACATACAGCTCCTATGTGGTCCATCATTCTATCCCCTCTCACTCTCTTCTGCTGTGCATCGTTATCTAAATCTTAACTCATTCCTAAATTAATTTTAGAAAACAAATATAGTCTTAGAGCAAACTAGCCTTGGAATACATTTCTTAATTGTTTTGAAAGTACAAAACAATTGATAATCCTTTGCATTGGAAATCATTTTAAAATGTTTATCACTTATTATAATTCATATACCAAGCAAGAATAATTTTATATAATCATTACAAATATCATTTTATTACTACTGTAAACTAGAATTAAAGTCCAATCCCAATCTATTACCTAACTATCATTATTCTTAATTCCTAATCATTACCTAAATATCTTAAACAATCTAAATAGTCTTGTCTTTAACATAGACGTAAATATTCTATACTTTTACTTAACATTTTCCAGGGGCATGTATTCATGTTTCTAAGAAATGTTCACAGCAGTTAAAATTTGCTTTTGTGAAATTAATGTGATACATTTTGTTGTTGTTGTTGTTTGCAAGACTTTGGCATTGTCCCCAATGTTTTTATGCTCAAGGACAGCACTCCACAACTGGAAGCACAGAGCTAATTCCTGTTTTTAGTGATTAATTGGGGATAAGACTCTAACAAGTACTTTTCTGTCTGGGCTAGTTTCAAACACAATTCTACGATCTCAGCACCCAGAATAGCTCGAATTATAAGCGTGTCACTGGCACTTGGTTTGATGTATTTTTTTAATTTTAATTATGTTTTAAGATGTATCTTTCACTATAATGTACATCATTCTACACAGAAATTTAAATATATGTACATATTTCTGATGACAAATAATCTCTAAAAATCTATATCTTTCTGCACATAACATATATATAGATATATATGTATATGTATTTCTGAAGACAGACTCCCTCTAAAATTTTTATGCTATTATTTTGACCTTTTTCATTTCAAAGATATACAGTCTTTATCTAAAAGTTCCTGAGAATAAAATAACTAATACTTGATTTGAAAGTAGACTTTATTACTTTAAAGGAAATTTTAGATATACACATGATATTGTAGTAACATTTAGAGTATATCACTTGAAAAAAGTTCTGTTCAAACTCTTAAATATTTGTGTGTAGTGACGGAGAGAGAGGAAGTTAATTCATACTGGTTAGGAATTTGTAATGCTTCAAAAATCTATTCCATAATTTGTTAAAAGCACATAGTCAAGCTACCTGATATAGTTTAGTTTTTTTAGTTTCTTTATTTGTTCAAAATTTTAATATGGATGCATGCACAGTGGTAACATTAAAATTATTAATCAAAAGACAAATAATAGCAACGTCATAGACACATACCAGGCTTTCAATAATTAGCACTTATGATGCTAATAATAATTTTGGTGAGGATGATGACCACAGTGTAGCCTGATGATGACTTATTTTTATTTCTGCATGAAAAAAATTGTGATTTTAAACCAACAAACTGAATTTGACTCTTTTCTTATTTGTAAGGTAAGGTGGAAAATGTAAGGACTCTTCACTTTTCTTTTTTCTTGCTCTAGAATTCAACAAATTCATTCTTCAATATTTCTGGTAGACTATATCCATTTACAGATGAGAAGTGTAATGCCAACAGTCAATGTAGTGAGTAATTAATGATACTAGAATTTGTGTCTGAGATATTCACTCTGTGTGCTTACATGGAGCAGTAATTTGGTGATGGAGAAGAACAATATGAACATTCTATGGGGAAAAAGCATACTATGTAAGCAGTTGTTTTAGGACAAAGTGACCAATGATGAGTATTTGAAACAGGCCAGTTTCAGTTGCATAAAAAGGAGTACATAGAAATTATATTAGTGACAGAAACAGAAAATCTTGATCATTCATCTTATCTAACAGACGGAAGTAAAAAGGGTAAGAAGAAATCTAAAGTGCTCCCACGTCTCTGGCTGGCAACCATGTTAGTAATATTCTTGGTGATAAGGATTACAGGTGGAAATGATGGATTTAGAGGAAAAAACTCTCTGATAGTTCTAAAATTTATGTTAAACAGATGCATAGATAAGTCTTTTTAGACATCATTAAAATATCCACGACCAAAAACAGATTTGGAGAGGTAAACGAGGGAACAAATTGTCAGGAAGATACTGAAGGAAATATGCTATTTGGATTTGAAAACTAAAAGGACATAGACAAGTTCAATAAGAACAGTGTTTTGGTGAAAGTCATATTAATAAAATTTTGAGATATGAATGTGAAGCCATAAAATTCTGGATCCATGAATTCAACAGATCCTGTTGATTTAAAATATTGAGAACAAATTCTTTTATCCTGACCTTAGAAGAATTATACAGATATAACTGTCATGATCTTTACTTAGAGGAATTCTGTAAATATTTTTGAAGAGTTTGTTTAGCCAGGTGATTATAGATTGATCTACAGCACAGATAAGACTAATTTGTCTACAGTTTCAATGAGTGAGCCATGTATCCATTCAGTTTGGGATTTTATTGAAATATCTTCAGATATGTTTGGATATTTTATCAGCCTATTCATTATAAATGTAGGACAAGTAACACTGATGTTACTGATGTTACTGAACAGTCCTTGAATTGATTCTTCTTTAGAATAGAAAATGCCTGATTGACACATCATAACTGACATATATTCTATTTAAATCTAGTTCTTGTTAGGGATATCTCCATGCTGAAATAACCCTGTCAATCAACATGCCACAACTTCTTATATGTAGGAAGTACTCTTATAAACTTTAAATGTTTATTGAATGGGAGAGTTCAGACATTACCCTCGCCACTTGGATTAAATGCCTAAAAAGATAAGACATTTTGTAATGCCTTTCTTTCATTTTCTCATCCATATTTGCAATAGGGAAGGATTCTGATGTAATAATACAATGGTGACTTGTATTAACACAGCATCTAAGATCTAATGTTAATTCGGATACTTACTAATAAGCTCCAGGTTTTGTGGATATTTATATTTCTCCTGGGTAAACTAATAGCTCCAAGAAAATGTCCCTAAGGAGCCTTTCAATTCTAATATCACTGTTTGTCTCAAAATGCTTTAAATTCTACGCCCTCTAATGTGAGCATAAGGTTATAATGTGGAACTATTCTCCTCAGCATGTACAAAGTACCTTCATACATAGACTGGGCATGTGCAAACAAGAAGTGGTAGTTGAACAATGTTCTTAGCAGTTTTTACAGATGAAATGGAAATAGAGCAACCATGAACTCAAAAGGAATGTGCAAAAAAAGACAAAGGCACAAAGTAGAATGTGCCAAGGAAATGCTGAAGTATAATTTCAAATAATCTGCTCATGTGTGAGGGTGTGTTCAAGCACAACTTCAGAAAATGTAGTTGGATATCTTGGGAGAAAAAACTACTTTAAACTATTCTGGGATAATTGTACAATTAGAAGCTCCTTAGTCTACCTCTAATCAGCCACAACATCATCAACTTAGGTACTATTTTCCAAGTGCAAAGTGAGAAAAAGAGGGCTCATCACAGTTAGTGTTCAGGTTGAAATAATGGCAATCACATACCTTTTCTTATGTCTTCATTTATTTAGGAGCATTAGAGTAGGAAAAAGCCAAGTAAACATTTTGCATGTACCTAAATTAAGTGCGACGTATTATATTGGTCTCTTTTTAACTTGGAAGTTATAGATTATGTCTTTTATACTCTAATTTGGGACAATGATCTGCTGTCAGTTATTTTCTTCTCTTCCCCTTCTTTTGCCCTTCCACTTACATAATTATTATTTAAAGAGACATACCTGAGCTTACATTTCTAAATTCTTCAAAATTATCTCAACTACTTCATACTTCTGGCAACCTCCTATGTCTTTCTCAAGGGAATATTTTATCACTACCATTTTTATCCTATATGATATTGGATATCTTCCTGCCTAATTCAGTGCAAGATATAGATAGACTAATTCAGATATCTCAACACCTGCCACCATAAAATCCTGACATAGAAATCATGATTTTAGAATGTCTGGGGAAGTGGCATCTGTCATTTTTGAATGACCCAAAGTGATACTTACATGCAATCATGTTTTAAACCAATATGCCACTCAGTTGATGAACGAATTGACAAAATGTGGTATACACACACACACACACACACACACACGGTGGAATTCTATGATTCTAAGTCATAAGGAAATGGAAAGACTTGGAAATATCCTACTAAGTAAAATAAGCAAGACACAAAGAGATTCCATGGTTTCTCTCATTTGTAATAAGTAGGAAATGTCTAGGATAGTCCTAGCAGATGAGCCGAATGTCTCAATAGTTATGTATATATGACCATATAAGATAATGCTGAGCAAAATAAACTCCTAGATATGGAAACAGAGGTTTTTCTTTGAGGTTGTTGTTTTTGATGTACAATGTAATTTCTTTTTCTTTGTGTTTACCCCTATGGTTTATCCCCTGCTATATTTGATTTTGGGATCCTGTGTATTGTATATACATATATCTTAATTTGGCAAGAGAAGAGGAACAACAAAATGGCGAGACAAAGGGCAAAAGACAAACCAGTGCAGGGCTGGGAAGGTGGCTCAGTGGTAGAGTGCTTGTCTTGCATGCATGAGGCCCTGAGTTCGATTCCTCAGCACCACATAAGCAAAAAGAAAAAAGCCAGAAGTGGTGCTGTGGCTCAAGTGGTAGAGCTCTAGCCTTGAGCTGAAGAGCTGAGGGACAGCGCCCAGGCCCAGGGTTCAGGCCCCACGACTGGACCAAAAAAAAAAAAAAAAAGACAAACCAGTGCAATAGCAATACGCACAAGACTTGTTGGAAATTTACATTACAACTTGTAAGGGGTATTAGGGTGAAGGAAAAGTATGAGAAAAATGAGGGAGGAGGTAAAAAGTTCAACATGCTATATATTTACTACCTTACAATTACTGCAACCACTTCTATATATCACTTTGACAATAAAATTAAATTAAAAAATAAGCCACATAAAATATAATTTCACTATATTGGTATAGTAAATATTCTATGTGGATTACCTTTTTAAAAAATGAACGCTATTTGTTTTCTAATTTGTATTAATTACCCCTTTCTTTATCAGATGGTCATCAACTTGAATGTTATCAAACTATACAAATTTTTCAGAATATACTTGCCATTATTTTGGAAAAAACACATTATTTTAGTATTGTCATACTAAAACAGAAAACAGTTCAATTCTATGGAAACTCCTAACTTTTAAAACTGACTAATTGTTAAGAGGACAGAATATATGTATTTTTCAACATTCCTGTAACTACTAACTACTCATTTTCAAATTCTGAACATGCCGAACCAGAGACATTCAAAACAGTACCTGTTTGCATTTTATTCTGCAACTGATGCAGTTTCCAGTGTGGGGGGTACATATTTAAAAGTCAACAGAAAAAATAGCCACATTCTGGTAGAAGATAAAACTATGAAGTATCTATAATAAATTCCTCAAGTGTAAACATATGTTCATCAGAGTAAGCTATTATTTCTATGACCATCAATCCTAAGTTTTTATGCTGTAAATTCATCCTAGCCCAACAGTTTCCAACTTGTAAGGTGGACCTTAAAATTCCCTAAATTCACATCAGGACTAGCTTATCATTATTGTGAAAAAATACTACACTTCTGCTAATGTGATGCTCTTCCTATTGGGGAAAGAACATTACACTAAACTTTGCTGCATCATTTTCCCCCCAGTGGTATTCTTGAGATCAAAACACTTGCAAATATTATTTATAGCTATATTTTTATCTATCACAGATATTCAGGAGATCTGAATACCTGAATATGAAGATCTGAAGCTTATGGTTCAAAGCCCACACAGGCAGGAAGGTTCCTTAGATTCTTATCTCCAATAAACTGCTCACGAAAAGCCAGACACAAGTGGTACTGTTGTTCAATTGAAGAGCAGTAGCCTTGAGCAAAAACAGGCTCAGGGACAGTACCCAAGCCCAGAATTTAAGCCCAAGGATAAAGCAAACAAAAAAACAAAAATAAAAACAAACCCCAAACCTAGCATTTTTCTCATCATATACAGAGGTATGTAATTAAGGAAATTTCTTCCTGTGTTATATATAGGTAGAAGAAAAAGGATGTCACACAATTACTCTATACATACCATGGTGCACCAAAGTCTCACAAAATTCCTCTTTTTCTAAATTTATAAATTAATGTCATAAATTTGTTGGCAACTTTTTCTAGATTATTCACATTATCATGTTACACAGGAACTGTTTCAATTATCTATTAACTAAGTTCTAATTATACCTCACTTGACAGAATATTTTAGGCAAATAGAATGCCAGAATCATTTGTGAATTTGTGAATTAAATCTTCTATCCTATAGAATATGAAATACAATATGAAATAGAATATGAAATTATAAAAAAAATTACAAACAAAAATATTTATTTTAAATCTAAATTCTAATTTAGACAGGTCTACAAAGTCCTACATTAGATGAACTTCGCTATTTCCCCAGGCTTAAGCTTTGGTAATCCATCATTTCTTTGGAATCCAACAGAATGATGCTTACTTTTTCAATTTTTTGTTTGGGAATCTTGAGCTCTTTAGCATCTAGGAATGTTCTGTAATGATGACAGCATTTAAAACACAACTGAGGATTACATATGAGTTGCATTTCAATAGGAAACTTGACTTCTTAAAACATAATGACAAAATTAGCCAAAACTTGCAACTGTATATTCCTTTCTTGTTTTTTTTTTATTCCTTTCTGGTTTTGTTTTATTGAGACAAAATTATATTACCTAGTCCAGGGAAGGTACCACTATGTAATTCCACTCTCTGATCTCCTGTCTTAGTCTGAGTGCTAGAATTCCAGGCTTGTATCTCATTGTCCTACCATACTTTGTTGGTTTATTTAATCTTGATATAGGCTAGCATTTCTGAACTTCTCCGATAATATTTTTCAAAAGACTGATGGCTCAAAATGTTTATGTACTATTTTCTAACATTTGACACAGGATATGAACGTTTTCAGATGCACCTGCAGGGGTCTCTGATTCATTCCTCCATGGATCCAACCCCTTCAATAACGATTACTTGACTTTCTTACTATCTCTGGTCCCTAACTATGTAATATTCTCAAGCGTTTTGGGGGGAAATTTCACTTGAGGACTTTCTAAAATTAAAAAATTATCACTTGATTCTAGTCTTAGGACATTTTTTTATTATTTTCTAACATTTCTGCACATTCTGAGAGTTGTTTCATATGTGTGTTTGCACATATAAGTGCCTTTGTGTGTATGTGCATGTTTGTAGGTATATATATATATGATAACCTCAAGCTCTTATTCAGCAATCTTGCTTATAACTAGTATTCCATCACATGAGCCATTCTTCCAGTGCAGCTTTTGGCTGGTAATTATAAATAGTGTCTCAAAGACTGTTCTCCCAGGCTGGATGCAAGCTGAACTTCCCAGACTCCTTTACATTCTTAGGTTCTATTTTTCCAGGAGTATCAACTTTTAAACTAGAAACATTTTTGTGAGTGCAAAAGCTGTAGCCCAGATTTTTAACTCGAGTTCATATAAAGATAGAGAAACATACACATTACATATACTGAGTATACACTGTTAGAAATGTGATGTTAAGAGGGATGCTGGTGGCTCATGCGTATAATGCTAGCTACTCACGAGGCTGAGATCTGAGGATTGCAGTTCAAATCCAGCATGCGTAGGAAAGTTTCTGAGGCCCTTATCTCCAATTACCCAGCAGAAAACTGGAAGTAGCACTGTGTCTCAAGAGGTAGAATACTAGCTTTGGACTGAAGAGTGGAGGCCCAGACTTCAAGCCCACAACCATCCAAAAAAAAAAAAAAAAAAGAAAGAAAAATGGAAAAAGAAATGTGATCTTAGCCACCAGTTCATTGCTAATATAATTCCTGCTTTATCAACATGGCCTTTTTTTCCAATTAAGTCCATGCTCTTATATCTGACTTACTTGGAACCAGAATTATTTTTCCATTCTACTTTTTACAAATTTGCATGATTAGCTACCATGATTTAGAGTTAGTAGATGAAAGAGAGTGGCCTTATCCTTCATGTTTCATTAATAGTAATGCTTTCTCTATATCACTCCCATAGATCTAAATACTGGTTTTGGCTTTATTGTTTCAAAGTTGTGTTTTGCAGAGTCTTCTATAGTGTATTGGACCATTATATTTAAACACAGAACTTCTCTTTCTCCTATTATTCTCATTGTATCTCCTACTGTTAACTTACGTACACTAGGGAACTAATGAACACACACACTTACTAAAAAATGTTTCTGAGAATCTTCTTCCCACTTAAAATTGGTCTTAATTTACAGAGCATAGGAAATTTCAACTTAATGTACTCCAGGATAATTTCTGTCATGTTTTTTATTTTGAAAATGATGTACAGAGGGGTTAGAGTTACATAAGTAAGTTAATAAGTGCATTATCTAATGAGCATTGTTACATCCTCTTTGTTTTTCCCCGTCATCTTTTTTTCTCTCCACCATCCAAACTCACCCTCCCATCCCCAAGTTTTAAAGTTCGTTTTCAACATAGTGTCTTGTTCATCTTGTTGTTACAATGGGTCATACTGTTTCCTTGTTTCAGCGTTTTTTTTTTCCCTTCCCCTCCCCACAATAGAAAAATGTATATGTAAGGTGCAGATTAATGACATCAAATACAGTGAAAACAGGGGTTACACCATGGAGGAAGAAAATAGAAGAGAAACAAAAAATCACATAGTACATTTAGTACATTAAAAACAATAACAAAAAAGAAAAAAACAAGTTGTGTTCCTATCTTGAGGTTCATTTTACTTAACATCATCTTATATGGCCATATGTACATGGATAATGTTTTATAAACCATGACAATTCCATATTTTCTCATTACTAAGTTGTCTCTGAAACACGTGTTACCTCATGTCCAAAGATGTACTTGTGCTATTTCAATGAAGCCAGAAAACATTCATTTTATCGGGAGTAGCACCATAGATTGTTCCTGGAAGTAAGTGGAAGGAACTGTTATGGGAAGTGGATACTGATTCCAAGAGAGGAATTGAACATAGGGCAATGACCAAGTTCAAGTTAATTTGTGCTGTCCTTTTTACTGTACAAGAAAATAATCCAAGGCTTGAAGGAAAATCTGTCCCTGACTTGTTCCATTGTGTTCTTTACTCATATAAAACTTTTCTGTAAACTTCTAAAATTGAGAGTATTACAAAAGGAAACAATCTGCCATTTGAAGGCCAGCATAGAAAAAGAAAATAACTTTGTTTTAAAGTATTCTACTTCAAAGAAACAAAGACATGAGGTTTTAAAATGTCTTATGCATGGGTATTTAACTCCTGAGATGATTCTCTTGTTGCAAAAGTCAGTTATCCATTCCTTTAATCTGGTCCTGAGTTCACCATAGCAATGAGGATTC
The DNA here is from genome assembly GCF_024711535.1 of Dipodomys merriami. NCBI lineage: Eukaryota > Metazoa > Chordata > Mammalia > Rodentia > Heteromyidae > Dipodomys > Dipodomys merriami. The sequence goes on along the minus strand of NW_027206048.1, from coordinate 434,758 downwards.
CAAAAAGCAGGTTCCAGTGAATATGATAAGCAAAAGGAGCCTCTTCTCAAACCAGTGCTGTAAGGATGGTCCCAAAGAAATATGTGGGTTTTTTGTTTGCTTCTTCATTTGTTCAGTTTTTTCTGGATGTGGGGCTGGAACTCAGAGGCTGGACCCTGTCCCTGAACAGTTGTCTTTCTTGTCTACCTGCCCTCAAATCTAGTATACTACTACTTGAGCTAAAACCCCACGTCTGGCTTTTTTGGTGTTTAATTAGAGATAACAATGTGACAGACTCCCCTGCCTGGGTTGGCTTTGAACTGAGAAAACCAAGTGACATCAACTGTATGGACTTCTCTTTTGAAACAAGAAGTATTAGAAGAAGTTTATTTATAAAGCTAATATTTAGTAATTTTTAAAATAAAAGAATATATCCATCAAAGAAGCCATAACTTAAATAACTCAACTAAAGTAGGTGCACTGAATCATTTTGGAATTATTTTTTATGCATAGGAAGATTAATATCGACTTCGTAGTTCCTTTTGGGGAAACTGAAAGTCATATTTGCACTTGTTTTGTTTGTCGTGGGGCTTGAATTCTGCTCCTGGGCACTGTCCCTCAGCTCTTCAGCTCAAGTTGAGCACTCTACCACTGTAGCTACAGAACCACTTCCGGGTTTCTGGTGGTTAATTGAAGAGAAAAGTTTCATGGACTTTCCTGACCAGTCTGGCTTTGAACCACAATCCTCTGGTCTCAACCTCCAGAGTAGCTAGGATTACTGGCGTGAGCCACCAGCACCTGGCTCATGTTTGAATTTACTGCATTTAATGACACTATGTATGCAAAGAATGGAAATTTGAATCAAATGATGACATTGCAGCTTTTCAGAAAAATTGAGGTAGGAATAACTATGTCCTCGTTTTTCCATGTTGTTATACTAATGACTCATGAACTATGGGACTCTTACATTAGCATCCTCTGCCATCTGTGTAGGTGTTATTTAATATTAGGAATTGTTCATAGAGAAATAGAGAAAGACAGATTTTTAGAAAGCAAAGGATATCAGGAATGAAAGAACAACATAAAAGGAGATACAACTTATCACACAGAGATTAAGAACTAGCCAAAGTGATTTAGAATGCTAAAGGCAATGTGGAATGAGCCTAGTTGATAACTAGTTCTTCAATAACCCAAAATAGTTCCCTAGAACAGTTTCTGGTATAATTTAGTTATTATTATCATTTATTTCTTCGAGCTGGGGTTATTCCTTCACTTCTGTTAAAACTATTAATTAGCCTCTGCCTTTTTGGTGCCATAACTGACCAAAAAAGATTTCCAAATCTCAATTAGACTACCCTTCTCATTGTGATTAGAAGTGACAATTCAAAAGCATGGAATCTTTGAATTTCCAGGATTAATCTTCACCTGATATCTAAGCACATTCCTGGCACTAATTGCTGTGACCTGTTAACAAAAGGGTTTTTTTTTTTTAAACACAGTATCCTAATATAGGTTAAAAAAAAACATGAATTAAGGACTACTGTTAGGTAATAGTTGGAAGGAGCAATTATATATTCCAAGTATGGATTCTCTATTCGGCATTTACTAGCTAAGTGACATTTTTGCCAGTCCTGGGGCTTGAACTCAGGGCCAAGGAAATGTTCCTGAGCTTTTCAGTGTTTTTTTTTTTTTTTTTGCTCAAGGCTAGCACTCTACCACTTGAGGCACAGCACCACTTCCAGTGTTTCTTTTTCTGTTCATGTGGTACTGAGGAATTGAGCCTAGGGTTTCATGCATGCTAAGCAATCACTGTACCATGAAGCCAAATTCTCAGAACCCTAAATGACTTTCTTAAGATGGCATTACTTTTTCTTTCCATTACTTTGTATTATAATTTGGGCCAGGTGGTAGAAAAGGAAGTGGAAAACAATACTAAGTCCAGTAAGGTTTACATTCCTATCACATCACTAAGGAAGTACAGTGTTGACCTGCAGGACTCATAGGGCTGTTGCATGTGACATTATTATTGAAAACACTATTAACAGCTCAGACATCCAAAATATTCTGCTTCCACTTTCATGGTCAAGAGCCATATCTAAGCCTTTTTGTTGATTGGGCACACCCAATCCTAGGAAGGAAGAAGAAGGATGTGGAATATGATGGTTGAAAAATGTGTATATTTGTTCCCTGTCCAAATTTTTTGCAATTTAAAAAAATGCTACTGATGAACTCCCACCTACATCTAATTGGCTATGCTGTCTGCACTGGCCCTAAGCCGTGTTGGCTTAGGTTGAAGACACCTTATGTGTATATTCCCTGTGTAGGATATCTTTCTCTCACCATTACCTATAGATAGGTATTCTAGGCAAGGCCGGTGTGTGTGTGTGTGTGTGTGTGTGTGTGTGTGTGTGTGTGTGTGTGTGTGTGTGTGTGTGTGTGTGTGTGTGTGTGTACACCAGAGCCCAGACTCTGGTTCTACAGGCCTGTATAATCCGGCATGTCTTTCTCCCACTTGGCAGGCACTCTTCTGCTCAAGACCTGTGGCTCCGAGTCCAGCTCCTTCCCGAGTCCCTGGTCTCTGCAAGGGGGTCTGAACGTGGATCTTCACATACTGACCCTGATTCTACACAAAGCCTCAGAGCCACCTTCTACCTTGGAACCTACAGAGACCAATGGAAAATGGAAGTCTGGGTGACTTCTTAGAAGGTATCTGACTCAACCTCCTTCCTCCCTCTTTCTACCCCGATCTGTGTACTGGAAGTGTCCCTCTGGATGAGACCCCCCCATCCCTGGGCTGTATGGGGCCAGAGCTGCCGATTAGCTGAGCAGGTGGAGCCACATCTCCTTAATTTCGACCACATGCAGCCCCTCTTCACCCCAGCACTCTCCTGTCAAATCCTCCACACCCTTTCCAATTTTACATAATTTTCATGGTCTAATGTCTTTATTTTTGCTTCTTAAATCTTCCTGCTCTTAGAAACCCCTCCTACCCACCCTCCCAGCAGAAATAGCTTTTAGAAGCCCTGCCCACCACATGTGCCAAAGTTGCCCCCCACACAAACAGATCAGATCTGCACCAGAATGCCCCCAGAAGCCCAAGTTCCTGAGTAGGTCCTGCACCACCCCAAAGGGGGCCATCTTCCCTCCTCGTCCCTCCTACCTTGTTCTATCCCTGGCCACTCATGACCACCAAGATCTCTCAGGCTTCTTCACTTCCTGAGTGCGGGTCTCTCCATCTGTTGGGAATAGATTTTAGGAGAACCCCCCCCCACATACACAGAGTACCAGATGCCGCATCTGAACCGACCACCCACTCTCCCCCTCCCCCCTGCCAGCCCTTCACTGCTCCACCCACTGTTGAGCCAGAGGGTGCTCCCTGTACACCGTGCATCCTCCAGTGCTCCTTCCTGGACTTGATTCTGCACTGTGCTTTCCCTCTCCACCTTCCCCATGCAGGAAGGACCTCTCCATGTCTGGATAAGGCTTGTGAGACATGCCCCTGCCCCCTGCCCCACCTAGGGAGCCAAAGGCGCAATACCACCACTCCCCCGACTCCAGGGAGACAACTCACTGGGAGAGATGGGCTCCCTGGTGGGGCAGGAGTAGGCCCAAGCACCTGGCTCATGTTTCCCCCTCTTCCTTCCTGGACTGTTTCTGCTGTGGGCTCTGCAGGTGCACACGGCCTCCCCCAACCCCTTTCCTCTGGAGATGCCTTTTCTCACCCCACCTGGAGAGGTCACCAGCTGATTCCCCACTCCCTCACCCCACTCCCATCCCCAGCTCCTTCTTGGATCCCTCTTGGCTGTCCAGCCCTATGCAACCAAGTCTGATCTGTGTGGGAAATTCAGAAGCTGGCCTGCATTCCTGTGGGAGGCTCTCTCCTCCACTGCTCTCGGATGTGTCTTGAGTTCCCTCCCCCATGCTCACCCATTTCCCTGGGAAATGACCTCTCAATGCCACAGCCACACACAGAGCCAAGGCTCTCTGTTGGCACCTGGGCCATGTCAGCCACAGTGGGTCTGAATTAGAGAGGCCTCAGGAGCCAGAGGGGACCCACAGGTTGAGGGCAGCCTTTCCTATCTCCTACATTCCCTCATCCCAGGATATTAGTCTGGGAGGAGGTGCTGGTGCCCCGTGGCCCCACTGGTATGGTCGGATGTGTTGTAGCAAAGCCCAAGGGAGGCCTAGCCCCCCTCCCCCCTGCAGGCATATGGCAGCAGCCCCAAATTCTCCCTTCCTACTTTCTCCCTTCCCTGAAGGCCAACTTCAAGATTTCCCAGATGGAGGCCCACCCCTTCTCCCCTACTGGTCTCTGAGGGCTCTGCCTACTAAGTCCACCCACACTGCTGTGTTGGCCTGCTCCCCATTTGCTGCCCCTCCCTGGCAGCCCGGGTTGGTTCTCATTGAGGAAGCCCAGAAATCCTGCCTTCCTCTTCCCCGCTTGGCTGGCCCTTTCCCACTAACTGCTCCTGCCTCTCCTGCCCCGCCAGTCCCTCTCCTGCTTCTCCTAACCATAGGGGCCTAGGGGGCCAGCAGGCACAACACCGAGACCCCATCTCCATCTGCTCCATCCTTGCTCCTCCATTTCCCCCATCAGCCCTACCTCCTCCATTCCTGGCCTGCCACTGTCCTAAGTTTCATGCCACTTCCACTTATCCCACCCCTCCTTGGCAGCCCGGCCCTCTCAGAATGGCATAGGCTCCATGGGCCATTAAGAGTCAGTTACCAGTCTTGGAGCTTGCTCCAACCTCATCCCTTCCAGGCCAGGGCCATTCTCTGCTTTCCAGGAAATGACTTCTGGAGCTGTCCTGATCCCATGGGCTGATGCGGGGCAGAGGAAGAGTTGCTGGGGCCTCAGCCTGAGGGTCTTGCCTGGGGTACCGGGGCTGCAAAAGGCCTACTGGGAACAAGGCACTGGGATCCAAGCAACAGCAGGAAAAATGGGGCGGGACCAGGCTCAGGAAACAGATGCCAGCAAGCCTGAAAGGGCAGGGCCTTGTCGCGAGTCTGTCCCTGTGATGCAGGTGGGAGCAGAAGGAAGTGGGTGGGCCCAGTCAGGCCCCTGCATCTGTTCTGCCCTGAATCCAGGGGATGGAGGGAGACCTAAAGGGCGAGTCCTGCTCAAGGTGCAGGTACTGATGGGCAAACCGATGGGATGGGGCCTTAATTCGGGTACCGCCCAAGGCGCTCCTGCTAGAGAGCCCCATGGCAGAAACCGCCCCAAGCACCCCACTGGCAGGTGAGCTATGGGGCTGAGCCCTGGGGCTGGTCTTGCCAAAGAATGTGGATGCCAACTATATTTTAGATATGAGACTCTTGTCCGTTGTATGGCTAGTGAAGATTTTCTCCCAATCTGTGGGCTTTCTATTGATCTTGCTAGCTATGTCCTTTGCCATGCAGAAGCTCTGCAACTTCATGCAATCCCATTTCTCCAACCTTTCTTTGATTTGTTGTGTTTCTGGGTCTCTATTAAGAAAATTTCGGCCTGAGCCAAGGAGGCCTAGGGTTTCTCCTATTCCATCCTGTAATGTTTTCAGAGTGTCTGCTTTGACTCCGAGATCTTTGATCCATTTGGAGTTGATTCTGGTGCAGGGTGACATATAAGGATCTAGTTTTAGTTTTCTACAAGTAGTTAACCAATTTTGCCAGCACCATATACTGAAGAGGCTGTCTTTCTTCCATTCTATTATTTTCACTCCCTTATCAAAGATTAGTTGGCTATAGGTCTGTAGGTTCATTTCTGGGTTTTCAATTCTATTCCATTGGTCCTGAGGTCTGTTCTTATGCCAGTACCAAGCTGTTTTGATTACTATGGCTTTATAGTAGAGTTTGAAATTTAGTATTGATATTCCACCAGCAGTGTTCTTTACACACACACACATACACACACACACACACACACACACACACACAGAGGAAGGTAGTAATGATGAGCTGAGCTGGAACTGGGGGCAGTCCTGAGGCATAGACATAGTAAACTCTCAAGGTGGATCAAGTAGTTTCTCCCTAAGTCCTTCTTGGGCTGAGGGTTCTGGGTCATGGCAGTTAGTACCATGGAACCTGCCCCTTCATCCGTGTATGGGGCCACAGGACCCAGGGAAGGACACTATGGATGCTCCTTTGTAGTCGGCCCACGATTGCAGACCTTCATATACCCCCACGCACTGGTGAGGAAAACAGGGTTCTCAGCCCTGGGACTCCAGAGATAGCGACTGCTACAAGCAGCAGCCAGCCGGCTTTAGATTCCTGAGCCTACAAGTCTATCATGAGCCCAACTCAACACCTGCTCAAGGTGTGCCTGATGATTAACACTGTTGCGATACTTGTATGAGTGGGTGTTACCTGCTGTGCCATTTTGCAGCCCTTGCCCCTCCTGGCCCAGAACTATGATCTGAGACGTCGATTGCCTGGTCAGATGCACCCATGACAGATGCCATTCTGATGACCCGACCAATGACCTCCATACCCCAGGGCTGGATTCTTCTCTGATACTGTGGCCTGCTCTATAGGAAAAGGCCTCAAAAGAGGCTGCACTCAAGACTTGTAGAAGACCAAGACATTGGGAGATCCTCAGGGGCCCACTGGAAAGTACTCTGCCTAGAGTCACAGAGTGAGGTCCAAGAAGGTCAGGTGTTGTTCATGGGGCTTGAACTCTGGGCCTGGATGCTGTCCCCTAGCTCTTCAGCTTGCCACTTGTGTCACAGGGCCAATTCCAGTATTCAGGAGGTTCCTTTTAGATCAGAGTCTCCTGGAATTCCTGCCTGGGGTTGGTTTTGAACTGTAATCCTCATATCTCAGCTTCCTGAGGAGCTAGGAGGAGAGGTGTGAGTCACTGGCACCTGGCTGATCTGACCTTTCAGTAGCTCCTGAAAGCTTTTCTTTATTTTTTTAGGTGCCAATGCTGGGGCTTGAACTCAGGGTCTGGCCTCTGGTCTCTTAACTTTTTCCCTCAAGGCTGGCACTCTACCACTTGAGCCACAGCTCCATTTCTGGCTTTTGTAGTTAATCTGCAAGAACAGTCTCACTAACTTTTCTCACCTGAGCTGGCTTGACTCATGATCTCTGATCTCAGTCTTCTGAGTAGCTAGGATTTACAGGGGTTGAGCCACTTCTGGCATTGTGCTAGAAGCTTTTCTTAAGCAAGCATTCTTCCCTGTGTTTGCCTTGAATCCTCCATGCAAAGGAGGCCTGAGGGTCAGGAGGTGTGAAAAATAGGCTTCCAGCCACAGGAAATGGCTGGAGTCCATGGTGAAAAGCCAAGCTAATCTTCCCCCTGGGCCCCATTCTGGGAACCCACCATTTGCCCTACCTGTGTCTCAACAAACCTTGATCCAGCCTTGAATGTTCTGCCAGAATGCCTGAAGCCACAGAACCTTCATTCCACCTACACTACTTGCTCCATATGACACATAAGGACCTTTGCCCATGATGGACCTTCTGCCTGAGGCTCTCTGTCCAGTTCCATGCCTTAGAACTCCTGTGGAATTTTGGCACTGGTTATATCACCTCCTGGAGCAAATCTTTCCTTCCCTTCTCCCTTTTTTTTTATTATTAAGTTGCTATAGACAAAACGTTGTGCAGGGTGACTGGCAAATGCTCTATCTTGGTGTGTTGTGTGTGCATGTGCATGTGTGCACCCGCGCGAGCATGCGCGCGTGTGCGTGTGTGTGTGTGTGTGTGTGTGTGTGTGTGTGTGTGTGTGTGTGTGCCAGTCCTAATGTTTGAATTTATGGTCTGGACGTTGTCCTAACCCTGAGCTTTTGTGCTCAAGGCTAGCACTCTACTCTTAGAATCACTGCTCTACTTCTCACTTTTTGGGTGTTTAATTGAAGAAAAATGTCTCATATAGACTTTTTGTTAGTAATTAGGATCCTCAGATCTCAGCCTCCTGAGTAACTAAGATTACAGGGGTGAGCCAGCAGCACCTGCCTTCTACTCTACCTCTTACCTATAACCTTGGCCCTCCTCTGTGTCCCAGAAGAATATGTCTCACCAGACTCACTTTTTTTTTCTTTTTGCCAGTCTTGGGGCTTGAATTCAGGGTCTGGGTATGTTCATGAGCTTCTTTTGCTCAAGGCTAGCACTCTCTCACTTAAGCCACAGTGCCACTTTTGGCTTTTTCTGTTTCTGTGGTACTAAAGAATGAAACTCAGGGCTTCGTTTGTGCTATGTAAGCACTCTATCACTAAGCCACATTTGCAGCCCACTTCTAATGGGAATTATGAGAGTGGGATTTATTGAATTACCTCTTTTGGCGCAGAAATAGCTGATTATTTCATGTCTATGCCAAGATTTGGGACTAGCTTTTGACTTGGCAATGAAGAATGATAGATGAGTGATAGCCACCAGGCCCCAGAGGTCTAGGCTCACATCCTACACAGGGATAGAGATGATGCAGAGAACCTTGGACAACTCCTCCAACCTAGGGACTGTGGACTCTCTGGAAGCAGTGGCTGGCTGCAAAGTGTCCCAATGGGATGCCTCAGACAGAACATTATGCACCCGTTGCACACACTTGCCCAGGCAAAGCCTTCAGGTCTTCAGTTATTAAATGGCAGAGGGTGCTTTGTTCAAGCTGCTGGCTCACACTTAGTACTCTATGAGGGCTTGTCCCAGTTTGACCAGGTTGGGGTGGCTGGGGACCGGGCAACCTGCTGAATGCCCATCATCCATACAGAGATCCATGTAGTTATTGCCTCCTTTTGGGGGGAGGGCAGGTACTCTATTGCACTATGATCCTAGGCCCTGCTCTTGAGCTCCTTTTGCTCAAGGGTAGCACTCTGCCATTGAGTCACAGCCCCATTCATGTTTATTTTTCTGGTGATCTCTTGGAAAGAAGAGTGTCCTAGACTTTCCCATCCCATCTGAATTTAAATTGGTATTTTCTACATCACAGCCTCCTGAAGCGCTAGGGTTATAGGCAGGAACCAATGGCACCTTACTTTATTTTCTTCTTGTTATTTTTTTCAATTTTAACAGTCTGAAATTTTCACCGTGTCATTCGAAATAAACTACCGAGGTCTGGAGTTCAAATGCTAGGACTACCACCCACAAATGGAGGGAGATCCTGAAAAACTCATTTCTGTTCATGTGAATGCTAACGGAATGTTATAAAAATGATAAATGTGCCGTTGATTCATGATTCTATTTTAGAATGCCTCTCAAAAAATATTGGATTTATGTCTTCCATTCTAGCACCATGGTATGATTAAGGGTATTGAATGATTTTTAATTAATACTTTTATAAGTATTCAACAGTAATATTTCATTAAATGGAGGCATAATTTAATAACTAATAATTGGTAATAATATATATAATTTAATTACCTCACAGTCCCTCTCTTTGTATATATATATATATATATATATATATATATATATGTATATCAATCTACACATGTCTCTATCTATATCTATCTATCTATCTATCTATTTATCTGTCTATCTATCTAAATATCAAGCACTCCTGTGGCTTGATCACAGGTCCTCAGAACTTCCTGGCAGCTCAGTTTCCCAGAGGCTGGTCTGCTAAGACTGTTACCCCATTTATGGACTGGGCATTCTAGGCTGTGAGCTGAAATCCCAGCATGGCCAAAAATTTATTCATGGAATAAGAAGCCAATATTAGCACATTGTTTTCCTTTTCTGTGAAAGTCCATGGTCTCAGTATGATGTATAATCCATATCTACATATATCCTATGTGATATGATGTAATAAAAGAAATGTTATATGTGTAATAATGCTAAATAAATAAGGGTAATAAATGTCATATTTCTGCAAAATTTTGATCAATCAACTTCAACAATTCATCCAAAAAATCATATACCACGATCAAACAAGATTCATTTCAGAGATGCACAGCTGGTTCAATATATGCAAATCAATTAATATAATTCATCACATCAACAGGAGCAAGGATAAGAACCACATGGTTATCTCAATAGATGCACAAAAAGCAATTGCCAAGATCTAACACCGCTTTATGATGAAGGTGTTGGAAAAATTAGGAATCCATGGAACATTCCTCAATACAATAAAGGCAATATATGACAAACCTACAGCCAGCATTATTCTTAATGGTGAAAAATTAATGCCATTTCCTCTTAACTCAGGAACGAGACAAAGAGGTCCACTCTCTCCACTTCTTTTGAATCTAGTATTAGAATACCTAGCTACAGGAATAAGACAAGATGTAAACATAAATGGGATCCAAATAGGGAAAGAAGAAGTAAAACTCTCCCTCTTTGCACATGACATGATCTTGTATTTAAAGAATCCCACAGACTCCACTCCCAAATTACTCAAGCTGATTCAAAACTTTGGCAAAGTAACAAGATATAAAATTAACCCTCAAAAATCATTGACTTTTCTGTATGCCAACAATGAGAAAAGTGTGGCTGAAATTAGGAAATCAACTCCATTTGTAATAGCCCCACAAAAAAATAAAATATCTAGGAATTAACCAAAAAAGTGAAGGAGCTCTATGATGAAAACTTTAAAAAGTTGAAAAAGGAAATCAAAACAGAATTTAGAAAGTGGCAAAAACTCCCATGCTCCTGGATTGGAAAGATCAACCTCATGAAAATGGCAATACTTCCCAAGGCTGTCTATCAATGAGATACCTATCAATATTCCAACCTCAGTCTTCAAGGAAATAGAAGACGCACTCCAAAAATTTATATGGAACAACAAACGATCCCAAATAGCAAAAATGATCCTCAACAGAAAGAACAGTGCTGGAGGAATATAAATACCAAATTTCAAACTCTACTACAAAGCCATAGTAATCTAAACAGCTTGATACTGGCACAAGAACAGACCTCAGGACCAATGCAATAGAATTGAAAACGCAGAAATGAACTTACAGACCTATAGCCATCTAATCTTCGATGAGGGAGCTAAAAAAATAGAATGAAAAAAAGACAGCCTCTGCAGTAAATGGTGGTGGCAAAATTGGTTAACTACTTTTAGAAAAATAAGCTAGGTCCCTATATATCACCGTGCACCAGAATCAACTCCAAAAAGATCAAAAACCTCAGAGTCAAAGCAGACACTCTGAAAACATTATAGGGTGTAATAGGAGAAACCCTAGGTCTACTTGGCACAGGCTGAAATTTTCTTAATAAAGAGCCGGAAAAGCAACAAATCAAAGAATGGTTGGACAAATGGGATGGCATGAAATTGCAGAGCTTCTGCATGGCAAAGGACATAGCTAGTAAGATCAATCAAAGCCCACGGATTGGGAGAAAATCTTCACTAGTCATACAATGGACAAGCGTCTCATATCTAAAGTATACCTAGAACTCAAAAAGTTAAATCCTCCAAAAACAAATCTTTAAAGAAACAACTGCCCAATAAATAAGTGGGCTAAAGACTTTAAGAGAAACTTCTCTGAAGAGGAAAGAAGGATGGCCAATAGACACCTGACGAAATGTTCAACCTCCTAGCCATTAAAGAAATGCAAATCAAAAGAACATGAGATACCACCTCACCCCAGTTAGAAAGGCTATAATCAAGAACTACAATAACAACAGGTGCTGGAGCGGATGTGGACAGAAGGGGACCTTACTGCATTGTTGGTGGGAGTGTATACTTCTTCAATGACTTTGGAAAGGAGTATGCAGGTTCCTCGAAAGATTCCACATAGAGCTCCCCTATGACCCAGCAATTTCACTTTTGGGCATTTACCCAAATGTTCACAAACAAGACCACACTAAAGCTACCAGCACGACTATGTTTATTGCAGCATTATTTACCATAGCTAAGATATGGTACCAGCTCAGATGCCACTCAGTAGATGAATGGATCAAGAAAATGTGGTATATATACACAATGGAATTCTATGCCTCCATCAGAAAGAATGACATTGCCCCATTGGTTAGGAAATGGAAAGACTTGGAAAAATTATATTAAGTGAAGTAATCCATGTCCAAAGAAACATAGGTCCCATGGTTTCCCTCATTTGCAATATCTAGTATATGTCTGAGTCAAGCAGAAAAGGTCAAATAAATTGATTTCCCGGAAATGAACCCTAAGATATGTATTCAAATGTGTTTTTTCTTTCATGTGATTGTTTCTAACACATTTATAAGATTATTTCTTTGTTGCTTTCTATGTCCCTCCCCACTTTATAACCTCTGCTTTCACTGTATTTGATGTCGGTATAATTTGTGGAGGGGAAGGGAAAAAACAAATTGTTTAAATAGGGATACAGGTGGACCCATTGCAACAATGAAATGTACAAGTCATTATGTCTAAATATCATCTTTACAACTGTGGTAGGGGGGGTGCTTGGAACGATGATTGTGTGTGGGGGGGGTGAGGGGCGGGGAGAGAATGGGAAAAGATAGGAAGGGGAAACAAAAAGGAAGAGGCTACGATGCTTGATAAGAAATTTACTCATTATCTTGCCCATGTAATTGTAACCCCACTGTACAGTATTTTCACAATGTAAAATAAAAGAAAATAAGTACCAATTAAAATAGTAGTTAGTGTATGATTATATAAAACTACATTGACTAATTTTCAATTAATACTTTATTATTTATTCAATCATGTTACTTAAAAAAAGAAGGAATAATTTAAATGCCAATAATTTGTAATAATATTTTATATGCAATTTCCTAGTATATATCTCTCTTGCTATATATATATATATATATGCATCTATTTATCTATCTATCAATCTACATATTTATGTGTTCATACACTTGTCAGTCATCGGGCTCATTTGTAGATTGCTCACCTACTATGTACAAAGCCCTGAGTTCGATTCTTCACTCCCTTGTGCACAGAAAAATCTAGAAGTCGTGCTGACGCTTAGGCAGTGGAGCACTCGCTTTGAGCATAAAAGCTTCGGGACTGTGTCTAGACCCTTTCTCAAGACCCAGGACTGGCACCAAAAAAATAAAATAAAATAGAATGTTCGGACTGCAACAATATAAGGATAGTTCTGCAAATACCTCATCACAGAACAAGCATGGAGTCTGGTGCTTGCAGCTGCCATCTTACCTGACTTAGCCAGAGATAAATCACTGCAACCCAGCTCCACGGAACCAGAAGTTGCTGGTTCACTCACCACTGTCATCCAAGATACTCGGGGGCTGATCTGTGAAACTCTGAGCTGTGGTTCACAGTAGTAGAGCTCTAGCCTTGAGCAAAAGACCTTAGAACAGTACCCCCAAATTTTCAGTGCATTCCCCATGGCTCTTTGCAACAGAGAGTTATGATCTAGGTGTCTGTAGCTGAGGTCTGTCACCCTGCCTACTCAAGAAACTGAGATGTGAGGATCTGGGTTCTAAACTATCCCAGACACAAAAGTTCCCATGAGACTATTATCTCCTATTCACCACTTAGATACTTGAAATGGAAGCTGGGCACCAGTGACTAATGCCTGTCATCCTAACTACTCAGGATCCTGAGAGCTGAGGATCATGGTCCAAAGCCAGCCTGGGCAGGAAATTCCTTGAGATGGACAATTCTCTCCAGTGACCCACCAAAAACCTGAAGGGGTGCTGTAGCTCAAGTGGTAGAGTGCTTGGTTTTAGCTGAAAAGCTCTAGGATAGACAGCACCCAGGCCTAGACTTCAACTCTTCCAACTTACAAGAAAAGAAAAGAAACAAACAAACCAAAAGAGGAGTGGTTAGAGTGCTTTGCATGTATGAATCCCTGGAATTGAATCCTCAGTACCACATCACTAGAAAAAAGCCTGAAGTGGCCCTGTGGCTCAAGTGGTAGAGTGCTACCCTTGTACAGGAGAAACTCAGGAACCATGCTCAGGTCCTGAGGTCAAGTTCCAGGACAAGTGTATGCACACACACACACACACACACACACACACAGATACCAGAAGTGAAGCTGTGACACCAAATGGTGGTAAAGCACTGAGCTTCTGTTCTGAGCTCATGGTCAGCACCCAGGTCCTGTGTTCAACCCCAAAAGCTAGCCATCCAGGGCTCAACTAGGATAGGTCAAAGGTTTCAAAATCTGATGCACTTCACCAGCCTTAGATGATAGGAAACTTTGGGATTTTGCACAAGTGCTTAGATTTAGCAAGCTTCTGGAATCCTAGGGAGGCACCATTGCCAATTAGGAATTTTTTCATTAGGTTCAGCTCCCTTATTGTCTGCCAGAAGGACCCATGAATTAATTGGAGCAGGTTATTTCAATACTGGAACATAATCTAACAAAGACAGGATAAGTGCAGGGAACTTGGTCTGCCACAGGAGGTGGCACAAATGAAAGCTTCCTGGGGAGAGAGATAGCTTAGAGTACAAAGAAGCCTTTTTCTCCTGGCCTTCAAATTTTGCCTACACTCATCCTCACTAATTGGCTCAGATGGAGTTGTTTGTTACACAGCTCTACAGGAGGGGGGCCTTTTTGTCTGTCTGTCCAGACCTGGAGGCAGACTTCCTCCAGCAGCCTGGAGTGCACAGAAACCCTCAGGCTACACTGGGAACAGTGACGGGAGCCCCGGAACATGCACTGTTTTGAAAGCAGTCTCTGTGCTATGAAATCATTCTATTCAAAGCAAATTTCCTAGCTGAGTGCCTTTCAACATAGCTATTGTGGATCTTTACCAATAGAAATACATGCATACATACATGGGGAGACATGGATTTACTACTTTTTCTTTTTTGGCAGGTCCGGGGCTTGTACTATGAGCCTAGTCACTCTCCCAGAGCTCCTTTTGTTCAAGAGTGGTGCTCTGCCCTTGAGTTTCAGTCCCACTCCTGGGTGTTTATATTCCTGTGATCCCTTAGAAATAAGAGTGTCCTGAACTTTCCTGTCCCGACTGAATTCAAGCTGCCATTCTCTACCTCTCAGCCTCCTGAAGAGCTAGGATTACAAGCATGAGCCTCTGAGACCTGGCTTTCTTTTATTCTTGATATTCTTTGTTTTATCATGACAATCTGAAATCTTCACAGTGTCATACTAATGGTTTGCATTTCGAAGTAAACTACCGAGGCCTGGAGTTCAAATGCCAGGACTGATACCTACAAATGGAGGGAGATCTTGAAAAAATCATTCCTATTCATGGGAATGCTTAATGGACTGTCATAAAAGTAACAATTAAATTTCACAGTTGTTCATGATTCTCCTAAAGAATGCCACACAAAAAGTATTGGATTATGTCTTTCATTCTAGCACCATGGTATGATTCTCTTAATTAAAGAATACTGACTACTTTTACATTAATGCTTTAATAAGTATTAAACAATGATACTTCATTAAATGGAGGCTTAATTTAATAACTAATAATTCACAATATATATTATTCAATATCCTCATATTGTCTCTCTCTCATATATATATATAGAGAGAGAGAGAGAGCAAACTACACATCTATCTATCTATCTATCTATCTATCTATCTATCTATCTATCTATCTATCTATCTATATCTATATCTAAATCTAGGCCACTATGATGGCTTGATCACACATCCTCAGAACTGGCTGGCAGCTCAATTTGCCAAAGGCTTTGTCTACAACTGACACTTTCATGAATTGGGCATTGTGGGTTGTGAGTTCATATCCCAGCATGGCCAAAAATTTATAGGTGGAGTAATAAGCGAATTTTGACATTTTTTTTTTCCTTCTCTGTAAAAGTCCTGGGTCTCAGTATGATGTAAAATCCATGTGCAAATATATCCATGTGATAAAGATGTAATTAATGAAATAAATATTATATATGTAATAATAGTAAAATAAAGAATAAATAGATAAGGATAATAAATGTCATATGGGGTAAACCCATGTATGTAAAAAGATTTCATACATGAATATTATTTTTTCCAGTGCTGTGGCTTGAATTTGGTCCTGGAAATTGGTCTGAATTTCTTGTTTTCAATGACGGTGAGCTTCCTGTCCCCCAGAGTGCCACAGAGATACCCAGACGCTGAGTTCAAATCCCAGGCCTGCAAAAAAATGGTGCAAATTCCAAACCAGTGCCTTATTTTTTTTGGCCAGGCCCGGGGCTTGAACTCAGCTAGTAGCAACTCTGCCTCAGTTTTGATCATCCTAGGCTGGGGTGCAACCTCTGGACCCACAGCCCATCTTGAGATCCCAGGACCCAAGTTTAAATCTCGGGACTGGCAAAAAAAAAAAGTGAAGGGCTGGGAAGGTGGCTCAATAGGAGAGTGCTTGCCTTGCATGCATAAGGCCTTGGGTTGGATTCCTCAGCACCATATAAGCAGAAAAAAGCCAGAAGTGGTGCTATGGCTCAAGTGGTAGAACGATAGCCTTGAGCTGAAGATTTGAGGGACAGCACCCAGACCCAGACTTCTGGCCCCACAACAGACCAAAAAAAAAAAAAAAAAAAGACGGGGAAAAAAGGAGAAGTATAAAACTGGGAAGTTCCGGAAGGCGATTTTACATTGTTTTTTTCCTTTGCATTGTGACCATCCTGGGTCTAAATGACAGGACCCGAAAAGTGTACATGACCTTGCATTGTTGAAGTTTGGTGAGCTATCAGGAAAGTCACAGCCTAAACCAGCAACCTAGGTCCGGGGTTCGGATCCGGGGACTGCTACCTACAAATGGCAGGAGATCCTAAGAAACACATTCCAATAGTCATCCATATGAATGGAATGTTGTAAAAGTAACAATTTCATTAGTATTTAGTGTATGATTATATTAAAATTATACACAATAATCATAGTACATTGACTAATTTTCAATAAATATTTCATTATGTATTTAACCATGATACTTAAATAAAGGAAGAAATAATTTATCGATAATTAATAGTAATATAGTATATATAATTTAATAATATACAGACATCTCCCTCTTGTTTTATGCATATATATGTATATATAAAACAATCTACATATCTAAGTCTCCACTTGTCACTCCTGGGGTTCAGTGGTAGAGTGCTCGCCTAGTATGTATGAAGCCCTGGGTTTGTTTCCACACTATCACATGCACAGAAAAGCCAGAAGTGGTGCTGTCACTCCAGCACCAAAAAATCAAGTTAGAACGTGCTGACTGAAACTATAGAAGGCTAGGACTTCAAATACCTCATAACAGAGCAAGCCGAGGGTCTGAAGCTCATGGCTGCCATCTAACCTGACAGCCAAAGGTCAACTGCTGCAAACCAACTCTATTTAGACAGACATTGCTGGCTCACCCCTAGCTGCTTGGGGGATGAGATCTGACACTGGTGGGTTGAAAACTCAGCCCTGGCAGGAAGTCTGTGAGACTCTGAGCTGTGGCTCAAAGTGGTAGAGCTCTAGCCTTGAGGAAAAGGTCTTAGGACAGTACCCCCAACCTATGAGTGAGATCCCCGAAGCGGACGACCCTCCCCCCCATTAACCACCCATCTGTATTGTTAGATGTGAACTTGTGTGGTTTGTGACGTGTTTCTGAAAGAATGGTGATACTGATGAAAGCACCCGAATTCTAATGACAGCTTGTGGGATACAGCTATGTGATGAGCCCTTCCTGGGATGCTGGGTGCTGAGTCCTTCACGGGTTGCTGTATGCCGAGTCCTTCACAGGGTGCTATGCTATGAGCCCTTCATGGGGTGTATTCTTTCATCTGGACCTTGTTAGAGCTCCACAAGTAAGATGATTGTGCTGATGAGAAAGTTGAAGCTCAGATATGTCCCCAAGGCAGGGTCAAATTTATGTATATACTGAACTCTACTGACTTGTCTCCTGCAGACAATTGTTTGGTTTAGTTTTCTCCATCATGAACATTCAACTTAGAGCCTAGGTACTGACTTTCCTCTTGGGCTCATGGCTAGTGCTCTACCTGTGAGCTAAGGACACCTTTGCAGCAAAGTGTGTCTTTAGCTGAAGTCTGTCATCCTGCCTTCTCAGGAAGCTGAGGTTCTGGGTTCCAAACAATCCCAGACACAAAAGGTCCCATGAGAATATTATCTCCTATTCACCACTTAGAAACTTGAAGTGGAAGCTGGGCATTGGTGACTCATGCCTGTCATCCTAGCTACTCAGGATCCTGAGAGCTGAGAATCACAGTCCAAAGCCAGCCTGGGCAGGAGATTCCTTGAGATGCTTATCTCCAGTGAACCACCAGAAAGCCTGAAGGGGCACTGTAGCTCAAGTGGTAGAGTGCTAGACTTGAGGACCCAGTCCCAGACTTCAACTCCTCCAACTACAAGGAGAGAAAGAAAGAAACCTGAAGTGGAGTGCTGGGGATGTTTCTTAGGGATAGAGTGCTTTGCATGTATGAAACCCTGCGTTTGAATCCTCAGTACTACATCCCTAGAAAAAAAAAGCCTGAAGTGGTTCTGTGGCTCAAGTGGTAATGCACTATCCTTATACAGGAGAAACTCAGGTACAGAGCTGAGGTACTGAGTTCAAGCTCCAGGACTGGTGTTTACACACACACACACACACACACACACACACACACACACACACACACACACACACACACACACACACACAAAGATACCGTAAGTGAAGCTGTGACACTAAATGGTAAAGAAAAGAGCTTCTGCTCTGAGCTCATGGTCAGCACTCTGGCCCTGTGTTCAACCCCAAAATATAAACACCCAGAGCCCAACTAAGAGAGGGCAAAGGTTTCAAAACCTGATTAGTTTCACCAGCACTAGATGACAGGAAGCATTGTGATTTTGCACAAATGCTTAGAGTTAGCATCCGGAAAACTAGGGAGGCACCTTTGCCAATTAGGAATCTTTTCATTAGGTTCAGCTCGCTTGTTTTTTGCCAGAAGGACCCTTAAATTAATTGTAGCAGTTTGTTTCAACACTGGAACATAGTCTAACAAAGACAGGAAGAGTGCAGGGAACTTGGACTGCCCCGAGAGGCAGCACAAATGAAGGATTCCTGTCAAAACAAAGCACTAGGGAGAGAGATAGCTTGGGGTACAAATAGGCCTTTTCCTCCTGGCCTTCAGATTCTGCCCTCATCCTCATTCATTGCTCATCCTCAGTAATTGTTCCGGATGAATTGTTTGTTACACAGCTGTTCAAGAGTGAGGCCTTTTGTCTACCTGTTCCAACAATGAGGCAGACTTCCTCCAGCAGCCTGGGGTGCACAGAAGCCCTCAGGCTACTCTGGGAACAGTGAAGGGAGCCCCAGAACATGCACTGTCTTGAAAGCACTCCCTGTGCTGTGAAATCATTCCATTCAAACCTTTCTTCACAGCAACTCTAGATGGTCACTGATAGAAATACATGCATACATATACAGACACATAGAGTTACTGGCTCTATTTTTGTGGCAGGTCCTGAGGCTTGAACTGTGACCCCAGGCACTGTCCCTGAGTTCCTTTTTCTCAAGGAAGACCATATTGTGTCTTAACCCATGATTACCCTACGCTGGTTTGCAGCATTTACACCCACAGATGATCTAGTCATCCTAGGACCCCAGTTAAACTCCCAGCACTGGCAAAAATATAGATGAGGAAAAAACCAGCAAGTATTACACAACCGTTTTACCTTTGTTTCCTTTGCACTGTGACCACCATGGGTCTCAATGACTCAGCTTGAAAATTGTATGTGACCTTGCATGGCCAAAGGCTCACAGATTGTTGGTAAAGCCTAAGTCCCACCCAGATACCTATGCCGTGAGTTCTATCCTCGGACTGCCACCTACACACAGCTGAAGATCCTAGGAAACTCGTTCCTATCTATAGGAACATTAATAGAATATTTGACATGTACAAATTGAATTACTATTTATCTAGTCTTTCTAGTATAATATTGTACGCATAAATATATAAATATAAATAAAATAAAAAATGATATATAATTATGATTAATTAATGGAGGCATAATATTAGACCAAATAATTGGTAGTAATAGAATATATAATTGGTAGTAATAGAATATATAAAAATAAGATGTAGACATCACTTTATATAGAGTTATACACTAGATTCTACATAAATGTCTGTCTCTCTCTGTATACATTTATTTATAGATGTATATTCATATGTAAATACACACACTGCAATCTACATATCTATCTTTATATATATATTGGCCACTCCTAGGGCTTCATCTCAGGTCCTGAAATTTGCCTGAAAACTTCATTTGCATCAGACTGGTGTGCTAACATTGACCCATTCATGAAGTTGGCCTGCTA
Organism: Dipodomys merriami; assembly: GCF_024711535.1. Classification (NCBI taxonomy): domain Eukaryota; kingdom Metazoa; phylum Chordata; class Mammalia; order Rodentia; family Heteromyidae; genus Dipodomys; species Dipodomys merriami. Next base: position 414,694 of record NW_027206048.1, on the reverse strand, counting down.
GGTTTTGAGTTCAAATCACAGAACTGCCAAAAACTTAATCCTAGTGGAAGAAGCCAATTGTCCCACTTGTTTTCCTTATGGGTGTCAAAATTCCTGGGTCTCAGGAATGATGTATAATACATAGGCAAATTTATGTCCTATGTAATAGGATGTAAAAAATGTTATATGTGTAATCATACTCACTAAAATACATAAGAAATACATAAAAATAAAATAAAATGAATAACTACACTAACTGCAATATAACTAAACATGTGTATGCAAATATAAATCATGTATTTAAAATGTATATGAATATTATTTTTTGAGTGCTAAGACTTGAATTCAGGCCCTGGGAACAGGCCTGACTTTCTTGTCTTCCAGCATGGTGAGCTTCCCCTTCCCCGACAATGCTGCAGATTTTCCCAAAGTCTGAATTCAAATCCCAGGCCTGGCAGAAAAAATGGCGTGAATTCCAAGCTAAGAAGCCTCATTATTTTATAAATATTTTTAATGAATTTATTTATTTATTTATTTTTATTTTGTCAAGCACAGGGCTTGAACTCAGGTTGGGGCAACTCTGCCTCCACTTTGATCGCTCTAGGCTGGGGTGCAACCACTGGACCCACAGCTGAACCTGGGTTCCTGGGCCCCAAAGATTTACAGGAAAAAGATAAATAAAATGACACGGATAAAAATCTGGCAACTTGCAAATGGCTATCTGTTTTACATTTGTTTTTTTTTTTTTGCAAGGTGACCATCTTAGGTCTGAATAACATTGATGAAAAGTTTTGTAACCTGACATTGCTGAAGGCTGGTGGGCTACCAGGCAAGCCATAGGTCAACACAGCAACATAGGCCCTGTGGTCGAGGCCCGGTCCTGACCCCTACCAATGGTGGGAGATCCTAAGAGTCTCATTCCTATTCATAGGAATACTGATAGAAGATTATGAATGTCAAGATTAAATTAGTTGTTCCTGAATGATACTACTATAAAAGTAGTGATTTTAGGAGGCTGATGGATTTTAATGAATATTTTGACACATTAAAAGAATACTATTAATTACATGGATGCAATAGTTCTGTGACAGTGGTTGATTAAATTAATAATTGATTAAGAATGAACACATTAATACTAATGACATGGGGGCATAATAAATACCCAAGAATTGTTAAAAATGTAGTCTATATAACTGAAGAATATATAAACATCTCTGGTACTCTATAAAGATCTATATTTATTTGTGTACTACCATCCGCATGTCAATCTGTCTTATTTTGTCAACCCCTGGGGCTAGATCTCAGGTGCTGGTAACTGCTTGTCAGCTCCATATGGCCCAGGTTGGCCGTGCTGACACTCGCCCATTCATGAATTGGGCTTTGTAAGCTTTGAGTTCAGATGCCAGCACTCACAAAAATTGAATCGTGGAGTAAGAAGCACTGGTGACACATGTTTTCCTTTTCTGTGAGCGTCTGGGTGTCAGGTATGAAGTTTCATACATAGGCAAATCTATATCCCATGTAATAAATGTAATAAATATTCCATGTGTAATAACAGTCAATAAAATAAATGGTAAATAAATGAATAAAACTACAAATAAAATGCATAACTTCACTAAGCACAATATGGGGTCAACATACGGGGCTCATTCTCATTGGCTGGGAACTGCCTAGCAGCTGAATTGGCTAGAGGCTGCTGTGATGACAGTCACTCATTCATGAGCTGAGCCTTCTAGGCCCTGAGTTTAGATCCCAGCCCTGCCAAAAATGCAATCTTGGAGTAAGAAGTCAAGAGTGACACATATTTTCCTTTTCTATGAAATTTCTCTGTGTCAGGTAGGATGTATAATTCGTATGCAAATCTATATACTATGTAATAGAATGTCATAAAGGTAAAACTGTCATAGGTAGAAAAATGGTCACTACAATAAATGAAAAACAGATTGAATTAGTAGCGAATCATTCTGGGATAATATTAGACAAAATAATTATAGGACATGGATTAAGTTTAATTAATATATTATTAAGCATTAACAGAATGAAAAGTAAATGGAGACATAGTTAAATACCTAATAATTGGTAGTAACACATGATGCATAAATTAATTATAAATAGAGGTCTCATTCTATAAAATATGTAATTATATGTATGGATGTGTGTACATATATGATAAACAATAACAGTAAATTGAGTAATAATTAATGTTTTATTAATTGTTCAACTGGGATATATAATTAAATGGAGACATCATTTAATACCTAACATTGGTAGTACTATTAGCTATAATTTAATAATATGCATAAATCTCTCTATATATTTTTTTTTTGGGTCCAGTCGTGGGCCTGAAGTCTGGGCCTGGGCTCTGTCCTTCAGCTCTTCAGCTCAAGGCTAGCACTCTACCACTTGGGCCACAGCACCACTTCCGGCTTTTTTTTTCCTGCTTATGTGGTGCTGAGGAATTGAACTCAGGTCCTCATGCTTGCAAGGGAAGCACTCTATCACTGAGCCACCTTCCCAGCCCACATCTTTCTTTTTGTATATATAATATTTATATACAGCAATCTCTATTTATACCTCATGCACTCCTGGGACTCGGTGGTTGAGTGCTCGCCTAGTAAGCAGGAAGCCCTGGCTTCCATTCCTCAGTACCATATAAAAAGAAAAACCAGAAGTTCCGCTTTCTTTCAATCAATTGTGTACTAGCCTGGAGCACAAACGCTTGGGGAGAGTGGCTAAGCCCTTACTAAAGGCCCAGGACTGCTGCCAATCTGCAACTATAGAAGGTCAAGACTTCAAATACTTCATCACAGAGCAAGCTAGGAGTCTGGTGCTGACAGCTGCCACCTAACCTGACTTATCCAGATGTAAATCACTGCAACCCAGCTCCACCGAACCAGACGCTGATGGCTTACCTCAGTCATTCTAGCTGCTCACCTGCGTTAAAACCCAGCCCTAGCAGGAAGTCTGTGAGACTCTTCCAAGTGGTAGAGCTGTAGCCTTGAGCAAATGCTATTAGAACAGTATCCCATTTCAGTTCAAGCCCCATAGGTAACCTCCCCCCCAAAAAAACACTCCACTAAACCATTAGATGTGAACTTGTGTGGTTTGTGAAATGTTCCTCAAAGAATGGTGATACTGAAGAAAACACGTTGATTCTAATGACAGCTTGTGGAATACAGCTATGTGCTGAGTCCTTCATAAGGTGCTCTATGCTGAGTACTGCACAGGGTGCTATGTGCTGAGTCTTTCACAGGTTGCAGTGTGCTGAGTCCTGAATTGGGTTCTGGGTGCTGTGTCTTTTACATGATGCTGTGTATTGAGTCCTTCAAACAGTGTCATGTGCTATGTCCTTCACAGGGTGCATTCTTTCATCTGGTCCTTGTAAGAGCTCCACAACTGAGATGCTTAAGCAGATAAGAATATTGAGGCTCAGATATATCCCCATGGAAGGAAAAAAAATTAAATATAACTGAAGACTAGTGAGTTGTCTCCTGCAGACCATTGTTTTGTTTGTTTGTTTTTTCAGTCATGAACCTTGATCTCAGGACCTAGATTTTGACCCTTACCTCTTGGGCTCAAGGCTAGCACTCCACCACGTGGAGCCAAGGATCCCCTTGCAGCAGACTACCATGGCCTAGGGGTCGATAGATGAGGTTTGTCATCCTGCCTTCTCAGCAAGCTGAGATCTGAGGATCTGAGTTCTAAATTATCCCAGACACAAAAAGTCCCATGAGACTATTATCTCCAATTCACCACTAAGAAACATTAAGTGGAAGCTTGATGCTTGCAGCTCATGACTATCATCCTAGGTTCTCAGGAGGATGAGAACTAAGGATCATGGTTCAAAGCTAGCCTGGGCAGGAATGTCTTTGAGACACTTAGCTCCAATGGACCACCAGAAAACCTGAAGTGGTGCTGTGGCTCAAGAGATAGAGCACAAGACTTGAGCTGAAAAGCTCAGGGACAGCACCCAGTCCCAGACTTCAACTCCTACAACCAACAACATAAAAAAAAACCCAAAACCAGAAACAATCTAACAAACCTGAAGTACAGAGCTGGGAATGTGCCTTAGGGGTAGAATGCTTTGCATATATGAAACCCTGGGCTTGATTACTCAGGACAACATCACTAGAAAAAGCATCAAGTGGTTCTGTGGCTCAAGTGAGAGAAGGCTATCCTTGTACAACAGAAATTAGGTACAGTGCTGAGTTCAAGCTCCACGAGTGTATGCGCGCACACACATGGACATACACACACAGACACACAGACGCACACACACATACACACACACACACACACATAGACCAGAAGTGAAGTTGTGACACAAAATGGTAAAGCACTGGACTTCTCCACTGAACTTATGGTCAGCACCAAGGCCCTGTGTTCAACCTCCAAACCTAGCCATCCAAGGCCCAATTAAGAGAGGTCAAAGGTTTCAGAACCAGATGATCTTCACCAGCCCTAGATGACAGGAAGCTTTGTGATATCCAACATGTTCTTGGATTTCTCAAGCTTCCAGAAAACCAAGGAGAGGTATCATAGGCCCATTATCGCTGGCAATGAAACATTTCATTAAGTTCAGTGCCCTAGTTGTCTGCAAGAAGGACTTCTGAATTATATTGAGCACTGTATCTGAGCACTGGAATATAGTCTCACAAAGGCAGGATAAGTGCAGGGAACTTGGCCTGCCATGGGAGGTGGCACAAATGAAGGCTTCTTGTCAAAACAGAGCACTGGGAAGAGAGATAGCTTGGAGTACAAAGAGGCCTTTTTCTCCTGGCCTTCAGAGCACACACACACTTATCCTCACTAATTGGCCCAGATGTGGAGTTGTTACAAAGCTGTACAGGACTGAGGCCTTTTGTCTGCCTGTCCAGACAATGAGAGAGACTCCTTCCAGCAGGCCTGGGATGCAGAGAAACCCTCAGGCTACACTGGGAACAGTGAAGGGAGCCCTGGAACATACATTGTCATAAAAGTAGTCTCTGTGTTATGAAATCATTGTATTGAAAACAAATTTCCTAACTTGGTGCCATTCATCATATCTACTCTGGAGCTTTGCCTATAGGAATACATCCAGACATACACAAAGACATGGAGGTATAGGCTCTATTGGGGGCAGGCAGGTCCAGGAGTTGAACATTGAGCCTAGACATTGTCCCTGAGCTCCTTTTGCTCAAGGGTAGTGCATTAATCTTGAGTCACAGCTCACTTCTGGATTTTTCTGGGATCTCTTAGAAATAAAAGTGTCATTTCCTTTCCTATGCTGGCTGGATTCAAACTAATATTCTCTACATCTCAGCCTCCTAAGAAGCTGGGATTACACAGACACTGCCTTACTTTTCTTCTTCATTTTTTTAATCTGGACAATCTGACTTCTTAACAGGATCATTCCAATAGTTTGAATTTATGAGTAAACTACCCCAATATTCTTTATAGCTGCTTTCTCTGAGAAGGATTTTCTCTCCTCATCTTCTCTGGTCACAGATTTGAAGGCAAAAGTGAGAAATGAGTGTCACAGGATTTGGGAGCATATGTCCACAGGACATGCCATTTCCATCACTTAGCATTGAGCTGAATTGATGAGAGGACCAAAGCTGGAGTGATCTTCATACTGTCTGCATTGCTCCTTTTGCCTATAAAATGATCTAATAATTATGAGTGTTTTGTGTCTCCAACCTTAAGTATCTGGAGCATACTAGAAACAACTGCATGTTTCTGTTTTCTCTAGTACCTCCTGAGATTTAGATTAAGGGTTTGTATGGAGAGGCTCCTCGGTGAATCCCTGAGAAAAGCCACTGGAAACCCACTCAGGAGATCACCATCCAAAGGCAGCCCAACCAGGAAAGTCTGTGAGACTCTTATCTCCAATAAACCACCAGAAAACCAGAAGTGGAGCAGTGGCCCAGAGGGTAGAGCTCAAGCTTTAAGAGAACAAGCTGAGTGGGAGATACAGTCCCAGACCAGGCAGGAAAGACTGGGAGGTGCTTATGTCCAATTAACAACCAGATGGCTGGAGCTGTGGTGGTGGTAGAGCCACAGCCTTGAGCAAAACAGCTCAGGAACGCATCATGCCCTGAGTTTAAGCCCTGGGATGGCCAAAAAGAAAATTCAAAAAGAGGAGGCCAAGTTTATGAATCAGTGCCCTACCTACTTATGTGTGTAAATTACCTCCCTGAATGCAAACAGAGCACATGTAATGCTTCTGCTTTTATTTACTGATTTATTTTTCAGATATGTTCATTTTGCATACTACATCATTCTCTTCACTTCAGGCCTATCGCTTTTCTTTTCTGGGGTTCCTGGCCTGTGTCTTTATATGATGCATACTTAAGCTTTTAGCAGCCTTTATTTACATTTTATTGTGAGGCCAATGCATGAATGGCCACAAATGAGGCAGGGAAATAGAAGACCAGGTTTCATAGTAGTAACCGGCATTCAGAAAATTAAACGTAAAATTAAACGTGAAATGGAAGCATGCTTAAGTAAAAACTACCATTAAGAAAAGATGAGGGGACTGGGAATGTGGATTAGTGAGAGAGTGCCTAGCATGCAAGAAGCCCTGGGTTTGATTTCTCAACAGCACATACACAGAAAAAGCCAGAATTGATGCTGTGGCTCAAGTAGTAGAGTGCTATAGACAGTGCCCAGGCCTTGAGTTCAACCCAAGAACTGGCAAAAAGATACCTAGCTGGCTAGGTAGGTAGGTAGGTAGATATGGAGATTGATGATAGATTGATAGATAGATAGTGTAAGGTCCATTCCTGGACGACGAACAGACCTCGCCCAGTACCTGCGTTACCTAGGCAACTGGGACACCTGGAAGAGGTCACATCTGAATTTGATGTGGCCACACCTTTCCCCACCCATACCCTACATAAGGGCTAGCCCAGGGCCAGACTCTCCCTTTTTTTCTCTCTGTTCGTTTCTAGCTCTTGCTGCTCTTTTCTTGCTCTCTTGCTCTCTCTCTTTCCCAGCCACGTGGAGTGCCAACCTTGCCTGGTCCCAGCAGGTCTACCCCTTACCTGAATACCACGTGAGTGCTACTGTTCTTACCCCTCTCTCTGCTCTTTTCTCTCTCTTTCCTCTCTTCCCAGCTCTCTCTCATTCCCAGGCCTTTCCCAGCCACGTGGAGTGCCACCCTTGCCTGGTCCAAGCAGGTCTACTGAATAAACCTACCCCTTACCTGAATACCACATGCATGCTGGTGCTGTTCTTACTCGGCTACCTCTTTTTAAAAACCTAACATAAAGATAGATAGATAGATAGATAGATAGATAGATAGATAGATAGATAGATAGATAGATAGATAGATAGATAGATAGATAGATAGATAGATAGATAGATAGATAGATAGATAGATAGATAGATAGATGATAAATGAAGCTGGTCTTGGTCGTTAGAAGGAAAGAAGGCAACAATTCTGTCGTGAGGCCTTCTACAGTGTGCCAGGACACCAGCATCACCTTCAAACAACCACAGAGCAAGAAGACTGTCTCTGTCCCACTTCTCAGGCAGCCGAAGGCCCCAGAGCCAAGCGGGCACAGCCAGGTTCTAACTCAGGTGCTTGGAGACAGTAGAGAAAGGGCCCTGCCTCTCCTTGGACTGGGGATTTGAATTAATGATGTGGAGAATGAAGGAAGGAGAATGGACTGGAAGAGGTAGAAGAAGGGCCTTCAAATCTGACAGATGGAGAGTCAAAAACTCACTCCCTAAGACCAGAGAGCATGTTTTTTTTTTTTACTCTGTTCCTGCCCTCTCCCCCACTAAACTGGCTCACTATTATGAACTTAATGATAGCTTGAAGCTCGTTTCACCTGAGAGAGGAAGGTTAATTAGTTGTTGTTTGAAGAGGATGAGAAAAGCCTGACCCTGGTGTAAGTCTACAAATATTTCAGGTTTCCCCCCATTTCTGGCTGTGCCTGGAATGAATGAAGTCGTTTTGCAGCTCACTTCCCTGTTGAGTGTGTACATTCTGCCTCCTAATCCTGCAGTCCTAGGTCTCTTCACCTAGTCCAGCTTTTAAAACTGTTTTCTGTCCTTCAAATATAGCGTTTCATTGGAGTTCTTCCTGCCAACAGGGCTAAGGCTTGGATCCTGAGAACTTCATTTGAACCCAGGATGGGTCAATGATGTTTCTTTCTTGCTTCTATAGCTCAAGAATTCTAAGAATATTTAGAGTGTGAGTAACTTCTCATCACCAAGCGAAACAGAGGAAGCTCTTGAACATCTAACCTTTCAGAAGAGGAAGTCAGAGTGTCATAGACTTTCCTGCTCTGGCTAGCTTCAGCCTGTGATACTGAGACCTCAGCCTCCTATGCTAGGGTGATGGGCGTGAGCTACTGGTGCTCTGCTAGCTTCAGAACTGTAATGAAATTGACAATACAAGTCAACTGCTTATCACAAAGGGCTTGGGGATCATATTAATCCCTTCAATATTGGACCTTTCAGAACCCTGTAGTATGCAAAGTTATAATGCTAGAGTCAGAGAGGCTGGGTATATGGATGTGGACACTTGAGCCTTGAGCTCTGACTCCAATTCTAGTGTACATCTGTGTTCATTTTCCACAGAATGTTCTCATAATTAGAAAGTAGGAAAAGTACTTTAATTAATCCTCACTTTTTTTCCAGTTGTGTGTCTTGTATCAAGCCTGGGCACTGTCCCTGAGCACTTCAGTTCAAGGTGAACACTCTACCACTTGAGCCACAATGCCATGTGAGGTATTTTGGTGGTTCATTGGAGATAAGAGTCTAACAGGCTTTCCTTGCATAGGCTGTCTTTGAACTGTGGTGTTCAAATCTCAGCCTCCTGAGTAGCTAGGTTTCCAGGAGTGAGCCATTGGCATCTGGCCTACTGTTTTTGACAGTCCTGGGGCTTGAACTTAGGGCCTGGGTACTGTCTCTGAGATTCTTTTTCTCAAGCCTAGCACTATAGCACTTGAGCCACTCCACAGTTTCTGGCTTTTTCTGAGTATGTGGCTCTGAGAATTCAAACCTTGGCATTCATGCATGCTGAGTGAGCTCTTTACCACTAAGCCATATTTTAACCCCACCCTTGCAATTTTATCCCTCAATTTGCCTATCCTCAAGAAAAGGCTTCTGAGTATAAGTCATGTAAAGAAATCCGTATAGGAAGATGGCCATAGATAAATAAGACAAGGCTCATACTGGGAACAGATTCTAAACATGTTAAGACTGTGACAAATACCTCCATTTAATTATGTATTATGTTTCAACACTTAATGTAGTATTAATGAAAAATGAGTCAATGTCCTAATTTATTTTGTATATTTTTATAATACATGTACAACATGTAAAAATATGTGTATAATAACACTAAATACAATAAACAATAAATGAATCAAATAATAAATACAAAATCAATAATAAAAATAATAATATGTAATAAACATACATATGTAAGTATATATCATATATTACACATGTATGGAAGTATTTTTTCCATTGCAGCGTCTTCATTTAGTTCCTGGGAACTCTAGCCTGAATTTCTTTTCCTCAAGTTCAGTGAGCTTCACCTTCACCCTTGTTGCAAAAGAGTTACTGGGCGATGCAATCAAATCCTAGCAATGGCAGAAATACTGGCCCAGTTCCAAGACAGTGACTTGATTTATTTTAATGGAAGCAGTTATGTTTATTCAGTTTCATACTGAGCATTAAAAGCAAAGCAGTGTAGAATTTTGTACAGCTATTTAGACATCCTTCCCTTACCCCCCAAATGCTTCTCTGATCATTACATTGTTTCTTTTTTTTGCACGTTTTTAATTGTAAAAATGTTGTACTGAGAGTTACAGTTACATGAACAAGGTAATGAGTACATTTCCTATTGAGCATTGTTGCCTTCTCCTTTGTTTTCCCCCTACCATCCCTTCCCTCTAATATGGACAACTGCTCCCCCGCCACGGTCAGTGACAATTTTTTATTTTTGGCTTGGCATGGGGTTTGAACTCAAGTATTGGCAACTCTGAACCTTCCCTCACATTGCTACAGATATACCAAGACCCTGAGTTCAAATCCAAGGCTAGGAAAGAAAACTAGCAGATATTTCAAACCAGGGAGATTTATTTTTTTATTTAGTTAAATAATTAATTAATTTTGTATTTATTGTTTTTATTTTTGACAACCATGGGGCTTGAACTCTGGTCGTGGAAACCCTGTCGCAGCTGTGATCACCCTAGGCTGAGGTGTAGCTTCTAGACCCATAGTCGATCCTGGGATCCTAGGACCAGAGGGCTTACAGGACAAAAAAAAAGTGGGACAGCACAAAAAGTCACAAGCTGCAGAAAGCTGGGGGTTTTACGTTTTTTTCTTTGCATGGTGATAATCCTGGGTCTGCAATGACTCGGTTGCAAAGTGGACCTGACCTGCCATTGATGAAGGCTGGTGGACTATCAGGAAAGCTATAGGCCGACCTGTCAACATAGGCCTCATTTTCAAATCCCAGTCCCGACACCTACCAATGGCAGGAGATCACAAGAGACTGGATTGAAAGAGTAGTTTGTGCATCAGTCAAGTCTAAAATTGGATGCAATAATCCTAGGATGCTGATGGATCTTTTTTTGGAAGGTAGGAGGTCATGGGGCCTGAAATCTGGGTCTGGGCACTGTCCTTCAGCTCTTCAGCTCAAGGCTAGTGCTCTACCACTTGTGCCACAGTGCCACTTCCAGCTTTTTTCTTTTATCTGCTTATGTGGTGCTGAGGAATCAAACTCAGGCCTCATGCATGCAAGGCAAACGCTCTACCCTGAGCCACTTTCCCAGCCCCCAATTGATCTTAATTAATAGTTTATTAAGCATGGAAAGAATAATATTCCTTCAATGGCAGTATAATAAATACCAAAGATTTGGTCGGAATGTAGTAAGGGTCATTCAGTAATAGATAGACAGCTCTGGCACTCTTTACCAATATATATTTATTTGTATACCACCATCTGGTGATCCATGTACCGCTGTTTTGGCCAAACATGGGACTCGAGCTCAGTATGTGGGAACCACCTGAAAGCTTCATTGTCTAGAGGCTGCCGTGCTCACATTCACCCATTCATGAATTGGGTCTGCTAGGCCCTGACTTCAGATCCCAGCACTGCCAAAGATTTAATCTTGGAGTAAGAAGCTGAGTGTGACAAATGTTTTCCTTTTCTGGGAGAGTCCTGGGTGTCAGGCGTGATGGAGACCACATCTGCAAATGTAGATGCTATGTGATAGGATGTAAACAATGTAATAAATGGTATAGGTGTCATCAGAGTCAATAAAATATATGGAAAATAAATGAATAAAACAAAAAAAATACAATGAATAACCACACCAAACATAACATAGAATGAACATCTGTATGGAAGTTCAATCCTATCTTTAAAATGTATATAAGGAGTACGTTTTCCATGGCTGGGGCCTGAATTCAGGCTTAGGGAACAGGCCTGACTTTCTGGTCTTCAAGCACACGGAGCTTCCCGTTTCCCCACAGTGCAACAGAGTTACCCAGACCCCAAGTTCAAATCACAGGTCTTGCAGACAAAAAATGTCACACATTCCAAGCCAGGGAGCTTCATTAGCATTTTTAATATTTTTTTTAAAATTCACTTTGCCTTTATTTGATACATTTTGATTTTAAAACATGAGAGTTTTTTCAAAAAAGGGGTTTAAACTTTTACATTTTAGCATAGCACATTGGTGTTTCTATTTTGGCCATCTGCCATGAAGAGTGAGAATGAAAATAAGGACATCATTTCTCTCTAGAAGGTTGAGACAGTTGATGTTATTTCTTTTTTTGAGGGGGGGAGTTGGTCCTGGGGCTTGAACTCTGGGCTTGGGCACTGTCCCTACGCTCTTCTGTTCAAGGCGAGTACTCTACCTTTTGAGCCACAGCACCACTTCCAGTTTTCTAGTGGTTTATTGGAGATAAGAGCCTCATGGACTTTCTTGCCTGGGCTGGCTTTTAACCGTGACTCTCAGATCTTAGCCTCCTGAGTAGCTAGGATTACAGGCCTGAGTCATCAGCACCTGGCAATTGATGTTGTTTCTATTTAAAGTTATTTCTGTAATTATAAACTGTCTGCAATTGTGTTGTGTGAGTTTTCCTCAGTGCCTACCATGAAATACACTAGGGGTGTCATACCACAAAAGGTTGGGTTTGTGAATAAAATCTCATTTCTGTGAAGAGAGTAGGTACTTGTAAGCATTTTGGGAATAAACTGGATTGTAAAATGAAAAACAAAAACATTGGGACTTTGATGTAGCCCAGCAGTGGAGTAGTTGCCTAAAGAGCATAAGACCCTGGAAGAAAAGTTTCTTAACCTTAGAATGTTAGAAGTTTGTATGAACAAACTTCTTTCTTCGGCTTGGGCATTATTCCTGTGCTCTTCAGATCAAGGAGTGCACTCTACCGCTTGAGCCATAGCGCCACTTCCAGTTTTCTAGTGGTTTAATGGAGATAAGGGTTTCACAGCCTTTCCTGCCAGATCAGGCCTTGAACCACCATCCTCAGATCTCTGCCTCCTGAATAACTAGGATCATAGGGATGGGCCTCCAACGCCTAGCACATGAACAAACGTCTTAAAGATTGATTCTGAAGAAGGAAACTTGGAATATAATTTTAGTACAAATAATTTATAATGCCATGATTAAGACACTAATTCAGAAGTATTTATTCATTGGCTGGTTTCTTAGTTTATTCACATATATATACACATTATTTATATATATATACACATAATATATACATTATTAACAAATACATATATATTACTAAAAACATAGCTTTGAAGTGTACCTAAGAACATATGTGCTCATGTAAAGTTATTCAACTGCACAAGTTGATTTTTTTTTTCACTTTGGTTGGTACCCTAAATTAGGTGGGATTTGTGTACTGTTGATTGTTCTCTGTTTTTGGAGGAGTTTTCTCCCCTTTATGCCCCAAACCCCCTTTCCCTGCATTTGAACTCAGCTTGCTCTTTCTTGGCTTGGTTTTTCACAGCTGATTTTCTACCAATTCAGCCATCCCTGTAGCCTGGTTTTTGGCAATTTATTTGGACACGATATCTCTCAGGCTTTTCTGCTTGGATTGGCTTTAAAACTTAATCTTCCACTTCTCACCTCTGAGTAGCTGGGATTACAGATGTGAGCCACTGGGGTACCTGTAAGGTCCGCTCCTGGATGTCGAGCAGACTCCACCCTCCTCGCAGCAAAGTCTCCACCCAGTACCTGCGTTACCTAGGCAACTGGGACACCTGGAAGAGGTCACATCTGCATCCGCTGAGGTCACATCTGAATTTGATGTGGCCACACCTTTCCCCACCCATACCCTACATAAGGGCTAGCTCAGGCCCAGACTCTCCCTCTTTTTCTCTCTCTGTTCGTTTCTAGCTCTTGCTGCTCTTTTCTTGCTCTCTTGCTCTCTCTCTTTCCCAGCCACGTGGAGTGCCAACCTTGCCTGGTCCCAGCAGGTCTACCCCTTACCTGAATACCACGTGAGTGCTACTGTTCTTACCCCTCTCTCTGCTCTTTTCTCTCTCTTTCCTCTCTTCCCAGCTCTCTCTCATTCCCAGGCCTTTCCCAGCCACATGGAGTGCCAACCTTGCCTGGTCCCAGCAGGTCTACTGAATAAACCTACCCCTTATCTGAATACCACGTGCATGCTGGTGCGGTTCTTACTCGGTTACCTCGTTAGGTTTTTAAAAAGAGGTAACCGAGTAAGAACCGCACCAGCACGCACGTGGTATTTAGGTAAGGGGTAGGTTTATTCAGTAGACCTGCTGGGACCAGGCAAGGTTGGCACTCCACGTGGCTGGGAAAGGCCTGGGAATGAGAGAGAGCTGGGAAGAGAGGAAAGAGAGAGAAAAGAGCAGAGAGAGGGGTAAGAACAGTAGCACTCACGTGGTATTCAGGTAAGGGGTAGACCTGCTGGGACCAGGCAAGGTTGGCACTCCACGTGGCTGGGAAAGAGAGAGAGCAAGAGAGCAAGAAAAGAGCAGCAAGAGCTAGAAACGAACAGAGAGAAAAAAGAGGGCAGCAAGAGAAGAGCAGCAAGAGCTAGAAACGAACAGAGAGAGAAAAAAGGGGGCAGCAAGAGAAGAGCAGCAAGAGCTAGAAACGAACAGAGAGAGAAAAAAAGGGGGCAGCAAGAGAAGAGCAGCAAGAGCTAGAAACGAACAGAGAGAGAAAAAAAAGGGGGCAGCAAGAGGAGAGCAGCAAGAGCTAGAAACGAACAGAGAGAGAAAAAAAGAGAGAGAGTCTGGGCCTGGGCTAGCCCTTATGTAGGGTATGGGCGGGGAAAGGTGTGGCCACATCAAATTCAGATGTGACATCAGCAGATGCAGATGTGACCTCTTCCAGGTGTCCCAGTTGCCTAGGTAACGCAGGTACTGGGTGGAGACTTTGCTTCGAGGAGGGTGGAGTCTGCTCGCCATCCAGGAGCGGACCTTACATTCCAGCCTTTTAATAATCATGAAATAGGGCGAGGATTCTCTCTGGCTACTTCCTGCTGACAAGGGGCGTCGACAATAGGGGTAAAAGGCTGGAATTTGGTCTCTTCCCAGAGAAGGCAGTGAACAGCAGCTGTCCCTTGGTTGCGTGAGTCCTTAGATGAAATCTGGAGAAGTCTCATGAGCATTGAGGGGCTGGAAAAAAAATACTAGAGAGCAAATAAATGGCAAGAGGAAGGACTTGGGGCTGAAAATGTTGTTAGAAATGACCCTAGTTACTTCTGACATCTGGCGACTAGGTAGAGAAGTCAGGTGACAAAGGCAAGAATATAAATTCCTGTTCAGTTAATAGGTAGACAGGTATAGACATTGGATGGGCAGGCTTCTTACTTCTACTGACCTCCCAGCTCAGGTTAATTTTGAAAGGGCAGGCACAAAGTAGCTGATGTGACATCATCTCCTCTTACTCCTTTCCACGTTCCCTTGTTCCCTAGACTGGCTGAGTCTAGGTGCTCGTTGCTGGGATGGCTTGTCCCAGTTGGTATTCAAGATTTGAACTCAAGGCCTGGGCACTGTCCCTGAGCGCTTCCGCTCAAGGCTAGCACTGAACCACTTTGAGTTATAGTACCACTAGTATTTAAGGAGGTTTGAACTCAAGGCCTGGGCACTGTCCCTGAGCACTTCTGCTCAAGGCTAGCACTCTACCACACTGAGTTATAGTACCACTTGCAGAGTTTAGCTGGGAGACGGAGTCTTAAGGATTTTTTAGCCCGAGCTGGCTTTGAACTGAAATCTTTGCCACAAAAGCCCTTTATTATCTTCAATTAAAGCAACAAGGAGATCAAGTAGAATAAGTAGAGCTTACCTGGTTCTTATCAAGAATTGCCAACAAATATTCTGAAATGACAAAACTCATCAGATGTGATGAAAATTTTAGCATAGATATGCCCAGTATTTTAGAACCATGTAGTCAGTAGTAGAATACACAACACAAAACAAAAAAGGCAAAACTCAATCCTCAGAGCAAACAGGGAAGAACAAAAAAAAAAAAAGAAAAATGAGGGAAAAAAACAGAGAAATCCCAGCTATCCTGACTTTAAGCCTTTATCCGAGTCACGGCACCATTTATGTTAGGTTTTTAAAAAGAGGTATCCGAGTAAGAACCGCACCAGCATGCACGTGGTATTCAGATAAGGGGTAGGTTTATTCAGTAGACCTGCTGGGACCAGGCAAGGTTGGCACTCCACGTGGCTGGGAAAGGCCTGGGAATGAGAGAGAGCTGGGAAGAGAGGAAAGAGAGAGAAAAGAGCAGAGAGAGGGGTAAGAACAGTAGCACTCACGTGGTATTCAGGTAAGGTTGGCACTCCACGTGGCTGGGAAAGAGAGAGAGCAAGAGAGCAAGAAAAGAGCAGCAAGAGCTAGAAACGAACAGAGAGAGAAAAAGAGGGAGAGTCTGGGCCTGAGCTAGCCCTTATGTAGGGTATGGGTGGGGAAAGGTGTGGCCACATCAAATTCAGATGTGACCTCAGCGGATGCAGATGTGACCTCTTCCAGGTGTCCCAGTTGCCTAGGTAACGCAGGTACTGGGTGGAGACTTTGCTGCGAGGAGGGTGGAGTCTGCTCGACATCCAGGAGCGGACCTTACAGTACCTAGGGATAAATTAGACTTTGGTTGGTGTATTCATTCTGTTTTTCTATGCATGGGATGATCTACTATAGAATTTCTGTGAATGTCCTGCGTCTGAAGTAAGATATATAATGCATATGTAAATCTGTATAGTTCTCAGAAGATGTAATCAATTTAATACATAAGTATAATAATAGTCAATAAAATAATGAATGAATGAATAATACAAAAAGTAAAATAAATACACTCAATGCAATATGCAATAAACACATGTAGATATTAATCATTATTTGAAATGTGGATGAATATTACTTTAACACGGCTGGGGATTGAATTCAGGCCTAGGGAACAGGCCTTGTCTTCAAAGCAGGTAAGTTTCTCTGTCCCCAACAGTGCATTAGAGTTACCCAGGCTCCGAGTTTAATTCCCAGGCATGACAGAAAAAAAAAAAAAAAGGCATGAATTCCAAGCCAGGGAGCTTCATTAGTTTTATATATGTATACATATACATATATATATATACATATATATGTATGTATGTATGTATATACATTATATATTGTTCATGGGACTTGAACTCTGGCCTTGGGAGCTGTCCTTGGGCTCTTCAGCTCAAGGAGAGCACTCTACCACTTGAACCACAGTGCTACTTTGCTACTTCCCGTTTTCTAGTGGTTTAGTGGAGATAAGAGTCTCAAGGACTTTCCTGCTCCGACTGGCTTTGAACCGCGATTTTCATATGTCAGCCTCCTGAGTAGCTAAGGTTACAGGCATGAGCCTTTGGTGCCCAACTATTTTTAATATTTTTAAATTATTTTATTTATTTATTTATTTATTTATTTATTTATTTATTTATTGCCAAGCACGGGGATTGAACTCAGGTCGTGGCAACTCTGCCTCAGCTAATATCACCCTAGGCTGGGAAGGTGGAGTCTCTGGACCCATAGCCCATCCTGGGATCCCAGGCCTCGGGGACTGACAGGAAAACAAAATGAAAATGGCACTGAAAAAAAATTACAAACTGTGGATGGATGGTGGTTTCTTGATTTTCCTTACTTGCATTGTGACCATTCTGGGCCCAAATGACAAGGCTGCAACCTGTAGGTCACCTAGCATTGCTGAAGGCTGGCAGGCTGGTAGCGAAGTCATAGGCCAACCTGGACACCTAGGCCCTGAGTTTGAATCCCGGTCATGCCAGTATAGAGGTCTGGAGAGCCTAAGAAACTATTGTCTGTCCCTAGGAACACCAGAGGTATGTGATCAATGTTATGGCTGGATGAGTAGTTCATCTATAAGTCTAGCATAAAATTAGACCTAATAATCACAGGACACAAATTGATTTTAATTCATAGTTATTATGCATTAAAAGAATACTATTCATTAAATGGAGTCCTCACTAAAGACTGAGAATCCCTAAGAACACAGTATATGTCATTTAATACCAGATAGACATCACTGGCAGTATCTGTCCCGACCCGCAGGACTTCAACGAGGGTGGTGAACCTAAGCGAGAAGGAATGAAGGGACAAGAGACACGAAGAAGGACAGCAAGACAAGGATTCTGATCAAGCTGCCAAATTTTATTTTTCACACAGGGGTATTTATATGCTTAGAATAAGGAAGCTTTTTCATTGGGCATAGCAGCTGCAGGATGCTTGCTTAGGGCAATGTGAAAAGGTGGTCAATAGCAGCTACCTGGTCTTTGTTTGGGGCAGGATGCAAAGACCAGATTCTGTAAATAGCCTTAAGAGATGTTCCAGCGAGATAGTCAAGCTTATCATGCAGATAGACTCCCTGCAGGGCTCTCGACATCTCCCCCTTTCTTATTTAGAAAATTGACCATCAATTGTTGGCTGCTCTTTTTGAGGGAGTGACAGAGGCTCTGTTCCTCTAAGGGGCCAGGGTTTTTCTCCACTCCCAAGCGAGCATCCTCACTCAGGGAGGGGAATTTTACAGGCCTTGGCTTGTTTTTTGAGGAGACGGCTTGTGGGTATGCATGCCAACTGTCATGCACCAGAGCTTGCCACTCAGGGGTCTTGGGTTTTGGGATCTCACGGATCCATCCCCCTGCAGTCTTACCTGCACCCATGATTTGAGCATTTTTTCTTCCTCCCATAGGTGCATCCTCCCCCAAGCGGAGGGGCCTACAGGAGGAGGGGTGAACCTATCCCTTATGGCAATAGGTCTTGCCCGTTGAATGGTCAGGAGGTATGAATAAGGAGAGTTTTCTAAATAAGAAAAGAAAGGGGGGCTGTTTCCCACTGGAACAAGCTCATGGCAAAACACTAATTAAAAGCCTGGGGTAAATCCTAGATCTCAATGCCATGGTCTGCCACATCAAGGCGATGGTGATGAACCTGTATGGGCTTAGAAGCCAAGAGATTAATCTGTTATTTAATAAATTCAAACAGGATGGTCCATGTCTGGAGTTCTAGCTGCATCTGCAAGAGAAAAGGAATCATCCTCAGGGGGAAGGTTTTCCCTGGGTTGTGGTAAGCCATTAACCTGTTTTCAAGCGTTCTGGCAGCAACCTTGGGGCTGCTTGTTCTTGACAAAGACAAAGAGTGGCAGGGAGTGGTCTACCTGTAGCTTGGGAGGGAATTGCCCCTTGTCTTTGTTTGCTGAAGGGACATTCATGTGCAAAGTGACCAGGTTGTTTACAATTAAAGCAAGTAAGCAAGCAAGCCCGGGACTGAACTTTGAAATGCCTTGGTAAAAGCAGCGCCTATGATGTGAGCAGTCCCTACTCCAGCACAAAGACAAACTCAGAGAGGTCACCCTTGTTTTTATGTGGCAGGAGGACATCTTGACATGCCGGGTTAGCATTTTCAAAGGCAAGATGTTTAACAAAGGCACTTTCATTTTCACTAGGCCCAAGAAGCCTTTCTGCAGCCAAGTTAAGCCGTGAGACAAAGTCACTGTAGGGTTCCTCTGGCCCCTGTCTAACCTTTGCCAGGGAAGTAGTAGCCGATCCCTTTTGAGGGAGACGCTTCCAAGCATAAAGGCCAGCGTTTTGAATTTGTGCCAAAAGTCCGGTAGGAAAGCACGCCTGTTTAGCATTGGTATCAAAGGGCACATTAACCAAAAGTTTAGTATAGGTCCAGGTTTCTGAAGATGTTTTAGCCAAATTTTTTTGTGCGGTCTCTCTACATTGTTCCTTAAAGTCCGCATTCCAGAAAACAAAATCACCCCCACTAAGGGTGGCGCGGGCCAGAAACTTCCAATCATTAGGGGTGAGCCAGCGCGCACTTTGGTTTTCTAATAAGGCTAACGTATAAGGGGCAGTCGGGCCATACCGGAGGCTAAGCCTCTTATACTCTTGTTGGCCTTTTCCCTGGGTGGGTTGTTCCTCTTCATCCCCAGTATCCTGTTCCTCATCCTCTTTTTCCTCCTCTTCTGATTCGTCCTCCTCACCCTCTGAGGTCCTATCTGTCTGGCTCCGAGTTACTGGAAAGGCGAGAACTGATTGATGGCCTGATCTAACCTTAATTTTATCAGGCTGTTTTGGCGTATCGGCCAAGGCCAGTGTGTGGAGTTCATAATCAAGGGACCGCAGTTCTTTTAAAAGTTGAAGGTGTTCTCGCCTATGTTGAAGAGTCTCGCATAAAGGTGCCAGGTTAGGTAAAGGGGGGGGAGAAAAAACATCTGGATCTGGAGGGGCAGTGGGCCCTTGAAAGGCCGGGTCACAAAAGGGAGGGGGTGCATAGGAGGAATGCGGAATATTTGAGATAGAGGGTTTAGTCTGAGGTAGGGGGTGACTGAGTAAGGGGGGCCAATCAGGCTGATGATATTGGGCCGCCTCCTCTTCCAGGGTGGCCTCTTCCTCAGGATTTCAATTATTCTGAGGGGAATGGGCAGTCTGGGGTACAGGATAATAATATTCATCTACCTTTTGAGAAGGAGTTTCAAGATCTAATACAACCAATGGGCAAGCCGCGGGGGGCGGAGAGGCCTGTTGGAGAACCTCCTCTCCCATTTTTATAAGTTTTAAAATTCCACTATCAAACAGAGAACATTTTAAAACTTCATTAATCAAATTCCAATAGGAAAAGGCGGTAACAGGAACCTTTTCCGGACCAAAGTTTTCATAATAATCTTTTAAACAATCTCCTACTCTTTGCCATCTTTTTGCATCTATGATTCCTACAAGTCCTCTATGAATGAGAAAAATAATTCTAAATCCTTTTTCTTAACCCGCGTTCCCCGTGTCTTGAAGGCCTCCCTGAGGTCTGACAGAAATAGATCATGTGACGACATTGCTTGTCCCATGGTGGGTCATTCACCTTGCGTCGTCCCCACTCTCCTCCTGGATCTGTCTCTCGGTGGGGTCTGTTGAGGCGATCTCTCGATCTCGGACTGTACTTGGCCAAGTTTTCCCGGAGGACGGCGTTCCTTTCTTAGTCAGAGGCTCAAGCCCCACGTTGGGCACCAGTTGTCCTGACCCGCAGGACTTCAACCAGGGCAGTGAACCTAAGCGAGAAGGAAAGAAGGGACAAGAGACACGAAGAAGGACAGCAAGACAAGGATTCTGATCAAGCTGCCAAATTTTATTTTTCACACAGGGGTATTTATATGCTTAGAATAAGGAAGCTTTTTCATTGGGCATAGCAGCTGCAGGATGCTTGCTTAGGGCAATGTGAAAAGGTGGTCAATAGCAGCTACCTGGTCTTTGTTTGGGGCAGGATGCAAAGACCAGATTCTGTAAATAGCCTTGAGAGATGTTCCAGCGAGATAGTCAAGCTTATCATGCAGATAGACTCCCTGCAGGGCTCTCGACAGTATCTAAATACCTAAATATATATTTATCTGTATACCACTGTCTGCATAGAAAGGTATTGCTGTTTTGGCCAAACCTATGTCTCCATCCCAGGTCCTGGGACCCACTTGGCAGCTGAATGGTCTGGAGGCTGCTGTGCTGACCCTCACCCATTCATGAATTGAGCCTCGTTGGTCCTCAGTTCAGGTCCCAGCATTGCCAAAAATTTCATTTTGCAGTAAGATTCCAAGTGTGACACCTGTTTTCCTTTTCTGTGCAAATGCTGGGTGTCAGGTATGATGTATATAGTATGTCTGCAAAGCTACGTGCTACAGAATAGATTGGAATAAATGTAATAAATATTATAGGTGTACTCAGGATCAATAAAATAATTGGTAAATACGTAAATAAATACTAAAATATAATTAAACACTTCAACAAACACGATATGGACTGAACATATGGATGTTAGTATAAATCATATACTAAAAATTACTATAAATGTTATGTTCTCCAGGATTGGGGCTAGAATTCAGGCCTAGAGAACTGTCCTGAATTTCTTATCTTCTAGGAGGGTAAACTTCCCCTTTCCCCACAGTGCTCCAGATTAACTCAGACTCTGAGTTCAAATCTCAGGCCTAGCAGAAAAAAAAGGGGGGGGGGCACAAATTCCATGCCAGGGAGCTTCATTAGTCCTTTTACTATTTTTAGGTTTATTTATTTATTTATTCATTCACTCATTTATTTATTTATTTATTTATTTGCCAATCACAGGGCTTGAACTCAGGTCGTGGAAACTCTGCCTCAGCTAACATCACCCTAGGCTGGGATGGTGCAACCTCTGGACCCACAGCCCATCCTGGGATCCTAGGCCTCGGGGCCTGACAGGAAATCAAAATGAAAATGGCATTGAAAAAAAAAACTGTGAACTGCAGATGGTCAGTAGTTTCTCAGGTTTCCCTTCCTTTCATTGTGACCATTCCCGTGTCCAAGTGACACGGCTGCAACCTGTAGTTCACCTGGCATTGCTGAAGGCTGTCAGGCTGTCAGCGAAGCCATAGGCCAACCTGGACACCTAGGCCCTGAGTTTGAATCCCGGTTATGCCACTTACAAAGGGCTGGAGAGCCTACAAAATTATTGCCTGTCCCTAGGAACACCAGAGGAATGTGATCAATGTCATGGTTGGATGAGTAGTTCATGAATCAGTCTAGCATGAAATTAGACCCAATAATCACAGGACACAGATTGATTAAAATTCATAGTTTATTTTGCATTAAAAGACTACTATCGATTAAATAGGGTCCTCACTAAAGACCTGAGAATCCGTAGGAATGTAGTATATATCATTGAATATCAGATAGACATTTCTGACAGTATCTAAATATCTAAATTTATATTTATTTATATACCATCATCTGCATAGAGAGTTATTGCTATTTTGGCCAAACCTGGGGCTTAATCCCAGATACTGGGATCCACTTGGCAGTTGAACTGGCTAGCGGCTGCCATGATGACACTCACCCTTAGTCTAGGTCCCATCATTGCCAAAAGTTTCTTCCTGGTGTAATATTCCATGTGTGACACCTGTTTTCCTTTTCTGTGCAAGTGCTGGGTGTCAGGTATGATGTACATAATATATCTGCAAAGCTACATGCTATGGAATAGATTGGAATAAATATAATAAATGTTATAGGTGCACTCACAGTTCATAAAATAAATGCTAAATCGATCTATCAATAATGAAATATAATGAATCACTCCAACAAACATGATATAGACTGAATATATAGATGTAAGTATAAATCATATATTTAAAATGTCTATAAATGTTACGTTTTTCGGGCTGGTGCTTGAATTTAGGTCTAGGGAGGAGATGAGAAGTCAATGCATAATTCTCATAGGAAATGATATGCAAGATCTTTGGCACAATGATTATTTTTAATTAAGACTTCATGAAGTGTGACAATAATACTTACATTCAGGAAATTGAGGCATTGGGAAAGATCCAAGAATTGGTACTCACATGGTAGATAAGATTCCAACACAGTTCGCCACATCTCCTACTCTGTACAAATAGGTATTTATTAGCACAGAAGTTTCAGCATATGAATGGATGAATATCGTGCACCAGCCCCACTCCGGGGCTCAAGCTCAAGTTCTGGAAACGGCCTAGCACCTTAGTGGCTCACAGGCTGATATGCTCACCTTGACCCATTCATCAATTTTGCCTGCTAGGCCCTGAGTTCAAATCCCAGTACTGCCAAAAGATTCATCCTGATGTGAGAAGTTTTCCTGTCCTGTGAAAGTCCTGCACCTAAGTGAGGATGGAGAATGCTATATAGCCATGGGAATAGGTTGTCATCCATGGCAGCACAGATATACCTGTCACAATACTCAATAAAATACACAATATATCCATGAACAGGACTCAAAAAAAAAAAAACTACACTGAATGGAAGATGCATACCACAACTGTATGTAAATAAAGATCTTATGTTTAAAAGAGATGAGCTTGTTATTTTGTCCAGTGCTGGGGCTTCAAATCAGGCCCTGGACAAGGCCTGACATTCTAGTCTTCAAGGATGGTGAGCTTCCCCTTCCCCCACAGTGCAATGGAGTTAACCAGACATGAGTTCAAATGACAGCACTGACAAAACTTTCATCCTGATGTCAGAAGCCAGTCGTTGCACCTGTTTTCCTCTCATGTGGAAGTCCTGGGTCTCAGCTAGGATGGAGAATGTATGCATAGACAACCCTTTAACCATGGGAACAGGTCATCATCCATGTCAGCACAGTTATATCTGTCACCATACTCAGTAAAATACACAATACCTCCATGAATTAGACACAAAATAAGAAGGAGTGCACTGAATGCAAGATGCTGTCCACACATATATGTCAATACAGATCCTGTGTTTCAAGGATGAATCTATGCCTATCCTGGCCCTCTCTGGGGCTCGATGCCAGGTCCTGGGAATGGCCTACCTCCTCAGTTGCTCACAGGCCCATGTTCTCTCTTTGACCCTTTTGCCAATTGGTCTGCTGGGTTCTGAGTTCAAATCACAACAGTACGGAAACATGAATCATGATATGGGAAGCCCATCGATCCACCTGCTTTCCTGTCCTGTGAAAGTCCTAGGTCTCAGCTAGGATGGAGAAAGCATAAGCAACTCCATGGACATGGGAATTGGTTGCCATCCATGTCAGTATAGTTATATCTGTCATCATACTCAATAAAATACAAAATGCATCCTTGACCAAGACACACACTGAAAGCATGAGGCATTCCACACATGTATGTAAATAGAGATCCCATGTGTGAAATAGGTGGGCATATGATTTTTGCTAGTGTTGGGGCTTCAGTTCAGGCCCTGAGAGCAGGTCTGACCTTGTAGTATTCAAGGATGGTGATCTTCCCCTTCCCCCACAGTGCAACAGAGTTACCCAGACCTGAATTCAAATCCCAGTTCTGGCAGTAAAATGGCATGAATTCTGAGCGACAGTGCTTCATTCATAATTATTTATTTATTTATTTTTATTATTATTAATTTTTTTTGCCAAACCTGGGCCTTGAACTCAAGTCGAGGCAACACTGCCTTTGCTGCAATCATCCTAGGCTGCAGCCTCTGGACCCACAGCCCATCCTCGGATCCTAGGACCCCAGGGCTTGCAGGAAAGAAAAAATGGCCAGAAGGGGAAAAAAGTAGCCAGAATTTCCACCTCATGCTTTTAAATTTATTTTCCTTTGCATAGTGACCATGTTGGTCTGAACCCGGTGGCCTACAGAGTGAAGGTGACCTGGCATGGCTGAAGGCCTGCTGGCTATCGGGGAAGTCACAGCCAACCGTGCAACGGAGGCCACGGGTTGGAATCCCGGTCAAACCCCCTACATTGTGGGAATGGTGGAAGATCCTGAAATACTCGTTTCCGGACCTAGGAAGTGTGAAATGTGATCATCTCATCCTTGAATGAGTAGTTCCTGCAAGATGCGAGTAGGAAATGATAGGAGAGACTCATGAGGTATCCATTTTTTTTTATGAAGAGTAGATGAAGCGTGACCATAATCATCACAGTCATGAAATGGAGGCATTGGGGAAGATCTGAGAATTGGTAGTCACAGGGTAAATTGGATTCCATCACAGGTTGCCATCTCTCTACTCTATACAAATATGTGCTTATTTGCATACTACCTTCAGCTTATAAGTGGACGAAGATTGTGCCCCCCTCACTCCAGGCCTCAATCTCAGGTCCTGGGAATGGCCTAGCTCCTTAGTGGCTCACAGGCTGGTGTGCTCAGGTGGAACCATTTGCCTATTGGGCCTGCAAGGCACCAAGTTCAGATACCAGCAGTGCCAAAAGATTCATCCTGATGTCTGAAGCCAATCATTGCCCTGTTTTCCTTTCCTGTGTGAGTCCTGGGTCTCCTCTAAGATGGAGAATACATGGGCAACCCTGTGGCCATAGGAATAGGTTGTCATCCATGCCAGCCCAGTTATACCTGTCATCATATACTCAAGAACATACTAAATACATCCATGCATAGCACACAAAATAGAGAGGATAACTAACCTCAATGCAGGAGGCAGTCCACACACGGATGTGAATAGACATCCCATGTTTCAATGATGCATTGACGATTATTGTGGCCTCCTTAGGGCTAGATCTCAGTTCCTGGGAAAGGCCCAGCTCCTTAGTTGTTCACAGGCTGGTGTGCTCACATGGACCCATTGGGCAGTTGGGCCTCCTAGACCCCAAGTTCGAATCCCAGCACTGCCAAAAATTCACCCTGATGTGAGAAAACAGTCATTGCACCTGTTCTTCTGTGCTGTGCAAGTTCTGGGTCTCAGCTAGGATGGAGAATGCATAGGCAACTCTATACTCATGGGAATAGGTTGTCATCCAGGTCACCACAGTTGTATCTGTCATCCTATACTCAGTAAAATACAGAATACGTCGTGAATAAGACACCATGTAAAAACAATGACTACACCGAACCCAAGATGCTGCCCACCCATGTATGGAAATAGAGATCCTCTGTTTTAATTATGAATTGATAACTATTAAGGCCCCCACTGGGGCTCAATCTCAGGTCCCAGGAAGGGCATATCAACTTAGTGGCTCACAGGCTGGTGTGCTCATCTTGACCCATCCACCACTTGGGCCTGCTAGGCCTTGAGTTCAAATCCCAACCCTACCAAAAGATTCATCCTGATGTGAGAAGCCCATCGTTGCAATTGTTTTCCTGTGCTGTGAAAGTCCTGGGTCTCACCTATGATGGAGTATGCTATATAGGGAACTCTGTACTCATGGTTGCCAGCCATGTCAGCATAGTTATATCTGTAATCATACCCAATAAAATACAAAATA
Organism: Dipodomys merriami; assembly: GCF_024711535.1. NCBI lineage: Eukaryota > Metazoa > Chordata > Mammalia > Rodentia > Heteromyidae > Dipodomys > Dipodomys merriami. The sequence goes on along the minus strand of NW_027206048.1, from coordinate 388,527 downwards.
CATCGCTGACTATGCCACACAATAAAATAACTACACTGAACCCATGATGCATGCCACACATGTATGTAAATAGAGATCATCTGTGTAAATTATGAATTTATATCAATAATGACCCCCAGCAGGGCTCAATCTCAGATCCCAGGAACAACCTAACCCCCTAGTGGCTCACGGGCAGGTGTACTCACCATGACCCATTCACCATTTGGGCCTGTTAGATATTGAGTTAAAATCCCAGCACTGCCAAAAGATGAATACTGATGTCCGAATCCAATCAATCCTCCACTTTTTCTGTTCTATGAAAGTCCTGGGACTCAGCTAGGATGGAGCATGCTATATAGGTAATTCAACCACCATGGGAACAGGTTGACATCCATGTGAGCACAGTTGTAGCTGTCAGCATACTCAGTAAAATACACAATACCTCCATGAATTAGACACAAGTTAAGGAGAAGTACACCGAATGCAAGATGCTGTCCACACATGTATATCAATAGAGATCCCATGTATAAATTATGAATTTATGACTATCCTGGCCCTCCCTGGTGCTTAATGTCAGGTTCTGGGAATGGTCTAGCTCCTCAGTTGCTCACAGGCCAGTGTCCTCACCTTGAGCCTTACACCAATTTGGCCTGTTAGGATCTGAGTTCAAATCACAACACTGTCAAAACATCAATCCTGATGTGAGCAGTACATCAGTCCACCTGTTTTCCTGTCCTGTGAAAATCCTGGGTCTCATCTAGGATGGACAAGGCATAGGAAACTCTATAGACATGGGAATAGGTTGTCATCCATGTTAGCAAAGTTAAATCTGTTATCATACTCAATGAAATACAAATGCTTTCCTGACTAAGATAGAATAAAATGAATAACTACACAGAAATCATGATGCATTCCACACATGTATGTAAATAGAGATCCTATGTGTAAAGTAAGTGGGCATATGATTTTTGCCAGTGTTGGGGCTTCAAATTCTGGCACTGGGAGCAGGCCTGACCTTGTAGTCTTCAAGGATGGTGAGCTGCCCCCTCCTTCACAGCGCAACAGAGTTACTCAGACCTGAATTCAAAACCCAGCTCTGGCAGTAAAATGGCGCAAATTCTGAGCGAGGGTACTTCATTCATAATTTTTTAATTTTTATTTTTTTTCCATACCCAGGGCTTGAACTCAAGTTGTGGCAATTCTGTCTCAGCTCTGATCATCCTAGGATGCAGCCTCTGGACCCACAGCCCATCCTTGGATCCTAGGACCCCAGGGCTTGCAGGAAAAAAACAAACAAACAAACAAAATGGACATGAGAAGAAAAAGGTGGCAGGAAGTTCCACCTGATGCTTTTTTGTTTATTTTCCTTTGCATGGTGACCTTGCTGGGTCTGAACCTGATGGCTTGCAGATTGAAGGTGACTTGGCATGGCTGAAGGCCTGCTGGATATCAGAGGAGCCCCAGGCTGACCAGGCAACAGACACCCCAATTTCAAATCCTGGACAGCCCCCCTACATTGAGGGAATGGCGGGAGATCCTGAAATACTTGTTTCCGGACCTAGGAAGAGTCATGGAATGTGGTTGAATGAGTAGTTCCTGCAGGATGCAAGCAGGAAATGGTAGGCAAGACTCATGGGGTATCGATTATTGTTCATGAAGAGTTGATGAAGCATGAACATAATCATCACAGTCATGAAATAGAGGCATAGTGGAAGATCTAACCATTGGTAGTCACAGGGTAGATTGGATTTCATCACAGTTCGCCATCTTTCCTACACTGTACAAATATGTACTTATTTGCATAATATCTTGAGCTTATAAATGGATGACTATTGTGCTCCCCAGGACCTCTGCCCTGGGGCTCGATCTCAAGTCCTAGGACTGGCCTAGCTCCTTAGTGGCTCACAAGCTGGTGTGCTTACGTGGACCCAATCACCTATTGGGCCTACTAGGCCCTAATTTCTGATCCTAGAAGTGCCAAAAGATTCATCCTAATGTGACAAGACAGTGTTTACACCTATTTATTTTTCTTGTGGGAGTCCTTGGTCTCAGCTAGGATGGAGAATGCATGGGCCACCCTATAGCCATAGGAATAGGTTGTCATCCATGTCAGCCCAGTTATACCTGTCATCATATACTCAAGAACATACTAAATACATCCATGCATAGCACACAAAATAGAGAGGATAACTACACTCATTGCAGGAGGCAGTCCACACACGGATGTGAATAGACATCCCATGTTTCAATGATGCATTGACGATTATTGTGGCCTCCCTAGGGCTAGATCTCAGTTCCTGGGAAAGGCCCAGCTTCTTAGTTGTTCACAGGCTGGTGTGCTCACATGGACCCATTGGGCAGTTGGGCCTCCTAGACCCCAAGTTCGAATCCCAGCACTGCCAAAAATTCACCCTGATGTGAGAAAACAGTCATTGCACCTGTTCTTCTGTGCTGTGCAAGTTCTGGGTCTCAGCTAGGATGGAGAATGCATAGGCAACTCTATACTCATGGGAATAGGTTGTCATCCAGGTCACCACAGTTGTATCTGTCATCCTATACTCAGTAAAATACAGAATACGTCGTGAATAAGACACCATGTAAAAACAATGACTACACCGAACCCAAGATGCTGCCCACCCATGTATGGAAATAGAGATCCTCTGTTTTAATTATGAATTGATGACTATTAAGGCCCCCACTGGGGCTCAATCTCAGGTCCCAGGAAGGGCATATCAACTTAGTGGCTCACAGGCTGGTGTGCTCATCTTGACCCATCCACCACTTGGGCCTGCTAGGCCTTGAGTTCAAATCCCAACCCTACCAAAAGATTCATCCTGATGTGAGAAGCCCATCGTTGCCTGTTTTCCTGTGCTGTGAAAGTCCTGGGTCTCAGCTAGGATGGAGAATGCTATATAGGCAACTCTCTACTCATGGGAATCAGTTGGCATCCAGGGCAGCACAGATATCCCTGTTACCAGACTCAATAAAATACACAATACATCCATGAATAAGACTCAAAATAAAAAAAAAATCTACAATGAATGCAAGATGCATACCACCCCAGTATGGAAGTAGAGATATGTTTGAAAGAGTTGGGCTTGTTATTTTGTCCAGTTCTGGGGCTTCAAATCAGGCCTTGGACCAGGTCTGACATTCTAGTCTTCAAGGATGGTGAGCTTCCCCTTCCCCCACATTGCAATGGGGTTACCCAGATTTGAGTTCAAATCCCAGCACTGACAAAAGTTTCATCCTGTTGTCAGAAGCCAGTCGTTGCATCTGTTTTCCTCTCGTGTGGAAGTCCTGGGTCTCAGCTAGGATGGAGAATGAATGTATAGGCCACTCTATAACCATGAGAACAGGTTGCCATCCACGTCAGCACATTATATCTGTCACCATACTCAGTAAAATACACAATACCTCCATGAATTTGACACAAGTTAAGGAGAAGTGCACCGAACGCAAGATGCTGTCTACACAAATATGTCAATACAGATCCTGTTTCAATTATGAATTTATGCCTATCCTGGCCCTCCCTAGGGCTCGATGTCAGGTCCTGGGAAAGGCCTAGCTCCTCAATTGCTCACAGACCAGTGTCCTTCCCTTAACATTTTCACCAATTGGGCCTGCTAGGCTTTGAGTTCAAATCCCAACTCTGCCAAAACATGAATGCTTCTTTCAGAAGCCCATTGTTGCACCTGTTTTCCTGTGCTGTGAAGTCCTGGGTCTCAGGTAGGACACAGTATGCTATATAGGCAACTCTATACTCATTGGAATAGATTGCCATCCATGTCAGCACAGTTATATCTGTCATCATATGCAATAAAATACAAAATGCATCCCTGATTAAGACACAAAATAGAAAGAATAACTACACTGAATGCATGATGCATTCCACACATGTAAGTAAATAGAGATCATCTGTGTAAATTATGAATTTATATCAATAATGGCCCCACCAGGGCTCGATCTCAGGTCCCAGGACAGAACTAACACTCTATTGGCTCACAGACTGGTGTACTCACCATGACCCATTCACCACTTGGGTTTGTTAAGCCTTGAGTTCAAATCCCAGTACTGTTAAAAGATGAATACTGATGTGAGAAGCCAAGTGATCCTCCTCTTTTCCTGTGCTGTGAAAGTCCTGCTTCTCAGCTAGGAATGGAGCATGCTATATAGGCAACTCTATAACCATGGGAACAGGTTGTCATCCAAGACAGCACAGTTATACCTGTCACCATACTCAGTAAAATACACAATACCTCCATGAATTAGACACAAGTTAAGGAGAAGTGCACCAAATGCAAGATGCTGTCCACACATGTATATCAATAGAGGTCCTATGTTTAAATTATAAATTTATGCCTATACTGGCCCTCCCTGGTGCTCAATGTCAGGTTCTGGGAATAGTCTAGCTCCTCAGTTGCTCACAGGCCAGTGTCCTCACCTTGACCCTTTCGCCAATTGGGCCTGCTAGGTTCTGAGTTCAAATTACAACACTGCCAAAACATGAATCCTGATGTGAGCAGTATAACAGTTCACTTGCTTTCCTGTCCTGTGAAAGTCCTGGGTCTCATCTAGGATGGACAAGGCACAGGCAACTCTATAGACATGGGAATAGGTTGTCATGCATGTCAGCACCTTTATATCTGTCATCATACTCAATAAAATACAAAATGCATCTCTGACTAAGACACACAATAAAATAAATAACTACACTGAAAGCATGACACATTCCACACATGTATGTAAATAGAGATCCTATGTGTAAAATAGGTGGGCATATGATTTTTGCCAGAGTTGGGGCTTCAATTCAGGCACTGGGAGCAGGCCTGAACTTGTAGTCTTCAAGGATAGTGATCTTCCCCTTCCCCCACAGTGCAACAGAGTTACCCAGACTTGAGTTCAAACCCGAGCTCTGGCAGTAAAATGGGGCGAATTCGGAGCTAGGGTGCTTCCTTCATAATATTTTTTAACAGACTCAGAGCTTGAACTCAAGTCGTGGCAACTCTACTTCAGTTCCAATCATCCTAGGCTGCAGCCTCTGGATCTACAACCCATCATCAGATTCTAGGACCCCAGGGCTTGCAGGAAAAAAAAAAAAGCTGCTAGGGGAAAAAAAAAGTGGCAGGAAGTTCCACCTGGCCCTTTTATGTTCATTTTCCTTTGCATGGTGACCATGCTGGGTCCGAACTCAGCGGCCTGCAGAGTGAAGTTGACCTGGAGTGACTGAAGGTCTGCTGGCTCTCGGGGAAGCCTAAGGGCAACGGGGTATCGGAGACCTCAAGGTCGAATCCAGGTCATTCCCCCTCCATTGAGGGAATGGCGGAAGATCCTGATATACTCGTTTCTGGCACTTGGAAGGGTTGTTGAATTCTCATCTTTGAATGAGTACTTTCTGCAGGATGAACTTAGGAAATTGCCACGGACCAGCTCTGTCGGACAACTGAGGACACCAAGTGGAGATAACTGGAATAGGTGGGGAGATGGCAGACAACTCACACACAAGAGGAGTGAGTGCTGAGTGGGATTTATTGCAGAGGATAACAAGCTTTTATAGCAAAAGTCTCCATGAGAAAGGGCAAAAGGTTACACAATCTTGTTGTAAGGCTTCATTCTTGGGTGATCGGTCACCAGCTGGTCACCTGATCTTGTTTTTTGGATGACGAACTATGACGATAGGCACTTGTTTTTGGCTTTACCTCTATTTTTAAGAAATACAATTGGTTTCAATGTTTATCACCTATTAACCATTAACCAGAGCATATGGGCAAGGGCTGAACAGAAAGGCATGAACTCTAGTACTTCATAGTTACTTTTGTTTAGTTTTGTACTTTATATGATTCAAATCTTTTTTAAGCAATTTTGCTTCTTTGCCATTCTTTAGAGGGTCCCCAATTTGTGGCCCAAATCATGATATTTAGTATACTTAGTTAAATCTGGCCATATATCAAATTTAAGCTCACAGTGTCTTTTCTGTAACCCGTTCACATAATCGTTTACTCTTCTCCATAGAGGCCTTAACTGGCTCATAAGATCTTTCTTATTCCTTCTTTGATAGTAAGTACCAAAGAGGCCTAGATCTAGCAAGTCTCTGAGTAAATGGAAGAGAGTAATAGGAAGTTCTTTCTCCTAAGTAGTTCTCCCAATGATTGCCATCCTTATCATACACACCTGTAAAAGGCTATGGATCTGGGGGAAGTCTCTGGGGTCCTCTAGATAATGGAGGATCCCATCATTTTCCTTTGATAAGCCATTGCCACCTTCCATCTACCGACTTTTTAGGAATCTTATTTAGTTTTTGGTCCACATATCCCTCTACATCTTTCTTATCCACAGGATATCTATATGAGTCTATTGTATATGCTTCAGGATTAAAGGGACGTCTCCAATAGCCATACACTCTTTCTGCTCTAGCCGTGCCTACAGCTTCTTGTAAATTTCTTACAATTCCTTCTGCTGAAGTGACATCATGAAACCCCCAATACTTTTATATTTACTTATGACTTGTCTACTAGCCTCCATAAGAGGGGCTTTCAGGGTAGCACTTAACTCTGGTGAGTTAGTCATATCCTCAGGACACTCATCAGATGTTGGAGTCGTCAACAAAAGAGCCTTGAATAAGGGAACGTAGAACATGAGTAAGTAGAGCAAGCAGCAGGAACAGTAAAAGATTAATAGGCGCTCCTATACAGCGAGGAAAAGGAAAACAGGAACACATCTTTCCCAGGGGCTTGGCAGCCTTTCCAGGAGGTAGGCCTCTTTAAAGCCCCATTCTCAGATCTAAAAGCAGGTTTGCCATGCTAAGCAGACTCCACCGGAGTAGGCGTGGAAGGAAATGATAGGCAAGATTCATTGTGTATCGATTATTTTCAATGAAGAGTTGATAAAGCTTGACCATAATCATCTGGAAAGATCCAAGAATCGGTAGTCATGGAGTATATTGGATTCCATCACAGGTCACCATCTCTCCTACTGTATACAAATATGCTGACTACCTTCAGCTTATGAATGGATGAGTATTGTGCTTTCCCTCTCCCACTCCTGGGGCTCGATCTCAGGTCCTGGGAAGAGCTTAGTTCCTTATTAGCTCTCAGCATGGTGTCCTCACCTTGACCCTTTCTCCTATTGGGTTTGCTAAGCTCTAAGTTCCAACCCCAACACTTCCAAAAGAGGAATGCAGATGTGAGAATCCAATATGTCCACTTGTTTTCCTGCCCTGTGGAGAAGGCTTAAGCAATGCTATAGACATGGGAATTAGTTCTCATCCCTGCCAGCACAGTTATAACTGTCATAATAATCAATAAAATACAAAATGCATCCCTTACTAAGACATAAATAAAAAGAATAACTACATTGAATGCATGATGCATTACACACATGTATGTAAATAGAGATCCTATGTTTGAATTAGGTGGGCATATGATTTTTGCCAGTGTGGGAGTTTCAATTCAGGCCCTGGAAGCAGACCTGACCTTGTAGTCTTCAAGGAGGGTGAGCTTCCCCTTCACCCACCGTGCTATAGTGTTATCCAGGTCTGAGTTGGAATCCCAGCTGTGGCAGAGAAAATGATGTGAATTCTGAGCTCGGATGTTTATTATTTTTTATTTTATTTTATTTTTTTGCCACCCAAGTGATTTGAACTCAGTTCATGGCAATTCTGCCTCAGCTTCGATCACTTTAGGCTGGTGGGCTGCCATGGGCGCATAGCCGACCCTGTGATCCTACGCCCTGAAGCCTTGCAGGAGAAAATAAAAACACTCACTGAAAAATAGCCGTAGAATGGATTTTTTACATTTTATTCCTTTGCATGGTGACCAATCTGGGCCTGAATGACAAGGCTACAAGTTTACTTCACTTTGCATTGGCCAAGGCTAGCGGGCTATTGCGGAAGCCACAGGCCCATATGTTAGCGAAGGCCCTGATATTGAATCCTGGTCCTGACACCTACCAGTGGGGAGACTTCCCAAGAGACTTGTTCCTATGCACGGGAATAACGATGGAATATTTGGAAACTCATGATTGAATAAGTTTCTGCGGGCATCGTCTAATCTAAAATGGGACGCAATGATCCTAGGATGCTGATTGATCTTAATGAATGGGTAATTAAGCATGAAAACAATACTATTCCTTCAATGGCAGCATAATAAATACCTAAGAGTTGGTAGGAATGTAGTTGATGTCATTGAATCTTAAGTAGATGTCTCTGGAATTCTATACAAATATATATTTGTTGGTATACTGCCACCTGCCTATCCATGTATGGCTATTTTGTCCACCCCTGTGGCTCAATCTCAGGGTCTGGGAACTGCCTGGCAGCTTCCTTGGCTAGAGGATGCTGTGTTGAATTGGGTCTGCTAGGTCCTGAGTTCAGATCCCAGCACTGCAAACAACTGGATTGTGGAATAATAAGCCAAGTGTGACACCTGTTTTCCTTTTCTCTGAGAGTCCTGGGTGTCATACATGATGGAGAACACATCTACAAATTGAGATACTATGTGATGGGATGTCATCAGTATAATAAATGGAATGCATATCTTCACAGTCAATAAACGGTAAATAGTTGAATAAAACAAAAATACAATCAATAACTACAACAAACAGGATATGGACTGAACATCTATAGGTAAATACAAATTCTATCTTTATAATGAATATAAATAGTATGTTTTCCAGGGCTGGGGCTTGAATTCAGGCCTAGGGACCAGGCCCGACTTTCTTGTCTTCAAGCATGGTGAACTTCCACAGTGCTACAGAGTTACTCAGACCCTGAGTTCAAATCCAAAGCCTGGTAGAAAAAAACAGCGTGAATTGCAAGCCAGGGAGCTATTTTTTATTTATTTATTTATTTTGAGAAACAAGGTCTTACACTCAGGTCATGGCAACTCTGCCTCAGCTTCCATCATCCTACGCTGGGGTGCAGCCACTGGAGCCACAGCAGATACTAGGATCCTAGATTTCCAAACCTTGCAAGTGGGAAAAATATGCACAGAGTAAAAGTGACAGAGGCGGGCGCCGGTGGTTCACAACTGTAATCCAAGCTACACAAGAGGCTGAGATCTGAGGATCGCAGTTCAAAGCCAGCCCTGGCGGGAAAGTCCGTGAGAATCTTATCTCCAGTAAACCACTAGAAACACGGAAGTAGTGCTATGACTCAAGCGGTAGAGTGCTCGCCTTGAGTTGAAGAGCACAGGGACAATACCCATGCCCAGAATTCAAACCCTATGACCGACCAAAAAAAAAAATGTTGCATGATTGCATTTTTACATTTTCTTCCTTTGCACCATGACCATCTGGGTCTGAATGACAGAGATCCAAAGGGTACTACATCTTGCATTGCTGAAGGCTGGCGGGCTATTGGGGAAGCCATAGTCCTGCAAAGGAACATAGGTCTAGAGTTTGAATCCCAGTCATGCCACTTCCAGATAGTGGAAGATCCTAAGAGACTCATTCCCATCCATCGGAATAAGGATGGAATGTTATGAATGTACAGTTGAATGAGCTAATCGTGAATACTACTCGTATAAAATTAGACATCATAATTTCAGTAGACTGATTTTATTTAATATGAAACATTAAAAGAATACTATTTCTTACAGGGATACAATAATTTCAGGACCTTGATTTACTTAATAGTTTATTAAGGATTAAAACAATAACATTAATTACATGGAGGCATAATAAATACCCAAGAATTGGTAGAAATGTAGTCTATATAACTGAATAATGTATCAACATCTCTGGTACTCTGTAAAGATATATATTTATTAGCATAATACCATCTACATGTCAATCTGTTCTTATTTTGTCAACCCTTGGGGCTCGATCTCAGATGCTGGGAATTGCCTGTAAACTCAATTTGTCCCGGATGGCGTGCTGACACTCACCCATTCATAAATTTGGCCTTGTAGGCTTTGAGTTCAGACACCAGCACTCCCAAACAATGAATCATGGAGTAAGAAGCTGATGGTGACATGTTTTCTTTTTCTGTGATAGTCCTGGGTGTCAGGTATGAAGTGGAATACATATGTAGACCTATATCCTATGTAATCAATGTAATCAATGTTCTATGTGCAATAATACTCAATAAAATAAATGGCCAATACATGAATAAAACAAAAAATAAAATGAATAACTACACTGAACGCAATAAAGAGTCAACATATGTATGTAAATATAAATAATGTATATAAAATATACATGAAAAAGATGTTTTCTAGTGCTGGGGATTGATTTCAGGCCTAAGGAACAGACTTGAATTTCTTGATTTCTCAGAGGTGAGCTTCTCCTTCCCACACAGTGCAACAGAGTTACCCAGACCATGAATTCCAATCCCAGTCCTGGCAGAAAAAATGGCACCTTCATTCTATGTGACACCCAATTCTTAGATATTTCATTATGCCTCCATTTAATGTATATGATTGTTTAAATGCTTCATGAAGTGTTACTTAAAATTGATCAGAGTCCTAGGATATAATTGTGTATAATTTTATCCTAGAATCGTTCAAGAACTGCCCATTCATTCATGACATATATCACATTCCATTGGTATTCATATGGATAGGAATGAGTTTCTTAGGATCTCCTGTCATTTGGAGGTGGCAGGAACAGGATTCAAACTGTGGGCTCCAGCTTCCACCATTCAATCTGCAGGATAGGGAACTCACAGGTCTGTCCAAGAACATCAGCAATGATTAGGCAGGCACCAATGGCTCTCAGCAGTCCTCCTTAATACTTACAAGTCTGTGATAGGAGGATGATGGTCAAAGTCACCCTAGGCAGGAAAGTCCTTGAGACCCCTGTCCAACATCAGTGCCAACAAAGCCAGAAGTAGAGCCGTGTGGCTCCAGAGGTTGAGGGCTAGCCTTGAGCAAAAGCAGCTCACAGACTGTGCCCAGATCCTGAGTTTAAGGTCCAGGACTGGCAACAAACAGACATACAGAACAATCTGTGCAGCCATCCAGCTAAAGCAGGTCACCTTCTTGTCCCCATCTGGATTAGACAGACTTTCCTGGGAAAGCGGTTGCTCTCATCTTGACTCCACCCATTTTGCCTGCATCACAGTATTCTGGTCACACCCCCATTCTTTTTTTTTTATTTTTATCTTATTTTATTTTATTTTTTTGTGGACACACTATACAGAGGGGTTACAATTACATGGGCAGGATAATGCATACATTTCTTATCAAGCATTGCAGCCTCCTCCTTTGTTTACCCTTCACATCCCTTCCCAGCCTCCCCCCAACCCCTCCACCTAATCACCCCGCCTTCCCCCCATCCCACCCCACCCCCCGCACCAACGTTGTAAAGCTCGTTTTCGACATGACAACTTGTACTTCTCATTGTTGCAACAGGTCCACCTGTATCCTTAAACGACTTGCTTTTCCCCATCTCCTCTACAAGTTATACTGACATCAAATATAGTGAAAGCAGGGGTTATACTGTGGGGGAGGGACATACAAAGCAACAAAGAGATAATCTTATAAATGAGTTAGAAACAAATGCATGAAAGAAAAAAATTAAAATACATATCTAAGGGTTCATTTTCCTAACTTCACTTTATCTGACCTTTTCCGCTTGACTCATACATATACTAGATATTGCAAATATAAGGGAAACCATGGGACCTACGTTTCTTTGGGCCTGGCTTACTTCACTTAATATAATTTTTTCCAAGTCTTTCCATTTCCGAACAAATGGGGCAATGTCATTCTTTCTGATGGAGACATAGAATTCCATTGTGTATATATACCACATTTTCTTGATCCATTCATCTACTGAGGGGCATCTGGGCTGGTTCCATATCTTAGCTTTGGTAAATAATGCTGCAATAAACATAGTTGTGTTGGTAGCTTTAGTGTGTTCTTGTTTGTAAACATTTGACACCCCCATTCTTTCATGGTTCTTTCTGACCAATGGGATACAAGAATGGTGGCCACACCCACATTCCATGCTGCCCAGGATTCCCTCTGTTGGTTGACACCATTACTAGCAGTTGAGGAAGGTAGAGGTGGCTAAGTGGTGAGCAAGAGACTCCAGGCGACCTTGGAGTAGAGTACGAAATTGACATCCTAATCAGTGAGTGGGAGAATAGAGGATTTCCCAGAGCCTGGGAATATGTCCAGCCCATCTTTCCCATCCCAGCGCTCAGATGTCTGAAGCAGTAAAACTCCATGAGAAAGCTGTGGGCCTGAAACTGCCGCCAGAACACCGGTAGAAGAATCCTCCTGACAGACCTGCCACATTCAAGAAAACAAAGAACATGAAAAAGGGAAGGATCCACAAGACAAACACCACCAGGGAGAGTGATTCAATGGAGGGTCCGGCCAAAGGTGATGCCCACCACGGGCCTCCCGTGCATTTGGACACAGTCACAACCACGAGGTTCCAGAGTGTCAATGGTCCTGATACCACCAAGGATCTGTAGAGGTGCTACCGACACGTGGTGCCCACCCTGGACCCCCGCAAAAGAAGAAACCAGGCACTCTATGCCAAGATCCAACCACTGAAGCAGGAAAAGACTGACCTGCAGGATCAACGGGAGAAAGAGAGGGAGAAGATAGCCTAGGTGCAGGTAGCACCTAAAATGGAGCTAGAGAGCCACAAGGCACCCATACAGAGGTTGGTTTCGGCAGAGAGCAATTTACAATGTGCACTCGCTTGCATGCAGCAGGCGGCTGATGACACAGAAAGGGAGCGTGAAGCTCTCACCAGCTGCCTGCAGGCCACAGAGCAGTGCGTGGCAGAGCTGGAGATGTCGGCTTCTGTGGTCACTGATCACAGAATGAGACTGAAATGTTCTTTGAACAGCTGCATGATGTGACCCTTCTGCTCAAGTAAAATGCCAGAAGCTTCGATGACCTGGAGCAAGTGAACTCAAAGTTACAGGAGAAGCTGGAAGTGCTCTGGACAACAGGAAGAAAGGAATCTGCAAGGTCCAACAAGCACTGGTGGGGCATGAGTTACTGAAGAGACTACTGGACAACGTGAGCTGACTGGTGAGCACATCCAATCTCGAGAAAGACACCTTCACAGAAGACCTGAGCATTGAGAGGTCCACGTGGAAGGAGGAGGCCCAGCAGCTGACCCAGCGGGTGAACCAACTGACTAAGGAGAGGGAGCGAGGGGCAAGGCAGGTGTTTGGCCTAGAGAACAGGCTGGAGGAACCATGGCCCAGCTCAGGCCGAGTGGCAATTGCAGGCCCAGGCCTACTGCACGCAGATGGAGTTGAAAAACCTGGAGGAATAACTTCACATCCCGGACCAGGAAAACCAGAGTCTCCATCTCCAGAATGTGGAGCAGCAGGAGCAATTGTGGAGACTGGAGGAGAAGGCCAAGGATTGGCAGGAGATCCCTGAGATACCATGATGTGCATATGTGTGTGATGGACAGCTGGAGGAACAGCTGGTCCTGCTGTGGGACACTCTCCAGAGGGTGAGCGGTGAGAAGGAGGAGCTCACCAGCATCCTGGACACAGAGCAGCAGGTGAAGAAACACTAGTGGGAACATCTGGTCCACACAGAGGAGAAGATAGAGGAATGGAAAGAAGTGGCTGAGAAAGAAAGAAAGCCAAGAATCTCAGGACCAGCAGGTGCAGTCCCTGGCCCAGCTGCAGGAGCTCAGAGCCACCTGTGAGTGTCACATCACCTCCAATTAGCGGCTGAGCACCGAGAAGGAGGCCCTGCAGCAGCACCTAGAGAGGCAGACCCAACTCTTGGAGCAGCTGAAGCAAGTGCATGGCCTGACCAACTGGGGAGACCAGGTGGTGTCCCCAAAGTGGCAGGACACTCTCAAGTGCCTGAAAGCAATCAGACCACAGGAGGAGCGGCTGCAGGTCCAGCTGAGTTTCCTGGCTTTCCCTGGGGAAGGTGAAGTTGAAAATCCTGGAGAAGCACAAGGTGAGGAGTCAACTCCCCCACCCCCCACATGACCATTGCAGAGGATGGAGACATTCCCCAAACTGAGAGGGATGTGGATTTGTGAGCACTCTTAGTGGCTGAAATCCACAGGGGGAAACTCCTGCAGCAGGAGTGGCAGGCCCACTGTGGGCAACTGGTTCACCTGGCAGCTCAGTGCCAGAGAAAGATTGAGCCACAGGCCCTTCATCCCGTGAGCTGGCACCACAGCCTGTGTGGGGATGGGAAGCGGGACACATGGGTGTCCGAGAAGAAAATCTACTTTGTCCATGACCTGCCTGATAAGATGGACTTCCATAGTCCAGCGGGTGATCTTCAACATAGATGCAGCCAGCTGTTGGCACACATCACACTGTTGAGGAGTCCCTCATGGCATGTAAAGAGCAGATGTTCATTCTGGCTGAACTGTGACAGAAGAAACGTGAGCGTGTGTACCAGCTGTCCTAGGAAAAGATGGAGAAGAGGAGAGAGCTGCGGGAGCCACTGTCACTCCTCACAGGGGAAGACATGGACAACGGGCTCCAGATGCCAGCACAGGCTGCGCCTTCTGTCACTGCCACCTCTTTGAATGCCTCCAGGCTCCAGGGTGGGCGAAATGAGAGAGGAGCAGAAAGGTTTTGAAGAATTGCCACTTCAACACAGTGTGGAAACTGCCAGAGGAGAGATCGAGGTTCACAACCCCATAGAGGACTCCCCCACAAAGCACATCCTGCTGCAGCTACCCCACATCCAGATCCACCCACAGCTCATGGGCTCAGGTGAGGAGTGCTCCCTCCCTTTCTTCTTTAGACTGATGCAAATGATGACTATGTGACATAATGACTCTCCAAAGCCTCAGCAGCAACCATAAGTAGGTGGCCAGTGGCCTTTCTCTCAGGCCTCCATCTTCTGGGTCTTGGGAAGGGTTAACTGTGGGTTGGGTAGGGCAAAGTCTGCTGAGAGGTGGTCCATATTCAAGGGACATCTAATGGCCTATTGGTGGCCAGGGAAGAGGCCCATGTTATGCTTATCACAAAGAAAAAATCGTTTTCAAAGGGAAAACAAGCCTCCAATAAAGATTTGTTCTTCCAGTTCTGGGGCTTCAACTCTTTTCCTTGTCACTGTCCCGGAGCTCTTTCTCTCACGGCTAGCACTCTACTACTTGAGCCACAGGGCCCCTTCTTGTTTTCTGATGGTTCATCGATGATAAGAGTCTCACACACTTTCCTGCCCAGGCTGGCTTTGAACCGTGATCCTCCAGATCTCAGCTTCCAGAGTAGCTAGGATGACAGGCATGAGCCATCAGTGCCCAGCATTTGATACCTTTTGAAGGCATCTTGGCGAGTCTGTAAAAGGAGATCCAAAGAGCCTGGATAGACCTTGACCCAATCAAGGAGCTGAGATGGGGGAAGGCTGACCTTCTAGCCATTCTGTTCCCCAAAATTAAAGATGCCAGGTGGTGTTGGATGCATCAAACACCTAGGCCAATAGCCACCAGACTCAGTGGGGAAAAAGTAGAGAATACCCAAAATTTGCAGTGTAGAAATCTTTGATTTTGCATGCATGTGGAGTGTGTGTGTGTGTGTGTGTGTGTGTGTGTGTGTGTGTGTGTGTGTGTGTGTGTGTGAACTCAGGGCCTAGGCTCTATCCCTGAGTTTTCTTGCTCAAAGCTAGTGCTCTGCCACTTGAGCCACAGCCCCACTTGCTTTTCGATGGTTAATTGTAGGTAAGTCTCAAGGACTTTCCTGTCCAGGGTGGCTTCAAAGCATGATGCGGTCCCCAGGGAAACAAGAGAAAACACAACTCGATAAAATCCCTATGGTGGACAACTCCTGCCTCCTGGTGGCCAGACGTGGAACATATGTCCCTGTGCCATCGTGGGGGACTATTGTCCTCTAGAGTTCAATTTGGGGAAGAGACAGGGGCCAACCTGACTTTTGCTCACCCTGAGTGCTGATTCCAGAGCCGATCTGTTCCACCCTAGGCCAAGAGAGCTCCAGGAGGCCTTGCTTCCACGGGCACAAGAAGTGAGAAGTCAGCTCCAGGCCCAGCTAAGAGCCTTTGCCCATGGACACACCAACTTGGCCTTCCTGATCACCATAAGGCCTGTCAAAGAACAACCCCAAAAAAAAACCAAAATTGGAGCTGTGAATCAAAGTGGTAGAGCTCTAGCATTGAACCAAAGAGCTCAAAGACAGGGGCCCAAGCTTTGAGTTCAAGACCCCCAGCTCACCTTCCCCCATAAAACACACATTAGCTAAATGTGAACTAGTAGGATTTGTGAAGTGTTTCTGAAGAATGATGATACTGAAGAAAGCACTCTAACTCTAATGACAGCTGAACTTGTGACATACAGGTATGTGCTGAGTGTTTCACAGGATGCTGTTTTCTGGTTTCTTCCCACATAGTGTGTTTTTTCTGAGTCTTCATAAACCATGCTGTTGTGCTGAGTCATCCCAAAGGGTGCTATGTTCTGAGTCCTTGAGAAGAGTGGGCTGTGCTGGGCTTTTCAAAGGGTGCTGTGTGCTGAGTCCATTACACAATGTACTTTATGCTGAGTCCTTCAAAAGTGCGGTGTGCTAATTCATCCCAAATGGTGCTATGTGATGATCCCTTGAGAAGGGAGGGACAGATGAGTTTTTCAACGGGTGCTGTGGGCCCAGACCTTTACACAGGTACTTTTCCTGAGTACTTCAAAGATGGCTATGTACTGAGTTATCCCAATGGGTGCAATGTGCTGCATCCTTGAGAAGAGAGGGATGAGGTGAGTGCTGTGTGCCAACTCCTGTAGACAGTGTGCTCTGTACTGTCTTTCAAATGGTGCTGTGCTGAGTTCTTCCACAAGGGGGTATGTGCTGAGTCCTTCAAAACTGTGCTATGTGCTGAGATTTTCAAAGGGTGCTGTGCACTGAGTGTTTTACCAAGGGTGGTATATACTCAGCCCTTCAAAGGATAGTGTGTATGGAGTCTTAACAGAGGGTGCTATGTGCTGAGTCCTGGAAAAGTGTGCTACGTGCTGAGTTTTTCAAAGTGTGCCATGCACTGAGTCCTATTCACTGCGTACTATGGACTCAATCCTTCAAAGGGTGCTGTGTGCTGAGTCATCCCAAAGGCTACTATATGCTAAGTCCTTCAAAGGGCACATTGTGCTGAGTCTTTTACTCAGGGTGCTTTGTGCTGTTTTTTGAAGTATGCTGTGTGCTGAGTCAGCCCAAAGGGTGCTATGTTCTGAGTCCTTGAGAGGTAGTTTTCCCCAACAATCTTTCTAAATCTCTCAGTCTCTCAGTCTCTCAGTCTCTCTCTCTCTCTCAATCTCTCTCTCTCTCTCTCAGTCTCTCTCTCTCTCTCTCTCTCTCTCTCTCTCTCTCTCTCTCTCTCTCTCTCTCTCTCTCTCTCTCTCTCTCTCTCTCTCTCTCACTGGGTCACTGTGCACATCCTTGATATGTAGAGTGGAGAGGCTTGGAGGAGAGTCTCCTCTAGTGGTGGGGCTGAGGGGAGATTTGATCCCCTGAGCAAGTGCTACGATTGGCGGGGAGTGCTGAGCTGAGGTGAGGCTGTAATTCCCATGGCCTGGAAGCCTTAGGGCTCAGTTAGGGCTGCTCTTGTGGGCAAGGGTAGGGGTCGGAGCCAAGGGGAAAAGGGGACTGGGCTGAGGGGAGGAGGAGGCAGGGCTCAGGGGCCGCACTGTGGAGGCAGCAGTGGCCAGGGTCTCGCAGGGGCAGGTGTGCATGCGCAGAGGGTGTGAGGCGGCCTGCGAGAGGAGTGGAGATAGAGAGAGCAGAGAGGAGCGAGTTCAGGCACAAGGGTAAGTGGCTTCACATGCTCTGTTCGTGGATCAATAGAAAAATAGCCAAAACAAGAATAAAGGCAACAAATGTACAGCCAAGAAGAATATAGTTAGAATAAAGGTAGAGGCAATAAAGGTGCAGCCAAGTGTATAGGAAGCCTTGAACCAACACCCGCTTCCTGCAGGCATGCTTCCATGAGGCTTATGCTTTGTCTGGCATGATCTCTCACGCAGATTCAGCAGGAGGTGTCATGGCATTTCTTCCTATTTTTTTTTTTAATTGAAGCTCATGAATGTCTCGGTGCACAGAAGAGACAAATCCAAAGATCATCCTGAAAATGACTCAAAATATAAGAATAAGAATTGAGAGAATTGATCTGACAATGACAATTATAATTATTACATGAATCCAATCCAGAGGATTGAGGGCCTCCAAGTTATGCTTAAATAACTCTGCCAAAGATTGTAAATTTTTTACATCTAAATGAGCTTTACTAATTGATGTAATTTTGTCTTGTAAAGCCTCCATAACATGAGAGATATCTTTATCTCTCCAAACTCCTAACAAATGATTTTTGGTAGCATTCCAATTAAAAGAAAAGTTATATTTTAGAGCAGTAACACCGATATATTTAAAATTAGCATGACATTTAACAGAGTTGTGTTTTTAAATTTTGAACTTCCTGACCTATAGCCAGAACCACTTCCTCCAGAGCATTTATTTTCATTTCTAACTTTTTATCTATAATTTGTTGTTCTGCTAGGTCTAATGAAACATTTTTGCTTAAATCAGTAACAAAATGAGCATTGTTTACTTCATTTACTAAGGCTGCTGTAGAAATCGCTAAAGAGCTAATTATTGTTATTAAAGAACTTATTCCTAAAATCAAGGCCGTAACAAAGCGTTTTGGCTGCAACATAATATCCACAGTTTTCAGCATTCATAAAGCAGAATTTTTAAACCAAGGGTCATTTTATAGATCTACATGTAACATTACATGTGAAGGTCTTTTTAAAATAAAAATTACAGAATATGTTTTATCCAGAGAAGAAGTAAGACAATTAGTAAAAATACAACCCTTACAGCTAATATAATAAGATTTTCCTTGATTAATAATGATTAAATTATCTAGTTTTCCAGCTAAAATTTCCATAGGATAACTCACACATGCTCTTACCCCAATTGCAGTACTCTTAGTTTCTATGGGCTTTTTCAGTAAAATCATGTTTGTTGCTGCAAAAAGTCTGAACAAATCCAGCTGAATGCCAGTTTTATTGTGAAAGGGAGAGTGACTCACCAAAATGGAAGCCACCCACCCTGGAGTGAGCCATCTTTTCAGGGGTTCCCTGGGCGTATCAGGAGCATAGCCATTAAACTTTCATGAATTATGTTTTAAGTAGGCGGCATAATCATAATCGGGGTTAGCAATGGAAAAATCAAAAATACTATCTGGTGCCCCATCAGGTTGTAAAAAAGAGGCCTTTTGAAATCCATGGCAGCTTTCAGAAAAATTGAGGTAGCAATAAATAAGTCCTCCCATTCCATTTTGTTACATTAATGACTCATGAGCTATGGGACCCTTACATTAGCAACCCCTTGCCATCTGTGTAGGTGTATTTAGTATCAGGAAAGACTGTGATTTTTAGAAAGCAAAAGAGATCAGGTATGGAAAAACAGCATAAGAGGAGATACATTTATCACACAGAGATTAAGAACTAGCCTAAGAGATTTAGAATGCTAAAGGCAATGAACAATAAGCCTGGTTGATAACTAGTTCTTCAATAACCAAAAATGCTTCCCTAGAATGATTTCTGGTATGCATTAGTTACAATCATTTGTTCCTTCCATTTAGAGTTATTCCTTCTCTTGTCCCAACTGATAATTTGCCTCTGCCTTTTTGGTGCCATGACTGACCAAAAATATTTCCAAATCTCACTTAGACTATCCTTCTCATTGTGATTAGCAGTGACCACTCAAAAGCCTGGAATCTTTGAATTTCCAGAAATAATCTTCACCTGACATCTAAGCACATTCCTAGCATTAATTGTTGTGACCTAATGAACAAAACTTTTTTTTCAACACAGTATCCTAATATAGGTAAAGTACATGAATTAGGGAGTATTGTCAGGTATTAGTATGGAAGGAGCAACATATATTCCAAGTATGGATTATTTATTTTGCATTTACTAACTAAATTTTTTTAATGTTTTTTGGGTTTTTTTTTTGCCAGTCCTATAGTCCTGGGGATTAAACTCAGGGCTAGGGAATTATTCCTGGGCTTTTTCTTTCTCTCATGGCTAGCACTCTACCACTTGAGGCACAGCACCACTTCCAGTGTTTCTTTTTCTGTTTATGTGGTACTGAGGAATTGAACTCAGGTTTTCATGCATGGTAGGCAATCACCGTACCATGAAGCCACATTCCCAGAGTTCTAAATGACTTTCTTAAGATGGTATTATATTTTCATTCCATAACTATGTATCATAATTTTGGCCAGTTGCTAGAAAAGGACATAGAAAACAATACTAAGTCCAATAAGGCTGGATGGACAATAAGGCTGGATGGTCTAGCCAGGGCACAGAGGGGCTTACCTCATGGGGCTGGTTCAACAGGCTGAGTGAGACAGTTCCTGACCCACAGCCCACCTCCAGAATGAGAGGGCCACCTTAGGTTCCAGCCACATGGGGACACTGGGCCACCTCTTCAGCACCCATTCAACCAGTTCCTGTGAAAGAAAGAGAGAGAGAAAAAGAAAGCCAGAATTACAATTAAGCCAGGTGCCAGTGGTTCAGGACTATAATCCTAACTAAGAGGCTGAGATATGATGAACATGGTTCATAGCTAGCCCAGGCGGGAACGTCCATAAGACTCTTATATCCAAAGAACCACCAGAAAACTGGAAGTGGCACTGTGGCTCAAGTGGTAGAGTGCTAATCTTGAGCTGAGGAGCTCAAAGACAGCACCCAGGCCCAGAGTTCAAGCCCCATGACTGACAAGAAGTGGACTTCCCACCACAAGAAGTGTACTGAATACCACTCATTCTCCTAGGGACCATGGCAAAGAAGTCAGGCTGAGCTTTCTGTCAACTGGAGGTCATGAGTTGGTCACCTATCTTCTCCGTGCCTCATTTTCCCCAGCTACAAAACTGAACACAGTGAAGGATCTCCTTCCTCATGGGAATAGGATAAAGATGAAAGAGAACCATGTTTTGTTTCATAATCCCGTACATGTCACACGACTAATAACAGGCCCCATCTGAGCCCTTTCCCAGTTATCTTCCTGTCATATGCTCCCAGAATTGCCAAGAACCATATCTGACAGCCGCTCCCTCTGTGCCAGGCCCTGCTCCAGAGATCCCCCTATATTGATCCCTTGTTTCCTCACAACTGTCCCAGGAGGAGACTGAGGTACAATGGTGGAGGCCCAACCCAGAGCTTTACGGCTGCTGTAAACTAAGTTTAGGACAATCATCTAAACGGATGACTGAGCATGGCGCTATATGTCTACCATCCCAACTAAGGAGGACCAGGCCTCGTGGCGCATGCCTGTCACAGATCGGAGGACCACGATCCAGCCCAGCCTGAGCACATATTGAGTGAGTCTCTATCTCGGAAATGCCCAAGACATAAAGGCTTGGCTACCGTGGTAGAAGACCTGACTGGCAAGCCTAAGGCCTTGAGTTCAACCCTAATACACCAAAAAGAACGAGAGTCCCGGTGCCAGAGGATCATGCATATAATCCTAGCTACTCAGGAGGCTGAGATATGAAGATCACAGCAAAAGATTTAAAATAGGTTTGGCCTCACCCATCAGAAGTCAAGATGAGAAAACCCGGAGTCTGACATATGCTGGTGCACTCCATACCAGCAGGGCTCACCTCCTTACTAAGTGCTGGCCATGCTCTCTGTACCCCTTGGAAGCCAACCCCTGTGGGCCCCATACCCAGATCCTCCCAAGCTCCAGCTGCCACCAACCAGGCCTAAAGGAGTAGAGAGCTCGAAGGCACACAGTTCCATTGGTCTTATAATTTAATGTTGCTGAGTCCCCTTCAAGCGTCTCACTCTAGGCCCCCAGACCTCAGCCACAAAGCCCATGCATCCCCCAAATGTATCAGGCACAAGTTACCAAAGGACCCAGCCACCTTATTACAACCCACTTCTACACACACACACACAAATCCAGACCAGTGACAGAAGACTCGTCCATGCAGCACCTGCAATTTTCCAAATGATCACTCACCTGATCACAGTCAGGTTATACAAGGAGGAAGATGATATCTCTCTCTCCCTCTCTCTCTCATGCACACACACAGACACAGACACACACAGACACACACACACACAGACACACACACACACACACACACACATACACACACAAACAGACTCAGAGTAGTGCCTCTCCAGAGTTTGTTGGTTCCTCATCTGGGACAATGTACAAGCTAGTGCACGGGGCTTCCCTTGGAGGAATCAGGAGCTCCAACCCAAGGGGAGCACCACTCTAATGATGCAGCACCACCCTGCCTATCCCTTTCTCCAGGGCCAGACCCTTGACTCCCCATTCAACAAAACCCTAGTCCAGGACGCTGGGTGAAGGAGTCCCGAGACAAGCGGCTCCTCAGAGCCAGGAGAGGAAACAAGCAGGGGGTCATGGTGACCCCAGAGGGGTGTCTGACCCCAGGTGGGGGTGGTGTTGGGGAAATGGATGGGGCCCTAAAGGCTACATACATGGACTTACTCCCTACTTCCAGCCTACATGCTTCTGGGCCACATGGCAGATTCTTGGGAAGGACAAGGAGACCAGATAGACTGGGAGCACCAGCAGAAGCTGGCAGAGCTGGGAAATGTGATCACTCTGTGAGAACTGTTGACAGTTGGGGGGAAGGGACAGGCTGGGTATATGTGTATGTGAGTTTGGGGGGGTGTTCCTCCCAGATATTCACATTCTGCTCTGACCCCCAGCACTGTCACTTCCCTACTGGGCTCTTCTGGGACCCTCTCTTCAGGTGAAAGGGTGACCGAGCACAGAGGACAAGAGCTCACACAGCAAGAGAGACCTATTTTCTGCATCCAACACCCCCAACCCTCAGAAAAAAGGAAAAGACCCAAGAAGGCAGGTGTGGAGGTGCTGCTCCCCACCTCTGACTAAAGCCACCAGGTTCCCACCAGGAAGAGGAAGGGTGTAGATGCGTGGCTGTGTGGTTCCCACTGCTCCAAGCCAGGGTCTCTGTGGTGCCCCCTCCTCACCCATCCCTGCATTTCCCTGTTTCCTGGGACACTGGCAGCTAGGGATGGGCGTGGGATCCCCTGGTCAACACCCACTCCCACCCCCACCCCTGGGGCACATTTGTTGCAGCGCCCTGGTCAGACTGTAGGGCATAGGGGAGCCGGAGGTCCAGTTGGGAAGGGGGGGGAATCGCATGGTGGGGGTCATAGGGTATGGGCCCAGGAGGAGGCCACTCACATGTGCTGCTGGGAGAAGCTGTTGGAGGCAGCTCCTGGTGGGTTCGAGCAGCGAAGGCAGTAGCATGGCAAATACTCAGGCCTGGAGCAGAGACAGGGGGGCCTTGACCAGGTCAGGGCCACAAGCCTGCCTGTGGTGTGCCATCACCTGAGGACTCCAAGAGGTACCATGGGTCCAAGCAAGCAGTGCTAGGTTTGAAATGCAGTGCTGCGGAATGCTGAAGGGGACCGGGGCGTGGGCAGGTGCGTGGCAGGGCTGAGCAAGGCCTCTCCTCCTACAGCTTGAGTCTTGATGACCACTCAGCCACCTCTACCTTCCTCAACTGTTGGTAGTCGTGTCAACCAACAGAGTAATCCCAGTGCTATCAGGCAGCATGGAATGGGGTGTGACCACCATTCTTATATCCCATTGGTCAGAAAGAACCATGAAAGAATGGGAGTATGGCCGGAATCCAGTGATGCAGGCAGAATGGGCAGAGTGAAGATGACAGTGGCTCCCCAGCCCCTTTCCCAGGGAACTGTGTCTAATTCAGTTGGGGACAAGAGGGTGACCGGCTTTAGATCATTGTGTATGTCTGTTTGTTGCCAGTCCTGGACCTTAAACTCAGGATCTGGGCATAGTCTGTAAGCTGCTTTTGCTCGAGACTAGCCCTCAACCTCTGGAGCCACACAGCTCTACTTCTGACTTTGTTGGCATTGAAATTGGACAGGGGTCTCAAGGACTTTTCTGCCTACGGTGACTTTGACCATTGTCCTCCTATCACAGCCTTGTAAGTATGAAGGAGGACTGCTGAGAGCCACTGGTGCCTGCCTAATCATTGGTCTTGCTGATGTTCTGGCACAGACCTGTGAGTTCCCTATCCTGGGGTTGAAGTGGTGGGAGCTGGAGCTCACAGTTGGAATCCTGGTCCTGCCACCTCCAAATGGCAGGGGAACCTAAGAAACTCATTCTTATCCATAAGATTACCAATGGAATGTGATCAATGTCAAGATTGAATGAGTAGTTCTTGAATGATTCTAGGATCAAATTATACACAATTATATCCTAGGACACTGATCAATTTTAGTTAATACTTCATTAAACATTTAAATAATCACATTCATTAAATGGAGGCAGAACGAAATACCTAAGAATTGGACCTCACATAGGTGTAATTTTTTCTGCCAGGATTGGGATTTGAACTCATTGTCTGGATAACTCTGTTGCACTGTGTGGAAGGGGTAGCTTGCCTCCTTGAAGTCAGGAAATTCAAGTCTGTTCCTTAGGCCTGAAATTGATCCCCAGCACTAAAAAACATCCTATTAATGTACATTTTAAATATATGATTTATATTCATATACAAATGTTCACTCCATATTACACTCAGTATAGTTATTCATTTTTGTTTTTCTTGTATTGACCATTTATTTTATTGACTATTATGACACATAGAACATTGATTACATAGGATTATAGGTCTGCATATGTATTTCACTTTATACCTGACACCCAGGACTTTCACAGAAAAGGAAAAAAAATGTGTCACCATCAGCTTCTTACTCCACGATTAATTGTTTGGGAGTGCTGACATCTGAACTCATGGCCTACAAGACCAAATTCATGAATGAGTGAGTGTCAACAAGCCATCCTGGGGAAAATTGAGCTGACAGGCAGTTTCCAGGACCTGAGATCGAGCCCCAGGGGTTGACAAAATATGAACAGATTGTCATGCGGATGACAGTACACTAATAAATATATATGTTTATAGAGTGCCAGAGATGCCTATACATTATTCAGTTATATAGACTCATTCCTACAAATTCTGGGGTATTTATTATGCCTCCATGTAATTAATGTTATTGTTTTCATCCTTAATAAACTATTAATTAAATCAGTGTCCTGAAATTATTGCATTCCTGTAAATAATAGTATTCTTTTAATGTTTCATAAATATTAAATAAAATCAATCAGCTTCCTGAAATCATCTTGTCTAATTTTATAGAAGAATCATTCACGATCAACTCATTCAACCGTGACATTGATAACATTCCTATGGATGGGAATGAGACTCTTAGTATCTCCTGCCATTGGTAGGTGTCAGGACGGGGATTTGAAATCAGGGCCTATGTTGCCACGTAGTCCTATGGCTTCCCCGATAGTCCACCAGCCTTCAGCAATGGAAGGTAAAATACCCTTTGCAACAGTGTCATTTGGACCCAGGAAGGTCACCTCACAAAGGAAGAAAACATAAAAAGGCCATCTTGCCACATTTTTCCTGTGATTTTTTTCCCCTTCAAGGCCTAGGGATCTAGGATCCCAGGATCAGCTGTGGGTCCAGTGGCTGCACTTCAGCCTAGGGTGATCGAAGCTGAAGCAGAGTTGCCACGACCCGAGTTCAAGCCCCACTCTGGGAAAAAATAAAATAAAATAAATTTAGCTCCCTGGCTTGCAATTCCCACCATTTATTCTGCCAGGTTTTGGATTTGAACTCAGGGTCTGGGTAAATCTGCAGTGGATTTGAAGATAAGAACTTCAGGCTTGTTGACTAGGCCTGAATTCAAGCCCCAGCCTTTGAAAACATACTATTTATATAAAGATAGGCTTTGTACTTACCTATAGATGTTCAGTCCATACAAGTTTGGTGTGGTTTTTCCTTGTATTTATTGTTGTATTCATTTATTTACCATTGATTTTACTGTCTATGATGACACCCATTAATTCTATCACATAGCATCTAGATTTGTAGACATGTTCTCCATCATACCTGACACCCAGGACTTTCAGAGAAAAGGAAAACAAGTTTTACACTCAGCTTCTTACTCCATGATCCAATTGTTGGTAGTGCTGGAATCTGAACTCAGACCCTAGCACGACTAATTGGCAAATAGGTCAATATGAACACACCATCCTGTGAGCAACTAAGGAGGAAGGCCATTCCCAGGATATGACATTGATTCCCAGGGTGGGCCACAATAGTTATAAATTCATTGTTTAAACATAGGATCTATATTTACATATATGTGTGGACAGCATCTCGCGTTCGGTCTACTTCTTATCCATGGAGGTATTGTATATTTTACTGCGTATGGTTACAGATATAACAGTGTTTACATGGATGACAACATATTGCCATGTCTATAGGGTTTCTTATGCATTCTCCATCCTAGTTGAGACCCAGGACATTCGCAAGACAGGAAAATATGTGAATCGATTGGCTTCTCACATCAGGATTCATATTTTGGCTGTGTTGGGGTTTGAACTCAGAGCCTAGCAGGCCCAATTGAGGAAAGGGTCAATGTGAGGACACAGGTCTGTGAGCAATGAAGGAGATAGGCCATTCCCAGGACCTGACATCGAGTGCCAGAGAGGGCCAGATAGTCATAAATTCATAATTTAAACATAGGATCTATATTTACATACATGTGTGGGCAGCATCTTGCATTCAGTGCACTTCTCCTTATTTTGTTCCTAATTCATAGAGGTACTGCGTATTTTATTGCTTATAGGTATAACTGTGCTGACATGGATGACAAGCTGTTCCCATGGTTATAGGGTTGCCTATGAATTCATTCTCCATCCTAGTTGAGACCCAGGACTTTCACAGGAGAGGAAAATATTTGCAATGACTGGATTCTGACATCAGGATGAAACTTTTGTCAGTGCTGGGATGTGAATTCAGGTCTGGGTAGCTCTGTTGAATTGTGGTGGAAAGGGAAGCTCACCATCCTTCAAGACTAGAATGTCAGGCCAGGTCCCAGGCCTGATTTGAAGCCCCAGCACTGGACAAAATAATAAGCCCACCTTTTTTAAACATAGGATCTCTCTTTACCTACAGGTGTGTTATGCAACTTGCATTCAGTGTAGTTATTCTTTTTATTTTGTGTCTTATTCATGATTATTGAGTATGATGACAGATATAACTGTGATGACATGGATGACAACCTATCCCCATGTCTATAGAGCTGACTATATAGTATTCTCCATCTGCGCTGAGACCCATGACTTTCACAGGACAGGAAAACAGATGGATCAATTGGCTTCTCACATCAGGGTGAAGCTTTTGGCAGTACTGGGATTTGAACTCAAGGCTTAGCAGGCCCAATTGGTGAATGGGACATGGTGAGCACACCAGCCTGTGAGCTACTAAGGAGCTTTGCCGTTCCCAGGACCTGAGATCAAGCCCCCCAGGGTAGGGGCCAATATAGTCATAAATTCCCAATTTAAACAGAGGACCTCTATTTCCATACATGGGTGGGTAGTACCTTGCGTTCTGTGTAGTCATTCTCATTATTTTACCTTATTCATTGATGTGGTGTGTATTTTCTTGAGTATAGAATGACAAATATAACTGTGTTGACCTGGATGACAACCTATTCACATAAGTAGAGAGTTGCCTATGCATTCTCCATCCTAGCTGAGACCTAGAACATGCACAGCACAGAAAAAAAAGGTGCAAAGACTGGCTTCTCACATCAAGGTGAATTTTTGGCAGTGCTGGGATTTGAACTTGGGGCCTAGGAGGCCCAACTGTCCAATGGGTCCACATGCGCACTCCAGCCTGTGATCCATGAAGGAACTAGGCAGTTCCCAGGAACTGAAATCGAGCCCCAGGGACGCCACAATAGACATCAATGCATCATTGAAACATGGGATGTACATTCACATCTGAGTGTGGACTGCATCAATCATTTAGTGTAGTTATTCTCTCTATTTTGTATGCTATTCATGGATGTAGTGTGTATTTTCTTGTGTATATGATGACAGGTATAACTGTGCTGACATGGATGACAACCAATTTCCATGGCCACAGGGTGACCCATGCATTCTCCATCCTAGCTGAGACCCAGAACTTGCACAGGAAAGGAAAACAGGTGCAACAATTGGCTTCTGACATCAGGATGAGTCTTTTGGCAGTGCTGGGGTCTGAACTCAGGGCCTAGCAGGCCCAAGAGGTGAATGGTCCATGTGAGCACACCAGCCTATGAGCCACTAAGGAGCTAGGCCGTTCTCAGGACCTGAGATTGAGCCCCCAGGTGGAGGGTAGGGGGAGGGTGCACAGCAGTCATCCATTTATAAGCTGAAGATAGTATGCAAATAAGTACATATTTGTATAGAGTAGGAGAGATGGCCACCTGTGATGGAATCGAATCTACTGTGTGACTACCGATTCTTGGATCTTTCCTGATGCCTCCATTTCACAACTGATGATTATTGTCATGCTTCATCAAATCTTCATTGCAAATAAGCAATACCCCATGATTCTTGCCTGTCATTTCCTACTCCCATCACGCATGAACTACTGGTTCACAGATGACATCAATCGCATTCCATGACTCTTCCTAGGTCCATAAACTAATATCTAGGGATCTCCCTCCATACCGTTTTAATATGGTGGCTGAATTCAAGCCTCAGGCCTGGAAAACATACTCCTTATATGCATTTTAAAGATAGCACTTATACTTCCATACAGATGTTCAGTCCATATCGTGTTTGGTGTGGTAGAATTTATACTTCCATATAGATGTTCAGTCCATACTGTGTTTTGTGTGATTATTCATTTTATTTTTTGTTTTATTCATTTATTTACCATTTATTTTATTGACTCTGATGACACCTATACCATTTATTATATTGTTTATATTCTATCACATAGTATCTAGATTTTTAGATGTGTTCTCCATCATGCCTGAAATGCAGGGCTCTCCCAGAAAAGGAAAACATGTGTCACACTCAGCTTCTTAATTCAAGATTAAATTTTCACAGTGCTAGGATATGAACTCAGGGCCTAGCAGGCTCAATTCATGAATGGGTGAGTGTGAGCCTGGCAGCCTCTAGCCAATAAAGCTGTCAGGTGGTTCCCAGGTGTTCATAATGAGCCCCAGGTTTGGCCAAAACAGTGATACATGGATAGGCAGATGGTGATATACAAATAAATATATATTGGTAAAAAGTGCCAGAGCCGACTATGTATTATTGAATGACATCTACTACTTTCCTACGAACTCTTAGGTATTTATTATACGTCCATTGAAGGAATATTATTCTTTTCATGCTTAATAAACTATTAATTAAGATCAATCAGAATCCTAGGATTCTTGCATCCAATTTTAGACTAAACCAATGCACGAACTACTTTTTCAATCAGTATTCCTATGCATAGGAACGAGTCTCTTGAGATCTCCGCCACTGGTAGGTAGGTGTCAGGACAGGGATTTGAACCTGGGGCCTATGTTGACAGGTGGGCCTATGGCTTACCTGATAGCCCGCCAGCCTTCAGCAATGGCAGGTCAGGTTCACTTTGCAGCTGTGTCATTCAGAACCAGTAGGGTCACCCTGCAAAGAAAAAAATTATAACCCCCCCAACCCTCTGCAGCTCACTACTTTTGGTGCTGTTCCACTTTTTTTTTTCTTCCTGCAAGCCCTCTTGGCTTGAGATCCCAGGATTGGCTTTGGGTCAAGAGGCTGCAGCCCAGCCTAGGGATATCAAAGCTCAGGCAGTGTTGCCATGATCTGAGTTCAAAATCCGTGGTTGGCAAAAAAAGAACAAACAAACAAACAAATAAATTATTTATTTATTTATTTAACTAAATTTAAAAAATAAAGCTTCCTGATTTGGAATTTCTGCTAGTTTTATTTTCTATCCTGGGATTTGAACTCAGGGTCTTGGTAAATCCATACCAATGTGAGGCAAGGTGCAGAGTCACCACTACTTTAGTTCAAACCCTGTGCCAATCCAAAATTTAAAATTAAGTCACTGATCTTGGCAGGGGGAGGTAGTTGTGGAAATGGGAGGGAAGGGATAGTAGGGGGAAAACAAAGGAAGAGGCAACAATGCTCAATAGGAAATGTACTCATTACTTTTCTCATATAACTGTAACCCCCTGTACATCATTTTTACAATAAACATCATACAAAAAATAAACAATTTAGTGCTCAGAGAAGGACTTTGGGGGTAAGGGAAAGATGTCTGAATAGCTGTACAAAATTCTACACTGCTTTTTTTTGAAATGTTCAGTATGGAACTGAATAAACATAAGTGCTTTCATCAAAAAAAAATTGTCACTGTCTTGGAAATGGGGCCAGTATTTCTGCCATTGCTGGGATTTGATCTCACATTCCAGGTAACTCTTTTGCACCATGGGTAAAGGCAAAGCTTACAGTCCTTGAGGAAAACAAATTCAGGCTATAGTTCCCAAGGCCTGCAGTAAGGCCCTGCAATGGAAAAATATTTATGATATATACTTACATATGTATGTTTATTACATATTATTATTATTGTCATTGTTTTTTATTTTTATTTTATTCATTTATTCGTTGTTTAATGTATTTAGTATTATTACATACATACATAATATTTATTACATTTTGTACATCTATTATAAAATTATACACAATAATTTAGGACATTGAGTCATTTTTCATTAATACTTTATTAAGTGTTGAAATATGATACATAATTAAATGGAGGCATTTGTCACAGTCATCACATGTTTACAATGTGTCCCCAGTATGAGCTTTGTCTTATTCATTTTTGGACAACTTCCTATAGGGATTTCTTTAGATGATTTATACTCAGAGGCTTTTTCTTGAGGATAGGCAAGTTGAGGGATAAAATAGTAAGAGTGAAGCTGGGAATGTGGCTTATAGGTAGAGAGCTTGCTCAGCATGCATGAATACCAGGGTTTAAATCCTCAGTGCCACATACTCAGAAAAAGCCAGAAGCTGTGGAATGGCTCAAGTGGTAGAGTGTTATCCTTGAGAAAAAGAAGCTCAGAGACAGTACCCCGGGATCTATGTTCAAGCCTCAGCACTGGCAAAAACAATAGGCCAGATGCCGGTGGCTCACACCTACAACCTTAGCTAATCAGGAGGCTGAGACCTCAAGACCACAGTTCAAAGACAGCCTAGCCAAGGAAAGCCTGTTAGACACTTACCTCCAATGAACCACCAAAAGACCCCACATGGAGCTGTGACTCAAGTGGTAGAGTGTTCACCTTGAGCTGAAGGGCTTAGGGATAGTGCCCAGGCTTGAGTTCGAGACACATATCTGGGGAAAAAAGTGAGGGTTAATCAAAGTACTTTTCCTATTTGTTAATTATGAGAACATTTTCTGGAAAATGAATGCTGGTGTACATCAGAATTGGAGTCAGAGCTCAATGTTCAAGTATAGCAGATTCATATGCTCAGGCTCTCTGTCTTTAGCATTATAACCTTGCTTTCTACAGGGTTCTGAAAGATCCAATGTTGAAAAGGTTAATATGCTCCCCAAGCCCTTTATGATGAGCAGTTGACTTGTATTTTCAATGTCATTACAGTTCTGAACTTAGCAGAGCAACAGAAGCTCATGCTTGTCAACCTCGCTTAGCAGTCTGAGGTCTGAGGATCACAGGGTGAAGACAGCCAGGGCAGGAATGTCTATGAGGCTCTGACTTCCACTTCACCACAGACAAAGCAGAAAGGGACTCATGTGGCAGAGTGCTAGCCTTGAGCCAAAGGAGCCCAGGGACAGAGCCTAGATCCACAATTCAAGCCCAAAGACCTGCAAGACATTTAAAGCAAAGGACAGAAAAAGAAGGAAAAAGCCAGTAACTCCCTTTGGGTTTGATCAATCTATTTCTATCTTGGAAGCTCCTGAGGAGCTAGCAGGACAAGGACCAAAGAAGGACATGGACTAGGAGAGCAGGCTGAGTTCAAGGTTCAAGTGTAGCAGATCCATCTGCCCAGCCACTCACGTGAAGATTGTAATCATCTTGTGTCCTCCAGTGGGCTTCCGGAAGATCACATGTTCAAGAATTCCTGGGTTTCCCTTGGTGATGAGAAGTTACTTACTTTCTAAATGTTCTTAGAGTTCTCAAGCTATAAAAGCAGGAAAGAAACATCATTGACCCATCCTGGGTATAAATGAAGTTCTCAGGATCCAAGACCTAGCCCTGCTAGCAGGAAGAACTCCAATGTAACTCTTTATTTGAAGGACAGGAAACAGTTTCAAAAAAACAGGCTAGGTGCAGAGACCTAGGCCTGCAGGATTAGAAGGCAGAATGTATACACTCAACAGGGAAGTGAGCTGCAAAACCACTTCATTCATTCCAGGCACAGCCAGCAATGGGGGGAAACCTGAAATATTTGTTAGAGTCACACCAGGGTCAGGCTTTTCTCAGCCTCTTCAAACAATGACTAATTATCCTTCCTCCCTCAGGTGAAGGGAGCCTCAGGCTATCTTTAGGTTACCAATAGAGAGCCAGTTTAGTAGGGGAGAGGGGAGGAACAGAGTAGAAAAATACTGCTTTTTGGTCTTAGGGAGTAGGTTCTTGACTCTCTATCTGTCAGATTTAAAGGCCCTTCTACCTCTGCCAGTCCATTCTCCTTCCTTCATTCTCCACATCATTAATGTACATCCCCAGTCCAAAGGGAGGCAGGGCCCTTTCTCTTCTGCCTCCAAGCATGTGAGTTAAAACTTGGTTCTGCCCTCTTGACTCTCGGGCCCTCCACTGCCTGAGAAGTGGGAAAGAGACAGTCTTCCTGCTCTGTGGTTATGTGAAGGCGATGCTGGTTTCCTGGCATACTGCAGAAGGCCTCATGGTAGGGAAGTGTTCCCTTCTTTCCTACTGACATCCAAGACCAGATTCACCTATCATCTGTCTATCTATCTGTCTGTCTGTCTGTCTGTCTATCTGTCTGTCTGTCTGTCTGTCTGTCTGTCTGTCTCTCTCTCTGTCTGTCTGTCTGTCTGTCTGTCTGTCTATCTATCTATCTATCTATCTATCTATCTATCTATCTATCTATCTATCTATCTATCTATCTCTCTGTCTGTCTGTTTGTCTGTCTGTCTATGTGTCTGTCTGTCTGTCTACCTACCTGGTATCTCTTTGGCGGTTCTTGGGCCGAACTCAAGGCCTGGGCACTGTCTCTAGCACTCTGCTACTTGAGTCACAGCACCAATTCTGGCTTTTTCTGTGTATGTGCTACTGAGGAATCAAACCCAGGGCTTCTTGCATGCTGGGCAAACACTCTCTCACTAATCCACATTCCCAGCCCCCTCATCTTTTTCTTAATGGTAGTTTTTACATAAGTATGCTACCATTTTTCGTCCCCAAGTTAATTTTTCTGAATGGCTGTAATAACTATGAACCCTGATCTTCTCTTCCCCTGCCTGATTTGTGACTGTTCCTGTGTTGGCCTCATAATAAAATGTAAATAAAGGCTGCTGAGAGCTTAAGTGTGCATCATATAAGGATGCAGGCATGGAGCCCCGGAAGAGAAAAGTGATGTGGGCTTGAAATGAAGAGAATGCTGCAGTATGCGCAATGAGCATATCTGAAAAATAAATCAGTAAGTAAAAGCAGAAGCATTTCATAGGGTCTGTTTGCACTCAGGGAAGTAATATACACACATAAGTTGGTAGGAGGACACTGATACATAACTTGGCCTTCTCTTTTTGAATTTTTTTGTGGGCATCCCAGGGCTTAAACACAGGGCCCAATGCATTCCTGAGCTGTTTTGCTCAAGGCTGAGGCTCTACCACCGCCACAGCTCCACTTCCAGCCATCTGGTTGATAATTGAACATAAGCGCATCCCAGGCTTTACTGCCTGCTCTGGACAGTATCTCCTGCTTGGCTTTATCTCTCAAAGCTGGAGCTCTACCCTCTGAGCCACTGCTCCACTTCTGGTTTTCTGGTGGTTTATTGGAGATAACAGGCTCACAGACTTTCCTGCTTAGGCTGGCTTTGAATGGTGATCTCCTGAGGAGGATTAAGCGGCTTTCCTTAGGGATTCACTGAGAAGCCGCTCCACACAAACATTTAGTTTAAATCTCAAGAGGTTCTAGAGAAAAACAGAAACAGAAAGATGCTTCTAGTGTGTTCTAGATACTTAAGGGTGTAGACAAAAAAAATTCATAATTTTATAGACAAAAGGAGCAATGCAGACAGTATGAAAATCGCTCAAGTTTTCAGTCCTCTCATCCTGAGACAGTAAATTCACTGCAGCTCAATGCTAAGTGACTGAACTGGCATGGCCTGTGGACATTTGCTCCAAAATCCTGGGACACTCATTTCTCATTTTTGGCTTCAAACCTGTAGCCAGAGGGGAAGATAAGGAGAGAAAAACCTTCTCAGAGAAGGCAGCTATAAAGAACATTGGGTAGTTTACTTATAAATTCAAACCATTGGAATGACCCTGTTAAGAAGTCAGATGTCCAGAGTAAAAAATGAAGAAGAAAAGAAAGGCAGGTGCCAGTGGCTGCTGACTGTAATTCCAGCTCCTCAGGAGGCTAAGATGTAGAAAACCTTAGTTTGAATCCAGCCAGTGTAGGAAATTTGACACTATTATATCAATGAGATCAGAGAAAAACCCAGAAATGGGGCTGTGAATTTTAATGCACTACCTCTGAGCAAAAGGAGATCAGGGACAATGGCTAGGGTTACTGTCCAACCCCAGGACCTGCCCCCCACCAAAAAAGAAAAAGACAGTGTAGCTCTATGTATTTGTATATGGATGGATGTATCCCTATAGGTGAATCTCCAGAGTAGCTATGATGAATGGCACTGAACTAGGAAATTTGTTTTCAATACAATGATTTCATAGCACAGACAGGGCTTTCAAGACATTGCATGTTCCAGGGCTCCCCTCACTGTTCCCAGTGTAGCCTGAGGGTTTCTCTGCATCCCAGGCCTGTTGGAAGAAGTCTCTCATTGTCTGGACAGGCAGACAAAAAGCCTCACTCCTGTACAGCTGTGTAACAAACAACTCCATCTGGGCCAATTAGTGAGGATGAGTGTGGGTAGGCTCTGAAAGTCAGGAAAAAAAGGCCTCTTTGTACCACAAGCTATCTCGCTCACCCGTGCTCTGTTTTGACAGGAAGCCTTCATTTATGCCACCACCCTTGGCAGGCCAAGTTTCCTGCACTTATCTTGCCTTTGTGAGACTAAATTCTGGTGTTCAGATACATTGTTCAATATAATTCAGGAGTCCTTCTGGCGGACAACTAGGGCACTGAACCTATTGAAATGTTTAATTGCAGGCAATGATGGGCCTATGATGCCTCTCCTAAGTTTCTGGAACCTTGGGAAATCAAGCACATGTCGGATATCACAACGCTTCTTGTCATCTAGGGCTGGTGAAACTCATCAGGTTTTGAAATATTTGACCTCTCCTAGTTGGGCACGGGGTGGCTAGGTTTTGGGGTTGAACACAGGGACTGAGTGCTGAACATGAGCTCAGTGCAGAAGCCCAGTGCTCTACCATTTGGTGTCACAGCTTCACTTCTGGTCTGTGTGTGTGTGTGTGTGTGTGTGTGTGTGTGTGTGTGTGTGTGTGTGTGTGTGTGTGTGTGTGTGTGTCCATGTGCATTCGTGCATACACCAGTCCTGGAGATTGAACTTAGGACCTAAGCAGTGTACCTAGTTTCTCTTGTACAAGGATATCTCTCTCCCACTTGAGCCACAGAGACACTTCAGGCTTTTTTCTAGTGATGTGGTCCTGAGAAATCATGCCCAGGGTTTCATATATGCAAAGCACTCTACCGCTAAGGCCCGTTCCCAGCCCTCTGCTTCAGGTTGGTTAGTTTGTTTCTGTGTTTTTCTTGTTGTTGTTGTTGTCTGTTGTAGCAGTTAAAGTCTGGACCTGGGTGCTGTCCCTGAGCTCTTCAGCTCAAGTCTTGTGCTCTACCACTTGAGCCATAGCACCACTTCAGGTTTCCTTGTGGTTTGTTGGAGTTAAGTGTCTCAAGGACTTTCCTGCCCAGCCTAGCTTTGAACCATGATCCTCAGATCTCATCCTCCTGAGTAGCTAGGATGACAGGCATGAGCCACAAACACCAAACTTCACTTCAGGTTTCTTAGTGGTCAATGGAGATAATAGTCTCCTGGGACCTTTTGTGTCTGAGATAGTTTGGAACCCAGATCCTCAGATCTCAGCTTCCTGAGATGGCAGGATGACAGACTTCAGCTATAGACCCCTAGGCAGTGGCACTCTGATGCAAGGGGTTCCTTGGCTCCACGTGGTGGAGGGCTATCCTGAGCCCAGAGGTAAGGGTCAGTGCCTAGGCCCCAAGTTCAATGTACATGACTGAGTATAAATAGAACAAAACAATTGTCTGCATGAGACAACTCACTAGCCTTCAGTTATACATAATTTTGTCCATGCCATGGGGACACATCTGAGCCACAATATTCTTTTTTTAATCAAACTCCTGTTTTTCTTTATTGTGAAAATACTGTACAGAGGGGTCACAATTACATTGGCAAAGTATTGAACACAATTTTTAGTAAGCATTGTTGCCTCCTCCTTTGTTTCCCCTTCCTATCCCTTCCCCCTCACTCCCCACCCCCCAAGTTGTAAAGTTCGTTTTTAGACATAATGAATTGTACATCTCATTGTGGCAATGGGTCCACCTGTATCCCTATTTAAACAATTTGATTTTTCCCTTCCCCTCCATTAATTATACCAACATCAAATACAGTGAAAACAGGGGGAGAGACCTACAAAGCAACAAATAAATCATCTTATTAATATGTTAGAAACAACCACATGAAAGAAAAAACATTTGAATCCTTATGGTGTGGTTCATTTCGCCTAAGAGCAACATATCTGACATTTTCTGCTTGTCTCAGGCATATACTAGTTATTGCAAATAAGGAAAACCATGGGACCTAAGTTTCTTTGGGCCTGTCTTACTTCACTTAATATAATTTTTTCCAAGTCTTTCCATTTCCTAACAAATGTGGCAATGTCATTTTTTCTTATGGAGGCATAG
Source organism: Dipodomys merriami (assembly GCF_024711535.1). Taxonomy (NCBI): domain Eukaryota; kingdom Metazoa; phylum Chordata; class Mammalia; order Rodentia; family Heteromyidae; genus Dipodomys; species Dipodomys merriami. Next base: position 351,672 of record NW_027206048.1, on the reverse strand, counting down.
AATGTGATATATATATATATATATATATATATATATATATATATATATATATCACATTTTTTGTCTGCAAAATCATCTCAGTTGTGAAGATCTTACAAGTACCAGATGAATGAATGTGCCCTATGAAGGACACAGCACGTGACAATCTTTGCATGACTCAACACACAGCACCCAATGCAGGACTCAGCACACTGCAACCTGTAAAGGACTCAGCACATAGCACCCTGTGCAAGACTCAGCACAGAGCACCCTATGAAGGGCTCAGCACATAGCTCTATTCCACAAATTGTCATTAGGATTAGGGTGGTTTCATCAGTATTACCCCTCTTTGAGGAACATTTCACAAACCACACAAGATCACATCTAATGGTTTAGAGGGGTGTTTTTTTGTGGGGGGTTAACCATGGGGCTTGAACTCAAAGCATGTGGATACTGTTCTAATAACATTTGCTCAGGGCTAGAGCTCTGCCACTAGGAGCCACATTTTAGAGTCTAACAGACTTCCTACCAGGGCTGGGTTTTAAAGCTCCCAAACAGTTAGGATGATGGGGTTAAGCCAGCCATCAGTGTCTGGTTCCGTGCAGCTGGGTTGCAGCGGTTTACATATAGCTAAGTCAGGTTAGGTGGCAGCTGTCAGCACCAGACTCCTAGCTTGCTCTGTGCTGATGTATTTGAAGTCCTGTCCTTATATCATTGCAGGTAGAACATTCTACCTTTTTTTGGCGGCAGTCCTGGGTCTTGAGTAAGGGCTTAGAAAATGTCCCTAAGTGTTGGTGCTCCAGGCTAGCATTCAATTGATTGAAAAACAGCAGAACTTCTGGATTTTCTGTTTATGTGGCACTGAGAAATCCAACCCAGGGCTTCTTGCTTACTAGGCGAGCACTCAACCACCGAGCCCCAGGAGTGAACGAGGTATAAATAGGTAGAGCTTCCTGTATATAAGTATTATATACACAAAAAGATAGATGTCTGTATATTATTGAATTATAGATAATATTACTACCAATTATTAGGTTTTAAATTATGTCTCCATTTAATGATGTGTCCCAGTTGAACAATTAATAAAGCATTAATAATTACTCAATATCCTGTTATTATTTATCATAAATGTACATACATCCATACATATAATCACATATTTTATAAATGAGACAAATTAAATTATGCATCGTGTGTTACTACCCATTATTAGGTATTTAATTATGTCTCCATGTAATTTTTATTCTCTTAATGCTCAATAAAATATTAATTAAACTTAATCCAAGTCCTATAATAATTGCGTTGAATTTTATCCCAGAATGATTCACTACTAATTCAATCTGTTTTTCTTCCACCTATGTCATTTCTTACCTTTATGACATCCTATTGCATAGCATATAGATTTGCATACAATTTATACATCCTACCTGTCACCGAGCACTTTCAAAGAAGAGGAAAATGTGTCACACTCGGCTTCTCACTCCATGATTACATTTTTGGCAGTGCTGGTATCTAAACTCAGGGCCTAGAAGGCTCAGTTCATGAATGGGTGACTGCCAGCACAGCAGCCTCTAGCCAATTCAGCTGCCAGGCAGTTCCCAGGCCCTGAGATCGAGCCCTGTATGTTGACTCCATATTGCACTTAGTGTAGTTATTCATTTTATTTTTTGTTTTATTTTATTTATTTACCATTTATTTTTATTGACTGTTATTACACATGAAACATTTACTACATTTATTACATAAGATATAGATTTGCCTATGTATGAAACTTCACACCTGACACCCAGGACTTTCACAGAAAAGGAAAACATGTGTCACCATAGGCTTCTTACTCCACCATTCAATTTTTCTGAGGGCTGGCATCTGCACTCATAGCCTACATGGCCCAATTCATGAATGGGTGAGTGTCAGCACACCAGCCTGGGGCATATAGAGCTTACAAGAAGTTCCCAGCACCTGAGATCAAGCCCCAGGGATTGATAAAATAAGAACAGATTGACATGCAGATGGTACTACACAAATAAATATAGATCTTTAAAGAGTGCCAGAGATGTCTATACATTCTTCAGTTATATAAACTACATTCCTAGCAATTCTTGGGTATTTATTATGCCTCCATGTAATTAATATTTTCATTTCCATCCTTAATGAAATATTGATTAAATCAACTACTGTCCTGAATCTATTGTGCCCATGTAATTAATAGTATTCTTTTAATGTGTCAAAATATATCCATTAAAATCCATTGGCCTCTTAAAATCACTCTGTTTAATTTTATAGTATTATCATTAAGGAACAACTAATTCAACCTTGACATTCATAACCTTCTATCGGTATTCCTATGTATAGGAACCAGACTCTTAGGATCTCCCTGCATTGGTAGGGGTCAGGACCAGGCTTCGAACACAGGGCCTATGTGGCCGTGTTGGCCTATGGCTTCCTTGGTAGCCTGCCAGACTTCAGCAATGCCAGGTTAGAAACACTTTTCAGCCATGTCATTCAGACCCAGTATGGTCACCTTGCAAAGAAAACAAATGTAAAACCGGCAGCCATCTGCAAGTTGCTGATTTGTTTTTTTGTTTTTTGTTCTTGTTTTTGTTTTTGTTTTGTAAAAATACTGTACAAAGGGTTACAATTACATGGGCAAGATAATGAGTACATTTCTTATCAAACATTGTTGCCTCCTCCTATGTTTTCCTTCCCATCTCTTCCCATACCTTCCCTGACCCCTTACCAGATCCTCCCCCCCCCAGCAATGTTACAAAGTTCGTTTTTTGACATAATGACTTGTACATCTCATTGTTGCAATAGGTCCACCTGCATCCCTATTTAAACAAGACCCTCAGGTTATATTTTATTTTTCCATTTGGAGTGTGAATGCAGGCCCTGAGATCATAAGCAGCATCTTGAAGTGTATGGACAGCTGTATTGAGCTATAAGACTCACCTCAGAAAACAAGCAGAGGAAGTGGGATGCAAAATACACAATCTGAACCAATAGATCTATAGGTGACTGAGAGTCAATTTCCACATTAATGGCATGAATACAAGGGTGAGTCCATTTGAAGAGAGGTCTCCAACAATTTCATGGGACCCCATGGACAAGCCTGGCAGGAAGACACGTGTGTGTGTGTGTGTGTGTGTGTGTGTGTGTGTGTGTGTGTGTGTGTGTGTGTGTGTGTGTGCCTGAAGGCTGGGCAGGGGCTCAGGCTTCTCTACAGCTCCACTTCTGGCTTTTTTGGTAGTTGATTGGAGATGAGATTCTGATGGACTCTCCTACCAAGGCAGGCTTCGACTGTGATATTCAAATCCCAGCCTCATGAGTAGCTGGTATTAAAGAAGTGAGGCACTGGAACCTGTCAGGAATCCTCTTAAATACCAGAGCTATTCTTAGGGAGACAGGAAACACCTCAGTCCAAAAGATGGTGTTTTTTTCATGCTTTAAAGAAAAAATGCACTCAATACTAAAGTATGAAGTAATATTGAAGGAAAGAAGACAGCAAACTTTCATAAATCTGGCGTTGTGAAAGCCCATCAGACATGAGTCTTTCATATAGGAATCTATGTGGCAACATTGAGACTCACCCATGTGGTCATGTGAACTGGTTGAAGACCTATTCTCACACTGACATACCTTCAAAAGTCTGGGGTTCTGCTCTGTGGAAGATGTTTCCCAGTCACACTTGTAAGTCTCTTAGTTTTTCACACTTCTCATCCCTCATTCTTAGTATTCACCAAGTATCTTTTCCATTGCTGCTCCAGAAGGTGTTTTCAATGTCACTGTAAGGATTAATCTAATAAGAGAAACATGTTTGAAGAACTTTAATACTTATATTAATAATATCATTACTAATAAAGAGTATTATTCAAGAACTACTTTAAGATAAATAAAACATGATTTGGAGCAGTTATGTAGTTTGGATATTAAATATAACACACATATATTCTTAGGCCATTACAAATCTGTAGTTACTGCAATCTTACAATACATATATTCTTAAGAAAGAAAAAGTGTTGATAAGATAAGCAACCCAGTAGTTGTTGAATGAGATAAATATAGTGAGGACTTCTGTTGAGCTAGTACACACTGGTTCTTGCTCTGAAAGCATCACCTATCTGTTCTGAGAGCCAGTCAGGCTTAAGTAGGACACATGCTTCCAGATGACAGACCTGCCTGGCATTCACTGCCTAAGTCCATTCAGGCCCACAGCCCATAGAAAATATAGAACAACCTTCAGAACAGTCATCCTGACTTTAAAGCTCAAGCCTAGCTCATCAGCAGACTGATGTCTGAGGATTGTGGTTCAAAGTCACCCTGGGCAGCAAAGTCTGGAAGACCCTTATCTCCAGTTAACCACAAAAAAGCCACAGTGGGAGGGATAAACTGAGAGCAAGGGAAGGGGTGTAATTATCCCCAAAAAATGTATTCATTACCTGACAACTGTTTAATTTAACTGACTTAACTGTTACCCCTCTGAACATCATATTCCTAATAATATTTTTTAAGAAAACGAAAATGAGGCTGGGAAGGTGGCTCAATGGTTGAGTGCTTGCCTTGCATTCATGAGGCCCTGAATTCAATTCCTCAGTACCATATAAGCAGAAAGAAAGCTGGAAGGGACGCTGTGGCTCAAGTGGTAGAACACTAGCCTTGATCTGAAGAGATGAGGGACAGTGCCCAAGCCCAGAATTCATGCCCGTAACTGACAAAAAAAATAAAGAAAAGGAAATAAAAAAGGAAGAGTATTGCTGCCAGGCTCAGTGGCCAAGCCTGTACTCCTAGCTATTCATGAGGCTGAGGATCAGTGATTGAAGCCAACTTGGGTAGGAAAGCCTATATGAATTTTATCTCAAATTATGTACAAAAAAAATCTAGAAGTAGAGTTGTGGCTCCAGTGGTAAAACAGTAGACTTGAGGGGAAAAACAAACTACAGGTATAGTATCCATTTCCTGATTGCAAGCCCCAGAAAGGCACAGAATAAAAGAAGGAAAGACACTATGAACTTGGTTTATCTGTACCTGAGATGACTTTGTTAGAGACGATTATGGACTGAAACTCTGAACAGGGCATACTAGGTCTGGCATTTTTTCTACACAAACTGTGTGCACAACCATCTTAAGTCCTTCGCTATTTTATAGTTGCAGGTTGCATTATCTTCTCACCATGGAAGAGGTCCAGTATTTACTTTCCCTAGGGTAGCTGCTTCCTTGTCTTCTGCTCTTTACTCATGGACAGCAGTATTTTAACTGAGAATGCAAGGAGGAGGATTGGCAATGCCTTGAAAAAGGGAATATTCTAGAAGTGGGTGAGATGGTGGTGATAATGCCCAGGACCAGGTGAGCATTTTGGTGATGATTGGGCATGGTGTGTCATTCTTTATCAATATGCTGAGGGGCCATGGACATGAAAAGGAGGCCTCAATGCCTCCTGGGGTCATTCAGACTACATAGATATAAGCCAGCTAATCTTCCTCTCACTTTCCCAGCATGGAGTTATGGGCCCTGGCTGGAAGGGGACTCATGCCCAAGTATGGACAGCTATCCATACAACATCCAGTTGTGTCCTCTACATTGTTACTACATTGAGAGCAGTGCAGCACAAATCACATGGAGCATGTCTAAATCATTAAAGGGATGGGAAAGTGGTTCTATGTTATATGGACCAAGACAGACAGAGAACACCATATAAATTCCCTTTCAGAGACCCCTCTTCTGTTCAATGGCCAAGAGAACATACAGGAAAACCTGCAGAAGGAGGAGCTATGTTCCTAACCTGGACCCTTCACTGCATGATTTCCCAAAGCTTATGGATACAATGAAACTAAATCTCTCCAAGATGAGGCACGAAGTCTCTCAGAGACCATTGCCCACATCTGTGAGGAGAGCATAGGAGGTAAAATGGACTGTCAGGGGAGGGGAATAGCCACAGAGTGTCTCCATGACATCTCTGGCATCCAGTATTCAGATAATTAGGGAAAGGTTATGAAAGCCTATTTGGTGTGGATAGTGAATCATTGCAGCAGGTGGCACAGAGGATGGGAAAGCGAGTTTAGGAGTACATGGGTCACATCAAGTCTCAAGATGTGCAGATCTACCATCAAGAGAGCTGGACATTATGTTGCATATGTTACATGATAGCCTTTGCTAATGCCATCTTAGACACATGTTATACTACAGTGACTCTGCTGTCTACTACCACAAATGCATGGAAGAGAGATAGAAACTTCATACAGTTGCTGACATCACCAAGATCATCCTAAGGAAGAACTTCATAGACATTATCATCTGATTGTGTGTGGGGTCTGGGGTGGGGGTGGTGTATGTGTGGACACTAGGGATTCAACTTTGGGCCTGGACAGTGCCCCTGAGCCTCTTTTGCTCAAGGCTTGTACTATAGCTCTTAAGCCACAGATCCACTTTCAGCTTTTTTGATATTTTATTGGAGTCTCATACGTATTTACTTACAAGATAAACTTTAATTATGAGGTGATATGATTTTAAGGATGATATACTACTATGCAAATGCAATAAATAAAAATGGGAGGTAAAAAGACACTCTAAGGAGTATATAGGAAGTTTTATGAAATCCATGAAAGTATATCTTAAAAAAGTGTTATTAGTGACTTAAACAGCAGTGCTAAATTTTTTGTCCTGGATAAATGAATGCAGTCAGTTATTTCTGTTTAAATGTATAATGTTATTTTTATCTTAGTACTGTTTGTAATCTATGCTATTAATATTAATAGGTGTAGGAGACTCGAGCTGAGCTGTTGAACCTGGAAAAGGTTTGAGAGGTTGGAACACCACCTCAATAGTACTCAGAAAGCTGAGAGCTGACCATGCAAAGGTTAAAACACAGCTCTGTGAAGTAAGCCAGGCCCAAAGTTATTTGAAATAACTAGTATATGTCTGAGACAAACAGAAACTGTCAGACAAGTTGATGTTAGGTGAAATGAACCCCAAGATAAGGATTCAAAGTTTTTTTCTTTCTTGAGATTGTTTCCAACATACTTATAAAATGATTTCTTTGTTGCTTTATATGTACCTCCCCCATGGTATTAGCCCTGCTTTCACTGTATTTGATGTTGGTATAATTTGTGGAAAGGAAGGGAAGAAAAACAAATTGTTTAAATAGGGATACTGGTGGACCCATTGCAACAATGAGATGTACAACACATTATGTCGAAAAGCGAACTTTACAACTTTGGGGGGGGTAGGAAGAGCGGGAGGGAGGGGTGTGGGGAAGGATGGGGGGAGGGATGGGAGATGGAAAGGGATAGGAAGGGAAAACAAAGGAGGAGGCAACAATGCTTAATAAGAAATGTACTCATTATCTTGCCCATGCAATTGTAACTCCTCTGTATGGTATTTTCACAATAAAAAATCAATCAATCAATAAATATATAAATAGGGTTACAGGTGACCCCATTACAACAATGAAATGTATAAGATGTTATGTTGAAAAATGAACTTTACAACTTCGGTGGGGGGTGGAGGGAGAGAAGGGGGGTTGAGAGGGGAAGGGATGGTAAGGGGAAACAAAGGAGGAGGTAAGAATGCTTGATAAGAAATGTACTCACTATCTTGCCAATGTAATTGTACTCCTCTGTATGGTATTTTCACAATTTTACAAAAAAGCACAGCTCTGGAGAGGGTTAAGCTATTGCCCCCTTCCATAGTGCTTTAAAGGCCTTGAAGCCTGGGAGGTAAAAGAATTGACAACTTAACCTAGGAAGCTAGATAAAATAGACCAAATGTCTGGATTTTCTCTGGGTTGCATTCTCCTTTCTCAAAACACAAAAGGAACCAGTGTTTCTCACTCACTGTGGTGGCTCTGATTGCAATATAGAAGCTTCATTTTTGCATGTATCCATGGTAACATTCCCAGCATGAATTCAAATAAATATGATTGCTTGTGTGACCTGGGGCCCAGGTGCCAGTAAGCCTTGGTACCCAAGGTCCTCATTGATTTTTTTTTCTTTTTCTCTATACCTGTCTGGTATTTTCTAATTTTCTTCAGCTTGGTATCCTATTGCACTGCCTTGGGTTGCAATTAGCAACAAATATGAATATTCTTGAGTTGTAAAACATAAAAGACTTACAAACTTTCTTATCCCAGATGGCTTCAAACCACAATCCTCAGATCTAAGCCTTCTGAGTAGTATTACAGGCATAAGCCACTGGCAACCAGCATGCATCTGAAGAATTGATGTCAGTGAGATCTTTCTTGGGGAATGTCTGCACATCTCAGTCCTCCTCAGCTCTGTTCCTTCCTGTTGCCCAAACAGAATCAAACACTTTCACTCCTTTATGTTCAAAATCCTTGAAGTTAGTGAACTGACTTGCCTGCCATGTACCTCCTTTCTATAAATACAATAGTGGGTTTTACTTCTTACCATCGATTAACTAAATTAACTGGGATCCACACAGAGGTGACATGTCCTTTTCTGTATTGCACACCGTACACCTATGTTTTACTTTATCTAATAAAGTTAACATAACTTACCTTGTTTGAGGTTTCTTAGTTCCCATATTTCTTCCTTCTCATCCCTCTTTCCCTTGCACAGAAGGAAGAACAATTTGGAATTGTGAAGAGTGAGTTTTTAGTCATTTTCTGAAAAGCTTTGCCAATGGATCCTGATTTCCAAGTCCTGAGTAACTGGCCTGTAAAGCCTTGTTCTTTAATCTCTCCTCAGCTGACACAAATGACCATATATATCTTAAAAAGGCTTTGGGAAATGAGTTCAGGTTATCAGTTAGGAATCCTAATTACCTGGTCACTGTGCATAAGTTGTTTTTGTTTTTTGTTTTGTTTTGTTTTGTTTGAATAGTGTACAATTAGTACCAGAATTAGACTTCCAAGTATTTTTTTTAAATTCAAAGCTAGCAGGCTTTCTTATTTGAACCACAGATCAACTTCTGCCCCACTCTCTTTATCTTTTGGTGGTAAATAGGACAGAAGTGTCCCACAGGAATTCAAGGGCACTACACAGTATCCTCAAATCTGAGGACTGTGGTTCACAGCCAGCCTGGGTAGGAAAGTCAATGAGCCTCCTATTCCCAACTAATCAGCAAAAAGAAGTGGAACTGTGGCTGAAGTGGTAGAGCAGCAACCTTGAGCCTAAAAAAAGCTAAGATAAAGCTAAGAAAAAAAAGTTTTAAAAAAAGGTAAGTGAAAAACAGATCTAGCACTAAGACAACCACAAAATAAATTTTTAAAAAAGTACAAGAGAGCACAAAGAGTCTTAGAAATGATAAAAATTAACAAGAAACTGGTGGCTCACACTTGAAATTCTAGCTACTCAAAACACTGAAATCGAGCATTACTATTCCAAGCCAGCCAGGACAGGAAAGCCCATTGTGTGTGTGTGTGTGTGTGTGTGTGTGTGTGTGTGTATGTGTGTGTAAAAAGCCCATTGTGTGTGTGTATGTGTGTGTGTGTGTGTGTGTGTGTATGAGTGTGTGTGTGTTCCTTTCTGGGATATGATCTACAAGTTTTTGCTTGACCATTTCCAATCTTTTGGAGGTTAATTTGAGATAAGAATTTCATGAACTTTCCTTGTCCTCTGACAATGAACCGCAATCAGTATAATTCAGGACCTTGTGGGAGTGTCTATACTTCCCTCCTACTAACCACCAAAACCAAAAAATGAACCAAATTGCAACTGTTACTAAACTTTTAGAGCATTCTATCCTTCAGCAAGATTGGTGAGGCCCTAAAAACAAGAGAGAGAACCAACAAATAAATAAATGTATGTGAAGAAGAAAAGAGCCAATTAGTTTTTTATAATATAGACTCATATCTTTAATCCAAGCTGAAATGTAAAGATTACAGTTCGAATCCAGCCTGGGCAGGAAAGTCCAACTAACTTCTTTTTGAGTGTGCTAGACATGGGCTTGAACTTGAGGGTTTTTACTCAAGTTTAAAAATACTACTTCCTGTCTCATCTGGTTAATTGGAGATGAGTCTGATGGACTTTCTAGCCCAGGCTGGCTTTAAACTGTAATCCTTAGATTTTAGGATACTGTGTAGTGCCTTGGTTCCCATGGGACTCTTATCTACTATTAACCACTAAAAGAAAAATAGAGGCGGAAGTTGAGCTGAGGCTCAAGTAGTAGAGCCTGCTAGCTTTGAAATGAAAAACAAAATACCCAAAATAAAACAAAACAACCCTCATAGTCACTAGGCCTTGAATTCAAGCCTCCCCTCCCCCCCAAAAGAACCCTCAGGAGTTGAGTTTTTGTTCCTGCTAGCTTTGAGCAAAAAACAAAAGGCCAAAAATCTCATGGACAGTGAAGTAGTGTGGCCTAAATGTAGAGCCTGCTAGTTTTGATCTAAAAAAACAAGCCAGGTGCCTCTGGCTCATGCCTGTAATCCTTGCTACTCAGGAAGCTTAGATCTGAGAATCACATTTGGAAGCCAGCCTCGGCTAAAAAGTCCCCTGGTGACTGTTTTTTTTCCAACTAAGTAGAAGTGGCACTGTGTCTGAAAATAGTAGTGTACCTGCTGTGTCCCTGACAGACAGTTCCTAGGCATTGAGTTCAAGCCCCCAACTGACAATATCAATAAATTAATTAATTAAATACTGAGCATAAATGAGTAGGCCCTAATAATAAAGGACATAAACTTTGAAAAAGGGGGAAGGGACAATCAAATAAATGAAAAGGTGGAAAAGGAGCTATTAAGGCTTTCTAAATCAAAACTGTAAGTCTACCTGCTCAGATTACTGAAAACTGAGGACTGTGGTTCAAAGCCAGCCCAGGCAGGAAAGTACAGGAGACATATTTTACTGTGTTCAGTATGGGGGCTTGAACTTGCTATGTTTTGCTCATGGCTACAGGTCTACTTCTTCTAACCTCTTGGTGGTTATTAGAGATAATTGTCTCATTGACTTTCTTGCCCAAGACTGGCATTGAACCATGATTCTCAGATTTCAGTCCTTTCTGTAATGCTCTTGACTTTCTATTGATATTCTAATCTCCTATTAACCACAAAAAATGCAAAAGTTGAGCTGTGGCTCAAGTAGTGAAACCAGCTACTATTAAGGTAAAAATAAATAAACCTCAAGGAAAGTCATCTTGACTTAATTTCAAGACCTAAGAACCACCACTCAATTAAAAAAAATAGAACCTCAGTCACTGTGACCTGAGTTTAAGCCCTAGAAAAAGAGCTGCAAAAAAGAAAAACAGCCTGTAGTTTACCTGTGGTCAAAGTTGTAGGGCATGGTAGTTTCAAGGGAAACAAAAAAACAGCATAAGAGCTAGCGCCTAATAACAAATGTCAAAAGGAAAGAAAGAAAGAATAAATAACTGAAAAGGTGAAAGAAGAGGTAATTAAAGATTTGTAAATGTTGACTCACACTTATAATTCTGAATGCTAAGGAAACGGAAATCTGTAGGTCATGGTTCAAAGCCATACTGGACAGGAAAGTCCATGAAACTTGCTTCAGTGTGTTCAGTTGAGGGACTTAAAATTGAAGTGTTTTGCTCAAGGCTACAGCTCTACTATCTTCCACCTATTAGGTTGACTGGAGATAAGAGTCTCATTGACTTTTCTGCCCAGGCTGACTTTAAACTCTGATCATCAGATTTCAAGCCTTTCTGTACTGCCCTGGACTACCATGGAATTCTTGCCTCATATTAATCACTTAAAGAAGGCAGAAGTTTAGCTGTGGCTCAAGTAGTAGAGCCACCTACCCTTCAGTTAACTAAGTAAATCAATAAAACCTCAGAAAGAGAGGAGAGGAATGAGAGTGAAAGACAGAACGTCTTACAATAAGCAAAAGGAAAGAAATGTATATATCACCTGGAAGAAATAATTGTATTGTCAAAGCTTATAGAATTGTATTGTCAAAGCTTATAGAATTCACAAACTTTAACAACCATAATAATGACAATTTGCATTGTGAAGGTTAAAATATGTTTGTGACTTCAACTAAATATCACTATTCCACAATATTCTGAAATAAGAGAAATTTAGGTAATCACCTAATCTCAATAATAGTAAAAATCTCAAAAAGAGTCACCAGGCCTTAATTTCAAGCCCTAACACCAACGTGCCTAACTCCGGCCACACACACACACACACACACACACACACACACACACACACACACACACACACACACACACACACACACACACACACACACACACACACACACACACACACACACACACACACACACACACACACCACACACACACACAGAGCAGGAGCTGAGTTCTCATGCTTGGAGCAAAAGTCAAATGAAACAAAAAGTAGACTGTAGTAGACCTATGGCTTAAGTAATAAAGCAAGCTGCTTTTAAGAGAAAAGAAAAGAAAACCTGAGTATGAAGGCAAGGCCCTAAGCCCCTGACTCTTCCCAGAATGGAAATCAGTCATGGAATCCAACAGTTTGTGCTTGTTCTTGGGATCACAGCTGAACGTGCCCCTTCAGTTCTAGGCCCTCCTATCAAAAATAGAAGGTAGGCTTGTTCTTGGCTTCTGGCACAAGTACCTTGTGTAAAGGAAGCCCCTCCTCTTGCTTCCTGGATCCCAGGGTTCAGCCTCTCTTGTGAGTCAGGGTGGGACGTGGATGGCAGTGTGACAAGAGGTTCAAAATAGAGTGGCAGCTGTGCTAATTGACTTGAGGCTGACAGCTGGATGCCAGGGCTAAGTGATAACAGGTAGCTATCTCTGATTACCCAGCAGTAGGGAGAATGAGCTGGAGCACCTACTGGCTCTGCCTATCAAGTCCACCCCATCTCCTCTGCCCCTGTAACAACCAGAGGTTTAAATGGGGATCTGAGTTGGCTGTGTCAGATTCCTGCTCCCCAGCCCTACCTGTTTGCCTCTGTGTACACCACTGCTGAGGACACGCATCCAACTGCTCTGCAGCCCTACACCGTGAGGGAGATCATGTACATACAGGCAAGCCACTGTGGCAACCAGATTGGCGCAAGGGGGAGCATGACACTGGCCTAGGATCCTAGTCTCAAATTTAGGGGGATGAGGAGGAAGAGGATGGGGTTGGAGGGTGCAGGTGGTGGTGGTCATGTCTAGGCTGAGGTAGGTGGGGCTCCATAGTAGTCCCTAACCTCCTGGAAATCAAGTCCCCCAGATAGTTTCCCCAATTTCCCTAATTTGTGTGGCCCAGGTGGGTGTGGTTTTTTAAGCAAGGCTTGCATGTCTTTGTCTTACCTGAGACTCAAGTCATTGTACTTAGTTTCCTGGGAATAGACTAATGCATTTTTGGTCTGATTTGAATGAAAGGAGTGCAGTGTCTTTGAGCTGACAGATACAGAGGATTCCCTTTTTGTCAACTGATGAGTATCAGATAATTGAGAACAGTTCGTCCACCTTAATGCAAATTTCTCTGAGTTTTCATGCCCTAACTCAGTTCCCTTAAGTTGGGTGTTTTCTAAATCAGTGGTTGTCTAAATCAGTGTATGCTCTGAGGACCCTTGGGGTTCTGGAGACCCTTCTAGCTGAGTCTTCAAGTTACTGCTTTGGCAACTTAATGTCCATATAAGACCAGGTTCTGGTCATAGAATCCAAACAGAATATGGTATCCCATAAGATAGAATACTCATAGGAGAACCCAGATGTCTTCTATTCAGCAAGATAGCAAAGAGATTAACAAAACTAAAATACTATCAATTTTTGTGCTTTTTTAATTTAAAAAATCTAATTTTTTTACAAAAATAGTTGTGTCAACAGGACTTGGGTTTCTTATAGTTATTTTAAAATCCATTGTTTGGACAGTTAACATTCTAGGCCATAATACACTTCTATTTCCATCTCAGTTTTGGGAAATGCTGAGCAATGAGCACAACATTGACTGCACTGGAAACTACTATGTAGACAGCAGCTTACAGCTGCAGAGAATCGAGGTGTATTACAATGAGGCAGCTAGTGAGTGTCTCCCAACTGGCTTCCAATACCGTGGCAGAATAGGTCCCTAGGAATACTAATGACAAGGAAGGAGTTCCTGCCTTTCTTAGGGTGGTATTGTAGTTCGAATTTGGAGCCTCCATCTTGTAAGTCAAGTGCTGTATCCACCTGAGCCACTCCACCATATATTTTGTTTTAATTTTTGAGTATACACTTGTGAATTCCTCAGGAAAGCCTTTTACTGAATTCCTCCTACCTGTACTTGCTGACTAGCCACACCTGGATTTTTTTTTCTTGTCATGGGGTTTCAACTCTGGGCATAGGCATTGTCCTTCATCTCTTCAATCTTTCTTTTCCTTTTATTATCAGGGGTTCCTTTTTTTAGAACTCTCTGGGCTTCTGGGATCTCCTTCTAGCTTAGTTTAATTCATTAATTCTGCTTGTTGTAACATATTTGGAAATTTTAAGTTTTTATGTTTACTATGCGTGAGCTGCAAAACCGCTTGTGAAGTTGTAGGAGTTTTTGGAGGCAGCGTCACATCAGATGATAGATTGATTGGGGCATCGCCCACATTTAATCTTTGGTCCTAGTCTTTATTATTTAGAGAAGTCATCTCCATTGGACTGGAAAGAAACAACATGCTCTGTTCACGGATCAATAGAAAAATAGCCAAAACGAGAATAAAAGCAACGAATGTACAGCCAAGAAGAATATAGTAAGAATAAAGGTAGAGGCTATAAAGGTGCAGCCAAGTGTATGGGATGCCTTGAACCAACACCCTCTTCCTGCAGGAATGCTTCCTTAAAGCTCTTTGTCTAACACGATCTCATGCAGAGGTGGCATAGGAGGTGGCATGGCACCAACTATTTCAGGTAGTTTCTTGGAGATAAGAGTCTCCCAGAATTTCCTGCCCCAGCTGGCTTCAATCTGCGATCCTAAGATCTCAGACTTTTGAGTAGCTAGAATTTCACCCTTCAGCAACCAGAGCCCAGTTGCATTGCCCTCTTTAAAATACAGATTAAATTTCTAAAAAGAAAATTTTTGAAATTGAAAATTTTAAAATTTTAAAGAGGGGTGTTCAGTCACTAATATATATGTGAATAGTCCAAATCACAAAGCATAAATAAAGTGTCTCACCCTGAAATCTATAACACTTCTGGACTTCAGCATTTTGAATATGAATACTTAGCCAACAATAAATTCTTTTTAAGGTTTTTAAAGTAAAAAACATTGTTGTGATGTAGAAAAACCCAATAATAATGTGTAAACACTGCTTTTAAATGATTCATATTGTCTTTCCTAATACAAACAACCTTACTGAAGTCTACAGAGTAGATTTTCAGTTTTTGTAAATGTCAATGTGAAATTCATTTAATTTTATATAAAGAGTTTCCATTCTACATTATTGTATACAAACAGAATCGTAGATAATTGGTTTTCCTGTGTAATAAACCAATGAAAAAGTGCAAACAAAAGGACAGAGCTATTTAATGTATTTGAGTTTTATGGATCTACATTTAGGGATGTCCTCACCTTGGTATTTTGTGTTGATATTGCTTAAGTAAGATATAAGACTTTAATCTTGTGGTTCCTTGGTTGAGAGTTGTGTGGGATTGTGTCACTCCTATGAGCAGTATTTTATGTTGTGTCTTTATTAGATCCTGCATATCAGGCAGGATGGCCAGTTTTCTTCATGTGATTGTTTAGGAAGGGGGCAATCTCAAACTCATGTTTATATCATTTTAACTGATATCCCTTTTGAAAAATCAGGTTAAATGGCAAATTGCAAGTAATTGCCCAAGGTTGCTCTGAGTATTTGAATACAGGGAAATGTGCTATTTGATAACAATTATTGAAACATTATAACACAAGAAATATGTATTTTATGTATTTTCCCCAGGAAAGTATTATACTTGAATTCCTCTACATTTACTTGCTGAAGAGCCACACCTGGCTCTTTTGTTTTGTTTGTTTTTTTGTCAGCAGTGGCGCTTAAACTCTGGGCCTATGCACTGTGCCCCAACTCTTCTGTTCAAGACAAGCAGCCATACCACTTAAGCCACAGTGCCATTTCTGGTTTTCTATTAGTTTATTGGAGATAAGAGTCTCACAGACTTTCCTGCCGAGGCTGGCTTTGAACAGCGATCCTTTGATCTCCAAATCCACAGTTGCTAAGATTATAGGCATGAGCCAATTGTGCTCTGCACCTAGCTACTTTTAATTGGGGAAGGAAAGGGAGAACAACAAAGGAGTGGGTAACAATGTTCAACAATAAATGTTCTCATTTCCTTACTCATGTAACTGTAACTCCTCTATACAGCACCTTTACAATAAAAATAAAATTAACAAAAAAAGAGAAAGGTTCTTGCTGATAGGCAATGATGACTCACACCAGTAATCCTAGCTACTCAGGAGGCTGAGAAATGAGAATCATGGTTCAAATTCAGCCTGGGCAGGAAAGCCCCTGAGACCCTTATCTACAATAAACAACTCAGAAAACTGAAAGTGGGACTGTGGCTCAAGTGATAGAGTGCTAGCCTTGAGCTGAAGAGCTGAGGGACTCAGCCCAGGCTCAGAGTTCAAGCCCCACCATGAACAACAACAACAAGAAAAGGTGTTGTCATCTTTCTTTTGCCCCATTAGACTCAAAGCCTGATGCTCATCTTTGCCTCCTGAGTAGCTGAGATTTCAGCCACCATGCCCAAAGCAAAGGAATGAAATGCATGGAAATAGACAACTGCAAACGTCCTTAAAGTTGCTGAAGCCTCTTGCATGGTGATTCATTCTCAAGATATCTTTTCTGTTTCCATGTCTGAAATGCTGTAATTTATGTAATGAATGCTGAGAGCCACTTAGAATCATAAGCTCTGCCCCTAAGTTCCTTGTCAAGTATAGGCCTAAGTCAACTCTTGTTCCCACAGGCAACAAATATGTTCCTCGGGCCATCATGGTGGACGTAGAGCCTGGCACCTTAGACTCAGTAAGATTGGAACCATAGAGTTTCAGACCAGACACTTCATATTTAGTAGGTCAGCATGGTCCATGGAAGATGGCTAATAGGCACCCCTCCTTCCTAACATCCAGGCACTCCAGTTCCCAGAGCTGAGCTGAGCCTTTATCCATCTAGATATCATCCTCACCTAACCTACCTATTTCAGTCCATGGGAGTCATGTCCCTGGCCACTCAATCAGCACAGATAAATGCCAGTCTGCAAACAGCCTCTGAAGGGAATGAACAGCGAGCAGGGAATGCCTCCAACAAGGTTTCAGCGCTGCTGGCCATTTCAAATACCTGGCAATAACAGGGAACCACTTCAGGACACCAGAAATCAAAGCACAGCTATGTATGAGCAAGGTGCAGACAAGTGCCTGCAGCTTAGCTTCCCTCTTACCATTCTGTTCTCCTGTTCCTCCTGTGAAAGTAAGTACTTTTCCAGTATTGAGGCAGGCTCTGTTCATTTTTTTTTTGGTCGGTCGTGGGGCTTGAACTCTGGGCCTGAGCACTGTACCTCAGCTCTTCAGCTCAAGGCAAGCACTCTACCGCTTGAACCACAGCATCTCTTCTGGCTTTTTCTGTTTATGTGGTGTTGAGGAATCGATCCCACGGCATTGTGCATGTGAGGCAAGCACTCTACCACTGAGACCCCTTCCCATCCCCAGGCTCTGCTCATTTTTAGAAGTACGCACGTGGTTTGGGTTAAAATGTATCTTCCTCCACATTGTCTTTACTTTCTTTAGAACCTGGGTGATTTGTAGGGTCCCAGACACATTGAAAACATTTCCTGAGGGCTAGGAAGGTGGCTCAGCAGTACAGTGCTTGCCTTGCATGCATGAGGCCCTGGGTTCGATTCCTCAGCACCATATAAGCAGGAAAAAAAAGCCAGAAGTGGTGCTGTGGCTTAAGTGGTAGAGCACTAGCCTTGAGCTGAAGAGCTGAGGGACAACGCCCAGGCCCAGAGTTCAGGCCCATGACTGGACCCAAAAAAAGAAAACATTTCCTTTATTTCACCAAAGTGTATCTAAAATAATAGCCAAAGTTGCTCAGAGGAGCCTATAGTCTTCACAATGCATATAGCACAGTCATTATTCCTGGAGTATGTGTCTCATCATGTCTTTGTGTCTGATAGGCCAGAACAGGGCAGGCAATAACTGGGCCAAGGGCCACTACACAGAGGGAGCCGCGCTGGTGGAGTCAGTGTTGGAAGTGGTGAGCAGAAAGGTGTGGCTGTCTCCAGGGTTTCTAGCTGCACTACTCCCTGGGAGGTGGCACCAGGTCAGGCATGGGCACCCTGATTCTCAATAAGATCCGAGAGGAGTTCCCAGACAGCATCATGAACACCTTCAGTGTCATGCCCTTGCCCAAGATGTTGGACACTGGCACCTTAGACTCAGTGAGATCGGAACCATTTGGCCAGAGTTTCAGACCAGACAACTTCATATTTGATATGTCATCATAGTCCATAGGAGATGGCTAACAGGCACCCCTCCTCCCTAACATCCAGACACTAGTTCCCAGTGCTGGGCTGAGCCTTTATCCACCTAACCCTATCATCCTCACCTAACCCTACAACACCATCTTGTCTGTCCACCAGTTGGTGGAAAATGCAGATGAAACATTCTACATTGACAACGAGGCCCTGTATGACATCTGCTTTTGCACCCTGAAGCTGCCCATGCCCACCTATGGAGACCTGAACCACCTGGTGTTGGCTACCATGAGCAAGGTCACCATCTGCCTGTGCTTCCCTGCCCAGCTGAATGCAGACCTGCGCAAGCTGGCTGTGAACATGGTGTCCTTCCCCTGCCTGAACTTCTTCATGCCTGGCCTTGCACCCTGTCCAGCCATGCCAGCCAGCAGTACAATGCTCTTTCAGGGCCCAAGCTCACCCAGCAGATGTTTGACACCAAGAACACGATGGTAACCTGTGATCCCCACCATGGCTGCTACCTGATAGCGGCTGCCATCTTCCGAGGCCGCATGTCCATGAAGGAGGTGGATGAGCAGATGCTCAACTTGCAGAACAAATAAGCAGCTACTTTGCAGAATGGATCCCCAACAACGTGAAGACACTTGTGTGTGACATCCCCCCACATGGCCTCACGATGTTGGCCACATTCATTGGTAACAACACGGCCATCCAGGAACCCTTCAAGCACACCTCAGAGCAGTTCAGTGCCATGTTGCAGCACAAGGCATTCTTGCACTGGTATACAGGCAAGGGTATGGATGAGACGGAGTTCACTGAGGCTGAGAGCAACATCAACAACCCGGTGTCCAAGTACCAGCAATGCAAAGATGCCACTGCTGATAAACAGGGGGAATTTGAAGAAGTCTTGTGAAAGAAGAGGTTTAAGACTTCCCATTGCTAGCAGTGCAACAGGAATGCCAGAGCCCGCCTACAGCTTCTCAAATAAATGGTGCTTTCCTGAGCTACTGTTGTCCTGCAGTGGGACCTTGCTATGTATCATCATGCTCAGCCTTCTCTGTCAGGAACTCACTGACGGTGAATGTAAAAATGCAGATTTCTTTTAAATATGATTGTTTTAAAACCCTATTTGTATAAATAAAGAAGTATACATTTTATACCCTGAGCCCTTATTCTTCTTTAGAATCCTTTTTATTCTTTCAGTGTATTTGAAATATAAATTTGGCCAGAAGGATTTAATCTTAACAATATAGGACTGGTACTCAAGAGGAGTATTAAATTCATGGTTTTTCTGCTATTTTGAAGAGGAGGATGACAAGTGCCAATGTTGTTGTTTTTCCCCCTGGCCCAGTTTTATAGTTTTCAATCTCTCAAAAGCATGCAAGTAGCAAAAAAGCAGTTTGAAGAGAAAGAAAACTAGATCCAGATGCTACTTCTCCTTCAGACAACCACAGGTTCTTGTCTCATGTCCCATCAGAGGGATTTCAGTCACATTCCCCAGAAACAGTATCAGGAACACTGATCCCTGTGTTTAGAGTTCAATTGGCAATGAAGCAGCACTCACAGGATGAGTGCAAGTTCCTGGTTTCCAGGGTAGTTTCTCAAGGTGTCTGGAGCTTTAAGTACAGAAGTGACTCTAGCTGTTTGAGGGAGTGAGACGCTGAGAAGCTGACCAGTCCCATAGTGTATCAAGAACTGCTTGACACAGTACTTCCAAGTCAAGGAGAGGAGGGGAGACATGGCCTGTCCCAATGACCCATTCTCACGTTCATTTTTCCAGCAGTCAAAGCTGTCTGAGGCCCACAGGGTGTTGTAAGGATATAAGGGATGGATGGATCTAGCCTGTTGGGTATGTTTACTTTACGTGAGTGAAACAGAAATCTCAATTGCTTAGAACCTACAATAGCCAGGAAAAAGGTAAACACTTCTGTTTTCACTGGAGGCCAAATCAGTCACTGGTTCTTTTTGCCAGAATCTTTCACTCTTCTTTCAGTGAGGCTCCAGGCAGGTTGTCTGTGCCAAGCATTCCTCCATGGCCACCAATAACCTGTAAGAGCACCTTTTTCTTCAGAAACAGGGCTATGGGAATATGGCAAATTATAGAAAGCTCTAAGGAAAAGGTACTTCTGGGTGAGGTGCAAGTCCCTTGTTGCTAGTAAAGTTGGGAGATGGTAAGTTCCGTAAGTTTTCCTCTACCAGGCCTGAGGTTGGGGTAGGGTAGGGAGGGGTGGGATAGAGGTCTTTAAGCCAAGCTGGTCTCACTCATTAGAAAGTAAAACTGTCCCAGAGAGTGATCTATGACTAGAAGCAGGTTTTGTGTCCTTGCCCCAGGGAGATCAAAGTGCAAATAGCTTCCATTGTGGGAGTCCTAAGGAGTAAGTGTTGACTCCCCTAGGACTCTAGTCCTAGAACTGACCAGGTTGGATGACCCCAAATCTTCTAAGGTTGCTGGGTCAGAACTGAAGGCAGGCCTGGCCAAGGCACTCTCATTCCTCAGTGGGTTAAGGATTGAGGCCAAGCTGTGATGGAGGCACCACCCATCCTATCTACCAGTGTTTGACTAAGAACATTTTTGTTTTCTCTTAAGTACTCATTTATGAGTCTTTTCTGGTGGCTTTGGTTTATTTCTTTACACTTTTGAAGAAGTAGTTCTTGGTTCATAATTAATGACTCATGCCTCACTCCTTAGAAAACTCCTGTTGATAATTTTACCAGTAGACCACCATGTATTTTTCAGGCATGACTTTTGTTTTCTCCTAGCCAGAGCTCTGCATTCATTGCCACACAAGCTAATGTGGAGGTGATTCCTATAGATAGGTGATTTTTTGTCCAATTGCTAAGTGTAGCATCTCCCTTATTCTCATGTACCTTAGTAATTGTATCAAATACTTAATAGAGTTATTGACAAGTATGATAAACAAAGTTCAGAGGTGAAGATGCAGCTCAGTGGTAGAGTACATCCCTGGCAAACACATGACTCTCAGTTCAGTCCCCAGCACCAAAAGGAGGAAAGGCAACAAATGTTAGGCTCAGGAGAGGATACATTAGGACTCATAGAAAAGCAGCACCCAGATTGGCAATGAGGAGTTGTGAAATGAGGGAACATTGGTAGAATATTTGTAGGGGGGAAGAAGAAAGCCCCTTGATGTGTGTACCCTTTTAGAAAGCAGAGGTAGAAACAGGGAATTAACCTCTGGTAGTCAGCCTAGGCCGTGGAAGGAAGAAGCCATGACATTTATCTTACTCTAATGGGACCAGAGTGTATAGTGGCACCACCATACCAGGCCATGGCCTGACAAGAACAGACATTCTTGCATTGGAGAGATGTCTTTTGACCACTTTGGCCATGTTAATGATATTTCCTTATGCTGTTTCCTTTTTCCTTCCAACTTGTCATACCTATAGCAGATCCTGTCCAGGAGACCCATTCTCTCTAATCTTATTCTCTAAAAGTCTCCTAGTTTATAGCTGCACATATCCTAGACCAAAAAAGTAGGGGGTAGATACTCTGTCAGACATAGATTGAAACTGAAAGGTATCTTTAAAGTAGACTTTGACAAGGTTCTGGTATTGACAGTCTTGTGTTGATATGTGCTGTGATTGCAACCAGCTTCTGGTCTAATTCTGAGATGACAGTGGGAGAGAAATGGTGATAGGACATCATGGACCACTATGGTTTCAAACCCTTCACAGGTACATCTCCATTCATGGATGTGCTATCAGCCAACATACAGATGTCTGTTAAAGGGGTGATGGCTGGGAAAAGGAAATTTATTGGCCACAGATGAGACCAGCCTTTGGACAAGTGGTTGCATTTCAGTGTGAGGCAAAGAGTGCCTACCTATACAGAGATATTTTTCAGGAAGCAAGATGATTCACTCACATCTTCTTATCCACAAAATAATCTGAGAATAACTCTGGAATCCCAGAGGTGAGAGTCATGTGCTTTGCGTTTCTACACGACTGCTTTGCTTCATGGCTCTTTATGCTCTTCTGAAACCTCCTTCTGAGCTGGCCCACAATGTGCCCAGGAGGCAGGAATCAAAGGGGACTTGGAAGCTTGGCTGCTAATCACTCTGGCCACACTGACTTGGGGCTGTAGGCATGTGCTGGGCATCTGCTCTATTCTAATGGTATGGGCTCCAGTGGGAGCTTTGGTTCTTACCAGGAGAAGGTAACAGTGCTTCTGTTTTTGAGCCATCTCCCAGGTCAGGATGTCTTTATCTGCAAAGGCTTGAGATTTGCCATATCTCTCATCATGACAGGTTTCTTTCTTTCTTTCTTTTTCTTTCTTTCTTTCTTTCTTTCTTTCTTTCTTTCTTTCTTTCTTTCTTTCTTTCTTTCTTTCTTTCTTTCTTTCTTTCTTTCTTTTTTCCTTCCTTCTTTCTTTTTCTTTATTTTGTTGGTCATGGGACTTGAACTCTAGGCCTAGGGGCTGTCTCTCTGTTCTTCAGCTCAAGTATAGCTCTCTATCACTTGAGCCACAGTGCCACTTCCAGTTTTCTGGTGGTTTCTTGGAGATAAGTGTCTCAAGGCCTATCCTTCCCAAGCTGGTTTTTTACTGGCATACTCAGATCTCTGCCTCCTGAGTAGCTAGGTTTATAGTCAAGGGCCACTGGCGCCCAGTTTGATAGGTTAATTATTTGCTAAACATAACAATGGCTGCATTCTGTCCTGGGAAAAGTTTCCCTATCATCCTACAACACTGATGGTCTTAGTGTTGTGGCAGAGCACACAGCAAGGGGGCTTTCTATGTATGCATATTGACTAATACCTGAAAAGGCAGCTTGCAAAGGCCAAGGAGATTGTTGTTGAAGAGATTGTTGTTCAAAAGCCCCTAGTGCTAGGAAGGCTCTGGAAATGCATACATCTCAACTTGCACTGGGCATTTCCAAATTTTAAGTTCTAGTGTTGTTTCTTTTCCTTTGTACACAGCTTGAGTAGGTTGTTCCAGACAAGGAAAGCTACCTACAGAAGGTCTGTGTGCTAGCTACACTCATACAGAACAAGCAGTTCAGGGCTTGATTTTTGGTACATTTTTAGACTGCAATCTCTTCACTGGTGAGGTTTTTTAATGTTTCCAAGATCATTTTAAATGATTTTTTGCCCTCTCACCATATCACTTAGGTTTCTATCCTAAGCTAAATCAGCAACAACAATAACAAAAACAACAGACTGGACTCACTTGTAAAGTAGTTAAAAGTGCCACCTGCTGTTCAAACTGCAGAAATACCCATTTCTTGTAACCTTCATAGAAACAAAGGCTTTCTTTTTATTATTATGATTATTATTGTGAAAATACCATACAGAGGGGTCTTTAAAATGCTTATAGTAGTCTGTACCCAAAGTGGTCCTTATCATTGGAACTTATGGTGACTTCCCGGTGATAAAAGAAGTCCTGAGTGCCCTGAAAACAGCCACTGCCAATGACAGCAGGTCTATCTCAGTGCACCCGGCAGCATCTTCTATTGTGGCCTGGACTTAATTTACTTCATAGACCATCTCACAGATGATAGAAAGAGAAAAGGCACCAAGATGGCAGATGCAATCAGGTTTGCAGAGCCAATGTGTTTGCATCGGGGTTGGGGTTAGTTTTCCAAGTACTAGAACTGAAGATCACAGCCCTGCATAGGCTTCAATGTCAGTCATTTAAGTCAGTTGACTCAATTAACTCATCTGCTCTTTCTATGAGTCTGACATTAATGACTGCTTATCAGAGGCCAACAACTGAAACCCAGCAAGTGCTCGGCATGTTGGCTAAGAGTGCTGTATAGATAATGTACAGCTGCATGGTACTTGTGCTGTACACTTCTCCTATGCTTCCCCGAATTCTAAATATTCCTAGTAGAGAGGAAAAAAGCTGAATCAGCTAATGAACACATCTTACATCTGTTGGGTTGTTTTAATAGTATTATGGTTTGATTGGACTCAAAGCCTCATACATGCTAGGCATGCATTCTACCACACCTCCTGCCCCCATCTTGCTTTAAGTATTTTAAGTAATTTTTGGGCTTTGCTCTTCCCTCACATACACCTCCCACAGAGCTGGGATTTCAGGAATGAACCACCTAGCCAGAATAATTTGTTGAGATAAGGTCTGCTTGCTAAAACTTTGCCTAGACTAGCCTTGGATCTCAGTCCCCCCCATCTCTGTTATTCCCCAAAATAACATACCTATGGTTTGAAATATTATAATCCCATTATTATTCTGAGTTCTCAGATGTGGTGCTAGAAGGCATTGCCTTCTTACTTGACTTGAAATTATAAACCTTCATCAGTGGACATAATTCTGCTCTAGACTATCAGAACCTCATATCAAAGTGTAGACACTGCTCATTGTTAAATCATAGTTCAGGATATGTTGCATGTCTTTAAGCCTCACTTTTTACACACACACACACACACACACACACACACACATATGCACACACATACACACAAACACACACACATACCATTGTCTTCAGTGGTGACTTTGTACATCTTCTGTGAGACCACCTGAGTCCTCTCTTATGTATCTTAGAGCTTTTCTTACCAATCTTGCTGCTCTCCAGTCTTCTCCCTCCTCAGGTGTCCAGTCTCTGCCCTTGACAGTGGCTGAGGCTTGTAGTACTGGGATTAGAGAAAGAGAAAAGATAGATACAGATATTTAAGTAGAAACCTCATCTCATGCACTTTTAGGTGATTTTAGATGATTGTTTTCATCAGATCCTCACTCCTATTACTTCTCCCAGCCTCCCTATGCCATGTCCTTCTCCTAGATCCCACAGAAGGCTCAGCTGATATTATAGGAAACTGAAACATTGTGCTTCTGTGAAACCTGCATTGCTGCTGCTTTGAGTAAACGTATTTTTATCAGCGATAATTTTGCTTAATGGAATATGGGAGAATCAGAAAAAACTACTTATTTAAAGCAGTTTCACTTAACCTTTCTCTTACTCAGTTTATTTAAATTAACTTTATATGCCTATGAGGGACATTACACAAAACAATCTTTCTATGTATTGTATTTTTGCTTGTTTCTGTGGTATCATGACTCAAATTCCTTAAACTTTTTGAGGCAAAGATCTTCATTGTAGCAAATATTCAGAATGGAAGGAAAGGGAAGTGATAATGGAGATCAATTAACATCTTACATCATCCACTGTCCAGGGCTGCTATTTCCACTATTGGAATTGATGATACCCAGTTTGCAGATTCATTGTC
This sequence comes from Dipodomys merriami, assembly GCF_024711535.1. NCBI lineage: Eukaryota > Metazoa > Chordata > Mammalia > Rodentia > Heteromyidae > Dipodomys > Dipodomys merriami. Next base: position 326,178 of record NW_027206048.1, on the reverse strand, counting down.
ATGAAATGGCCCTTACATCATTGATAAAACTGAGTATCTTGGGTTCCCTTTATAGCATTGGACTTTTGATGTCTGCATACTATGTGTCTGAAGGACCCAAGAGCAAGCTTATCTCCACAGAAGTGAGGTCTCCTCTCATGATAGAGTGAGATAATGTGCGGACTTTCCAAAGGAAGAGGCTATTACTCAGCACTCCTATATCACAGGATTTGGAGAGAGAACAAAACAAACCCGTAAACTGGCCCTAGAACTTGACCTCTTCCTACTCATTCCTTTCTTCTTCAGATAATAAAGCTGAGTAAGCTGAGGAAGGAAGCACACTACCTCCTAATTCAAATTTTGTTGCCTGGTTTCCCCAGACAATTCCTACACCCTTCCATGAAGGTTTGACCTAATATCTGATCTTGTCAAGTGTCTTCTCAGAAGGAATTCTATTGAATAATAATGTCTTCAAAAACTAACTTTGTGGAAAATCTTTCCTTCCCTTCCATATCTAAGACAGCCTTTAACTCAGTTCACAGATAATCCAGTGGGAACAAATACAAATTGAGTATGCTGCATTGTACACCTATTAATGTTTATGGGCTTTAATATTAAGTTTTAAAAGATAAGTATAAAAACCAGGAGCCTGCTGGTTCATGCCTGTAATCCTAGCTACTCAGGGGGCTGAAATCTGAGGATTGCAGTTTGAAGCCAGCTGAGACAAGAAAGTCCATGAGACTCTTATCTCCAATAAACTACTAAGAAAAAGCGGGAAGTGGTGTTGGGATTTAGTTGGTAGAACACTAGCCTTGAGCACAAAGAGGCTCAGAGACAGTGCACAGGCCCTATGTCAAGCCCAATGGCTAGCAAACACAACTGCATGTATACTTAACAAAACTGTACACATTTCCTCTTTAGGTCCATCATGATCTCCTACCACTAGCCACACTGCCGCTGGATTTTTGTAGTTCATGATCATACAGCTTTGTGGACTGGAGAGGTCTCTCCTGACAGGTCATTTCTACAAAGATTTGGTGGGTGGCTGTGTTTTAACAAACTGAGTTTCTGTTCAACTCATGTTTACAAATGAGTTTACACATCATCATTGCACCCTTCCTCTGAGCAGGGCTGCTGATGAATTTAGCATGGACCTCTGAAATAGAGACATAATTTCATTTGACATTATTATCATTCCAGGCAAAAATTGAAATTCCAGTTATAAAACAATGTATCAATCCTATTGAAATCCTGGTATTGATTTTCCTCAAAGACTTTGAAACCAGAATTTTTTTTAATCTTGAAAATGTAGTACAGAGGGGTTACAATTACACGAGCAAGGTAATGAGTACATTTCTTTTTTTGGGGGGTGGGGAGTCCGGTCATGGGCCTGAACTCTGGGCCTGGTCGCTGTCCCTCAGCTCTTCACCTCAAGGCTAGCGCTCAACCACTTGAGCCACAGCACCACTTCCAGCTTTTTATTTCTGCTTCTGTGGTGCTGAGGAATCAAACCCAGGGCCTCATGCATGCAAGGCAATCTCTGTACCACTGAGCCACCTTCCCAGCCCAAATGAGTACATTTCTTATCAAGCATTGTTCCCTCCTCCTTTGTTTCCCCTTACCATCCCTTCCCATCTCCCTCCCCATACCATGCCAGAGTTGAAAATTCATTTTTGACATAACGTCTTGTACATCTCATTGTTGCAATGGGTCCACCTGTATCCCTGTTTAAACAATTTGTTTTTTCCCTTCCCCTCCACAAATTATAGCAACATCAAATACAGTGAAAACAGGGATTATACTGAGGAGGAGGGACATAAAAAAACCACAAAACAATCATCTTATAAATATGTTTAAAACAATAGCAAGAAAGAAAAAATATGAGTCCTTATCTTGGGATTCATTTCACCTAACATCAACTCCTCTGAACATTTCTGCTTGTCTCAGACATATACTAGTCATTGCAAATAAAGGAAACCATGGGACCTGTGTTTCTTTGGGCTTGAGATGAGAATTTTTTATGTATGTACAAATATATCATGGGAGAAGCATGGAATCATGGACAGTTTTTTTATTCTTATGTTTTCATGTACCACAGCTTTATTGTTAAACTCCATTGTGAGCTTTCGAATAATGCCTTGGGCCATCTCATTTAGAAACCTTAGATATTAGTGTGGCTTATTCTTTTAAAGGATCAATTCTTGCATAATGCAAAACATTACTTACCTTGGGGGCAATTGGCAAGGCTGAGATGAGGTTGGCCTCACCTAATGGACTACACCTCACACCAGTTGCTGGAATCTGCATCTGCAAGCCCTGTTCTCCTGTGTTCCTTACAAACCTCCCAACCTCCCTCCTTACAATATAATCTAGCTGGAAGCAGTGACTCACATCTGTAATTCTAGCTACTCAAAAGTCTGAGATACATCCAGAGGATTTGTGTTAATACCAGATCAATTAGAAAAGTCTGTTAAAATTGAGCCTCCAATGATTAGTACAAACAGGACTGAAAGTGTGATTCAAGTATTCAAGTGGCAGCCAACTAAGCAGAAGACCCTGAATTCAACTGCAGGACTTGCACAGGGGTGGGGGGGGAAGGGAGGGGGAGGGGAGATGCAGCACTATATTCCATCTTGATAGTATTCAGAGGATGAGGAACTAGTAGGAAGTGCCTCAATAGCTGTTGTCAGTCAAGCTCTGGCTTAGAACTCTGTATATGAAAAGTTTTAGTTATTCTTCAAAGGTCAGGCTCAAACTACCTATAAAGAGTCACTTTATATGTATGTAGGTATAAGTTTATGCTTTGATCTACTCTGTGAAATCAGAACAAGAGACTACCTCTGAAAACAGAATCAGCTGTATGGTGGGGAGGAAGAAGCAGATTCCCTATATAGTATAGCATCAACCTCCCTGGAACTACAAAGCCTATAAAACAAACTCCAGCACAGCATTGGTTGTGTTTTATGGCAAGTTCTTGTTCCCTGCAAAGGCCTCCCTCTCCCATGTCTGCTTTGCTCTCCAATTTCCTGTGGCAGTAGCATCCAACAACACATAATGGGATACAGGCATTGAGATGCTTGCTGATCTTTATTTCCAACCTTACGTCTTAAATTAGCTTATCTCCATGTCCATAAGTTAATTTAGTCCAGTTTATAAGACCTTAGAAAATACGTGTTTCCAATTCAATGTGTAAAGTCTCCTTGCAGGGGCAGGTTATATCGCTTAGTCAATAACCCTTCAGTCAGTACCAGACAATCTTAGTGCCAAGTTCACTCTGAATTTTCCCTTTTCTTGGATACAAGAACTCCCTAAAGTCAGTATAATCCTTGGGTCTTCAAAGAGAGAAAGTTGGAAATGCTATATGCAATAGTCAGAGTGGCCAAGAGCCACTGTAAATATGAAAGCCCTTCTGGCTATGTCACCTACAACTGGTGGTAGCAGTGACACCTGTGTAATATCCAGGCTGTAGGTAAGCTTTTACAACCTGAAGCAGGTAGATCCACAATCTACCTTTTCTGGGAGGAGGCTTTTTAAGAAATCTTAATTTTTATGATTTGCATAGTTTCTGCTTGGCAACTTCCAATCTAGAATAGATTTTTGTCATCTGCTCACATATGCAATGTTTTTACTTGTTCCCTGTGTACTTTTTTAACTTTAGAAACTTAGTGAATACTTTCATCCAGTTTAAGAAGCCTAATTTTGTAGCAGTAAAAGGCCCAGCCATTGGACTAGGAGCATCCACATGGCCTCTTTGTGATGTGGTTTGAACCAAGGAAAAGGCTTGGTTCCAAACACCTTGTACCCCCGTAGGACAGAATCCAGATGGCTGCTCTACTGATATCTTTCCCAAGGATATGAGAGGCACATCTGTGAGCACCTTGGTTAAAAACTTATTTTAGACAATGTCCTAAGAACCTGTGCTTTGGGTGTTGTTTCACTCAGGGTATCTTGTGTGTTCTCTGGGGACATTTCATCAAACCCACTTGGTTCATGTAGTGCTGTAATACTTCCCAGGAGAAGGCCTTTCCTCCCATGAGGAGCCTCCAGATTTACCTAAATCACACTGATACCCAGTTTTCAATCAAGAATTTTCTTTTACTTCACTTTAAAAGCTGCCCTTTTAAAGTGGCAGTGGGAGGCCATGCACTAGTGGCTCACACACTAGCCTTTTGGGAGGCTGATACCAGAATTGCAGTTTGAAGCCATTGTAGGCAGAGAAACCCAAGAGATTTTTATTTCAATTAGCCTGGAAAAAGCCACTAGGGATCAGTGGCTGGAATGGTAGAGTGCCAGCTTTGAACAAAAAAGAGCTAGGTTAAGAGCCAAAGGCCCTGAGTTCAAGTCCTATTATACACAATATCCCCCGCACCCGTACCCACACACCTTCCCCAACAAACACACAAAAGCAATTAGGGAGCAAACTTGCACAAATACAAGAAGCAGGGAGAGGGGTTCAGTATAATTTTGTGGTTCATTTTTTCACTATTTAAATTGGTCCATTCATGATGAGAGATTGTGTTTGTGTTTTCTCAATTACATATACCTTGTTCCTTAGTTCTAGAGACAGACTGAGAGTGTTGGCAGAGAGGAGAATCCACAAAGATTGAATTCTGTTGAAGAGAGGGACTGGATGTCAGATTGGATAGGGGACAAGTGCAACTCCTCCAGCTCCACCACTGAGTGTCCCATAGTTTGACCTGGCCAATTGGCATGATGCTGTCTTTGTACCCATCAGTGTGGGGAGTGCAGGAAGACAATTGTGTCATGGAAAATGACTGTAGCTGAGGGAGTTGCGGAAGGAACTGACAGCCCACAGCTGAAGTAACAGGATCTCCCTTTGGGGTTCACAGCCAAGTTTACCTCCTCATGTAGAAATATCCAGTATCCAAGGGTATCACTTCCTTGGGGAGCCTACAATGAGGGGAGATAGTACAATTTCAGGCAATCTTGGGAGCAATTAGAGTACAATGAAGAAGAAAATGTGTGTCTCCTCTCTGAAATTCCAGAGGGTAAGAGTAACTGAGGAGAGGAAGCTGTCAGTCACTGCTGAGTTGGTAGGGTTGAGAAGGAAGGCACATTGGAGCTGGGAGTCACATGTGTAATCCTAACTATTTAAGATGCTGAGATTTGGATGATCATTATTCAGGGCCAGCCCAAGCCAAAAACTGGGTGACATCTCCTCTTAAGCTATCAATTAATATCAACTTCACTACAACAGGAAGCTTAAAATAGGTGAGTCCAGGCCCAGGCATGTACCTGGATAGGAAGCAAGACCATAACTAAAAAATGACCAGCACAAAATAGGAATATAGCTCACCTACCTAGCAAGTACAATACTCTGAGTTCTAACACGAGTACCATGAACAAGGTTAAGCATGGTGACCTCGGTGCCCCAGTGTGATTCACTGAGATGGCTGCAGCATCTGTTGCTCTGTAGGCTCCTGCCAAAGAGGAACAGTCCATCGACATCCCTCAATCTATGCTTACCAAGACAGCAAATGCTGAGCAGAACCCCTCACAATGGCCAAGGATGGAGGTTTAGTTGGAACTTTGGCCCCTCAAAGGAGAGGAGAGCAACGATCTGCAGGACCAGATGGACTCCTGAGTGAGAGAAGGGCAGAAGGAGGCAATGTTGAGGTTGGTACGGGGTTTGTGTTTAATGACTACTATGGCTTCAGTGGAAATGTTCTGACTTTGATTAACATGTTTTATGACATGTGAATCAAGGGAGAGCTAGGGCAGTGAGGGAAACACACTTGTGTAAATTTTCCATAGGTTGAAACTTACTCTAAAGTCTAAGTTGTTTTTGAAAACTGAAATGTGGAGAAGTTGATAAAAGAGCACAGCTGCCCAGTACTGGCACTGTTCTCTGTAGATTTACCTTCCCTATCCATCCCTCTACTGGTGGGTACTTGTCCCCAGGGTGCCTCATACCCCATCCCAGTGTGCTGCTCAATCCAGAACAGCTGCTGTTGGGCAGGGAGGATCAGGAAGCCCTGATGCACTCATGTGCCAACAGTGCCTCCTTCCCTTGGAGGCACAACACAATCCAGAGCTCTGCAGCACCCTATCATTGCTATGAATTGGAGTCTCCAACATTTGGGCTTTGCCTGCATTATTCCCCCACACCTCCAGACCAGCCTTTTGGGGACTTCTGAGACCTGAAGGATAAGAAAGGGAGGCCTGGAGGCAGCATCTCTTCCCATTGGAGCACTGAGTTTGCCACAAGGACCTAACAGGCTGAGAATCTTGGGAATGAACAATGCAGGGTGGCTAAACTTTGATACTCTCTGCTAACATGTCAGGCATTTACTGACATTTATATTCTAGCCCTCTGTGTCCACCAAACCATGGCCATTTGGGGTGTGTGTGTATGTCTGATAAGTCAGAAAGTGATTGCTAGCAAACAAGAATGACCAGTGCTAATGGGTTCATATGGTTGACTGTACTGGCCCTTTATGAGAGATCTCTGGTAGATCTGAATGTGATGTTGCAGTTGACAATTCTTTCCATCAACCCATCCCTCTATTTATCATTCAATTCACATCCTACTCCCTACTTTTCCAGCTCTCTGACCAGCAGTCCAGGTTAACACTCAGTACTGTTCAGCCCCAATACTTTGACATCAAGTAGATGACCAGTGCAGTCCCATTTGGGGTTATTTTCCTCTTCTTGTCACTATAGGATGATACTGTAAGGAAGTGGCCAGTCTCCTCCTTGGCTTGCATACCCACACTGTCTGACCACAACAAATCAATTTCTATAAGCTCATAAGTTCTTAGTAAGTATGAAGGTGTCTTCTCAGAAATTGCATGCCACGTTTTAGGCTCCTGTCTTTCTTCACCTGTAGCCTAGCATACCTTCCTTGGGCAGAATACTGAGTTTTTCTGAAACTTTGCCAGCAATTTGAGAAGAGTAAGGGTTGGACTCAGGTCTCAGCCTCCTACTTTCCTGATATCCAGGAGTCCCACACGTACAAGAGAGTATTCTGCCCTCACCTGGGATGTCCATGTTTAGCACATGATGGTATCGCATCAGGTCCCATAGTGGTCCACCTGGCATTGAAATGCTTTTTTGTCCATTTTACTATGCTGTGTCCACCTATCCCTACCTGATTAAGGGTAGATCTTTAAGCTCATTGTGAGTTATTACTGAAGAAGCTGACTTGCTAGCAATTAAATGCTAATTCTACCACTAAAGAATCCTTATTTCCAGGAAAATGTTAAGATCATTGTAAACAATAATCTGGGGGAATGTGTGGAGGTGCAATGGTATGGGAGGATGAGGGTCAACTAGAGGAAAGACTAAGTAAATATGGATAGGTAAACACCATCTAACCAAATGGCATTTTGGAAGTGGAATCTTTGTAATGAATGTTGACAGTGGTAGAATTCTTGATGGTTCATTGTGTTTGGAAAGATAAAAATTAGTTTGAAGTCTCTGCAACATAAGCACGTGCAACTTAATATTATCAGTGTACACAACAAGTGCATGAGTACGTGAAGTTGTACACATACACACACATACACAAAGTTGGAATTGAAGAGATGTTATTAGTACAGACCTGGGACTAAAGGACCTGTGCTACAAGCAGCACAAGGTGACCTATACTATGACAGCTCTTGCTCATATTGTATGCTCACCGTAAGCCATACTTCCAGCCCTTCTTTTGCGATTATTTTGAAGGTGGGATCTCAAGACTTTTCTGCTTAGACTGGTCTCAGAGCCACCATCCTCCAGATTTAAGCCTACCTATTAGCTAAGATCACAGGTATGAGCCACCAATCCTGGCCCACTGCTTGTGTGTTTAAGTGGAAAATGGTTAACAGGGGGCTGGGAAGGTGGTTCAGTGGTAGAGTGCTTGCCTTGCATGCATGAGGCCCTGGATTCGATTCCCCAGCACCACATAAGCAAAAAGAAAAAAAGCCAGAAGTGGCGCTGTGGCTCAAATGGTAGAGCACTAGCCTTGAGCTGAAGAGCTGAGGGACAGCGCCCAGGCCCAGAGTTCAGGCCCTACAACCGGACCAAAAAAAAAAAAGAAAGAAAGAAAAGAAAAGAAAAGAAAATGGTTAACAGCCTTGAATCAGTCATGTCATTCACACTCTTGGCAAAATTCAGGAACTCCTTTTATTGTCTTGCACATCCAGTCATTTGGAAAAGTGAAAAGCACAAGTCAGGAAAGACTCCCTAGTAACAAACAGATGTGTATGGAGCTAGCTGGGAAGATGGACCACCATGACAGTGTGCTGGCTAGAGACAGATGGCTCCAGTTAGACCAGATGGAGAGAACCAGATAAGGGCATGAATAGAATGTAATGGAAGAGAACGATGTTAGAGCTATTGGCTGACTTTCAAAGGGCAGAAAACAAAAAGAAGTAATGAGACTAGGCATGGTGGTACATGCCTATGATCTGCATACAAAGGTAGCTTAGCCCAAAGTCCTACTTAGATTAGACCCTATCTCAAAAAAGAGAAGTTACTGAGAGAACAGAGTGGAACCACTATCACTGAGTTATCTGGACCTGAACATATTGGCATATACTATTGAGAATATACTTCTATTGGCTAGCAGGACTAGGCTGTGGCTTCCCTACTATATGTTGAGAAAGAAAATGATGCTCTAAGATGGGAAAATTCAGTGGTCCTAGGGCCCTTCTCCTTTATCCACTCTCACTTGTCTGCCTTGAAGAACTGACTTAATATAAAGAACAAGGTTTAGTGAGATTTCTGATAAATGTTTACTTATAGTAGATCCTTTTCCCCCAAGGACAGGCTGCTTAGTCAACCTGTGGACTAGCAGAACATTCCACACTCTTCAGATGCTTATGATCTGTCCAAGACTGTGCTCAAATGCCAGCCTCACTTAGGGTGATGTTCAGAACCTTGCAAGGCTGTCTGCTGAGGAACAGGTCCCTGCCACTGTGTTCATCCTTCTTGCCTCTCTTGAAGGGTGGTGAGTCAGCCATACCTGTGCCCTCCAGCATTAGTTCGTGTGCTATGTACACTGCGTGGAAGTAAAAAAGCAGTGGAAACTGTAGTGTCCTGTGGGCAATTTTCATGAAGATTTCATCTCTTGAGAAGGGAGACTCTACCCACTGCTTGTTTACCTGAAGCCCAGAAGCTCTGGGTCTGGTTTTCAGCACTGCCAGGGAAACACAGAAGGAAGTCATCATTTCGACCCATTCTCCCCTCCTCACCCTGCATGAGCATCTGGGAGCCTGTTGTTGGAATGGTAAATCCAGACACTTTCCTCTGAAACCAAAATGAAAACCTGGGACAAAATTAAAGTCAGTGTAAAGTGAATAAGCATGTATCGATTTATACACTATTACATGTTGTAAAAACAAAAGAATGTTCACTTCCTTCATGCAGTCATTCGAAGTCATGTGTCAGACTCACTCAGCATGGCAATAATTTTGGGAACATCAAAGTCCTGGCTGCTTTGTCTCTTATAGTTATATCCACATGGTGAAATGTGATATCCAGCAGTAATAGCTCAGCCATTAGAACATGGGCTCTGTCTCAGGAACAAGTCACTTTTTGTAACTCAGAGAGGAAAAGAAACCCCAGACAGCCATTCTATGCCTGGCTCACTTCCATAAGATTAACAATTACTTGGCCTTATTTATGGCTCATTTTCTTGCATATGAAGAGTTCACACATGGGAGCTGACTTTAGAGGACAGAGTGCAGATAAAGGAAGTTAAAACAATAACCTCAAACACAAAGTAGACCTTTTCTAGTTCACATTTTTGGAGTCCATATGATTCTGAATGAGGTTATGTCTTTCTCATAATAGCTCAACCCATCTGCCCATTGGATCATGACTCTACACAATTCATAATTAGTGTCTACTAGCACATGTGCCACAGGATCTGGGGTTTGTGAGTAACCATCCTCATTGTTGACATTGGGGGATGAGGCTCCCTCTGTCTGCTTGCATCATGTTTCACATCTCAACACTCTCCTTCCTTTCAGGCCAATGAAATGATGCTCAGTGGTTGGAAGCTGACCTCACAGGAGACTTGTGGCAAAGGCCTGGTCTCCCAGGTTTCTGGCCAGGGAAGTCATGGTTCTAGTCATGGAGCTTGCCTCCTGTAATACAGTTGCTCATGTAGTTGTTTCTTTTACATGTTAGTTTTTTAAAAAATAAAATATTGGGTTGGGAAGGTGGCCTAGTGGTAGAGTGCTTGCCTAGCATGCATGAAGCCCTGAGTTTGATTCTTCAGTAACCACATATCCAGAAAAAGCTGGAAGTGTTGCAGTGGCTCAAGTGTTAGTATGCTAGCTTTAAGCAAAAAATGCTTAGGGACAGTGCACAGGCACTGAGTTCAGGCCCCAGGAATTGCAAAAGTGAACAAATTGTCGATCAGCTTTTACCACTTCAGGCCATAAAAAAGGGTAACAAGGCTCAGAACTGTTGCTACAAGAGTTCATGTCTTCCCACAAACAGAGGGATAAGGCTCCTGTCTCTCACTTTCCAGTACCCAGAAAACCCTAAAATGGTGAATGGATCAATAAAATGTGGTATACATGTATGAGGTTACATATATATATATATATATATGTATGTATGAGGTTACATACATACATGTATGTATGTATGTATGAGGTTACATACATGTATACCACATTTTATATACATATATGTATATATAGATATACATATATGTGTGTATATGTACATATATACATATATACATATATATAAATGTATGTATGAACACACACACACACACACACACACACAAACAGAGAGAAATCCCACTCATCCGTCAGAGAGCATGATAGACTACCATTTGTAATAATGTGGAAAGACTGGGAAAGAATTATATTATGGAAAGTAATCCAGACCCAGAGAACACAAGCTGCATGGTTTCCCTTATTTGTGGCTGCTAGAATGTTCCAATAAACCCAAAAGCAAACACATTCAGTTGTATGCTAATAGTTACAGATGAATTAACTGAAGTATAGTAGACTCTATGAAGAGCAGAAATAGTGTGGTATTTTTTCCTCTAAAGAAATGTTTAATGGTCTGCCAAGAAAACAAAAACTCTCAAAGTTTGTCTGGCAATCCATTCACTTGTTAATAACTTAGTAATTAAGGATGCTCTCACCAGAGTGGGCAAGAGTAAACGTAGTAGTCACACACATTTTAGTGACTAAAATTCCAAAGCTTACTGACATCACAAATAAATGTATCATGTTTAAAATTTTAATCTATTTCTATTTCCTGACTTGCCACACCAAGAATTATTGTCTTACAAGGGAATATGAAAATAAAAACATCCATTTGTGGAAATGAACATGAGATTAGTTGTTCTTTCTTAGAAGTTTGTCTCAATGAAAACAAAGAATTAAACTTAAATGCTGAGGAAAATAAATGTTATTACTTCATTATACCATAAAAGAATGTAAACTGTGAGCAAGGTAAATATGACAGGCAAAAATAAGGCAAATAATAGACTTTCAGTGAAGTAAATTTCTTTTTTCTCATTGCTATCTAAAACTCTCCATCTCTGTGTTCTTCTAGTACACAGCTGAGAATCTTGCAGACCTCTTAAGGACCAGAGCAGAATGGACAATCTCCACACAGGCCAGATGAACACAGTGAGTTGACAAGTACCCAAGGAGTGGGTGTTTCAATATGGGAAACTGTTGGAATAATTATTGTTTCCTCATAATCCAGACAAATGTTCACGCCAAGGTCCAAAAATGTCGAAGTCAGGCTTATAAAGGCCACAGGTGAAAAAGAAATAATCTAATATGAAAGTTAAATGTTTCAAACAGGAATGTGGTAATGCATGACTGTAATCCTAGAACTCCGGAATGTGAGGCAGGAGGATCTTCACTTTTAGTCCAGCTAGGCAATAAAGTCAGGTCCTGCCTTAGGAAGCTCAGGTTTCCTACTATCACTTGCCAAAGAATAACTACTTGCACTAGAAGCACCATCTGAAATTTCCATGGCACCCTCTCCATCTTCACATTCATTGCCTTTACTGGTTTCTTCTCTGTCACTGTCCATTTTCTAGTCAATCAACTGCAGTTCATCTCCCTTAGCCCTATCTTCTTTCTGTACACAAATTGTTCCTGCCAATAGTGCCAATCCCATTGTTTCTCTGTATTTTAAACAGTGTCCTATCTTCATCTGATTGATCATTTTCACTGGATCTCCATGGTATACTTGTGAGCTCAATTACTAGATGTGGTTGTTTCTTTGGTCTTGGAGATAATTCAATATTTCAATAATTCAATATTTCAGATGTCCTGAAATCCCTCTCCAAACTTGAGCCATGCTTCAGAGAGGGAAGCATCAGCTGTGCCCACTCTCCTAAGACTTGTTCTTCTGACCTGTGGTGGACTCTTTTGGAAAGGATGGGTACTCTATGTCCCACTTCCCTTTCCACTTGGATCTGCTGGTGCCATCACCAGAGACATAGTATCAGCCTATGATAATAGACTTGTTTTGAGAGAATAAGACAAAAACCAATAAAGGAATCACAAGGAAAGTATATGGTGTTCAGTGTGAAAATAGAAAATTCATAGTGAAGCAAAACTTATGCAGGTCAAACCTCCATTTTCAGAGGCCATGAAGGTCAAGCCATCATACTAGTTCTTCATGTCTGTGTGTAACATATATCCTCATGCTCTTCTGTGGTCATGTAGATCATACTGACCACCAGGAGTCACTGGAAGTACAGGACACATTGGTGCAGGGGTGGAGGGGTTCTCCTGGAGGCCTTTTTTGGCACTGACAGGCCAGCGATGAGGGCAAGAAGGAGGCAGCAGTAGTTGCAGGGATTACTGCCAATTATTAGATATTAAATTATGTCTCCATTTAATGATGCGTCCCAGTTGAACAATTAATAAAGCATTAATTAATAATTACTCAATATCCCATTATTGTTTATCATATATGTACATATACACATATATATTTACATATTTTATAGAATGAGACAGATGTCTTATATAATTAAATTATGCATCATGTGTCACTACCTATTATTCGATATTTAATTATGTCTCCATGTAATTTTTATTCTGGTAATGCTTAATAAAATATTAATAAAACTTAATACACTTCCTATAATTGTTGCATCTAATTTAATCTAGAATGATTCACTAATTCAACCCTTTATCATTTATTGTAGTGACAATTATTCCACCTATGACATTTATTACATTTATGACATCCTATTACATAGCATATAGATTTGCATCCAAATTATACATCCTACCTGACACTGAGCACTTTCAAAGAAAAAGAAAACATGTCATGCTTAGCTTCTCACTCCAAGATTATACTTTTGGCAGTGCTGGGATCTAAATTCAGGGCCTAGAAGTTCATGAATGGGTGATAGTAAGCACAGCAGCCAATTCAGCTCCTAGCCAGTTTCCAGGCCCTGAAATAGAGCCCCATCTGTTGACTCAATATTGTGCTTAGTGTAGCTATTCATTAAATTTTTTGTTTCATTCATCTATTTGCCATTTATTTTATTGACTGTTATTACACATGGAATATTTATTACATTTATTACAGAGGATATAGATTTGCCTTCACATCTGACATCCAGGACTTTCACAGAAAAGGAAAACATGTGTCACCATGGGCTTCTTACTCCACGATTCAATTTTTGTGAGTGCTGGCATCTGAACTCACAGCCTACAAGGCCCAATTCATGAATGGGTGAGTGTCAGCATGCCAGCCTGGTGGATATTGAGCCCACAAGTAGTTTCCATCACCTGAGATCGAGCCCCAGGGTTTGAAAAATAAGAACAGATTAACATGTAGATGGTAGTGCACAAATAAATATAGATCTTTATAGAGTGCCAGAGATGTCTATACAATATTTAGTTATATATGCTACATTCCTACCAATTCTTGGGTACTTATTATGCCTCCATGTAATTAATATTGTTTTCATCCTTATTGAATTATTAATTAAATCAACCACTGTCCCAAAATAATTGCATCCATGTAATTAATAGTATTCTTTTAGTGTGCCAAAAATATTCATTAAACTCCATTGGCCTCCTAAAATCACTCTAACCTTGACATTCATAACCTTCCATCAGTATTCCTATGAATAGGAACGAGACTTTTAGGATCTCCCACCATTGGTAAGGGTCAGGACCGGGCTTCCCACCCAGGGCCTATGTTGCCATGTTGGCCTATGGCTTCCCTGATAGCCCGCCAGCCTTCAGCAATGCTAGGTTACCAACACTTTTCAACTGTGTCATTCAGACCCAGGAAGGTCACCTTGCAAAGAAAACAAATGTAAAACTTGCAGCCATATGCAAGTTGCCGAGTTTTTTTTTTCTAGTGTTTTTTTTTTTTCCTGTCAGCCTTTGGGGCCCAGGAACCCAGGTTTGGCTGTGGGTCCAGTGGCTGCACCCTAGCCTAGAGTGATTGAAGCTGAGGCAGAGTTGCTGCGACCTGAGTTCAAGCCCTGTGCTTGACAAAATAAAAATGCATACATATATACATACATACATACATACATACATATATGCATACATACATACATTAAAAATATCTAAAATATTTTTTGAGGCTCCTTGGCTTGGAATTCATGCCATTTTTTTCTGCCAGGCCTGGGATTTGAACTCAGGGTCTGGGTAAATCTGCAGCATTGTGGGGGAAGGGGGAGGTCATCATGCTGGAAGACAAGAAAATCAGGCCTGTCTCCAGAGCCTGAATTCAAGTCCTAGCACTAGTATACATTTTAAATACATGATTTATATTTACATACACATGTTTACTGCATATTGCAGTTAGTGTAGTTATTCATTTTATTTTGTTTTATTTATTATATATTTTAGTGAGTATGATTACACATATAATATTTTTTACATCCTATTACATAGGACATAAATTTGCCTGTGTATTAGACATCATTCCTGAGACCCCGGATTTTCACCAATTAGGAAAACAAGTGGGACAATTGGCTTCTTCCATCAGGATTAAGTTTTTGGCAGTTCTGTGGTTTGAACTCTGGGCCTAGAAGGCCCACTTTATGAATGGGTCAATATTAGCACACCAGTCTGATGCAAGTGAAGTTATCGGGCAACATTGAGGACCTGAGATCAAGCCCTAGGAGTGGCCACTATATAAACACATAGATGTGTAGATTTCAGTGTATGTGTGTATTTACGTATGTATATGCATCCATAAATGTATGCAGAGACAGATAGACATTTATGTAGATTCTAGTGTATAACTCTATATAAAGTGATGTCTATATTTTACTTTTATATATTCTACTACTACCAATTATTTGGTCTAAAATTATGCCTCCATTAATTAATCACAGTAGAGACTTAATAAATATTAAATTAATCAATGACCTGTATTTATTGCATACAAACTTATAGAATGACTAGCTAATCAGTAATTCAATTAGTACATTTCAAACATCCTATTAGTGTTCCTATACATGGAACAATTTTCCTAGGATCTTCAGCAGTGTGTAGGTGCAAGTCCCAGAATCCAACTCAGGGCCTAGGTGTGTGAGTTGAGCTTCACTAACAGCCCACCAGCCTTCAGCCATGCAAGGTCACGTTCAATTTTCAAGCCAAGTCATTGAGACCCAGGATGGTCACAGTGCAAAGGAAACAAGGTAAAACAGTTATGTAAAACCTCCTGGTTTTTTCCTCCTAAATTTGTGTTGGTTTGATATTTTTTTACCAGTGCTGGGAGTTGAACTTGGGTCCTAGGATCCCTGGATCATCTGTGGGTGTAAAAGCTGCACCCCAGCCTAGAGTAATCATGGTTTAAGGCACAATAAAATGCTTCCTTGAGCAAAAAGAGCTCAGGGAAAATGTCTAGGTTCACAGTTCAAGCCTCAAGACCTGCAACACAAAAAAAGAGCCAGTAACTCCATGTGTCTGTGTATGAATGCATGTATTTCTATTGGTGAACATCCAGATTCTCTATGAAGAAAAGCACCCAGCTAGGAAATTTGCTTTGAATAGAATGATTTCATAGCACAGAGAGGGCTTTCAAAACAGTGCATGTGCCGGGGCTCCCCTCACTGTTCCCAGTGTAGCCTGAATGTTTCTGTGCACCCCAGGCTGCTGGAGGAAGTCTGCCTCATTGTTGGAACAGGCAGACAAAAAGCCTCACTCCTGTACAGCTTTGTAACAATTCATCTGGGGGCAATTGGTGAGGATGAATGTGGGTGGGCTCTGAAGTCCAGGAGAAAAAGGTCTCTTTGTACCCCAAGGTCTTTCTCTCCCCAGTGCTGTGTTTTGACAGGAAGCTTTCATTTGTGCCACTTCCCATGGCAGGCCTGGGTGATGTCTCTGAGCTCTTCAGCTCAAGCTCTACCACTTGAGCTACAGCACTCCTTCAGGCTTTCTGGTGGTTCACTGGAGATAACCATCTCAAGGAATTTCCTGCCCAGGCTGGTTTGGAATGTGATCCTCAGCTCTCTGCCTCCTGAGTAGCTAGGATGACAGGCACGAGTCAGCAGTGCTGGCTTCCACTTCAAGTTGCTAAGTGGTGAGTAGGAGATAATAGTCTCATGGGACCTTTTGTGTCCAGGATAGTTTTGAACCCAGATCCTCAGATCTCAGCTTCCTGAGTAGGCAGGATGACAGACCTCAGCTACAGATACCTAGGGTCCTTGGCTCTACATGATAGGGCACTAGCCATGAGCCCAATAGGGAAGGGTCAGTGCCTAGACCCTGAGTTCAACATTCACAACCGAGAAAAATAATCCAGGAGAAAACTCATTAGAGTTCAATACATACATAATTTTGGCCCTGACATGGGGACATATTTGAGCCTCAACTTTCTCATGTGCACAATCATCTTACTTGTGGAGCTCTTACAAGGACCAGATGAAAGAATGCACCCCATGAAGGACTCAGCACAAAACACATCATGAAGGTCTCATCACATAGCTGTATCCCATAAGCTGTCATTAGAATTAGGGTGTTTTCATCAGTATCACCATTCTTTCAGAAACATGTCACAAACTGCACAAAGTTCACATCTAATGGTTTAAAGTGGTGGGGATTTTTGTGTGGGGGGGAGTTAGCCATGGGGATTGCACTCAAAGTTGGGGCTACTGTCCTAAGATCTTTAGCTCAAGGCTAGAGCTCTAACACTTTGAGCCACAGCTCAGAGTTTCTCAGACTTCCTGCCAGGGCTGGGTTTTAAACCCACCAGTGTCAGATCTCAGACCCCGGGTATCTTAGATGACAGGAGTGAATGAGCCAGTAGCATCTGGTTCCATGGAGCTGGGTTGCAGTGGTTTATCTCTGGCTAAGTCAGGTTAGATGGCAGCTCTCAACACCAGACTGCCAGCTTGCTCTGTGGTGAGGTATTTGCAGTCCTATCCTTATATCATTGTGCTCAGAACATTCTTTTCTTTGGTGCCAGTCTTGGGTCTTGAGTAAGTGTCTAGACACAGTCCCTAAGCTTTTATGCTCAAAGCTAGTGCTCAACTGCTTGAGCGACAGCACGACTTCTGAATTTTTCTGTGCATGTGGTAGTGAGGAATAGAAGCCAGGGCTTTGTATGTACTAGGGAGCACTCTACCACTGAGCCCCAGGAGTGACAAGTGTATAAACAAATAAATGTGTAGATTGGTAGATAGATAGATAGATAGATAGATAGATAGATAGATAGATAGATAGATAGATAGATAGATAGATAGATGTATATGTATAAAACAAGAGTGATGCTTGTATATTATGAAATATATGATATTACTACTAACTATTGGCAACTAAATTATTCCTTCCTTTTTTAAGTATCATGATTGAATACATAATAAAGTAGTAATTGAAAATTAGTTAATGTAGTATAATTGTGTATAATCTTATAATATAATATAATCTTATAATATGAAAATCATACACTAACTTCTAATTTAATTGTTGCTTTTATAACATTCCATTTGTACGGATGTATCATCGGAATGTATTTCTTTGAACCTCCCACCATTCATTAGTGGCAGTCCTGGGATTTGACCTCCAGGCCTAGGTTGCCAGTTTTGGCTATGGCTTCCCTAATAGCCCGCCAAACATCAGCAATGCAAGGTCATGTGCACTTTCTGGGCCTTGTCATTTAGACCCAGGATGGTCACAACACAAAGGAAAAAAATTAGTAAAACCACCTCCTTGAACTTCTCAGTTTTATCCTTCTCCTTATTATTATTTTTTTTTTTTTTGCCAGCCTCAGATTTGAACTTGGGTCCTAGGATCCCAGGGTCAGCTGTGGCAGAGGTGCCAAGACCTAAGTGCTTGGCCAAAAAAATAAAATAAAATAAAATAAAATAAATAAATAAATAAATAAATAATAAGGCCCTGGCTTAGAATTTACACCATTTTTCTGGCAGGCCTGGGATTTTCACTCAGGGCCTGGGTAACTCTGTGGCATTGTCCTTGAAGATAAGAAATTCAAATCAGGTCCCAGGGCCTGAATTCAAGCCTCAGCACTGGAAAAAATAATATTCATATGTGAGATCTATTTACATACATGGGTTTACTGCGTATGATGTTTACTACCCTTATTTATTTAGTATTGTTACACATATAACACTTCATTTATTACATCATATCACCTAGATTATATTTGCATATGGATTATACATTATACTGAGACCCAGGACTTTGACCCAAAAGGAAAAAAAATGTGTCAAAGTTGGCTTCTTACTCCACGAATAAATATTTGGCCATGCTGGGATTTCAACTCATGGCCTACAATGCCCAATCCATAAATGGGGTCACAGTCTTAGCACACCAGCCTCCAGAAAACAGAGCTGCCAGGAAGTTCTGAAGACCTTTGATCAAGCCACAGTAGTGCCCAATATATACATTAATAGATATGTATATGTATATATGTGTGTGTGTGTATATGTATGTATATAGATATAGATATATACTGAGAGAGAGGGAATGTGATGATATTAAATTATATATAATTATCGATTATTAGTTATTACATTATGCCACCATTTAATGAAGTATCATGGTTGAATACTTATATACACATTACTTAAAAATTAGTCAAAATCCTTCAATTAGGGGAATCATACCATGGTGCTAGAATGGAAGATATAAATCCAATAATATTTGTGTGGCATTCTAAAATAGAATCATGAATTAACTGCAAATTTAATTATTACTTTTATAATATTTCATTAGCATTCACACGAATAGGAATGAGTTTGTCAGGATCTCCCTCCATTTGTGGGTGGCAATCCTAGCAATCAAACTCCAGGGTTGTTTACATCGTATGCAAACCATTGGAATGACACGGTGAAGATTTCAGATTGTCATGGTTAAAAAAGAACAAGAAAAGAAAGCTAGGTGTCAGTGGCTTCTGCCTGTAATCCTAGCTCCTCAGGAGGCTGAGATGTAGAGAATGCCAACTTGAATTCAGCCAGGGCAGGAAAGTAGGCGACACTTATTTCTAAGAGATCACAGGGAAAAAAAAAAAAACATGAGTGGGATCGTGACTCAAGTTGCAGAGTACTGCCCTTGAGCAAAAGGAACTCAGCGACAGGGCCTAGGTTCATAGTTCAACCCCAGACCTGCCCCCTGTCCAAAAAAAGGCAGCAGTAACTCCATGTCTCTGTGTATGGATGGATGATGGGCATTCAGCAGGTTGTCCATGTTCAGCCCACCCAACTTGGGCAAGCTGGGACAAGCCCTCAGAGTTCCTAGGCTGTAGGAATGGTCGAAGGTTCTGGATCTATATTCTCTATCCTTCTGTAGTATGTGAGCCTAGAACTGTGGGGCCTGGTGGCTCTCATTCATTCATCATTGCTCATTGCCGAGTCACAGACTGGTCCCAAATCTCGGCAAAGATATGAAATAGTCAGCGATTTCTATGCCAAATGGGGTAAGCCAATAAATCCCACCCTCATAACTCCTGTTACAATTCAGCCTTGGGCTGCGAATGTGGCTTAGCGGTAGAGTGCTTACCTAGCACGCACAAAGCTCTGGGTTCGATTTCTCAGTACCACAGAAACAAAGAAAGACAAAAGTGGCACTGGGGCTAGCCTTGAGCAAAAGAAGCTCAGGAGCATGCCCAGACCCTGAGTTCAAGCCTGATGACAGGCAAAAAAAAAAAAAAAAAAAAAAAAGTGAGCCTGGTGAGACATATTCTTCTGGGACCCAAGTGGTAGAGTGCTAGCCTTGAATGAAAAAAACTGAGGGACAGAGCCCAGGACCTGAGTTTAAGCCCTAGTACCAAGATGCACCCACACACACAGGAAGGTGGTAATGATGAGCTGAGTCAGAACTGGGGGAAGTCCTGAGGCATAGTCATAGTAAACTCTCAAGCCAGATCATGTGGTTTCTCCCTAAGTCTTTCTTGGGCTGAGGGGTCTGGGCCAAGGCAGTAAGTTCCAGGGAACCCGCCCCTCCATCCATGCATGGGGCCACAGGACCAAGGAAAAGAACACTTCAAATGCTCCTTTGTAGTTGGCCCATGATTGCAGACCTTCATTTGCCCCCAAACACTGGTGAGGAAAGAAGGGCTCTGAGTCCTGGGACTCCAAGTTGCTGCTAGAAGTAGCAGCTAGCTGGCTGTGGATTTGTAAGCACACAAGTCTTTCATGAGCCCAACTCAATATCCCCTCCCCCGAGATGTGCCTGACAGATTTGCACTCTTGTGATCCCTGCATGAGCAGGCATTACCTGCCGTGCCATCTTGCAGCTTTTGCCCCTCCTGGCCCAGATCTCAGCCTCCTGAATAGCTAGGAAAATGAGAGCTTGAGCTATCACTATCCTTCTTGGCAAAAGACAGAGTACCTCTCTACCAGCCTAGCACCCATCTACAGTTATCACTCCTACTCCACCCCTACTCCTCCAGGCTGCAGAGGAGTCATATCCTTCCCTGAGGTTGAAGAAATATGATCAGGTTTGAGCTTTATGCTCTCCACATAGTCAGGGGCTTCTGGGAGCTGAAGTGTACTGTAGTTCAAGTGGTAGAGCACCAATCTTAGGTAAACAAGCTAAAGGATACCACCTAGGCTCTGAGTTCAAGCCCCGGTAAATTCACACACACACACACACACACACACACACACACACACACAAAGCACACACAAAAATATCCTTAGTAGGTCCCAATGTCTTATACCAGCAATCCTAGCTACGTAAGAAGCTGAGCTCTTAGGATGGCAGCTTGAAGCCAGCCCAGGCAGGAAAGTCTGTGAGACTCTTCTCTCCACTAAACTACTAAAAAAGATGAAAGGTGAGCTGTGGTTCAAGTGGTAGAGTGTTAGCTTTGAGCAATGGAAGCTCAAGGACAGTGCCTAGGCCCTGAGTTCCAGCTCTAAGATTTTTTTAAGACACCCTTTGCCCCCACTCCACCCCCAATCAGGCCATAAATCCAGATTTTGGGCACCCTGGATCTCACTTCCACTCCTGCCACTTTCACAGCACTGCCACAAGTGGTCAGTGGTCGGTGTGGGGCCAGCACTGGATTAAGAAGTGAACTTAGCATTACAAAGAATTCTAAGAGGGGGGACACAACCTGAAGAAAGCAACCAGGAACTGGGGCCTGCCCCAAACAGGCGTTACTCAAAGTCTAACTGAGCAAGCACAGGAGGAAAGGAAAGAAGAAAAACTTAGGAAAACGGAATGGCAGGGACAACAATGCATCTCTCTATACTTTCTCTTAATATAAATGGGCTGAATTCGCCAATTAAAAGAAAACGAACTGAGGACTGGATCAGAAAACAAGACCCATCCATCTGTTGCCTTCAGGAGACCCACCTCTCAGCCAAACATACAAACAAACTCAGAGTGAAGGGGTGGAAAAGGATTTACCAATCAAACGCCCCCAGTAAGAAAGCAGGTGTAGCTATCCTGATATCTGACAAAATAAACTTTTCATTAAAATCAGTACAGAAAGACAAGGATGGAAACTACATATTAATAAAGGGAACAATCCAAGAGGAGGATATAACCATCATCAACTTATATGCCCCAAATATTGGTGCACCCAGATATGTCAAACAAATGCTCTCAAACTTACAGAATAAAATAGATCCCAATACGATAATACTAGGAGACTTTAACACACCACTCTCACCAAAGGACAGGTCTACCAAACAGAGGATTGGCAAAGAAGCCACCGAATTAAGAGAGGCCATACTCCAAGCGGAATTAACTGACACCTACCAAGTATTTCACCCTAAAACAACACAGTACACATTCTTCTCAGCAGCTCACAGAACTTTCTCCAAAATAGACCATATCATAGTTCATGCAAGGAACTTAAGCAAATACAAAGGGATCGACATAATCCCCTGTATCCTATCTGACCACAGTGGAATCAAGCTAGCTCTCAATAACAAAGCATACCGCAGAAATTTCTCTAATACATGGAAATTGAACAGCACACTCCTTTACAATGCATGGATAACAGAAGAGATCACAGAAGAAATAAAGCATTTCCTACAACTCAATGAAAATGAAAACACCTCACAAAGAAACTTGTGGGACACAGCAAAAGCAGTCCTGAGGGGCAAATTTATTGCCCTCAGTGCCCACATCAAGAGAATGGAGACAGACCAAGTAAATAATCTCATGTTGCAATTAAAACAGCTAGAAAAACAAGAAAAAATGGGACCTAAAGCTACTAGACGAAGCCAGATAACCAAATTAAAAGCAGAGATTAACCAATTAGAAAATCAGAAAACCATAACCAAAATAAACCAAACAAAAAGCTGGTTCTTTGAAAAAATAAACAAAATTGATGGCCCATTGGCTAGATTAATTTAAAAAAGAAGAGAGGAAACCCATATTAATAGGATTAGGGATGGCACGGGAAACATCACAACACGTACCCAAGATATCCAAACAATTCTAACAGACTACTTTCAAAAGCTATACTCTCTAAAGGAAGAAAATCGGGCAGAAATGGATGCATTTTTAGAGAAATACAAGTTGCCCAAACTGAGCAAAGAAGAAGTTAACCAATTAAATAAGCCAATATCCTATAATGAGATACAGGAAGCTATCAAAAGTCTTCCAACAAAAAAAAGCCCAGGACCAGATGGATTCACAGCAGAATTCTATAAGACCTTTAAACAAGAACTAATACCCATACTCCTCAAGCTCTTCAGAGAAATAGAGAAGGAGGGAGCTATCCCAAACTCATTCTACGAAGCCAATATCACACTCATCCCCAAACCAGGCAAAGACCCAACCAAAAAGGAGAATTACAGGCCAATCTCCTTGATGAACACAGATGCAAAGATTCTTAACAAGATTCTAGCTAACAGAATCCAGAAACACATAAAAAAAAATAATTCACTATGACCAGGTAGGCTTCATCCCAGAGACACAGGGATGGTTTATCATACGTAAGTCAATAAATGTAATTCAACATATCAACAGAACCAAGGTCAAGAATCACATGATTATCGCCACAGATGCAGAAAAGGCCTTTGACAAAATTCAACATACATTCATGCTAAAAGCTCTGGAGAAAATAGGAATAGAAGGAACATTTCTAAAAACAATAAAAGCCATTTATGACAGACCAATAGCCAATATTATACTTAATGGGGAAAAGCTACAACCAATTCTCCTAAAATCAGGAACAAGGCAAGGATGCCCACTGTCTCCACTCCTCTTCAATATAGTCCTAGAACCCTTAGCCAGGGCAATAAGGCAAGAAAAAGATATTAAAGGGATCCACATAGGGAAAGAAGAAGTTAAACTATCCCTTTTTGCAGACGACATGATACTATACCTCCACGATCCCAAAAACTCCATCCCCAAACTCTTAGAAATCATAAATCACTTCGGCAAAATAGCAGGATACAAAATAAACCCACAAAAATCAGTTGCCTTCCTATACACTGATAATGTACAGGAAGAGAGGGAAATAAAGGGAGCAACCCCATTCACAATAACCTCCCAAAAAAATAAAATATTTAGGAATTAACCTGACCAAAGATGTAAAAGAACTATTTAATGAGAACTATAAAAAGTTAAAGAAAGAAATTGCAGAAGACACTAGGAAATGGAAAGACCTCCCATGCTTCTGGATAGGCCGACTTAATATAGTAAAGATGGTAATACTTCCAAAACTAATATACAAATTCAATGCAATTCCTATTAAAATCCCAATGACGTACATCACTGAAATACAGAAAACAGTCCAAAAATTCATATGGAACAACAAAAGAACTAGAATAGCCAAAACAATTCTAGGGCATAAAGACAATATGGGAGGGCTATCCATGCCGAACTTCAAACTCTACTACAGAGCTATAATAACAAAGATAGCATGGTACTGGCACAAAAACAGACCCAAAGACCAATGGAACAGAATAGAAGATCCAGAAATAAATCCACAGGCCTACAGCCAGCTGATATTCGACAAAGGAGCCAAAGACATACAATGGAAGAAACACAGCCTCTTCAACCGCTGGTGCTGGGAAAACTGGGCAGCCACATGCAGAAAACTAAAAGTGGACCCCAGCCTATCACCATGCACCAACATCAACTCAAAATGGATTAAAGACCTTAACATTAAACCTGAATCTCTGAAACTACTGCAGGACAGAGTAGGAGGGACACTTGAACTAATAGGCACAGGAAGGAACTTCCTGAACAGAGTCCCAGGGTCACAACAAGTTGGAGAGAGACTCGACAAATGGGACTACCTTAAAATAAAAAGCTTCTGCACAGATAAAGCTATCACAACCAAGCTAGAAAGACAACCAACTAATTGGGAAAAAATATTTACCAGCAATATATCAGACAAGGGGTTAACATCCTGTATATAAAGGGAACTCAAGAAACTAATCCCTCCCAAACCCAACAAACCAATTACTAAATGGGCAAGGGAACTAAAGAGGGACTTCTCAAATGAAGAAATAAAAATGGCAAAGAAACACATGAGGAAATGTTCATCATCCCTATTGGTGAAGGAAATGCAAATAAAGACAACCCTGAGATACCACCTTACCCCAGTCAGAATGTCCCACATCCACAAATCAGCCAACAACAAATGCTGGAGGGGATGTGGAGAACGAGGAACGCTATTACACTGCTGGTGGGAATGTACACTTATACAACCACTTTGGAAAGCAGTCTGGAGGGTCCTTAGAAAGCTAAAGATTGACCTCCCTTACGACCCAGTCATACCACTTCTAGGCATCTACCCTGAACAACAGGAACCAATATACAAGGACACGTGCACCTCCATGTTTATTGCAGCACTGTTCGCAATAGCTAGGATATGGAAACAACCTAGATGCCCCACCACAGATGAATGGATCCAAAAATTGTGGTATCTATACACAATGGAATATTATGCAGCCATTGGAAATGACAAAATAATGGCATTTGCAGGGAAATGGATGGAGCTAGAAGGAATCATGTTGAGCGAGGTAAGCCAAGAACGAAGAGACAAACAGTACATGGTCTCCCTGATAAGTGGATGATGAATCCAAAATGTTAGGTGATATGACAAAACTAACAGGACTTAAGAAACAAATAACTCCCACTCAACTGGTTGAACCCCAACCAAATATCCCCATGCTGCTGATCACATATATGGTATATAACATGTGAGCACCGTTATATATTACAGACTGTGATAGACAATTTGCTCCAGGAAAGTTAGAATGAACTTGTGACTTTAAATGAGCATCATTATTCCACAATACTGTGAATTTCCGGAAATTATGTAATCACTTAATCACAATCAAAAAAAAAAAAAAAAAGAACCTCGGGGAAGGGAGGGAGGGAAGGGAAGGGATGGTAGGGGGAAAATAATAGAGGGGGTAACAATGTTCAAGAGGAAGTGTACTCATTACCTCACTCATGTAACTGTAACCCTCTATATAGTATCTTTACAATAAAAAAATTAAAAAAAAAAAAAGGAGTGAACGTACAACAAGGGGGGCATAGCCAGGTCAAGGCTAATGACCCAGAACATTGAGGTATTGGCCATACTAGTCTCTCATGCCCCAGTTCCCTGGACCTAGAATCTAAATGTGTGCATCTGTATTCTGGGCATCTAGAATTCTCTAGAAGGACCTGAGCAGCCAAGCTGTGGGGAGGGGGAGGGGGAAATAGACTTTCCTGTGACAAGGTATGTTGACATTTCCTAGACACTGACGGATACTTCCAAGCCACCTTGGCCTCACCTCACATGTAGCCCCGGATCCTCCTTGCTTGGATGGCCTTCAGTCAGCTATCAAGCTCGAGTTGGCCAGAGCCACCGGAAAACTTCCATCCCCCACTCTACTGCCAGCGTGCAGGGAGGGACGTGCAGCCAGAGACCCAGCTGAGGAAAAGGCAAGACATCGCATGACTGAGGCCTCCCAGAGGCAGGAGAGACCCTATGCTAGCTGGCCATGCTGATCCAGAATCCAGAATCCCCTGGAGGTGCCCAAAGATTTGGACAGGCCGGACTTGGGCCCCAAAGAAAAACTGGAATGCAGGCCTCTGGCAATTTAGGACTCATTGTAGACCCTGATAGGGGGCTAAAGGGCAAGGTCAGTGTGGAGGAGGGGCACCATCCAAGGTCAGAAAGAGGCAGACAGGCACCCAGGAAGGAGACAGAGAGAGACGAAGGAAAAATACACACACAAACACACACACAGCCCAAGGCCTCAGCAGTCCCTGAGCACTCTGAACATCCCACACCCAAGAAGATGGCACTACCATCCTCAGACCAAGTGTAGACAAAACTCAGGACATCTCACACATCTGGAATGGCTCATAACACATCTTGGTATTTCCTAAATGTACATACCACTATGCAGAAAACTCAGCTACATTATTTTTGGTTGTCAGTCATGGGGTTTGAACTCTGGGCCTGCACGCAGTCCCTTAGCTCTTGAGCTGAAGGTGGGCGCTCTACCACTGAAGCCACAGTACCACTTCTGGCTTTCTAGTGGTTCACTGGAGATAAAGTCAAACACATTTTCCTGCCCAAGCTGGCTTTGAACCATGATCCTCAGATCTCAGCCTCCTGAGTAGCTGGGATGACAGTTGTGAGCCACGGGCAACGACCGGCTTCAGCCACCTTCTAATACCAAGGGAAAACCCAACTCATCAAGACATAAACCACATGTAACCCTACACTTCAGACTTTGTCACCAGCATCCAAAACCATGAATGGAGAGCATATAATTGACACTGCCATCCCACGCCTGCTCCCATTCACCCACTCCCTGCCTGCCACAGGCCACAACCTCTGGAGTTCTTGGTAAGGCACCACCCACCCTGTTACAGCTTCATACTGGAGCAAACCCAGGGAGGCCAGCATCTGGTCTCCCAATCATAGCAACCCCACTGCTTCAACATCTCTTGCAAGCAAGGAAGGGATGCCTTTCTTTCTTTCCTGTTTTTTTTTTTTTTTGTTTTCTTTTATTTTTCTTCTTTCTTGGTTGAGGGGCTTGAACTCAGGGTTTGGATACTGTCCCTGAGGTCGATTTTTCTTCAAGGCCAGTACTCTACCACTTGAGCCACAGTGCCACTTCCAGTTGGATTGGAGATGAGCCTCTCATGGTACTTTCTTGCCTGGGTTGGGAAATGAGATCCTCTGGATCTCAGCCTCCCGAGTGGCCAGGATGACAGGTGTGGAAGAGGGGTGAGCGACTGGCTTAAGGTGTCTAGTCCTTCAGAATTTCCACCTACTCCTCCTAGAAGCTACCACCTAGACACCCCTCTACCTCCCTCAGGGACAGCAAAGGAAGGCTCAGAATCTGGGTGGGGCCATGGGGATTAAAGGGCCCCCTCACATCACTAGCCCTCTCTAAGCTCCCATCTGCCTCCTCCTGATTGCCTGGTCTTCCAGGGCAGATCAGACCCACAAGGAGTTCTGGGGCCTGCCCTATATCCTCCTGCCCCACCCAACCGATACCTGAGGATTTCTAGGGCCACCTGCTCCATATCCCCGTGGAAGACCTTGGGAGGGTTGCTGATAACCGGGCCCAGGGGTGCCCAGGGCAAAAGGAGTATCCATCTCCCCTCTGTCAAAGGAGACACAAAGCACAGATGGATCTACTGAGAGCTTCAGGGCATAGCCATCCACCTGTCACCAAGGTCCCTGAGAGAACTGTTTTATGGTGACAGCCCTGGGGCCTGACATTGGGGCCCAGCGATGTCCCCGACTTTCTTTGTCTCAAGGGGAGTGCTCTTTCACCTGAGCCGTGGTGCCACTTCCAGCTTTTTCTGTGTATGCAGGACCTTGGAATCCAACCTGTGCTTTCCTGCGTGCTAGGTGAGCCCTCTACTTCTAAGATACAATCCCGGGCCTGGATAGCTGTTCTTCTATGACCCCTCAGACCTATCTCGGGACAGTCTCACACATCTATACCAAGTCACACATCTATACCGAGTCTCTCACCAGCAGCCCTGGCTGGAAATGAGCATGCTCTGCTGTGTTGTCCATCATATTCAGCACTTTTGCTCTCTGTGCTTCCGGGCAGATCCTCCTTGTTAAGTGAGACCCCCTTTTCAAGTGTTGCCTCCAAGAAGACCATTCTGATCACCTTGGCAGAGCTGCCAGCCTTGTCAGGCTCTGCCTTCCAGCCAGTGTGGGTTGATAGTGCATGAAGGGAAAGGCGTGGATTCCATCACTGGATTTCTGAAGGCCCTGATACACCACCCAGGGACAGGTGTTGTATCACACTCCATGAGAGGGGGCTCGTGGCCAGGGCAATCTGTGGGCCATAAGATGGGGCCATTTCTCCATGTGGGCTTGAGCTGAGGATCTGGGAGCTGTCTCTCTGAGTTTTATTGTTCAAGGCTGGTGCTCTACTACTTGAGCCACAGCTGCACTTCTAGCTTTTTGGTGGTTCCATGGAAAGTAGAGTCCCACGGGCTTTCCAGCTTATTGCTGGCTTCAAGCTGTGATCCTCAGATCTCAGCCTCCTGAGTAGCCAGGATGACAGGCATGAGCCTGAGCCTCAGGTGATGGGCACCAAAGGCTTTTTGTTTTGCTCCTGTTTATCTCCTGTCAACTAGCAAGCCCAATTTAAAATAATCAGTTACAGGGGATCAAAACTCTCTCCTAGGGCAGTTAATCCAAGGAGATAAAGTGTCTTTGAAAAAGGCTAGTCTGAGTTGGCTTAGGGGTGTTTGTGTGTTCGTATGTGTTTGTATGTGTGTGTGTGTATGTGTGTGTGTGTGTGTAAAAGTGTCCAGAATACCTACCCTCATCTCTGCGGTGCCTCATCCTCCTAGTAGGGAGTGCATCCAGGATCCTGACCCCAAGGAAGGGGGGGGGCAGGGTACCTAAGGTCACATCCAGGGGGATGATCGGAATTCTGTCCTGCAGCCTAAGCCTGGACAGATAAAGGAGAAAAGGAGAGGTTTAGGGGAACAACAAGGGGAGCCCCTTACCTTTGGCTACAAGTACCAGCAGAAGACTGTATCCATCTTTCTTCGTAGTCAGATAAAAGGTGTACACTGTTCATTTATTTTATGATTGTGTTAGTCCTAGGACTTGGATTCAAGGCCTGCGTGTTATCCCTGAGCTTCTTTTGTTCAAGGCTGAGGCTCTACCACTTGAGACACAGCACATCTGGATTATGTGTGGGTTTGGAGAGGGAGGTAGTTTATGGGAGATAAGAATCTCATGGACTTTCTTGCCCGGGCTGCTCTGAGTCACAACCATCAGACCTCAGCCTCCCAAAGAGCCAGGATGATGGGTCGGAGCCATGAGCTCCTGACTGCCACCATCCATTTATAATCCCTTAGGCCCAGGGCCGGGCCACCCACACTACACCTCCTTTGTGGGAGTAGGAAGCAGACATGAGTGGGTTTGACACTTCAACAGCCTACCTATCTTTGAGCATTGTTCTGGGTCAGTCTGATGGAGGCTTTATCCTTATCCACAGCAATGACTTGGCTCTGTCACAAGAACAAATGTCCCCTGGAAGGTGTCAGGTCTGGGGTATTTCCTCTGAACCCCTCCCCCCTAACCAAAATGACACTCTCCAGCAAAGGGTAGTATACACAGAGTGTTTTTATTGTCTTATAGCCAGGGTCTTGTCAGATAAGTGGGGGTATAGGTCAGAGGCCCGGGATTGTGCTGGGCAGGGGGACAAGTTGACACCTTCTCATGCACTTTCCTTCAATGGTGTAGCAGAGGGATGTGGGGAATGACTCATGAGATAGACAATGAATAACTGTCATGGTCTAGCCGGGGCATGGAGTGGCTTACCTCATGAAGCTGGTTCAACAGGCTGAGCAAAACAACTCCTGAATCACAGCCCACCCCCAGAATGAGAGGGTCACTGTGGGTTCCAGCCACATGGGGATGCTGGGCTACCTCCTCCAGCACACATTCAACCAGTTCCTGAGAGAGAGAAAGAGAAGGAGAGGGAGAGAGAGGGGGGAGGGGAAGAGAGAGGGAGAGGGAGAGAGAGAGAGAGAGAGAGAGAGTACCAGAATTACATTTAAGCCAGGTGCCAGTGGCTCAGGCCTATAATCCTACCTACACAGGAGGCTGAGATGTGAAGATCATGGCTCATAGCTGGCCCTGGCAGGAAGATCTGTGAGACACTTATCCTCAAAGAACCAACAGAAAACCGGAAGTGATGCGGTGGCTCATGTGGTAGAGCGCTAGCCTTGATCTGAGGAGCTCAGGGACAGCATCCAGATCCAGAATTCAAACCCCACAAATGACAAGAAGTGGACTTTGCACGACAAGAAGTGGACTGAATAACACCCACTGTCCTAGGAAGCATGGCAGGTAAATCAGGCCAAGCTTCCTGTCAGCTGGGGGTCATGAGTAGTTCACCTGGCTTCACTATGACTCATTTTCCCCAGCTGCAAGACTGAATACAGTGAAGGATCCCCTTCCTCATGGGAATAGGGTAATGATGAAAGACAGACATGTTTTGTTTCATATTCCCACACCTGTTGCACTATTAAACACAGACCCCATCTGAGTCCTTTCTGGTAACTTCCTGTCATATAATCACAGAATTGTTGAGAACTGTATCTGACACCTGCTCCCTCTGTGCCTGGCACTGCTCCAAAGATCCCTCCTTATTTCCTCACAACTGTCCCGTGAGGAGACTGAGGGCTGATGGTTGACATCCAACCCAGAGCTTCACCTGTGGTGAAGAATCGGCTGCCGTGAACTAAGAGTTGGGACAATCCATCTAAAGTGATGACACACGCACACAAACACACCTCCACCATCCTTTTCAGGCAAAGATGTTTTACTTTTTTTCTTTTTGTTGGTTGTGGGGCTTGAACTCTGAGCCTGGGTGCTATCCCTGAGCTCTTCGGCTCAAGTCCAGCACTCTACTACTTGAGCCACAGCACCACTTCCGGTTTTCTGGTGCTTTATTGGAGACAAGAGTTGAGGGTCTTTCCTGCCCAAGCTGGATTTTACTCATGATGATAAGATTCAGCTCCTGAGTACTTAGGATGACAGCCATGAGCCACTGGCACCCAGCCAAAGATGCTTTTCCATGCCTGTCATCCTATCCCCTCAGGAGACTGAGATCTGATGACTGCAATTGAATGCCACTCTTGGCAGCAAAGTCATTGAGAACTCTTATCTCCAATTAAACACCCAAAAACATTGCAAGTGGAGCTCTGGCTCAAATGGTAGAGTGCTAGCTTTGAGCATGAAACAAGGGATGGGACCCAGGCCCTAGTTTTAAGCTTTTTCTAGCATAGACCCACTCAAAAAAGGGAAGAAGGTGAGCACACGGGAGCTCAAAGCTCACACATAATACTCCAGACTCACAGAATAGACACCATCCTGCTCTGTGTCTCTAGATTCTATGTCCTAGGTCATGGCAGTCTTAAATGGGACTGACCATGCACCAAGTCAGGACATTCAAGTACAATCTCATACTGAGAATCCCGTGACCTCATCAAGGACTCAAGAACTCTCACTGTCCTGCCTTGACACTGGGCAGTCAGGTGAGATATAGTTATCCAAACAAAGGATATAGGAATGAATGAATTTCTCAGCCAAGGAATGCAGACTGGAGGGCTCTAGGTCCCTCTCTCTTGGGAAGGAGAAAAGGGCTGATCCATCTCAGCAATATTCCTGGGTTTGAGTATCCTCAAAGAAACAACCCTGCTCAGAGCCCAGTGCCTCTGGTTTTCTCACCAGCCTCGACCTTCAGTCGACCTTCGCTAAATCCCACATATGCCCTCTAGACTAAAGGCTGAGCCAGCAAGGAGACCCACCTCTACCTCTGAGAATGGCAGTCACGGGGCCCTAGAGTCCCCTAGAAGAAGTCTGGGGGCAACACGGATCTGACTCCTGCCCTCACAGGCTGTCCTGTGCCAGTGGCCTGGTTACCTCTGTCTCTGATCGAGGAATGAGCTCTGGGGGTGTCATCTTAAGATTGACCCAGCAAAAATTCCAGTCCCCAAGGATGTACTGCACAGGCATACTGCAGTGGATGACAGCAAGGTCGTCAACAGTGAACTCAGAGTGCCAGGACTTTTAATAGCCATGTGGCTGGGTCGAAAGCTCTATCACTGATGGTCTAGGTTATCAGGTGAGGTCATGGCTTCAATGGCCTGACACACCTGATCTGAGATTGTCCTCCCTCTTCATCTTCCTGCTTATCCCTTGCCACCCCCCTTTGGACACTCCCTCTCCCTATCCTCCCTAGCCTTTGGACACTTTCTTCTTATCTGATCAGAAAATAAACTCAGTGAGCCAGGGGAGATTGAAACTCCATGGCCCACCCTGGGCACTAGGGTCTACCCCAGGCTGTTTCCCTCTGCAGTCAGCAACCACTCAGATCCTGGATGCCATGAAGTTGCTGAGGGAACAGTGGCTTGCTCCTACATACTGGCTTTAGGCTCTGAAAATGTCCCCACAGAGATTGTGAATGGTTGGCTCCCTTGATCCAAGAACTCCAAACCAAGGCCTGCATGATCCCTTCTTCCTTCCTTTCCTCCTTTTCTCCCTCCATCCTTAACTCCTTTCTCTTTACTCTATTCGTGTCACTCCTGGGCCTTAAAATCAGAGACTGGGTATTGTCCATGAGCCTTTTTACTCAAGGCCAACAGTCTATGGCTTGAGCCACTCATCCACTTCTGGCATTTTCTTTTTGGTAGTTAGTTGGAGATAAGAGTCTTATAGGATTTCCTGCATGGGCTTTAAGCCTCAATCCTCCCATCTCAGCCTCCTAAGTAGCTAGGATGACAGGAGTGAAGCAATGGTATCCAGCTCAAACCAAGATTTCTTCATGTGCTGTGGAACCATCACTGGAACCTTTCATCCTGTATGATCCCCCCCCCAGGCTTGGCACACACTATAACGGTTTGTTGGATAAATAAATGAGCATCTGTCTATGACAATACTACAGAAAAGTCCCGTCTAATTCAGGTAAGCATCCTGGGTGGGGGCAAAGCCTGATGTAGCTCTCCAACAGTTCTTCCTCCTCCCTCTTCCCACCCTCCTGGTGCCACCGCACTTTGTTTTGGTTCCAAGGACATGAGCCATGATGTCCTCCCTGGATTCCAGGGCCTCTGGGATGCTTATCTTCTTAAAGATCTCTGTCCAGCCACTGACCAGCTCTGTGGCACTCCATTCCCCACTCAGGTGTGAACAAGGTTGCTGAGAAGTAAACACCAGGCTCAAGGGACCTCCTCTCCACTCCCTGGGGCAGACAGGATGGTCCACTATATCCGGCCCCCAAGTTTCATGTTGCAGAGAAAGGATCCTTGAGGCATCCTAGGTCTCTGAATCTCCCAGATTCCAGTGCAGGTGCTGGGAATTCTCTGCTCTCAGCTGGCTGGCTGTGGATGGTGATGTCACAATCTCTGCTCCCCAAGACATCCTCAACTGTGGTGGTCACCCTAGAGAGAGCCGGGGGATAATCAGCAGCTGCTGGAGAAAGGTAGTCAAGGCACGACGTTCGTAACAGGAAACCATCTGGCTCGGAAACTCTGCCTGTGCTGCTTTGAAAGTCATTGTTTGGTGGCTGAAATGGTCCATCTAATTTGACCCAGAATCCCCGGCGTTAGTAGAAATTGCCAGCTTCAAGAAAAAAACCTGGAAAAGCTGGCATTTCACTTGTCCCAATCAAACTTAATGAGTTCCAAAATCAGTAGTCCCCTTTTCCTTCCAGACAGCCTACAGCAGGTTACAGAAAATGGCATTCAGAGAGCCTTAGCTAACTGCCATGTCCTGATCCCAAGCAGGCTCCAGCAGAGGGAACACACTTGCCTACCATTGCCCAGCTGGAAACAGCTCAGGAGGGACACAGATTGGAGTCTGCAGGACTCCAGGGAGGACTGCCCACCAGTGCACTGCCCTGGGAGGAAATCCATGCCAACATTGGCAGCCCAACGCCCCCTGCTCTGATGCCCACGGACACCATCAATGCCCTGCGTAAGATTCCCCTCTCATCCTCGGTCGTGGTGAACCATCTGCCATGTCACACCGTTCATCACTTTCTAGACCCTCGTAGCTTCACAGCCCCTGTCCTACTCCCCCTATCTCCTTCCCTATTTATGTTTGGCAGACACATTCCCAACTTTGAATTAGCTCCAACTATACACATGAGAGCAGACTCTCTGGCTGGAAGAGTGTGGCTGTGGTCACAGTAGCCTCATGAGCCTTCTGGCTAAAGACAGAAGGGCAGGTATCCACGCTGGTCTGCGGTTCACACAGGCCTCCTAGAAGAGACCCACGCAGGCTCAGCAGTTACTTTGGGCTGCAGGAAAGGGGGAGAAAGTGGTGGGAAGGAATATCTATTGAAACCTTCTCTAAAGGAGCCATGACACTGTGAAAGAGAAAACTAAAATTGTGGCTGGGCTCATACTGGGCATAAATGAAAAAAGAACAACAAATACACACATGCCCACAAATAAAATGCTTTCGCTTGGGCTAGAAAGGTGACTGTGTGGTAGAGCGCTTTCCTTGCATGCACGAGGCCCTGAGTTCGATTCCTCAGCACCACGTAAGCAAAAAGAAAAAGTCGGAAGTGGTGCTGTGGCTCAAGTGGTAGAGTGCTAGCTTGAGCTCAAGACCTGAGGGACAGGGCACAGGCCCAGAGTTCAGATCCCACAACCAGAACCCCCCCCCAAAAAATGCTTTTGCTCTTTTTAGACATGCTGACTGTACAATGAGAAAGATGATCTCTCTCTCTCTGTCTCTCTCTGTCTCTGTCTCTGTCTCTGTCTCTGTCTCTGTCTCTGTCTCTCTCTCTCTCTCTCTCTCTCTCTCTCTCTCTCTCTCTCTCTCATACACACAGACTCAGAGCAGTGCCTCTCCTGAATTTGTTGGTTTCTCATCTAGGCAATATACCAGCTCAAGCACTGGAGTTCCCTTGTCAGAACCAGGGGCAACCACCCAAGGGGAACAATGCTCTAATAATGTAGAACTACCCTGCCTCCCCCTTTCTCCAGGGCCAGACCCTTCCCCTTGGGAACAACCAGCCTTCACTCCCCATTCACCAAAACCCTAGGCTAGGACTCTGGGTGAAGGAGTCCTGAGACACATGGCTCCTCAGAGCCTGGACAGAAAACAAAGCAGGGGGTCATGGTGCCTCCAGAGAGGTATCTGACCTGGGGTGGGGGCGTTGTTGGGGACTTTGATGGGGTCCTAAAGGCTATAGACATGGATGGACTCCCTACTTCCAGCCTACATACTTCTGGGAGACTTGGCAGATTCTTGGGGAGGACAAGGAGACCAGATGGACTGGGAGCACTAGAAGAAGCTGGCAGAACTGGGAAATGTGATCACCCAGTCAGAACTGTTGACAGCTGGGGTTGGGGGTACAGGCCAGTTGTATGTGTGTCAGAGGGGGTGTGTTTTTCTCCCAAATATCCACCTTCTATTTGACCCCAGTGCCCTCACCTCTCTAGTGGGCTCTTCTGGGAATGTCCTCAGGTGAAAGGGTAACTGAGCACAGAAGACAAGGGCTCACACAGCAAGGGGGGCCTATCTTCTGTATCCAACACCCCCCTCCCCAGCAAAAAGGAAAAGATCTAAGAAGGCAGATGTGGGGTGCTGCTCCCCACCTCTGACTAAAGCCCCCAGGTTCCCACCAGGGAGAGAAAGGATGCAGATGAAAGGCTGTGTGGCTCCCACTGCTCCAGGCCTGGGGCTCTATGGTGCCCTCTCCTCACCCATCCCTGCAGCTCCCCTTTTCCGGGACACTGGCCACTAGGGATGAGAGTGGGATACCTGGGTGGACACCCACCTCCAAACCCCACCCTTGGGGTGCATTTTTGGCAGAGGCAGGACATACTATGGCGCATGGGGGAGGCGCAGGCAAGACTGGACTGGGAGGGGAGAGGCAAGGGTCCAGGTCCGAGAGAGTGGGGAGGAAGGGTAGATTGGGGGACGGGGTTTACAGGGGGGGGTCGTGGAGTACGGGAGTGCAGGTCGGCCACTCACGTGAGCTGCTGCGAGAAGCTGTAGGCTGGGACTCCGGGTGCGGGCCGGGAGTCTGAGGGCCGATGGCTGGAATCAAGTCAGGGGCACAAGCAGGCCAGGGGTGCACCAGCTCGGCGGGTCCGAGCCAGCAGCGCCATGTTTGAAAAGCAGCGCGGGCTAGTGGTGGGGCTGCGCACAGACTCTGTTCCTCCTCAACTACCACCACAGCCTCAGTGGCCTCCTAACCTGTGGCCGCCGCTGCCTCAGCAGCCACTGCCTCTGCCGTGCTCCCCGCACCGGGACCTCAGATTCAGGGCCACCATGGCTGGGCGTCTCCGAGGGGCTGCATGTGGCGATGTGCCTGCCTTGTAGGCTCCGCATACTCTGTACTCCCAGCCAGGACCCACGCTATGATTGGAGCAGCCGCCAGCCACTGAAGCCGTTTCCATTAGTGCTTGTGCTCAAGCTCGCTCTTCTCCCAGCACTCTCTTGGACCCACACTCCTCTCCTGGGCCACCCCGCCCCTTTTGAGCACAGACCCCTGCCCCCTTGGGCTCCTGGCCATTGCTGCCAATAAAGTGCACTCCTGGGCCCCGCCCCCTCCTCCTCTGGGCCCCGTCCCCCACCCCTGGCCACAATTGCAGCCCTGACTGGGCCCTGAGGCTTCTAGACCATGGCAATTGCAGCCTTACCTCAGCTAAGCACTAGCCCCCATCCCCAGTACCTGCTCAATGGATCCAATCTCCCCTCAGCCCCACCCCTCCATCCCCCTCCACTCCACACACCAAACAGGTGCATGGTGACACTCGTTTGTGTATTTGTGTTTGTGTTTGTGTGTGTGTGTGTGTGTTGGGGATAACCACCACTCAAGGACTCAGAACATAGCACCCTTTGGAATGACTCAACACACAGCACTCTTCCAAAATCAACACAAAGCACCCTGTGTAAATGACTCAGCACATAGCTCCCTTTGAAGGAATCAGCATGTAGTATGCTGTGTAGACTACTCAGCACACAGCACCCTTTGAAGGAGGGAGTCCATAGCCCCCAAGGTAAAGGACTCAGTGCATGGCATACTTTGAAAAACTCAGCACATAGCACTCTTTCCCAGGGACTCATCACACCCTGTGTTGAAGCACGCTGTGTAAAACACCCAGTACACAGCATCCTTCAAAAAACTCAGCACACAGAACAATTTTGAAGGACTCAGCACATACCACACTGTAGAAGGACTCAGCACACAGCACCATTTGAAGGACAGTACAGAGCACCCTGTGTAAAGGACTCAGCACACAGCACTCCAAAAACACCTCATCCCTCTCTTCTCAAGGGCTCAGAACATAGCAGGAGCCTTTGGGATGTATTAGCACACCACACCTTTTGAAGGACTCAGCATGCAGTGCGTTGTGTAATGGATTCATCACACAGCACCCTTTGAAAAACCCTAGACGGCCCACTCTTCTCAGGGACTCAGCACATAACATCCTTTGGGATGACTCACCAAACAGCACCTTGAGGACTCAGCACAAAACCCCCATGTGGGAAGGACCCAGCAAATAGCGCCCTGTGAAGGACTCAGCACATAGCTGTATGTCACAAGTTCAGCTGTCATCAGAATTAGGGTGCTTTCTTCAGTATCACCATTCTTCAGAAACACTGCACAAATCCTACTAGTTCACATTTAGACAGCCTATGTTTTATGGGGTAAGGTCAGCTGGGGGTCTTGAACTCAAAGCTTGAGTGCTCTGTCTCTGAGCTCTTTGGTTCAATGCTAGAGCTCTACCACTTGAAGGCATAGCTCCAATTTTGTTTATTTGGAGTTATTCTTTGACAGGTCTTATGGTGATAAGTAAGGCCAAGTTGGGGTATCCGTGAGAAAAGGCTCTTAACTCAGCCTGGAGCTGACCTCTTCCTTCCTTGTGAACCTGGAAAGCTGGGCTTCCTGGAGCTCTCTTGGCCTAGGGTTGAACAGACCTGCTCTGGCATCAGCAATCAGGGTGAGCAAAAGTCAGCTTGGCCCTGGTCACTGCCCCAAATTGAACCCTAGGGGATAATGGCACCAGGCCGCATGTTCCACGTGTGGCCACCAGGGGGCAAGAGTAGCCCACCATAGGGATAGTACTTGTGAGTTGTGTTTACTCTTGCTTCCCTGGGGCCCCCATTATGATTCAAAGCCACCCTGGAGAGGAAAGTCCTTGAGACTCTTACCTACAATTAACCATCAAAAAGCAAGTGGGGCTGTGGCTCAAGTGGCACAGCACTAGCCTTGAGCAAGAAAACTCAGGGATAGAGGGATAGAGCCTAGGCCCTGAGTTCTCTCTCTTTCTCTCTCTCTCTCTCTCTCTCTCTCTCTCTCTTTCTCTCTCTCTCTCTCTCTCTCTCTCAGCCTCTCTCTCTCTCTCTGTCTCTGTCTCTGTCTCTGTCTCTCTCTCTCTGTCTCTCTCTCTGTCTCTCTCTCTCTCTCTCTCTCTCTCACACACACACACACACACACACACCACATGCATGCAAAATCAGAGATTTCAACACTACAGTCTTTGGGTATTCTCTACTTTTCCCCCACTAAGCTTGGTGGCTGCTGGCCTAGGTGTTTGGTGCATACAACATCACCTGGCATCTTCAATTTTGGGGGAACAGAATGGCTAGAAGGTCAACCTTCCCCCCTCCCAGCTCCTTGATTGGGTCATGGTCTATCCAGGCCCTTTGGGGCTCCTTTACAGACTCGCCAAGATGCCTTCAAAAGGCATCACATACTGGGCACTGGTGGCTCATGCTTGTTATCCTAGCTACTCAGGAAGCTGAGATCTGAGAATGTGGCGGATGATGACTCTCTATGTGACATACTGACTCTCAAAAGCCTTGGCAGCCACCAGAAATAGGTGGCCAAGTGGCTT
This sequence comes from Dipodomys merriami, assembly GCF_024711535.1. Classification (NCBI taxonomy): domain Eukaryota; kingdom Metazoa; phylum Chordata; class Mammalia; order Rodentia; family Heteromyidae; genus Dipodomys; species Dipodomys merriami. The sequence continues at coordinate 286,984 of NW_027206048.1, read as the reverse complement.
TCTCTCAGGCCTCCATCTGTAGGGCAACGGGAAGGTTAAACTGGAGGTAGGGTAAGGCAGAGGCTGCAGGGAGTTGGCCCAAACTCAAGGGACATCTAATGGCCCATTGGTCGCCAGGAAAGAGGGCTGGCTAATCATTGTTCAGGATTATGGCTTCCCCAGTAGCCTGCAAGCCTTCAGCAATGCAAGGTGAAGTATCCTTTGGAGCCGGATCATTCAGACCCAGATGACCACGGTGGAAAGGAAGAAAATGTAAAAATGCCATCCCGCCACTTTTTTTCTGTGCATTCCCCACCCCCACCCCCCCAACCCCCGCACAAGGCCTGAAGTTCTAGGATCTCAGGATAGGCTGTGTTTCCAGCGGCAGCACCCCAGACTATGGTGATGAAAGCTGAGGCACGGTTGCCATGACCTGAGTTCAAGACCATGTTTGGCAAAAAAAGCAATATATATATATATATATATATATATATATATATATATATATAGCTCCCTGGCTTGGAATTCACGCCGTTTCTCCTACCTTTGAATTTGAACTTAAGGCCTGGGTAACTCTGAAGCACTGTGGATGAAGGGGAAGCTCACCATGCTTGAAAACAAGAAAGTAAGGCCTGGTCCCTAGGCTTGAATTCAAGTACCCACCCAGGAAACATTCTATTTATATACATTATAAAGGTAGGATTTGTACTTATGTATAAATGGTCAGTCCATATCCTGTTTGTTGTGGTTATTTACTGCATTTTTGTTTTATTCATTTATTTTCCATTTTTTATTTTGCAAATACTGTACAGAGGGGTTACAATTACATGGGCAAGATAATGAGTACATTTCTTATCAAGCATTGTAGCCTCCTCCTTTGTTTCCCCTTCCCATCCCTTCCCATCCTCCTCCCAGCCCCCCCCACAATCCTCCCCGCTTCCCCCCTCCCCCCACCTCTGCTGCACCAAAGTTTTAAAGTTCTTTTTCGACATAATGACTTGTACATCTCAGTTTTGCAATGGGTCCTCCTGTATCCCTATTTAAACGATTTGTTTTTCCCCTTCCCCTCCACAAATTATACCTACATCAAATACAGTGAAAGCAGGATTTATACTGTGGGGAAGGGACATACAAAGCAACAAAGAAATAATCTTATAAATGTGTTAGAAACAATCTCAAGAAAGAAAAAAAACACATTTGAGTACATATCTTAGGGTTCATTTCCCTATCACCACCTTATCTGTCCTTTTCTGCTTGACTCAGACATACACTAGATATTACAAATAAGGGAAACAATGGGTTCATTTCCCTATCACCACCTTATCTGAACTTTTCTGCTTGATTCAGACATACACTAGATATTAAAAATAAGGGCAACAATGGGACCTATATTTCTTTGGACCTGGCTTACTTCACTTAATATAATTTTTTCCAAGTCTTTCCATTTCCTAATAAATGGGGCAATGTCATTCTTTCTGATGGAGGCATAGAATTCTATTGTGTATATATACCACATTTTCTTGATCCATTCATCTACTGAAGGGCATCTGGGTTGGTTCCATATCTTAGCTATAGTAAATAGTGCTGCAATAAACATAGTCGTGCTGGTAGCTTTAGTGTGGTCTTGTTTGTAAACATTTGGGTAAATGCCCAAAAGTGGGATTGCTGGGTCATAGGGGAGTTCTATGTGGAGTCTTTTGAGGAACCTCCATACTACTTTCCAAAGTGGTTGAACAAGTTTACACTCCCATCAACAATGTAGTAAGGTTCCCTTCTGTCCACATCCTCTCCAGCATCTTTTGTTATTAGAGTTCTTGATTATAGCCATTCTAACTGGGGTGAGGTGGTATCTCAATGTTGTTTTGATTTGCATTTCTTTTATGGCTATGGAGGTTGAGCATTTCTTCATGTGTCTATTGGCCATCCTTCTGTCCTCTTCAGAGAAATTTATCTTCAAGTCTTTAGCCCACTTATTTATTGGGCAGTTATTTCTTTGAGGCTTTGTTCTTGGGGGATTTAATTTTTTGAATTCCAAGTATATTTTAGATATGAGATTTTTATTGACTGTGATGATACATATTACATTTATGATATTGATGACAACCCATCACATAATATCTAGATTTGTCGATGTGTTCTCCATCATGTCTGACACCCAGGACTCTCAGAGAAAAGGAAAACAGGTATCACACTCAGCTTCATACTCCATGATCCAATTGTTTGCAGTGCTGGGATCTGAACTCAGGTCCTGGCAGACCCAATTCAGACCCTGAATGGGTGTGTCAACACGGCAACCTCTAGCCAATGAAGCTGCCAGGGAATTTCCAGACCCTGAGATTGAGCTACAGGGGTGATCAAAATAGCCATACATGGGTAGACAGGTGGTAGAACACCAATAAATATATATTTGTACAGAGTGCCAGAGACATCTACCTAGGATTCAATGACATCAACTACATTCCTACTACCTCTTAGGTATTTATTATGCCACCATTGAAGGAATAGTATTCTTTTCATGCTTAATAAACCATTCATTAAGATGAATCATTGTCCAAGGATCATTATATCTAATTTTGGACTAGACCAATACATGCAGAAACTTCTCATTCAATCATGAGTTTGCTAACATTTCATTGTTATTCCCATGCATAGGAACAAATATCTTGGAATCTCCCCCCATTGGTAGGTGTCAGGACCAAGATTCAAGCTCAGGGCCTATGTTGCCACATGGGCCTATTTCTTCCCTGATAGCCCATTAGCCTTCACCAATGCAAGGTGAAGTAGCCTTTGCAGCCGTGTAATTCAGACCCAGGATGGTCACCGTGCAAAGAAGAAAATATAAAATATAAATATAAAAAAATCTATCCTGTGACATTTTTTCTGTCATTTTTCTGTCATTTGTTCCTGCAAACTTCAGAGCCTAGGATCTCAGGTCCATGGGAGCCCGCCAGCCTAAGGTGATCGAAGCTGAGGCAGAGTTGTCATGAACTGAGTTCAAATCCCATGCTTGGCAATAATAATAATAATAATAATAATAATAATAATAATAATAATAATAATAATAACAACAACAACAACACACCCTGGCTCAGAATTCTCACCATTTTTCTGCCACCTCTGAGATTCCAACTCAAGTCTGGGTAACATTGTTGCACTGTGGGGCAAGGTGAAGCTCACCATCCTTGAAGACTACAAGGTCAGGCCTAGTCCTAGGGCCTGAACTAAAGCCCCAGCACTGTCAAAAATCCTATGCTCACCTGCTTTATACATAAGATTTCTCTTTACATAGAGATGTGGAATGCATCATGCATTCAGTGTAGTTATTATTTTTATTGTGTGTCTTAGTCATGGATGCCCATTTTGTATTTTATTACATATGATGACAGCTATAACTGTGCTGACATGGATGGCAACTGATTCCCATGAATATAGAGTTGCGTATATAGCATACTGCATCCTAGCTGAGACCCAGTACTTTCACAGGACAGAAAAACAGATGCAACGATTGGCTTCTCACATCAGGATTCATCTTTTGGCAGTGCTAGGATCTGACCTCGGGGACTGGCAGGCCCATTAGGGTCCAGGTAAGTGTGGAGCACATGGGCAGCAAAGATGGCGCTGGGAGGGGGTTGAGTGGACAGAGCCTAATTTACTGTAGAGCACATGGCCAGCCAAGATGGCTCTGGGAGAGAGTAGAGTGGGCAGACCCCAATTGACCTGCCGATCAGTGCCTAACCAGCCCATGAAGGCTCAGGTGAATGATAGGGTGTGACCTTGACAGTGATTGGTTCCTCTTCCTCCCTTACCATACCACCCACCCTTTTTGTCTTTAAAAGGGGCTGCTCTCTGTTAATAAATGAGTTTTTCTACCTGCTGGATTTGGCTCCCTGCTGTGTCTGATTGTCTCCTGGGCTGAGGGAGGCTAGGGAATGGGCGAGCGCCGCACTTACCTTTCCTCAGACCCTGTCCGTCTTGTGTGGGACGGACGAAGACCATCTGGCGCCCAACGTGGGGCATGAAAGGAAAAGTTACCGGCCGAGGCTAAGCGGTCTCTTGGGGTAAGTGAAACCCTAAATATGGGTAATGCTATATCACAGAAGAAGGAAGAGGCAACATTAGGCCTAGAAGGGGTACAGGAGGACTTGGGAAGTGAGAAGGAAAAGGAAAGGGTCAAATCCAATCGAGAACGCACTGAGACGTGCACAGTAGAAGTCAAAACGAGGGTAAAAATTACCCCCTCTGACCCAGCTGATACTGACGGTCCTAGGCCCCCTCCCTATTCTCCTGATTGGAGGGGAGGTATGGTGCCCTACAGACCTGTGAGAGGGACTTGCAAGACTCAGACCCCTACCAGCCTTCTATGGAGGGGCCGAGGGCCGGGGAAGTAACCTCCTCGGAGACCTCCTCTGGAAAGGAAGGGCCACCAAAGAGCCCTGGAAAGGAAGGGCCACCCAAGAGCCCAGACTCTCGGCCACAGGATTCGCTTCCCCAAGCGTATCCAGTCAATCTGGCACCAGGAGCTAACAGGCCCTTGGAATGGTATCCATGGGAAGCTAAGGATCTTAAAGAGCTCCGCAAGGCGGTGGCGGAGGATAGCCCAAACTCTCCCTGGGCCCAGACCCTATTCCAAGACATTGCCTATCACCCTTGTGTCCCTAAGGACTGGATGGATGTGGCCAAAGCCGTTCTTACTAGTTCTCAGTTTATTAAATGGTGTGCTTTCTTTAAGGAGGAATGCAGAGTGAGAGCAGAGAGTAACCGGCACGCTCAACCTGCAATACCTGTTACTTATACCATGTTAGCAGGGACGGGAGAAGCCTACTCCACCGGCGTCGAACAGGCTGCAATACCTGGCCCGTACCGTGACCAGGTGAGGCAGGCAGGACTTGCTGCGTGGTACAAACTAGATGATGGGCCTACTGAGTCCCCCATAGCAGGAGTGAGACAAAAACCGGGTGAGTCTCTACCTGATTTCATAGACCGAGTCCAACAGAGTGTTCACCGCAAGCTGCCAGCAGGGAACCTCCGAGATCAGTTTGTAAAGCTGCTGGTCTGGGAAGGGATGAATGCAGACCACCTCATGGCCTGCTCGGGATTGAGAGAGAGTTCCCTGAGCAGATGGGTGGTGGCCTCGCAGGATGTGGGAATGCAACAGCACCAGTCCCACTCACTAGCTTTAGCTTTACAGGCTCAGGCATTTGCAATGACTGAGGCTATTACTCAGGCGCTGGCAGCCCAGGGCCAAGGAACCCCAAGACTATCGGGAAGGGGGACTTGTTTTAAATGCAGGCAGGAGGGGCACTTTAAGAGGGACTGTTTACAACAATCCCCCGCCAACCAGCCTGAGAGCAAACGGCCCCCTACACCCTGCCCCAGGGGCATGGAGGGATACAAGTTTGATTTAGAGGGGAAGTCTTTAAACTTGGGGAGGGGCATCCTCTAGCCCCTTTAACTCAAGGAGGAACCCCCTCTGCTGTGAGGCCCAGGCAGCCTCATGGCGGGGTGACCCAGGCCCATTGGACTATCCCCCTGGAGGAAGGACTCCGCCCTAAAATGAGTATTCCCATAGGCGGAAAGAGGTTTCACTGCTTAATTGACACTGGGGCAGACCGAACCATACTCAGGGAGGAGGTAGTGCCCTTGGACAGGGAAAGATACACCCTTTAGTGGCAAAGAACCTCACTGTCAATTTACTAGGGCAAGACATACTAAGACAAATGGATGTCGTGGTCACTACAGACCATCGAGCATCATATGATGATATCCTGGATGGAGAAAAAGCACAAAGGCTTAAACAGGAAGAACATAGGGGACCCTCTCAGGTGCACCCCCAATCCTAAAGGCCACTGCCCCCCAAATACCTCCCATTAGGTGGAAGCCAGGAAGCCCAATCTGGGTGGCGCAGTGGCCATTGACCAAACCTAAACTTGAAGCCCTCCACCTTCTGGTGGAGGAACAGATAAGCCTCAGGCATATCGCCCTTCTATAAGTCCTTGGAACACATCCGTATTTGTTATTCAAAAAGCCTCCAGGGCTTGGAGGATGCTCCTAGATCTACGAAAGGTAAATGAAAGGATGGAGCTAGTAGGAAAGCCCCTAAAAGGCATGCCCTGGACTCCTGCTAATACTTCAGAATATACCTTGGTTGTGATTGATATTAAAGATTGTTTTTTCTCTATCCCTCTGCATCCAGATGACTGCAAGAAGTTTGCTTTCTCTATACCTTCTCTTAATTTTTCCCAGCCTGATCGGAGGTTTAAATGGACAGTGCTGCCACAGGGTATGGCCAATAGCCCGGCCTTCTGCCAACAATACTCGGCCACACTTTTAGAGCCTGTGCTGGGTTCAGATAACTCCTTTGTCTATGCCTACATGGATGATATAATTCTGGGACACCGAGACCCAAGCTGCCTGGAAGGCCTTCTGGCCCAGGTTCTGGACATATTAAAAAAGGGGGGTTTTACCATAGCCCTTAATAAAATTCAAAAGGTAGCTCCTTTTAAGGTGCTCGGGACCCACTTTACCTTGACTCAGGCCAGCCCCCTTAAGCCTTTGCTGGATATTCCGGCCACTCTAACCTTAACCCAACTTCAGAGTCTTTTAGGGGAAATAAATTGGCTGTTGCCATGGGTTTCTGTCCCTAAAGATAGTCTTGTGCCCTTATTTGCCCTGCTAAAAGACAGGACGCCACAAGAAGTTATTACAATTACAGACAGCCATAGGGCAATATTTTTGCAGTTCCAAAAAGCCCTGGATAAAGTTTCTCTAAAGAGGTATTCTATTAGTGAGCCCATTTCCCTTTGGTTGTTTGCAGGGGTCACATTAATATCTGCAGTTTTAACTCAAAGTGGGGAGCCATTAGAGTGGGTTCACATTCCCCTGGGGGCATGCCTCGGGTATATTCTCAAGCAGACCAACTTGCAGATGCTATTGTGAAGAGAAGGACGCAAGCCCAAAGGCATTATGGCCTCGACCCTCACTCCATTGTTTTTCCTTTTCGGATGGCAGGCTCACTCGAGCCAATGCTCGTCTTGCTCTCTCCTTGGATGGGTTTCTAGGCCAAATTGACTGCCATTATGGGCCATCCAAATGGACTGTCATGTTATGGCGGCTTCCCCTCAAAATACAATCTCTATTTTCTCCTACGCCTATTCCTGGCACCCTTCATGGTTTTACTGACGGAGGTAAAGCAGGCTCTGCATATGCAGCCTTTGAGGAACAACAAAAGACCCCGAGCCAACAAAGATTTCAACCTTGTCAAGGGTCAGCACTATATAAAGAAATGCTGGCCGTAATTATGGCTCTTCAGGACATTCAAAAACCCTTTAATTTGTATTCTGATAGCCTATATATGATTAACTTGCTCCCTCATATTCCCCAGGCACATATTAAGCTGGATGAAAACCCTATTTCCCCCCTTATGGTTACCCTTAAGGGCCTATTAGAAGGGCGGGGAGCCCCTATTCATATTCAACATTTGAGAGGGCATTCAAAACTTCCTGGGTTTTTTCCCCTACGCAATAAGTGGGCAGACCAGTTAGCTACTGGCCCACAAGCATTAACATTACAAGAGGCTACCTGTTTGCATGATTTAACCCATATTAATTGGAGAGGTCTTCAGCATAGATTTCCTCAGATTCCTGTAAAGGACCTTAAAAGGATAGTACATACCTGTAAAACATGCCAGCCTTTCTTAAAAGTACCCCGTTACAACCCCCGGGGTAAATCCCAGAGGCCTTAAACCTAACGTCCTCTGGCAAACGGATGTCACTCATTTCCTGGCCTTTGATAAGTTTAAATATATCTTTGTCTCTATAGATACCTACTCAGGAGGATGCTGGGCCACAGCACATACAGGAGAAAGAACTAAACATTCACAAGCACATTTTCTTCAATGCTTTGCCACCTTGGGTCTACCAGCACAAGTTAAAACCGATAATGGACCCTCTTTTGTTAGCAAAGCAATGTCAGAGTTTTTTGACAAATGGCATATTAATCATACTACAGGAATTACCTATAATCCCCAAGGCCAAGCAATTATAAAAAGAAATCATCAATGTCTTAAAGAGCAATTATTAAAACAAAAAAGGGGGAGTTAGCCCCCATATACAGTTACAGATAGCTTTGTTTTTAAATTTGTCAAAAGGGGCAACTGAATTCAGATTTCAAAAGCACTGGGGACAACTAAACCCTAAGCCCCAAGTGAAAGTCAGGTGGAAGGACCCCCTGACACAACAATGGAGAGGACCTGACCCCCTAGTTACTATGAGCAGGGGATTTGGATGCGTTTTTCCCATAGGGGAGTACACTCCCATTTGGATCCCTGCCAGGAACCTAAGTTTTTACCCATTTCCTCTATACAGGAGGATGCCCAAGAATAAGCTAACCAACAAGGAAAAAAAAATGGCCATGGCCGAGGCTTATGTTTTAAAGACAAAAGCCAAAAAGACAATTATTAACCATCCCCAAGGGCAACCAGCAGATGGCGATACTCCAGCTGTCCTGACACTCCAGCTGTTGGCTGTCCTGACTCTCCCGATCCTGTGAACGGCCATATGGAATCTGCATCAACCTCGACAAGTGACCTGGGCAGTGGTCAACGCTGGCAATGCAGAAATCATCAGGAGCACCACAAGAGAAGCTGTCCCTTCGACCTGGTGGCCTGACCTTCATTTTGATCACCACCCTATGGACTGCTTAATATTTTTGTAGGAGTTAATTATTTTAATGTTACCTGCTTTAATTGTTCTTTTACTAATTGCTTGTATAGCAGCATTGAATCCATACTTAATTGTTAAACAACCACCTTTTGTTATGTTTCCAGCTTAGATTTTGTCCAACCCCACAGGCAAATAGCTGGATTAGAACAATCCCCACCTCTGGACTCTGAAGTGGCAAAGACTGCTATCCCATCCTTCACTAAGGTTAAAGGACTAGTAGTGACATTTCCTGGCCTGGGAATGCTTTTGCTGATGGTTTTTCTATGCCTTCCTTGCATTATACGTGCACTGCAAAACTCTTATGAGCTTAGCCAGCCAGTTAACAAGCTCCAAATGAATGAATTTCCCCCCCCCAGAGGAATCGCAGCCAGAGATGGGTAAGAGGGGGTGTCAGTCTGACCAACCTAAGACAGGGCCTTCAGCTTCGCTCTGAAGAAGTTCCCAATGATGGGCAAGGCAGACAAGGCGATCCACCCAACCTAAGACAGGCGGGTTCACTTCTTTAAGCAAAGACAGGGGGAGATGATGTTGGGAGCAATTGGGAGCTGACAGTAAAGCTCAAAGGTCATCTTGACTCCTGTGCTAGCTTAAAGACACGTACAAGGAACTGGCTTACTTAAACGACACCAGGTGCCCAGGTATTAATTGAACTGCTTTGGACATTTCTAACTGTGGTGGGACTGATGTTTATTACTGTGCTAGGTGGGTCAGCCATTAAAAAAAAAAAAAGGGGGGAATCTGTGGAACACATGGGCAGCAAAGATGGCGCTGGGAGGGGGTTGAGTGGGCAGAGCCTAATTTACTGTAGAGCACATGGCCAGCCAAGATGGCTCTGGGAGAGAATAGAGTGGGCAGACCCCAATTGACCTGCCGATCAGTGCCTAACCAGCCAGGTGAATGATAGGGTGTGACCTTGACAGTGATTGGTTCCTCTTCCTCCCTTACCATACCACCCACCCTTTTTGTCTTTAAAAGGGGCTGCTCTCTGTTAATAAACTAGTTTTTCTACCTGCTGGATTTGGCTCCCTGCTGTGTCTGATTGTCTCCTGTGCTGTGGGAGGCTAGGGAACGGGTGAGCGCCACACTTACCTTTCCTCGGACTCCGTCCGTCTTTTGTGGGATGGACGAAGACCCAACAGGTAAGCACACCAGCATGTGAGCCACTAAGAAGCTAGGCCATTCCCAGGACCTGAGATTGAGCCCCGCAGTGATGGCGACCAGTGATGGAATCCAATCTACCTTGTGACTAACGATTCTTGGATCTGCCCCTATGCCTCCATTTCATGACTGTGATGATTATGGTCATGTTTCATCAACTCTTCATTAAAAATAATCGATACCCCATGAGTCTTGCCTATGATTTTCTACTCATATCAAGCAAGAACTACTCATTCAAGGATGAGATTGATTGCATTCTACGACTCTTCCAAGGTCTGGAAACAAGTGTCCTAGGATCTCCAGCCATTCCCTCATCGTCACAGGGCTGACTGGGATTCGTCCTCAGGGCCTTCACTGTCTGGTTAGCCTGTGGCTCCCCCAAAAATCAGCAGGCCTTCAGCCATGCCAGGTCAACTTCACTCTGCAGGCAGCCATGTTTGGACCCAGAATGGTCACCATGCAAAGGAAAATAAACATAAAAGAGAAAGGTAGAATTTCCTCTGCTTTTTTTCCCCTCGAAGGTTTTTTTTTTTTCCCCAGCAAACCCCAGAGTCCGAGGGTTCTAGGACTTGATGTGGGTCCAGAGGCTGCAGCCTAGGATGATCAGAGCTAAGGCAGAGTTGCCACGACTTGAGTTCAAGCCCCAGATCTGGTAAAAGAAAAAAGAAAAAAGAAAAAACTATGAAGGAAGAAACCTAGCTCAGAATTTGTGCCATTTTACAGTGAGAGCTGGGATTTTAACTCAGGTTTGGGTAACTCTGTTGCACTGTGGGGGAAGGTGAAGCTCACCGTCCTTGAAGACTAAAAGGTTAGTCCTGGTACTGGGCCTGACTTGAAGCCCCAGCACTGGACAAGCCCACCTCCTTTAAACCTAGGATCTCTACATATGGGTGTGGTATGCACCTTGTTTTCAGTGTAGTTAATCTTTTTATTTTGTGTCTAATTCATCTATGTATTGTGTATTTTACTGAGTATAGGATGACATATATAACTGTACTCACATGGATGACAACATTTTCCCATGGGTATAGAGCTGCCTATGCTTTCTAGATCCTAGCTATGACCCAGGACTTGCACAGGATAGGAGAACATCTACAAGGTTTGGCATCTCACATCAGGAAGAACCTTTTGGCAGTGCTGGAACTTGAACTCAGGGCCTAGCAGAACCAACTGCCAAATGGGTCCACATGAGCACACCAGCTTGTGAGCCACTAAGGAGCTAGACCATACCCAGGACCTGAGATCTAGCCCTGTGGTGGGGGTGGAGAACCATATTCACCCATTCATAAGCTGAAATTAATATGCTAATAAAGGCCTGTTTGTAGAGAGTTGGAGATGTGGTGAGCTGTGTTGGAATCCTATCTTCCATGTGACTACCGATTCTTGGATCTTTCCCACTGCCTCGATTTCCTAAATGTAATTATTATTGTCACACTTCATGCAGTCTTAATTAAGTTCATTTCCTATGCAAATCATGCTTGAACTTCTCAACTCTTCCCTAGGCCTGAATTCAAGCACCAGTACTGAAAAACATAACATTTATAGACATTTTAAATATTGGAGTTATATCTCTATATTCATTTTAAATCATGTTTGTTGGAGTGATTCATTATATTTTATTATTATTGATTCATTGATTGATTTAGCATTTATTTTATGGACTGTGAGTACACCTATAACATTTATTACATTTGTTCCAATCTATTCCATAGCATATAGCTTTGCAGAGATAATATGTACATCATACCTGACACTCAACACTTGCACAGAAAAGGAAAACAGTTGTCACACATGGAATCTTACTCCAGGAAGAAGATTTGGCAATGATGGTACCTTGACTGAGGGACTAGTAGGCCCAATTCATGAAGGGGTGAGTGTCAGCACGGCAGCATCTAGCCCATGCAGGTGCCAAGTGGATCCCAAGACCTGGGAACAAGTTTCAGATTTGGCCAAATTAGCAAAAATGTTCTATGCATATGATGCTATACAAATAAATATAAATAAATTTAGACATTTACATACTGCCAGAAATGTCTATTTAGTGTTCAATGACACATACTACGCTCCTACAGATTCTCAGGTCTTTAGTGAGGACTCCATTTAATCAATAGTATTCTTTTAGTGCATAATAAACTATGAATTAAAATCAGTCTGTGTCCTGTGATTATTGGGTCTAATTTTCTGCTAGACTGATTGATGAACTACTCATCCAACCGTGACACTGTTCACATTCTTCTGGTGCTCCTATGGATAGGCAATAGTTTCTGAGGCTCCCCAGCCCTTTGTAAGTGGCATGACCGGGATTCAAACTAAGGACCTAGGTGTTCAGGTTGGCCTATGGCTTCACTGACAACCTGAAAGCATTCAGCAGTGCCAAGTGACCTACAGGTTGCAGCCGTGTCATTTGGACCCGGATTGGTCACCATGCAAGGAAGGAAAACCAAGAAACCGCCGACCATCCACAGATGGCGTTTTTTTGGTGCTGTTTTCAATTTGTTTTCTTGTCAGTCCCTGAGGCGTACCATCCCCTGATCGGCTGTGGGTCCAGAGGTAGCACCATCCCAGCCTAGGGTGATGGAATCTCAGGCAGTGTTGCCACAACCTCAGTTCAAGTACAGTGATTGGCAATCAATCAATCAAAAAATATTAAAATATTAAAAATAGCCGGGCGCTGGTGGTTCACAACTGTAATCCTAGCTACTCAAGAGGCTGAGGATTGTGGTTCAATCCAACCCAGGCTGTAAAGCCCATGAGATTCTTATCTCCAATAAAGCATTAGAAAACCAGAAGTGGTGCTGTGGCTCAAGCGGTACTGCACTCGCCTTCAGCTGAAGAGCACAAGGACAGAGCCCAAGGCCAGAGCTCAAGCCCCACAAAAAAAAATTGTAAAAATACTAATGAAGCTCACCAGCTTGACATTCGTGCCTTTTTTTTTTTCCTGTCAGGCCTGGGATTTGAACTCAGAGTCTGGGTAACTCTAATGCAATATGGAGGATGGGGAAACTCACCGTCTTTGAAGACAAGCAATTCAGGCCTGTTCCCTAGGCCTGAATTCAATCCCTAGCCCTGTTAAAGTAATATTCATCCACATTTGAAATAATGAGTAATATCTACATACTTATGTTTACCGCATATTATTTTACTGTTTATTTATTTTATTTTTTGCACTATTCATTCATTCATTATTTATATTAACTATTATTACACTTATAACTTGTATTAAATGGATTACATCTTAGGAGAACTATACAGATTAGCATATGTATTATATATCTTACTTCAGACCCAGGACATTCACAGAAATTCTATAGTAGATGATCCCATGCTTAGAAAAACAGAAAGAATACACCCACCAAAGTCGAATTCATCCCTAAGCACCCCAGTGGCTCACATCTGTAATCCCAGCTACTCAAGAGGTGAGAACTGGAAGATGAAGTTTCAAAGCCAATCTAGGCAGAAAAGCCTGAGAGACGACATCTCCAATTAACTGGCAAAAAGCCAGGCTACAGGTATGGCTGAAGTGGTAGAAAATCAGCTATGAACAATCAAGCCAAGAAAGAGCAAGCTGCATTCAAGTGCAGAGAGAGGGGAGTAGGGGAAGAAAGCAGAGAGAAATCCTCCAAAAACAGAGAACAAAACAACAGTACACACATCCCACCTAATTTATGGCACCAACAAACTGAAAATAAAAAAATCAAGCAGTTGTATAACTTTACATGAGCACACATGCTTTTAGGTACACTTCAAAGCTATGTTTTAATAATATACATGTAGATATATTAAATATATATATATATTTAAATAAACTAAGAAACTAGCCAATGAATAAATACTTCTGAATTAGTGCCTTAAGGATGGCATTATAAATTATTTATATTAAAAGTGTATTCCAAGTTTCATTCCTCAGAATCAATCTTTGATAAATTTGTTCAAGTTTCATTCCTCAGAATCAATCTTTGATAAATTTGTTCATGCGCTGGGCTTTGGATGCTCATTCCTACAATCCTAGCTACTCAGGAGGCTGAGATCTGAGGATGGCAGTTCAAAGCCAGCCTGGAAAGGAAAGTCCATGAGACTCTTACCTCTAATAAACCGGAAACGGCACTGTGGCTTATCTCCAACAAACTGGAAATGGCACTATGGCTCAAGCTGTAGAGCACTTGCCATGAGTTGAAGAGCTGAAGGTGGGCAGCCAAGCCCAGCGTTCAAGCCCCACCATCAAAAAAAAGAAAGAAAGAAAGAAAGAAAGAAAGAAAGAAAGAAAGAAAGAAAGAAAGAAAGAAAGAAAGAAAGAAAGAAAGAAAGAAAGAAAGAAAGAAAGAAAGAAAGAAAGAAAGAAATTTGTTCATACAGATCATAAAATTCTAACCTTCTGAGCTTTAGGAAACTTGTCTTCCTTTTCTTCCAGGGTCTTATGCTCTTTAAGCAAGTACTCCACTACTGAGCTACATTCCAGTCCCAATGTTTCAGTTTCTCATTTTAAAATTCACTTTATTCCCATAATGCTTACAAGTACCTCCTGTCCTCACAGAAGTGAGTTTTTATTCAGAAACCCAGCCTTTTGTGGTATGAGGACTCCTCTAGTGTATTTTGTGGTAGGCACTGAGGAAAACTCACACGATACAATTGCAGAGAGTTTATAGTTACAGAAATAACTCTAAATAGAATTAACATGAACTGTCCCTCTAGGGAGGAAGGATGTACTGATTTTAATTCTCACTTTTCATGGCAGATGGTCAAAATGGAAACACCAATGTGCTATGCTGAAATGTAAATGTTTAAACCCCTTTTTGAAAAACTCTCTTGTTATAAAATCAAAATATATCAAATAAAGGCCAAGTGAACTTTAAAAAATATGAGAAATGCTAATGAAGCTCCCTGGCTTGGAATGTATGCTATTTTTTGTCTGCAAGGCCTGCGATTTGAACTCAGGGTCTGGGTAACTCTATTGCACTCTGGGGGAAGGGGAAGGTCTCTGTGCTTGAAGATCAGAAAGTCAGGCCTCTTCCCTAGGCCTGAATTCAGGCCCCAACCCTGGAAAACGTAGTCCTTACATGTATTTTAAAGATAGGATTGAACTTCGAGACAGGTGTTCAGTCTATATTATGTTTGGTGTGGTCATTCATTTTACTTTTTGGTTTATTCGTTTATTTACCATTTATTTTATTGACTATGATGACACCTAACTTTGTATTACATTGTTTACACCCTATCACATAGCATTTAGATTTGTAGACTTGTTCTCCATCATGCCTGACATCCCGCACTCTCACAGAAAAGGAAAACAGGTGTCACACTTGGCTTCTTACTCCAGTATGACATTTTTGGCAGGCTCTGAGATCGAACAAAATAGCTATACATGGATAGACAGGTGGTACTACACCAATAAATACATATTAGTACAGAGTGCCGGAGCTGTGTATCTAGTATTCAATGACATCTGCTACGTTCCTACCAAGTCTTAGGTAGTTATTATGCCTCTATTGAAGGAATATTATTCTTTTCATGCCTAAGTAACCATTATTTGAGTTCAATCAGCGTCCTAGGATTATTTCGTCTAATTTGAGTCCAGACCGCTGCATGAACTATTCAATCATGAGTTGCATACCATTCCATTGGAATTTCTATGCACAGGCAGGAGTCTCTTAGGATCTCCTGCCATTGGTAGGTGACAGGACCAGGATTTGAACTCAGGGACTATGTTGTGGGGTTAGCCTATAGCTTTCCTGACAGTCCGCCAGCCTTCAGCAATGACAGGTCACCTGTGCGTGGTATCCATGTCATTCAGACCTAGGATGGTCACCATGCAAGGAACCAAAGCCAAGAAACCACCTACCATGTTCAGCTTGATGCTTGTTTTAATGTCATTTTCATTTTGTTTTCCTGTCAGACATCAGGTCTTAGGATTCCAGGATCGGCTTTGGTTCTGGAGGCTGCACCCCAGGCTAGTGTGATGGAAGCTGAGACAGAGCTGTCATGATCTGAGTGGTATACAATTAATACATATTGGTAGAGTGCCAGAGCCATCTATCTGACTGAATGATGCCTACTACATTCCTACCAACTCTTAGGTATTTATTATACTGCCTTTGAAGTAATATTATTCTTTTCATGCTTAATAAACTATCAATTAAAATAAATCAGCATCCTAGGATTATTACATCCACTTTTAGATTTGACTGATGCACGAACTACTCTTTCAATCAGTATTTCTATGCATAGGAATGAGTCTATTGTGATGTCCTGCCATTGGTAGGTGTCAGGACTTAGATTTTTAACCCAGGGCCTATGTTGGCAGGTTTCGCCTATGGCTTCCCTGATGGCCCACCAGCCTTCAGGAATATCAGTTCAGTTCCACTTTGCAGCCGTGTCATTCAGACTCAGTATGATCACCCTGCAAAGAAAAAAATAACGTAAAACCACCAGTCGTCTGCAGCTGGACACTTTTTGTGCTGTCCCACTTTTTTTTTTCTTCCTGCAAGCTCTCAGGGTCTAGGATCCCAAGATTGACTATGGGTGAGAGGCTGCAGCCTAGTCTAAGGCAATCGAAGCTGAGGTAGACTTGCCATGGCCTGATTTCAAGCTCCATGGTTGGCAAAATAAAAAAGAATAAATAAAAAAATTAATTAATTGTTGAACTAAATTGAAAAAAATCCCCCTGGTTTGGAATTTCTGCCAGTTTTCTTTCCTAGCCTGGGATTTGAACTCAGGATCTTGGTAAATCTGTAGCAATGTGAGGGAAGGTGCAGAGTTTCTACTACTTGAGTTCAAATCCTGTGCCAAGACAAAAACAAAAAATTAAGTCACTGACCTCAGCTGGGGGGAGGGGGATAGCTGTGGAGCTGGGAGGGAAGGGAAGGCAAGGGGAAAACAAAGGAGGAGGCAACAATGCTCAATAGTAAATGTACTCATTACTTTGCTCATGTAACTGTAACCCCTCTATACCACATTTTTACAACAAAAAATGTACAAAAAAGGAAACAATTTAGAGCTCAGAGAAGCACTTTGCAGGTAAGGGAAGGATGTCTGAATAGCTGTACAAAATTATACACTGCAGTTTTTAAAATGTTCAGTATGAAATTGAATAAAAATAACTCCTTCCATTAAAAATAATTAACTGACTGTCTTGGAACTGGGGCTAGTATTTCTGCCACTGCTGGGATTTGATCTCACCATCCGGGTAACTCTTTTGCATCTTAGGTGAAGGGGAAGCTCACTGTCCTTGAGGAAAAGAAATTCAGGGTAGAGTTCCCAGGGCCTGAATTAAGTCCCTATAATGGAAAATAATATTTATGTACATGTGTAATATATGTGACGTACTACATGTGTATGTTTATTACAAACTACGATTTTTTATTATTGTATTAGTATCATTATACACATAATATTTATTACATTTTGCACATCTATTATAAAATTATACACATCAATTTAGGACATTGACTCATTTTTCATTAATACTTTATTAAGTGTTGAAACGTGATACATAATTAAATGGAGGCATTTGTCACAGCCTTCACATGTTTGGAGTCACTCCCAAATATGAGCTGTGTCTTGTTTATCTTTAACAACTTCCTACACGGATTTTTTAGATGATTTATACTCAGAAGTCTTTCCTTGAGGATAGGCAAGTTGAGGGATAATATTGTAAGGGTGGGACTGGGAATGTGGCTTACTGGTAGAGAGCTCGCTCAGCATGCGTGAATGCCAGGGTTTGAATCCTCAGTGCCACATACTCAGAAAAAGCCAGAAGCTGTGGAGTGCTCAAGTGGTAGAGCACTAGCCTTGAGAAAAAGAAGCACGGAGACAGTACCCAGGCCCTAAGTTCAAGCCCCAGCACTGGCAAAAACAATAGGCCCGATTCCAATGGCTCACACCTGGGACCGTTCTTCTCAGGAGGCTGAGATCCGAAGACCACAGTTCAAAGACAGCCTAGGCAAGGAAAGCCTGTTAGATTCTTATTACCAATGAGCCACCAAAAGACCCCATGTGGCACTGTGGCTCAAGTGGTAGCTTGTTCGCCTTGAGAGGAAGAGCTCAGGGACAGTGCCCAAGCTTGAGTTCGAGACACACAATGGGAAAAAATGAAGGTTAATCAAAGTACTTTTCCTATTTGAAATTAGGAGAACATTCTCTGGAAAAATGAAAGCTGATATACACCAGAATTGGAGTTAGAGCTCAAGGTTCAAGTTTAGCAGATCCATATGCCCAGCCTCTCAGACTCTAGAATTATAACCTTGTGTCCTACAGGGTTCTGAAAGGTCCATTGTTGAAAGGCTTAATATGTTCCCCAAGCCCTTTGTGATAAGCAGTTGACTTGTATTGTCAATGTCATTACACTTCTGGCCTAGCAGAGCACCAGTACCTAAGGCCCATCCCCTAGCTCAGGAGGCTGAGGTCTGAGGATTACATGGTGAAGCCAGCCAGGGCAGGAATGTCTATGACACTCTGACTTCCACTTCTGAAAGCAGATGTTCAAGAGCTTCCTGGGTTTCCTTTGGTGATGAGAAGTTACTTGTACTTGAGTTGAACTCAAGGCCTGGGCACTGTCTCTAGCACTCTACTACTTGAGCCACAGCACCAATTCTGGCTTTTTCTGTGCATGTGCTACAGAGGGATCAAACTCAGGGCTTCTTGCATGCTAGGCAAGCCCTCTCTCACTAATCCACAATCCCAGTCCTCTCATCTTTTTCTTAATGGTAGTTTCTACCTAAGTATGCTACCATTTTACATCCCCCAAGTTTAATTTTCTGAATACCAGTTATTTCAAAAACCCTGATCTTCCCTTCTCCTACCTGATTTGTGACTGTTCCTGCCTTGGCCTCATAATAAAATGTAAAAAAGGCTGCTGAGATCTTAAGTGTGCACCATATAAGGAACCAGGCCTGGAACTCTGGAAGAGAAAAGCCACGGGCCTGAAAAAAAAAGAATGATGCAGTATGTGCAACAAGCCTATCTGAAAAATAAATCTGTACATAAAAGGAGAAGCATTGCATACAATCTGTTTGCACTCAGGGAGGTAATATACACACATAAGTAGGTAGGACAATCATACATAAACTTGGCCTTCTCTTTTTGAGTTTTTATGGTGGCCATCCCGTGCTTAAACTCAGGGCCCTATGTGTTCCTCAGCCGTTTTGCTCAAGGCTGAGACTCTACCACTGCCACAGCTCCACTTCCAACCATATGGTTGTTAATTGGACATAAGCGCCTGCCAGGCTTTCCCGCCTGGTCTGGCTTGTATCTCCTGTTCGGCTTTCTTTCTCAAAGCTGGAGCTCTAGCCTCTGGGCCTCTGATTCACTTCTGGTATTCTGGTGGTTTATTGAAATAAGAGTCTCGCAGACTTTCCTGCTTGGGCTGGCTTTGAACAGAGATCTCCTGAGGAGACTTCAAGTGGCTTTCCATAGGGATTCGCCGAAGATCTGCTCCACACAAACCCTTAGTCTAAATCTTGAGAGGTACTAGAACAAAAGGGAAACATGATGATGCTTCTAGTGTGTTCTAGATACTTAAGTTGGAGACACAAAACACTCATAATTATAGATAATTTTATAAGCCTAAGGAGCAATGCAGACAGTATGATGATCGCTCCAGCTTTTGGTCCTCTCATCCTGAGACAGTAAATTCACTGCAGCTCAATGCTAAGTGACTGAACTGGCATGTCCTGTGGACATTTGCTGCCAAAATCATTTGACACTCATTTCTCACTTTTGGCTTCAAACCTGTGACCAGAGGAAAAGATGAGGAGAGAAATTCCTTCTCAGAGAAAGCACCTATAAAGAACATTGGGTAGTTTACTTATAAATTCAAAGCATTGGAATGATGCTGTTAAGTAGTCAGATTGTCCAGATTAAAAAATGAAGAAGAAAAGAAAGGCAGGTGCCACTGGCTGCTGACTGAAATCCCAGCTCCTCAGAGGATGAGATGTAGAGAATCTGAGTTTGAATCCAGCCAGCATAGGAAAGTCCATGACACTGTTATTTCTAAGAGATCACAGAAAACCCAGAAGTGGGGCTGTGGCTCCAGGTTAATGCACTACTCTTGAGCAAAAGTAACTCAGGGACGCCTATGCTCATAGTTCAACCCCAGGATCTGCTTCCATGTCTTTGTGTATGTGTGGATGTATTCCCATGGGTGAAGCTCCAGAGTAGCTATGATGAAAGGCACCAAGCTACAAAATTGGTTTTCAATACAATGATTTCGTAACATGGAGACTGCTTTCATGACAGTGCATGTTCCTGGGCTCCCCTCACAGTTTCCAGTGCAGCCTGAGGGTTTCTCTGCCTCCCAGGCCTGTTGGAAGAAGTCTCTCTCATTGTCTGGACAGGCAGACAAAAGGCCTCAGTCCTGTACAGCTGTGTAACAAACAACTCCATATGGGACAATTAGTAAGGAGGAGTGTGGATGGGCTCTGAAGGTCAGGACAAAAAGGCCTCTTTGTACCCCAAGCTATCTCTCTCCCCAGTGCTCCATTTTAACAGGAAGCCTTCATTTGTGCCACCTCCTTTGGCAGGCCAAGTTCTCAGCACTAATCTTGCCTTTGTAAGACTGTATTCTGGTGTTCAGATACAGTGCTCAATATAATTCAGGAGTCCTTCTGGCAGACAACTAGGGCACTTAACCTCAAGAAATGTTTCATTGAGGCCGATGATGGGCTTATGATGCCTCTGCTAGGTTTCCGGAAGCTTTAGAAATCCAATCACATGTCTGATCTCACCATGCTTCCTGTCATCTAGGACTGCTGAAGCACATTAGGTTTTGAAACCTTTGACCTCTCCTAGTTGAGCCCTGGGTGGCAAAGTTTTGGGGTTGAACACAGTGCCTGGGTGCTGACCATGAGGTCAGTGAAGGAGCCCAATGCTTTACCATTTTGTGTCACAGCTTTTACTTCTGGTCTGTGTGTGTGTGTGTGTGTGTGTGCAAGCTTGCTCAAATACACCAGTCCTGGAGCTTGAACTCAGGACCTGAACACTGTACCTTATTTCTCTTGTACAAGAATAGTCCTCTCCCACTTGAGCCACAGAGCCACTTGAGGATTTTTTCTAGTGATGTGTTCCTGAGAAATCAAGTCCAGAGTTTCATAGATGCAAAGCACCCAACCCCTAAGGCACATACCCATCCCTCTACTTCAGGTTTGTTATTTTGTTTCTTTTTTGTTGTTGTTGCTTGTAGGAGTTGAAGTCTGGGCCTGGGTGATGTCCCTCAAGTCTTGTGCTCTACCACTTGAAGCAAAGCACCATTTCAGGTTGTCTCATGGTGCATTGGAGCTAAATGTCTCGAGGACTTTCTTGCCTAGGCTAGCTTTGAACCATGATTCTCAGATCTCATCCTCCTGAGGAGCTAGGATGACAAGCATGAGTGACAAGCATCCAGCTTCCACTTCAGGTTTCTTAGTGGTGAATTGAAGATAATAGTCTCATGGGACCTTTTGTGTCTGGCATAGTTTGGAAACCAGATCCTCAGATCTCAGCTTCCTGAGAAGGCAGGCTGACAGACCTCAGCTATAGACCCCAAGACTGTGGCACTCTACTGCAAGGGGGTCCTTGGCTCCACATGGTGGAATGCTAGCCATGTGCCCAAGAGGTAAGTGTCAGTGCCTATGCCACGAGTTCAAGGTTCATGACTGAGAAAAAACAAAACAAAACAATTGTCTGCAGTAGACAACTCACCCACTCTTCAGTAATACATAATTTTGTCCCTGCCATGGGGACATATCTGCATCTCCATATTCTTGTCTGCATAATCATCTCAGTTGTGTAGCTCTTACAAGGACCATATGAAAGAATGCACTCTGTGAAGGACACAGCAGATGGCACTCTTTGAAGGACTCAGCACACAACATCCTGTGAAGAAATAGCACCCAGCACCCAATGCAGGACTCAGCACACTGCACCCTGTGCCAGACTCAGCACAGAGCACCCTATGAAGGACTCAGCACATAGCTCTATTCCACAAGCTGTCATTAGAATTAGGTTGCTTTCATCAGTATCACCATTGTTTGAAGTACATTTCACAAATCACACAAGTTCACATCTAATGGTTTAGTGGGGTGTTTTTTTGGGGGGCAGTCTACCCATAGGGCTTGAACTCAATGCATGGGGATACTGTTCTAATAACATTTGCTCAAGGCTAAGGCTCTACTACTTAGAGCCACATCTCCAAGAGTCTCACATACTTCCTACCAGGGCTTGGTTTTAAAGCTCCCAAGCAGCCAGGATGATGGGGGTAAGCCAGCAGCATCTGCTTCTGTGGAGCTCAGTTGCAGCTGTTTACATATGCCTAAGTCAGGTTAGGTGGCAACTCTCAGTGCCAGACTCCTAGCTTGTTCTGTGATGTGGTATTTGAAGTCCTGTCCTTCTATAATTGCAGTTAGAACATTCTACCTTTTTTTGGTGGCAGTGCTGGGGCTTGAGTAAGGGCTTAGACACTGTCCCTAACCATTTGAAAGACAGCAGAACTTCCAAGTTTTCTGCTTAGTGGCACTGAGGAGTCGAACCCAGGGCTCATGCTTACTAGGGGAGCACTCAATCACTGAGCCCCAGGAGTAAAGGAGGTATAAATAGATAGATTGTTGTATATAAATATTATATAGACAAAAGAGAGATGTCTATATTATTACATTATAGATAATATTGTTATCAATTATTAGGTATTAAATTATATCTCCATTTAATGATGTGTCCCAGCTAACAATTAATAAAGCATTAATTAATACTCATATCCTGTTATTGTTTATCATATATGTACATACATCCATACATATAATTAAATATTTTAGAGAATGAGACAGGTGTCTATATATTCTTAAATTATGCATCATGTGATACTACCAATAATTAGGTATTTATGTCTCTATGCAATTTTTATTCTGTTAATACTTAATAAAATATTAATTAAACTTAATCTACATCCTATAATTACCACATCTAGTTTTATCCTAGAATGATTCATTATTAATTCAATCTGTTTATCATTTATTGTAGTGACAATTCTTCCACCTATGACTTTTTTTAACTTTGTGACATTCTACTTACATAGCATATTGATTTGCATCCAAATTATACATCCTACCTGACACTGAACACTTTCAAAGAAAAGAAAATCATGTGTCATGCTCGGTTTCCCACTCCATGATTACATTTTTGGCAGTGCTGGGATCTAAACTCAGGGCCTAGAAGGCTCAATTCATTTATGTGTGGCTGTCAGCACAGCAGCCTCTAGCCAGTTCTGCTGCCAGGTTGTTCCCAGGCCCTGAGATTCAGCCCCATATATTGACTCCATATTGTGCTTAGTGTATCTATTCATTTTTTTTGTCTTATTCATTTATTTACCATTTATTTTATTGACTGTTCTTACACATGGAGTATTTATTACATTTATTATATAGGATAGATTTGCCTATGTATGAACTTCACACCTGACATCCAGGACTTTCACAGCAAAGGAAAACCTGTGTCACCAAGGGTTTCTTACTCTATGAATCAATTTTTGTGAGTGCTGGCATCTGAACTCACAACCTACAAGCCCCAATTCATGAATGGGTGAGTGTCAGTATGCCAGCCTGGGGCATATTGAGCTGACAAGCAGTTTCCACCACCTGAAATCGAGCCCCAAGTGTTGAGAAAATAAGAACAGATTGACATGCAGATGGTAGTACACAAATAAATATAGATCTTTATAGAGTGCCAGAGATGTCTATACATTATTCATTTAAATAGGCTACATTCCTACCAATATTTGGGTATTTTTAATGCCTCCATGTCATTTATATTATTGTTTTCATCCTTAATGAATTGTTAATTAAATCAACCACTGTCCCAAAACCATTGTGTCCATGTAATTAATAGTATTCTTTTAATGTGTCAAAAATATTCATGAAAATCCATCGGCCTCCTAAAATCACTCTAATTTTATAGCAGCATCATTCAGGAACAACTAATTCAACCTTGACATTCATAACTTTCCATCAGTATTCCTATGAATAGGAAGGAGACTATTAGGATCTCCTGCCATTTGTAGGGGTCAGGACCAGGCTTTGAACCCAGGGCCTATGTTGCAGTGTTGGCCTATGGCTTCCCTGGTAGCCCTCCAGCCTTCAGCAATGCCAGGTTTCCAACACTTTTCAGCCATGTCATTCAGACACAGGAAGATCACCTTGCAACGAAAACAAATGTAAAACCGGCAGCCATCTGAAAGTTGCAGGTTTTTATTCTTTGTTTCTGTGTTGTTTTATGTATTTATTTTTCCTGTCAGCATTTGTGCCCTGGGAACTCAGGTTTGGCTGTGGTTCCAGTGGCTGCACCCTAGCCTGGAGTGATCGATGCTAAGGCAGAGTTGCCATGCCCTGAGTTCAAGCTCTATGCTTGACAAAAAATAAATAAATAAATAAATAAATAAATAAACACATTAAAATATTTTAAAAGTTATGAGGCTGCTTGGCTTGGAATTCATGCCATTTTTTTCTGCCAGTCCTGGGATTTGAACTCAGGGCCTAGGTACATCTACAGCACTGTGGGAGAAGGGGAAGCTCACTGTGCTGGTAGACAAGAAAGTCAGGCCAGTTCCCTGGGACTGAATTCAAGTCCTAGCTCTTGCAAAAATAATATTTGTATTCATTTTAAATACAGGATTCATATTTACATACACATGTTTACTGCATATTGCAGTTAGTGTGGTTATTCATTTTATTTTGTGTTTTATTTATTTCCTATGTATTTTAGTGAGTATGATTACACACATAATAATTTTTACATCTTATTACATACAACATAGATTTGCCAATGTACTATACATCATTCCTGAGACCCAGGACTTTCACCGATAAGGAAGACAAATGGGACATTTGGCTTCTTCCACCAGGATTACTTAAGTTTTGGCAGTTCTGTGATTTGAACTCAGGGCCTAGAAAACCCACTTCATGAATGGGGCATGGGTCAATGTTAGCACACCAGTCTGATGCAAATGGAGTTTTCGGTCAAATTTGGCCCTAGGAGTGGCCAAGATATAAACGCATAGATGTGTAAAATGCAGTGTGTGTTTAATTACATATGTATATGCATCTATAAACATATGCAGAGGGAGACAGATAGACATTTATGTAGATTCTAGTGTATAACTCTATATAAAGAGTGATGTCTATATCTTACTTTTATATATTCTGTTGCTACTAATTATTTGGTCTAAAATTATTCCTCCATTAATTAATCACAGTAGAAGATTTAATAAAATATTAATTAAACTAACCAATGACCTATATTTAATGCATACAATTTTATATTAGAAAGACTAGTTAACTAGTAATTCAATTAGCACATTTCAAATATTCTATTAGTGTTCCTAGAGATAGGAACCAGTTTCCTAGTATCTTCAGCCATGTGTATGTGGGAGTCCCAGGATCGAACTCAGGGCCCAGGTGTCTGGGTTAACCTCAGGCTTCACTGACACCCCACCAGCTTCAGCCATGCAAAGTCATGTACAATTTTCAAGCCAAGTCAGTGAGACCCAGGATGTCGACTGTGCAAAAGAAACAAAGGTAAAACTGTTGTGTAAAACTTTCTGGTTTTTCCTCTTCCATTTTGATTTGTTTGTTTGTTTGTTGGCCAGTGCTGGGAGTTGAAATTGGGTCCTAGGATCCTTGGTTCATCTGTGGGTGTAAAACCTGCAACACAACCTAGGGTAATCAAGGCTGAGGCAGAGTTGTGACGAACTGAGTTCAAGCCCCGTGCCTGCCCCCCCCCCCAAAAGTTAAGGTCCTGGCTTGGAATTTGGGACATTTTATCTGCCATACCTGGGATTTGAAATCAGGGCCTGGGTAACTCTATTTTGCTGTGGGTAAAGTGGAAGCTCACTCTCCTTGAATAAAAGAAAGTCAAGAGCATTTCCTTGGGCATGAATTCTAGACCCAGGACTGGCAATATTATATTTATATACATTTATAATATACATCATATATATGTATTTGCATAGGTATTACTTATTGTACCTAGGAAACAATATTTTCACAGACAGCAGAACAGGTCAACATTGGTTTCTTACCCCACCTATTGTCTTTGGCACTGCTGGGATTTGAACTCAGGGCCTTGAATGCCCAACTCATCAAGGGATCAATGTAAGCACAGCAGCCTCAAACAAATTCACTGCCAGGGAGTTCCCAGGACCTAAGTTTAACCTCCAGGAGTGGCCAATATATAAATAGATAGATGCATAAATTGCTGCAAATACATATATATGCATGGAGAGTGTGAGAGAGAGAGATGTATATGTATATCACAGTGTATATTTAAATATATAAATATATTTATAGAATGTGAGATGTCTATATATCATTAAATTAAATGTAATATATTACTAATAATTATTAGGTATTAAATTATGCCTTCATTTAATGATGTATCATGGTTTAAGGCACAATAATGTGCTTCCTTGTGCAAAAGGAGCTCAGGGACAATGTCTAAGCTCACAGTTCAAGCCTCAGGACCTGCACCAAAAAAAAAAAAAAAAAAAGAGCCAGTAACTCCATGTGTCTGTGTATGTGTGAATGTATTTCTATTGGTAAACATCCAGAGTTGCTATGAAGAAAGGCACCCAGCTAGGAAATTTGCTTTGAATAGAATGATTTCATAGCCCAGAGGGTGCTTTCAAGACAGTGCATGTTCCAGGGCTCCCCTCCCTGTTCCCAGTGTAGCCTGAGGGTTTCTTCACACCCCATGCTGCTGGAGGAAGTCTGCCTCTTTGTTAGAACAGGCAGTCAAAAGGCCTCACTCCCGTACAGCTCTCTAACAAACAACTCTATCCGGCCAACTAGTTATGATGAGTGTGGGCAGGCTCTGAAGACCAGGAGAAAAAGGCCTCTTTGTACCCCAAGATATCTCTCTCCCCAGTGCTCTATTTTGACAGGAAGCCTTCATTTGTGCCACCTCCAGGGACAGGCCAAGTTCCCTGCACTTATCCTGTCTTTGTTAGAATATGTTCCAGTGTTGAAACAAACTGCTACAATTAATTCAAGATTTATTCTGGCAGACAACAACTAGGGAGCTGAACCTAATGCAATGATTCATTATTGGCAATGGTGCCTCCCCAGGTTTTCCGAAGCTTGCTACATCTAAGCACATTTGCAAAATCACAATGTTCCCTGTTATGTAGGGCTGGTGGAGCTCATCAGGTTTGGAAACCTTTGACCTCTCCTAGTTGGGCCTTGGGTGACTAGGTTTCCAGGTTGAACACAGGGCCTGAGTACTGACCATGAGCTCAGAACAGAAGTTCAGTGTGTAGTAGGAAGACTCCTACTCAGGCAGGCAAACCCACCTATTCGTCTGGAGTGACAGAGCCCACCGCAGCAAAGTTAGTAACAAAGAAGCAACTTTATTGAGAAGGTTCCTACACTTACCGGCCAGGGCCACAGCACAGGCTAAGGAGCTGATACTGCCACCCTGAGCAGCCCTGACTCAGCACACAGCACTCCGTGAAGGACCTAGCACCCCAGGAAGGAATCTTCATAGAGATGTATCCCACAAGCTGTCATTAGAATTAGGATGTTTTCATCAGTATCACCATTCCTTCAGAAAAGTGTCATGAACCACACAAGTTCACATCTAACAGTTTAGAAGGGTGGTTAGTCGGGGTGGGGGAGGAGGGTCATCAGACTCAGGGGTGGCACTCATAGGGTTGTGGGTACTGTCCTAAGATCTTTTCCTCAAGGCTAGAGCTCTACCACTTTGAGCCAAAGCTCAGAGTCTCACAGACTTCCTGCCAGGGCTGAGTTTTCAACCCACCAATGTCAGATCTCATCCCCTGAGCAGCTAGGGTGAGCAAGCAGCATCTGGTTCGATGGAGTTGGTTTGCACTGTTAACCCCTGGCTGTTGGTTTGCAGCTGTTAACCTCAGGATAGATGGCAGCCGTCATCTTCAGATTCCCAGCTTGCTCTGTCATGACGTATTTAAAGTCCTGTTCTTGTATAGTTGCAGTTAGAACATTCTAACTTTTCTTTGTGCTTGAGTGACAGCAGCACTTCCGGCTTTTTCTGTGCATGTGATAGTGTGGAAACTAATCCAGGGCTTTATACATACTAGGCAAGCACTCTACCACTGAGCCCCAGGAGTGACAAGTGTAGAGATATATATGTACAGATATATATGTATAAAATAAGAAAGATATCTGTATATTATTAAATTACACATACTATATTACTATCAATTATCCATAATTAAATTATTCCTTCATTTCTCATTGTTGAAAATACAATAATATATTTATTGAAAATTAGTCAATGTACTATGATTATTGTTTTTAAGTTTAAAATATAATCATATACTAACTACTAATGTAATTGTTACTTTTAAACATTCCATTCATATGGATGTATGTCAGAATGCATTTCTTAGGATCTCCCGCCATTCGTAGGTGGCGGTCCCAGAATTTGAACCCTGGGCCTAGGTTGCTGGTTTTGGCTATGGCTTGCCTGATAACCCACCAAACTTCAGCAGTGTAAGGTCACATACTCTTTCCGGGCCCTTTCATTTAGACCCAGGATGGTCACAATGAAAAGAAAAAAAACAAAGTAAAACCACCTTCTGGAACTTCCCAGTTTTATCCTTATTCTCCCCCCCCCCTTTCTCTTTTTTTCTTTTTTGTTGGTTGTGGGGCCAGAAATCTGGGTCTGGACACTGTTCCTCAACTATTCAGCTCAAGACTAGTGTTCTACCACTTGAGTCATAGCACCACTTCCAGCTTTTTGTTTATGTGGTGCTGAGGAATCGAGCCCAGGGCCTTATGCATGCAAGGAAAGCACTCTACTACTGGGCCATCTTCCCTGCCCTTCTCCTTTTTTTTTTTATCAGTCCGGAGATTTGAACTTGGGTCCTAGGATCTCAGAATGGGATGTGGGTCCATTGGCTACACCCCAGCCTAGGGTGATAGAATCTGAGGCAGAAATGCCACAAGCTGAGTTCAAGCCCCGGGCCTGGACAAAATAAATTAAGGCCGTGACTGGGAATTTGCTCCATTTTTCTGACAGGCCTGGTATTTGAACTCAGGGTCTGGGTAACTGTGTGACACTGTGGAGGAAGGGAAGTTCACTGTTGTTGAAGACAAGAATTTCAGACCAGTTTCCAGGCTGAATTTAAGCACCAACACTGGGAAAATTAATATTCATATATGTGATCTTTTTACATACATGGGCTTACTCCATTTGACATTTATTACACTTATTTATTCATTATTTATTTATTTAGTATTATTCATATATAACATTTATTTCATTTATTACATCTTATCACATGGATATATTTGCATATGGATTATACTTCATACTGAGACTCAGGATTTTTACAGAGAAGGAAAAAAATGTGTCAAAGTAGGCAGGATGACAGATATCAGCCACAGATGCCTAGACTGTAACACTTTTGTATGGGTGTCCTTGGGTCCCCTTAGTAGGGTGCTAGCCATGAGCCCAACAGTGAAGAGTCAGTAGCTAGGCCCTGAGTTTAAGGTTCATGACCGAGAAAAATAAACCAAAACAATTGTCTGCAGGAGAAAAACTCACTAGAGTTCAGTACATACATCATTTTGGCCCTGACATGGGGACATATCTGAACCTCAAGGTTCTCATCTGCACAATAATCTGTGGAGCTCTTACAAGGACCAGATGCAAGAATGCATTCAGTACACCATTCCTCATATAAGACTCATGACATAGCTGTATCCCACACACTGTCATTAGAATTAGGATGCTTTAATCAGTGTCACCAAACTACACAAAGTTCTAATGATTTAGAGGGGTGGGTTTTTTGTAGGGCGGGCGGTGAGTCAGCCACGGGGATTCCACTGAAAGTTTGGGGGTACTGTCCTAAGATCTTTTGCTCAAGGCTAGAGCTCTACCACTTTGAGCCAAAGCTCAGAGTTTTGCAGACTTCCTGTCAGGGCTGGATTTTAAAACCACCAGTGTCTGATCTCAGCCCCCCAGTATCTTGGATGACAGGGCTGATTGAGCCAGAAGCATCTGGTTCCGTGTAGCTGGGTTGCAGCAGTTTACCTCTGGCTAAGTCAGGTTAGATTGCAGCTCTCAGCACCAGACTCCTAGCTTGCTCTACAATGATGTATTTGCAGTCCTATTCTTATATCTTTGCAGTCAGAACATTCAATTGTTTTGTTTTGGTGCAAGTCTTGCATCTTGAGTAAGTGTCTAGACACAGTCCCTAAACATTTATGCTCAAAGCTAGTACTCAACTGCTTGAGCAACAGCATGACTTCTGGATTTTTCTGTGCAACTGGTAGTGAGGAATGGAACCCAGGACTTTGTACATACTCAGTGAGCACTCTAACACTGAGCCCCAGGAGTGACAAGTGTATAAACAGATAAATGTGTAGATTGGTAGATAGAGATAGATAGATAGATAGATAGATAGATAGACAGGTAGATAGATAGGTAGATAGATAGATAGATAGATAGATAGATAGATAGATAGATAGATAGATAGATAGATAGATAGATAGATAGATAGATAGATAGATAGATAGATAGATAGATAGATAGATAGATATAAAACAAGAGATGTCTGTATATTATGAAACTGCATATATGATATTACTACCAATTATTGGCAATTAAATTGTTCCTTCCTTTTTTAAGTATCATGATTGAATACATAATAAAGTATTAATTGAAAATTAGTCAATGTAGAGTAATTGTTGTGTATAATTTTAGAATATAATCATATACTAACTACTAATTTAAATGTTACTTTTATAACATTCTATTTGTACGGATGTATATCAGAATGTGTTTCTTAGAACCTCCCACATTCATTAGTGGCAGTTCCAAGATTGGACCTCCAGGTCTAAGTTGCTTGTTTCAGCTATGGCTTCCCTAATAGCCCACGAAACATTAGCAATGCAATGTCATGTACACATTCTGGGGCTTGTCATTTAGACCCAGGATGGTCACAATACAAAGGAAAAAAAAAAGTAAAACCGCCTTCTTGAACTTCTCAGTTTTATCCTTCTCCTTTTTATTTATTTATTTTTTTGCCAGCTCTGAAATTTGAAATAAGGTGGTAGGATCCAATGATCAGCTGTGGCAGAGATGCGAAGACCTGAGTTCAAGCCCTGTGCTAGGCCAAAAAAAAGTAATAATAACAATAAGACCCTGGTGAGGAAATTGCACCATTTTTTTAGCAGGCCTGGGATTTGAACTCAGGGTCTGGGTAACTCTGTGACACTATGTGTGAAGAGGAAAGCGCACCATCATTATAGACAAGAAATTCATGGGGCTGGGAAGTTGGCTCAGTGGTAGAGTGTTTGCCTTGCATGCATGAGGCCCCTGGTTCAATAACTCAGCACCACATAAGCAGAAAAAGCTGGAAGTGGCACTGTAGCTCAAGTGGTAGAGTGTTCACTCACCTTGAACTGAAGAGCTGAGGGACAGTGCTCATGCCCAGATTTCAGGCACCATGACTGGCAAAGAAAAGAAAAGAAAAGAAAAAAAGAAAAAAGAAATTCAGACCAGTTCCCAGGGTCTGAATAGATGCCCCAGCACTGGAAAAAATAATATTCATATATATGAGATCTATTTACATACATAGGTTCTACTGCATATGACATTTATTACTCTTATTTATTTAGTATTGTTACACATATAACATTTCCTTTATTATATCATATCTCATAGGATATATTTGCATATGGATTATACATCGTATTGAGACCCAGGACTTTCACAGAGAATGAACAAAAAGTGTAAAATTGGCTTCTTACTCCACAAATAAGTTTTTGGCCATGCTGGAATTTCAACTGAGCCTACATTGCCCAATCCATAAATGGGGTACAGTCTTAGCACACCAGCCTCCAGCAAACTGAGCATCCAGGAAATTCTAAGGAACTGTGACCAAGCCACAGTAGTGCTCAATTGATAAATGTGTAGATTGATATTATATATATATATATATATATATATATATATATATATATATATACCTGCATCTATATGTATATATATATTTACACACACTTACAAAGAGGGAATGTGAAGATGTTATTAAATTATATATATGTTATAACCAATTATTAGTTACTAAATTATGACTCCATTTAATGAAGTATCATAGTTAAATACTTACAACAGCATTAATTAAAAATTAGTCAATATCCTTAATCATACCTTGGTGCTAGAATGAAGATATAAATCCAATAATTTTTGTGTGGCATTCTAAAATACAATCATGAATTAACGGCAAATTTAATTATTACTTTTATAACATTCCATTACCATTCACATGAACAAGAATGAGTTCATCAGGATCTCCCTCCATTTGTGGGTGATAGTCATAGCACTCGAATTCCAGGCCTGGGTAGATTACTTTGAATGCAAAACATTGGAATGACACTGTGAAGATTTCAGATTGTCACGATTAAAATAAAGAACAACAAGAAGAAAAGAAAGCCAAGTGTCAGTGGCTCCTGCCTATAATCCTAACTCCTCCTGAGGCTGAGATGTAGAGAATGCCAATTTGAATGCATCCAGGGTAAAAAAGTCCAAAACACTCTTCTTTCTAAGAGATCACAGGGGGGAAAAAAACCATGAGTGGGGCTGTGGCTCAAGGGCAGAGTGCTATCCTTGAGTAAAAGGAGCTCAGGGACAGGGCCTAGGCTCATAGGACAACCGTGGACCTTCCTCAAACCCCCCCCCAATAAAGGAGGCAATAACTCCATGTCTCTGTGTATGGATGGATGATGGGCATTCAGCAGGTTGCTCATGTCCATCCCCCCAACCTGGGCAAGTCCTCAGAGAGTCCTAAGTCTGAGCCAGCACCTTGAACAAAGCATCCTTCTCTGCCATTTAATAACTGAAGCCCCCCCAGCTTTGCCTGGGCAGTGCAACAAGTGCCTTATGTTCTGGTTGAGATGTCCCATGGGGACACCTAGCAGCCAGCCACTGCCTCCAGGGAGACCACAGTTCCTAGGCTGTAGGAGTTGTCAAAATTTCTGGCTCCATATTCTCTATCCCTCTGTAGAATATGTGAGCCTACTTCTCTGGGGCCTGGTGGCTATCCCTCATTCACCATTTCTCATTGCCGAGTCACATCCTGGTCCGAAATCTTGGCAAAGATATGAAATAGCCAGCGATTTCTGCACCAAAAGGGGTAAGCCAATAAATCCCACCCTCATAGTTCCTGTCAGAAGTGAGCCTTGGGCTGCAAATGTGGCTTAGTGGTAAAGTGCTTACTTAGCACGCACGAAGCCCTGGGTTTGATTCCTCAGTATCACAGAAACAGAAAAAGCCAAAAGTGGCACTGTGGCTTAAGTGATAAGAGTGCTAGCTTTGACAAAAAGAAACTCAGGAACATGCCCAGACTCTGAGTTCAAGCCCCAAGACTGGCAAAAAAGTGAGCCTGGTGAGACATATTCTTCTGGTACTCATAGGAGAGCCAAGGTTAGAGGTAAGAGGTAGGGTAGAGGACAGTTGCTGGTGGCTCACACCTGTAATCTTAGCTACTCAGGAGGCTGATATCTGAGGATCACAATTGCAAGCAGGAAAGTCTATATGAGACACTTATCTCCAATTAATCACGCAAAAGTCAGAAGTAGAGCTGTGGTTCAAGTAATAGAGTGCTAGCCTTGAGCACAAAACCTCAGGGATAGTATCCAGGCTATGAATTCAAACCCTAGGATTGGCAAACACACACACACACACACACACACACACACACACACACACCAAGCTAGAGCATTTGCCAGTCAGCCTGCACAAGTTCCATCTCTAGCAACACACACACACACACACACACACACACACACACACACACCAAGCTAGAGCATTTGCCAGTCAGCCTGCACAAGTTCCATCTCTAGCAACTCAATATTAAAAAAAGAGGGAGAAGGGAAGGAAAGACTGGCTCCTGGAGGTGATATAACTAGTGCCAAAATTCCACAGGAGTTCTAAGATGTGGAACAAGATAGAGAGCCTCAGGCAG
Organism: Dipodomys merriami; assembly: GCF_024711535.1. NCBI lineage: Eukaryota > Metazoa > Chordata > Mammalia > Rodentia > Heteromyidae > Dipodomys > Dipodomys merriami. The sequence goes on along the minus strand of NW_027206048.1, from coordinate 253,159 downwards.
AAGGTACAACATGCACAAAGTTTCCTGAGGTGTGGTGTAGAATAGGTGGTGTGAGTGGAATGAATGTTCTGTGGCTTCACACAAGTCCTGCAGGACATTCAAGGCTGGGTCAAGGTTTGTACTTGAGCCACAGGGAGGGCAGAGGGTGGAGGTCCCAGAATGGGGCTAAGGGGGAAGATGAGCTTGGCTTTTCACCATGGACCCCAGCAATTTCCTGTGGCTGGAAGACTATTTTTCACAGCTCCTTACCCTCAGGCCTCCTTTACATGGAGGAGTCAGGGCAAATGCAGGGAAGAACACTTGCTTAAGAAAAGCTTCTAGCCCAATGCTACTGGTGGCTCAACCCCTGTAAATCCTAGCTACTGAAAAGACTGAGATCAAAGTCATGGGTCAAAGCCAGCTCAGGGGAGGAAAGTTAGTGAGACTCTTCTTGCCGATGGACTACCAAAAGCCAGAAATGGAGCTGTGGCTCAAGTGGTAGAGTGCCAGACTTGAAGCAAAAATTAAAGAGACCGGAGCCCAGACCCTAAGTTCAAGCCCCAATACTGGCATAGAAAAAATAAAGAAAAGCTTTCAGGAGTTCCTAGTCCACTGTGGTGAAAGTCCAAATCAGTTGGGTGCTGCTGGCTCATGTTTATCCTTCTAGCTCCTCAGGAGGCTGAGATCTGAGGATCATGGTTCAAAGCCAGCCTGGGCAGGAAAGTCCAGGAGACTCTGATCTCCAATGAATCACAGGAAAACTGGAAGTGGTACTGTGGCTCAAGTGGTAAGCTGAAAAGCTGAAGGGACAGTGCCCAGGCCCAGAGTTCTAGCCCCATGAGCAACACCTGTCCTGCTTGAACCTCACTCTGTGGCTCTAGGCAGAGTAATTTCCAGTGGGCCCCTAAGGGTCTCCCAATATCTACATGTCTTACAAGTCTTGAAAGCACCACTCTTTGGGAACCTTTGCCTACAGAGCGGGCCAAAGTATCAGAGAAGGATTTAGCCTTGGGGCACGGAGGACATGGGCCAGAATGGCATCAGAATGGCAACTGTCATGGGTGCAGTGTGGATCTGAGCAGTAAGTCAACATTTCAGACCAGGTTTCTGGGCCAGGAGGGGCAAGATCTGCAAGATGGCACAGCAGGTAATGCCTACTCACGGGGGCAAATTTGTCAAGCACACCTTGGGTGGGTGTTGAGTTGGGCTCATGAAAGACTCGTAGGCTCAGGAATCCACAGGTGGCTGGCTGCTGCTTGTAGCAGTGGCTATCCCAAGAGTCCCAGGGCTCAGAGCCGTGCTTTCCTCAACAATGTTCAGCGGCAGATGAAGGTCTGCAATCATGCACCGAGTAAAAACGTGTTCTTCCCTTGGTCCTGTACCTTATGCATGGATGGAGGTGCCGGTTCCATGGAATTTACTGCCATGGCCCAGACCCCTCAGCCCGAGAAGGAGTTGGGGAGAAATAACTTATGTGTCCAGAATTTACTATGACTGTGCCTCTCAACTGCCCCCAGTTCTAGCTCAACTCATCATTACAACCTACCTGTGTGTGTGTGTGTGTGTGTGTGTGTGTGAGTGTGTGTGTGAGTGTGTGTGTGTGTGTGTGTGTGTGTGTGTGTGTGTGTGCATGGGCACATCTTGGTACTAGGGCTTGAACTCAGGACCTGGGCTCTGTCCCTCACTTTTTCATTCAAGGCTAACAACTCTACCACCTGAGGCAGAGCTTTTCTTCCAGCTTTCAGGTGGTTATTGGGAAAGGAGAGTCTCACACACTTTAGAAAAGTGAGCTGGTGATAAGAAATGTACTCATTACCTTGCCCATGTAATTGTAACCCCTCTGTACAGTATTTTCACACACACAAAAAGATCCTACTGATACCAGAAAAAAAAAAAGAAAAGAAAAGTGAGCTGGGCTGCCTCTGAATGCCAATCCTTAGATCTCAGCCTCCTGAGGAGCTAGGAATATGAGAGCATGAGCTATTAACATCTGGCCACATTTTCCTTCTTGGCTAAGACAGTGTACCTCTCTCCCAGCCTAGCTCCCATCTACAGCTAACCTTCTTCCTCCTCCCCCTTCTCCTCCAGGCTTCAGAGGAAACATACCCTCCGGTGAGAACATAGTAATAGGATATTTGGCAGGTTTGAGCTTTATGTTCTCCACACAGTCAAGGGCTGCTGGGAGCTGATATGGAGATCAGAGATCTAGGCCAGGGCAAGTAGACAGCTGTTAGAACAGAAGACAGTATGAAGAGACATCCTTGCAGCTGGATGCCAGTGGCTCATGCCTATAATCCTAGCTACTTAAGGCTGACACATGAGGATCAAGCAAGATTCAAAGCTAGCTTGGGTGGGCAGACTCTTATCTCCAATGAATCACCAAAAAGCTGAGAAGTAGAGCTACTGTAGTACAACTGGTAGAGCATGAGCCTTCCGCAAACAAGCTAAAGGATACCACCTAGGCTCTGAGCTCAAGCCCTGGTAAACACACACACACACACACACACACACACACACACACACACACACACACACTAACATCCTTAGCAGGTGCCAGTGTCTCATACCAGCAATCCTAGCTACTCAAGAGGCTGAGCTCTTAAGATGGCAGCTTGAAGCCAGCCCAGGCAGAAAAGTTCGTGAGACGCTTATCTCCACTAAACTACTAAAAAAGATGAAATGTGAGCTGTGGTTCAAGTGGTAGAGTGTTAGATTTGAGCAAAGGAAACTCAGTGCCTAGGCCCTGAGTTCCAGCTCTTAGAGATTTTTTTTTTTTAAAAAGACACTTTCACCTTCCCCCCGCCCCCGCCGTCAGGCCCTAAATCCAGATATTGGTCATCCTAGATCTCACTTCCACTCTTGCCACTTCTACAGCCCCACCACAAGTGGCCTGTTTCTGGCCAGCTCTGGGTTAAGATGTGAACGTACACAATGGGGGCCTACCAAGGTCAAGGCTAATGCCCAGAACATTGAGGTATTGGCCATACCAGTCTCTCCTACCCCAATTCCCTGGCCCTGGAATCTAAAATCTGTGCCTCAGTGTTCTGGGCATCCAGAATTCTCTAGAAGGATTTGAGAGGCCCAGCTAAGGCTGGAAGATTGACTTGCCTGCGATAATGTATGTTGACATTTCCTAGACACCAACAGACACTTCCAAGCCATCTTGGCCTCACCTCCAATGTAGCCCGGAATCCTTCTTGCTTGGGTGGCCTTCAGTCCCCTATGAAGCTGGAGTTGGCCAGAGCCACTGGCAACTCCCTTCCCCCACTCACTGCCAGCCTGCTGAGAGGGACATGCAGCCAGAGGTCTAGAAGAGGAAAAGGGCAGGACATCCCATGTCTAAGTTCCCCACCCACAGACAGGCAATACTTTATTGCAGCTGGCCTGGCTGACCCAGAATCCCCTGCAGGAGGCCAAAGATTTGGACATCTGGACTTGGGCCCCAAAGAAAAGTTTGAACTCAGGTCTCTGGCAATTTAGGACTCATTGTAGACCCATATAGGAGGCTATAGGCAAGGGTGGTGTGGAGAAGGACCACCATCCGAGGTCAGAAAGAGGCAGACAGTCACCCAGGAAGCGGACAGAGAAAGATGAGGAAAACACACACACACACACACACACACATACACACACACACACACACACACACACACAAATATGGCACTGGTGTCTCACACCTGTCATCCTAGCTACTCAGGAGGTTGAGGTCAAAGCCAGCCAGCCAGCACAGAAATGTCTGTGAAGCTCTTATCTCCAATGAACCAACAAATAGCCAGAAATGAGCTGTACCTCAAGTGTTAGAGCACCAACTTTGAGCACAGAAGCATAGGAACTTCACCTAGGCCCTGAGTTCAAGACCCAGGTCTTCTACATCCAAACACACAGACACAGACACACACAGACACACACACGAACACACAGACATACACACTGGTAGCCCAAACCCTCAGCAGTCCCTGAGCACCCTGAATATTCCACCCCAGAGATGATGGCACTACCATCATAGACCAACTGTAGACAAAACTCAGAGCCTCTCACATGTCTGGAATGGTTCACAACACATCATGGCATTTCTACTGTACAGTTATGCAGAAAATTCAGCTACCTTTTGTTTGGTTGTAGGTTATGGAGTTTGAGCTTTGGGCCTGCCAGCAGGGCCTCAGCTCTTCAGATGAAGTTGTGTGTTCTACCACTGGAGCCACAGCACCACCTCCAATTTTCTGGTGGTTCATTGGAGATGAAGTCTCACAGACTTTCCTGCCCAAGCTGGCTTTGAACCGTGATCCTTAGATATCAGCCTCCTGAGTAGCTAGGATGACAGTTGTGAGCCACTGGCTGTGCCCGGCTACAACCAACTTCTTTTTTTTTTTTTCAGCTTTCTTTCTTTCTTTTTTTATTGTGAAAATACTGTACAGAGGGGTTACAATTACATGGGCAAAATAAGGAGTACATATCTTATCAAGCATTGTAGCCTCCTCCTTTGTTTCCCCTTCCTATCCCTTCCCAGCTTTCCTCTATCCCTTAACCAACCCTTCCCCCCCCCACGAAAGTTGTAAAGTTCTTTTTTGATATGACAACTTGTACTTCTCATTGATGCAAGGGTCAGCCTGTATACTTACTTAAATGACTTGTTTTTTCCCCTTCCCCTCCACAAATTATACCACAATTAAATACAGTGAAAGCAGGGGTTGTACTGTGGGCAAGGGACATACAAAGCAACAAAGAAATAATCTTATAAATGCATTAGAAACAAATGCTTGAAAGAAAAAAAAACATTTAAATATAAACCTTAGGATTCATTTTCCTAACATCACCTTATCTAACCTTTTCTGCTTGACTCATATATATACTAAATATTGCAAATAAAGGAAACCATGGGACCTAAGTTTCTTTGGGCTTGGCTTACTTCACTTAATATAATTTTTTCCAAGTCTTTCCATTTCCTAACAAATGAGGCAATGTCATTCTTTCTGATGGAGGCATAGAATTCCATGGTGTATATATACAACATTTTCTTGATCTATTCATCTACTGAGGGGCATCTGGGTTGGTTCCATACCTTAGCTATGGTAAATAATGCTGTAATAAACATAGTTGTGCTGGTAGCTTTAGTGTGGTCTTGTTTGTAAACATTTGGGTAAATGCCCAAAAGTGGGATTCGTGGGTCATAGGGGTGATCTATGTGGAGTCTTTTGAAGAACCTCCATACTACTTTCCAAAGTGGTTGAACAAGTTTACACTCCCACCAACAATGAAGTAAGGTTCCCTTCTGTCCACATCCCCTCCAGCATCTGTTGTTATTAGAGTTCTTGATTTTTGCCATTCTAACGGGTGAGGTAGTATCTTAATGTTGTTTTGATTTGCAACCCTACTACTATCTCTTGCAAGCAAGGAAGGGGTATCTTTCTTTCATGTTTGGTTTTTGTTTTTTATTTTGGTTGAGGGGCTTGAACTCAGGGCTTGGTTACTGTCCCTGATGTCTAATTTTCCTCAAGGCCAGTGCTCTACCATTTGAGCCACAGTGCCACTTCCAGTTAGAGATTGTAGATGAGTATCTGGAGGGACTTTCCTGCCTGGCTGGGAAATGAGATCCTCTGGATCTCAGCCTCCTGAGTGGACAGGAAGACACGTGTGAGATGACAGGTGTGAGCCATCGGCTCATGGTTTAAGGTGTCTGAAGGACTAGACCCCTTAAGCCAAAAATGGCAAAAACTCCCATTCTCTTGGATTGGAAAAATTAACATTTTGAAAATGGCAATACTTCCCAAGGCTATCTACAAATTCAATGTGATACCTATCAAAATTCCAACCTCATTCTTCAAGGAAATAGAAGAGGCAATCCAAAAATTCATATGGAACAATAAAAGACCCAGAATAGCAAAAACGCTCCTCAACAGAAAGAACCCTGCTGGAAGAATATCAATACCAAATTTCAACCTCTACTATAAAGCAATAGTAATCAAAACAGCTTGGTACTGGCACAAGAACAGACCTCAGGACCAATGGAATAGAATTGAAAACCCAGAAATGAACCTAAAGAACTACAGCTATCTAATCTTTGATAAGGGAGCTAAAAAAATAGAATGGAAGAAAGACAGCTAAAAAAATAGAATGGAAGAAAGACAGCCTCTTCAGTAAATGGTGCTGACAAAATTGGTTAACTACTTGTAGAAAACTAAAGCTAGATCCTTATATATCACCCTGCACCAGAATCAACTCAAAATGGATCAAAGACCTCGGAGTCAAAGCAGACTCTCGGAAAACATTACAGGATGGAATAGGAGAAACCCTAGGTCTCCTTGGCGCAGGCCAAAATGTTCTTAATAGAGACCCAGAAACACAACAAATCAAAGAAAGGTTGGAGAAAAGGGATTGCATGAAGTTGCAGAGCTTTTGCATGGCAAAGGACATAGCTAGCAAGATCAATAGAAAGCCTACGGATTGGGAGAAGATCTTCACTGAGCCATACAATGGACAAGTGTCTCATATCTAAAATATACTTGGAACTCAAAAAATTAGATCCCCCAACAACAAATCCTCTAAGAAACAACTGCCCAATAAATAAGTGGGATAAAGACTTAAAGAGAAACTTTTCTGAAGCAGAAAGAAGTATGGCCAATAGACACATGTAGAAATGCTCAACCTCCCTAGCCATAAAAGGAGTACATTTCTTATCAAGCATTGTAGCCTCCTATGCAGCCACCTTCTTATACCAAGGGAAAACCCAACTCATCAAGACACAAACCAAATGTAACCCTACACTTCAGACTTTGTCACCAGCATCCAAAACCATTCTTCCATGGATGGAGAGCATATAATTGACACTACCATTCCACCCCAGATCCCATTCACCCACTCCCTGCCTGCCATAGCCATAACCTCTGGAGTTCTTGGTAAGGCACCACCTACCCTGCTTTGGCTTCACACTGGGGTAAACCTGGGGACTTATTAGAAATGTCTGTACTGTGAGGTCAGCATCTGGTCTCAGAACCACAGAAACACTACTACTTCACCATCTCTTGCAAGCAAGGAAGGGGTGTCTTTCTTTCTTGTTCGGTTTCTGAATTTTTTTTTTTTTGTTTTGGTTGAGGGGCTTGAACTCAGGGCTTGGGTACTGTCCCTGATGTCTAATTTTCCTCAAGGCCAGTGCTCTAACACTTGAGCCACAGTGCCACTTCGGGTTGGAGATTGGAAATGAGGCTCTGGAGGGACTTTCCTGCCTGGCTGAGAAATGAGATCCTCTGGATCTCAGCCTCCCTAGTGGGCAGGATGACAGGTGTGGGATGACAGGTATGAGATGACAAGTGTGAGCCACTGGCTCATGGCTTAAGGTGTCTAGTCCTTCAGAATTTCCACCTAGTCCTTCTCTAGACACTACCACCTAGACACTCCTCTACCTCCTTCAGGGAAAGCAAAGGGAGGCTAGAATCTGGGTGGGGTCATGGGGATTAAAGGGCCCACTCCACATCACTAACCCCCTCTAAGCTCCCATCTGCCTCCTCTGGGTTGCCTGGTCTTCCAGGGTGGATCAGACCCACAAGGAGTTCTGGGGCCTGCCCTATGTCCCCGTGCCCCACCCAACCGATACCTGAGGACTTCTTGGGCCAGCTGTGCCATGTCCCGGTGGAAGACGTTGGGAGGGTTGCTGATAACCGGGCCCAGGGGTACCCAGGGCAGAAGGAGTGTCCAGCTCCCCTCTGTCAAAGGAGACACAAAGCACAGATGGATCTACTAAGAGATTCAGTGCATCTACCTGTCACGAAAGGTCCCTGGGAGAAGTGTTTTATGGTGACAGCCCTGGGGCCTGACCTCAGGGCCCGGCACTGTCCCTGACTTTCTGTGTCTACAGGGGAGTGCCCTTTCACCTGAGCCATGGTGCCACTTCCAGCTTTTACTGTGTATGCAGGACCTAGGAATTGAACCCATGCTTTCCTGTGTGCTAGGCAGCTCTACCTCTAGGATGCAATCCCAGCCCTGGATAGCTGTTCTTCTGTGATCCCTTGGGCCTGTCTTGGGACAGTCTCGCACATCTATACCAAGTCTCTCACCAGCAGCCCTGGCTGGAAATGAACACGCTCTGCTATGTTGCCCATCATCTGTAGCACCTTTGTTCTCTGTGCTTCCTACAGATCCTCCTTGTTAAGCAAGACCCCTTTTCAAGTGCTGTCTCCAAGAAGCCCTTTCTGATCACCTTGGAAAAGCTGGAGCCTCTCCACTGTGCAGGCTGCCAGCCTTGTCAGACTCTGCCCTCCAGCCAGTGTGTGTTGAGAATGCATGAAGGGGAAGGCCTGGATTCCACCACCGGATTTCTGAAGGCCCTGATACACCACCCAGGGGCAGGTGTTGTATCACACTCCGTGAGAGGGGCCTCGAGGACTGGGCAATCTGTGGGCAACATGACAGGGCCATTTCTTTTTGTGGGCTTGAACTGAGGATCTGGGAGCTGATTCTCTGAGTTTTATTGCTCATGGCTGGTGCTCTACCACTTGAGCCACAGCTCCACTTCTGGCTTTTTGGTGGTTCCATGGAGAGAAGTGTCTCTCTCGCTTTCCAGCTTATGGCTGGCTTTGATCCTTGATCCTCAGATCTCTGCATCCCAAGTCACCAGGATGTCAGGCTTGACCCTGAGCCAGAGGTGACGGGCACCAAAGGCTTTTGGGTTTTTGTTTGCTTCCGTTTATCTCCTGTGAACTAGCAAGCCCAAGTTAAAATAATCAGTTACAGGGGATCAAATTCCTCCCCTAGGTCGGTTAATCCAGGCTGATAAAATGTCTTTGGAAAAGGCTAGTCTGAGTTGGCTTAGGGATGTTTGTGTGTGTATGTGTGTGGGTGTTAGGGATACCTACCCTCATCTACGTGATGCCTCCTCCTCTCAGCAGGGAGTGCATCCAGGATCCTGACCCCAAGGGAGGTGGATGAGGGAGGGTACCTAAGGTCACATCCAGGGGGATGATCCGAATTCTGTCCTGCACTGATAAAGCCTGGACAGATAAAGGAGAGAAGGAGAGGGTTATTGGAACAAGAAAGTGAGCCCCTACCTTTGGCTACAGGTACCAGCAAGAAAACTGAATACATCTTTCTTGGTAGTCAGAAAAAAGATGTACACTATTCATTTATTTTATGTTTGTGTTAGTCCTAGGGCTTGGATTCAGGGCCTGGGTGTTATCCCTTAGCTTCTTTTGTTCAAGGTTGAGGCTCTACCACTTGAGCCTCAGCACCACATCTGGCTTTTTTGTGTGTGGTTTTGGGGAGCTAGGTGGTTTATGGGAGATAAGAATCTCCTGGACTTTCCTGCCGGGGTTCTCTGAGTAACATCCATCAGATCTCAGCCTCCCAAAGAGCCAGAATGATGGGTGGGAGCCATGAGCTCCTGACTGCCACCATCCATTTATAATCCCTTAGGCCCAGAGCCAGGCCACCTATACTACACCTCCTTGTTGGGAGTAGGAAGCAGACATGAGTGGGTTTGATACTTCAACAACCTACCTATCTTTGAGCATTGTTCTGGGTCAGTCTGATGGAGGCTTCGTCCTTATCCACAGCAATGACATGGCTCTGTCACAAGAACAAATGTCCCCCCGGGAGGCGTCAGGTCTGTGGTCTTTCCTCTGAACCCCGCCACCCTAACCAAAACGACACTCCCCAGCAAAGCGTAGTACAGACAGAGTGTTTTTATTGTCTTATACCCAGGGTCTCGTCAGATACGTGGGGGTATAGGTCAGAGGCCCGGAATTGTGCTGGCAGGGGGACAAGGCGACACCTTCTCATCCACTTTCCTTCAACAGTGTAGCAGAGGGACGTGGGGAAGGACTGATGGGATAGATAATGAATAACCATCACGGTCTAGCCAGGGCACAGAGGGGCTTACCTCAAGGGGCTGGTTCAACAGGCTGGGCAAACAGCTCCTGACCCACAGCCCACCTCCAGAATGAGAGGGCCACCTTGGGTTCCAGCCACATGGGAATGCTGGGCCACCTCCTCCAGCATTCTACCAATTCCTGCGAGAGAGAAAGAGAGAGGGAGAGAGAAGAGACAGAGAGGGGGAGAGAGAGACAGAGGTCCAGAATTACACTTAAGCCAGGTGCCGGTGGCTCGGACCTATAATCCTACCTACACAAGAGGCTGAGATGTGAAGATGGTGGTTCATAGCTGGCTCCAGAGGAATGTCTGTGAGACTCTTATCCTCAAAGAACCAACAGAAAACCGGAAGTGATGCTGTGGCTCAGGGGGTAGAGTACTAGCCTTGTTCTGAGGAGCTCAGGGATAGCATCCAGGCCCAGAATTCAATCCCCACAAATGACAAGAAGTGGACTTCCCACACAAGAAGGGACTGAATAACACACAGGGTCCTAGGAAGCATGGCAGAGAAATCAGGCCAAGATTCCTGTCAGCTGGGGTCATGAGTAGGTCACCTGGCTTCTCCATCACTCATTTTCCCCAGCTGGAAAAATGAATAGAGTGAAAAATCCCTTCCGCATGGGGACAGGGTAATGATGAAAGGCAGCCATGTTTTGTTTCATAATCCCACACCTGTTGCTTGATTAATAACAGACCCCATCTGAGCCCTTTCCCGGCAACTTCCTGTCATATGCTCACAGAATTGTTGAGAACTGTATCTGACACCTGCTCCCTCTGTGCCTGGCCCTGCTCCAGAGACACCTCTGTATTAGTCCCTTATTTACTCACAACTGTCCCATGAGGAGACTTAGGTCCAATGGTGGACATCCAACCCAGAGCTTCACCTGTGGTCAAGAATCGGCTGCCGTGAACTAAGAGTTTGGGACAATCCATCTAAAATGATGACTGAGCAGGGCACTAAATGTCTACCACCACCACTACCTCCCCCCCCCCACATACATACAAACACACCTCCACCATCCTTTGCAGGCAAAGATGTTTTACTTTCTTTCTTTTTGTTGGTTGTGGGGCTTGAACTCTGGGCCTGGGTTCTATCCCTGACCTCGTCAGCGCAAGTCCAGCACTCTACTACTTGAGCCACAGCACCACTTCCGGTTTTCTGGTGCTTTATTGGAGAGAAGAGCCTGAGGGTCTTTCCTGCCCAAGCTGGCTTTTACCCATGATACTAAGATTCAGCTCCTGAGTACTTAGGATGAGAGCCATGAGCCACTGGCACCCGGCCAAAGAGGCTTTTCTATGCCTGTCATCCTATCCCCTCAGGAGACTGAGATCTGAGGACTGCACTTGGATGCAACCCTTGGCAGCAAAGTCATTGAAAACTCTTATCTCCAATTAAACACCCAAAAACCTTGCAAGTGGAGCTGTGGCTCAAATGGTAGAGTGCTAGCTTTGAGCATGAAACCAGGGATGAGACCCAGGCCCTAGTTTTAAGCTTTTTCTAGCATAGACCCACCCAAGAAAAGGAAGCAGGTGAGCACACGGGAGTTCAAAGCTCACACACAATACTCAAGACTCACAGAATAGACCCCATCCTGCTCTGAGTCTCTAGATTCTATGTACTAGATCATGGCAGGCTGAGATGGGACTGACCATGCACCAAGTCAGGACATTCAAGTACAATCCATACTGAGGATCCCATGACCTCATCAAGGACTCAAGATCTCTCACTGTCCTGCCTTGACACTGGGCAGCCAGGTGAGATCTAGTTATCCAAACAAAGGATATGGGAATGAATGAATTTCTCAGCCAAGGGATGCAGACTGGAGGGCTCTAGGTCCCTCTCTCTCAGGGAGGAGAAAGGGGCTGATCCATCTCAGGAATGTTCCTGGGTTGTGAGTATCCTCAAAGAAACAACCCTGCTCCCACCCCAGTGCCTCCTGATTTCCCACTAGCCTCAACCTTCAGTCGGCCCCTCCCACATCTGCCATCTAGACTAAAGGGTGAGCCAGCAAAGAGACCCACCTCTACCTCTGAGAATGGCAGTCAGGGGTCCCTAGAATCCCCTAGAGGAAGTCTGGGGGCAACACGGGTCTGACTCTTGCCCTCATTCCCTGGGTGTCCTGTTCCAGTAGCACGCTTACCTCTGTCTCTGGTCGAGGAATGAACACTGGGGGTGTCATCTTCAGATTGAGCCAGCAAAAGTGCCAGTGCCCATGGATGTACTGCACAGGCATCCTGCAGTGGACGACAGCCAGGTTTTCAATGGTGAAACCAGAGTGCCAGGACTTTTAATAGCCATGTGGCTGGGTCGAAGATTCTATCACTGATGGTCTAGGCCTGAGTCACTGGATCTGGGATTGTCCTCCCTCTTCATCTCCCTGCTAATCCCTTGCCACCCCCCTCTGGACACTCCCTCAGCCTATACCTACCTAGCGCTTGGACAGTATCTTCTTATCTGACCAGAAAATAAACTCCATGAGCCAGGGGAAATTGAAACTCTGTGACCCACCCTGAGCCCTAGGGTCTACCCGAGGCTACTTCCTTCTGCAGTCAGCGACCACTCAGATTTGTATGTCATGAAGTTGCTGATGTCATGAATGGGTCAGTGGCTTGGTCCTACACACTAGCTTTAGGCTCTGGAACTGTCCCCACAGAGATTGTGAATGGTTGGCTCCCTTGATCTAGGGACTCCAAACCAAGGCTTGCATGCTCCCTTCTTCCTTCCTTTCCTCCTTTTCTCCCTCCATCCTTCCCTCCTCTCTTTCTCTTTCCTTTCTTTGTGTCACTCCTGGGCATGAACTCAGCCTGGGTGCTGTCCCTGAGCCTTTTTACTCAAGGCCAACAGTCTACAGCTTGAGCTGCTAATCCACTTCTGGCATTTTCTTTTTGGTAGTCAGTTGGAGATAAAGAGTCTCAAGCCTCCTAAGTAGCTAGGATGACAGGTGTGAGGCACCAGCATCCAGCTCAAACCAAGATTTCTTCATGTGCTATGGAACCAGCACTGGAACCTTTCATCGTGTATGACTCCAACTCTCTCTCCCCCAGGAACTGGCACACTCTGTAACGTTTTGTTAGATAAATAGATGAGCATCTGTCTATGACAATACTACAGAAAAGTCCCATCCAACTCAGGTAAGCATCCTGGCTGGGGGTAAAGCCTGATGTAGCTCTCCCACAGTTCTCCCTCCTCCCTCTTCCCACCCTCCTGGTGCCACCGCACTTAACTGTTTTGGTTCCAAGGACGTGAGCCATGTACTCACTGTATTCTGGGGCCTCTAGGATGACTATCTTCTCAAAGATCTCTGTCCAGCCACTGACCAGCTGTATGGCACTCCATTCCCCACTCAGCTGTGAACAAGGTTGTCCTGAGTTGAAAACTTGGCTCAAGGGGCCTCCTCTGCACTCCCTAGTGCCAGACTGGATGGTCCACCATATCCGGCCCCCAATTTTCATGTTGCAGAAAAGGATCCCTGAGGCATCCTGGGTCTCTGAATCTCCCAGAGTCCAGTACAGGTCCTGGGAATTGTCTCTGCTCACAGCAATCAGGCTGCAGATGGCAAGGTCACAATCTCTGCTCCCCACAACATTCTCAAATGTAGTGATCACCCTAGAGAGAGCCGGAGGAGAATCGGCAGCTGCCAGAGAAAGGCAGTCAAGGCACGGCGTTCATATCAGGAGACCATTTGGCTCCGCAACTCTGCTTGTGCTGCTTGAATATCATTGTTTGGTGGCTGAAATGGTCCTTCTCATTTGACCCATTATCCCAAGCATTAGTAGAAATTGCCAGCTTCAAGGAAAAAACCCTGGAAAAGCTGGCATTTCAACTTGTCCCAATCAAACTTAAAGGGTTCCAAAGTCAGTGGTCCCCTTTTCCTTCCAGACAGCCTACAGTAGGTTACAGAAAATGGCATTCAGAGAGCCCTAGCTAACTGCCATGTCCTGATACCAAGCAGGCTCCAGCAGGGGCAAACACTTGCCTACCATTGCCTAGCTGGAAACAGCCCAGGAGGGACACAGATTGGAGTCTGCAGGACTCCAGGTAGGACTACCCACCAGTGCACTGCCCCTAGAGTGAATCCACGCCACCACTGGGGGCCCGGAGCCCCCTCCCCAGATGCCCACTTACATGGTCAATACCCTGGGTAAGATTCTCCTCTCATCCTCAGTCGTGGTGAACCATCTGCTATGTCACACCGTTCATCACTTCCCAGACTCTCCTAGATTCACAGCCCCTGCCCTACTACCTCCCATCTAATTCCCTATTTATGTTTGGCAGACTCATTCCCAACCTTGAATTAGCTCCAACTATACACACCAGAGCAGACTGTCTGGCTGGAAGAGTGCGGCTGTGATCACAGTAGCCTCATGAGCCTTCTGGCTAAAGACAGAAGGGCAGGTGTCCACTCTGGTCTGCGGTTCACACAGGCCTCCTAGAAGAGACCGACGCAGGTCCAGCAGCTACTGTGGGCTGCAGAAAAGGGGAAGAAAGAGGTGGAAAGGAACATCTACTGAGACCTTCTCTAAAGGAGCCATGAAACGGTGAAAGAGAAAACAAAAATTATGGCTGGGCTCATACTGGACATTAATTGAAAAAGAATAACAAATACACACATACACACAAATAAAATGCTTTTGCTCTTTTTAGACAAGGTGACTGTACAATGAGAAAGATGATCTCTCTCTCTCTCTGTCTCTCTTTCTCTCTCTCTCTGTCTCTCTCTCTCTCTCTCTCGCACGCACACACACACACACACACACACACACACACACACACAGATTCAGAGCAGTGTCTCTCCTGAGTTTGTTGGTTTCTCACCTGGGCAATGTACTAGCTGGAGCACAGGGGTTCCCTTGTCAGAACCAAGGGATCTCACCCAAGGGGAACAATGCTCTCATAATGCAGAAGGGCCAGACCCTTCCCATTGGTAACAACAAGCCTTGACTCCCCATTCACCAAAACCCTAGACCAGGATGCTGGGTGAAGGAGTTCCGAGACACGTGGCTTCTCAGAGCCTGGACAGAAAACAAAGCAGGTGCCTCCAGAAAGGTGTCTGACCTGGGGTGGGGGCGTTGTTGGGGACTTTGATGGGGTCCTAAAGGCTATATACATGGATGGACTCCCTACTTCCCTCCTACATACTTCTGGGCAACGTGGCAAATTCTTGGTGAGGACTA
This sequence comes from Dipodomys merriami, assembly GCF_024711535.1. Lineage (NCBI taxonomy): Eukaryota > Metazoa > Chordata > Mammalia > Rodentia > Heteromyidae > Dipodomys > Dipodomys merriami. Next base: position 238,147 of record NW_027206048.1, on the reverse strand, counting down.
GGAGACTAGATGGACTGGTAGCACTAGCAGAAGCTGGCAGAACTGGGAAATGTGATTACCCAGTCAGAACTGTTGAATGCTGGGGTTGGGGTACAGGCCGGTTATATGTGTGTCAGAGGGGGTGTGTTTTTCTCCCAAATACCCACCTTCTATCTGACCCCAGTGCCCTCACCTCTGTAGTGGGCTCTTCTGGGAATGACCTCAGGTGAAAGGGTGACTGAGCGCAGAAGACAAGGGCTCACACAACAACGGAGTCTATCTTCTGCATCCAACAACCCCTGCCCAGCAAAAGGGAAAAGAACCGAGAAGGTAGGTGTGGAGGTGCAGCTCCCCACCTCTGACTAAAGCCACCAGGTTCCCACCAGGGAGAGGAAGGGTGCAGATGCACAGCTGTGTGTTTCCCACTGCTCCAGGCCAGGGGTTCTGTGGTGTCCCCTCCTCCCCATCCCTGCAGCTCCCCTTTTCCTGGAACACTGGCCACTAGGGATGAGGGTGGGATCCCCAGGTGGACACCCACCTCCACCCCCCACCCCTGGGGTGCATTTGTGGCATAGCCAGGACAGACTGTGGGGCACGGTGGAGGCACAGGCAGGGCAGGATGGGGAGGCAAGAGGCAAGGGTCCGGGTCCGCGAGGGTGGGGAGGAAGGGTAGAGTGGGGGATGGGGTTTACAGGGGGGGTTGTGGAGTGCGGGAGCTCAGGTCGGCCACTCACGTGTGCTGCTGGAAGAAGCTGTAGGCTGCGACTCCACGTGGCGCCAGGAGTCTGAGAACCGAGGGCTGGAACCAAGTCAGGGCCACCAGCAGGCCAGGGGCGCAACATCTCCGCCAGGTGACTGCTAGAGGCTCCCCGGGTCCCAGCCAGCAGCGCCATGTTTGAAACCCAGCGCGGGCGCGTGGTGTAGCTGTGCGCAGCCTCTGCTCTTCCTCAGCCACCACCGCAGCCTCAGCGGCCTCCTAACCTGTGGCCGCCGCCGCCTCAGCAGCCACTGCCTCTGCCGTGCTCCCCGCACCGGGACCTCAGACTCAGGGCCACCATGGCTGGGCGCCTCCGAGGGGCTGCGTGTGGCGATGTGCCTGCCATGCAGCTCCACATGCTCTGCGCTCCCGGCCAGGACCCACACTATGATCGGAGCAGCCGCCAGCCACTGAAGCCGTTTCCACGTGTGCTAGTGCTCATGCTCGCTCTTCTCCCAGCTCTCTCTGGGCCCCACACTCCTCTCCTGGGCCACCCACCCCTGCTGCACACACACCGATGCCCCTGGAGCTCCTGGCCATTGCTGCCACCAAAGTGTGCTCCTGGGCCCCGCCCCCTCCTCCCCTGGGTCCCACCCCCCACCCCTGGCCACAATTGCAGCCCTCACTGGGCCCTGAGGCTTCTAGACCATGGCAATTGCAGCCTTACCTCAGCTCAACATTACCCCCACCCCCAGTACCGGCCCAGGGGATCGAATCTCCCCTCAGCCCCACCGCTGGAGGAGACTCTCCTCCATCCCCCTCCACTCCACACACCAAGCAGTTGCATGGTGACACTCCTGTGTGTATGTGTGTTTGTGTTTGTGTCTGTGTGATTGTTGGGGATAACCACCTCTCAAGGACTCAGAACATAGCACCCTTTGGGATGACTCAGCACACAGCACACTTCCAAAATCAGCACAAAGCACCCTGTGTAAATGACTCAGCACACAGCTCCCCTTGAAGGACTCAGCATGTAGTATGCTGAGTACTCTACCCAGCACCCTTTGAAGGAGGGAGTCTATAGCCCACAGTTTAAAGGACTCAGTGAATGGCATGCTTTGAAACACTCAGCACATAGCACTCTTTCCCAGGGACTCATCACAATCTGTGTTGAAGCACGCTGTGTAAAACACCCAGTGCACAGCTTCCTTAGATAAACTCAGCACACAGAACAATTTTGAAGGACTCAGCACATACCACACTGTGGAAGCTCTCAGCACACAGCACCATTTGAAGGACAGTACAGAGCACCCTATGGAAAGGACTTGGCACACAGCACTCAAAATACACTTCATCCCTCTCTTCTCAATGGCTCACACATAGCAGGACCCTTTAGGATGCATTAACACACCACAACTTTTGAAGGACTCAGAGTACATTACTTTGTGTAATGGACTCAGCAAAAAGCCCCCTTTAAAAAAAACCAGGATGGCCCACTCTTCTCAGGGATTCAGCACATAGCACCCTTTGGGATGACTCAGCAAACAGCATCTTTTTAAGGACTCAGCATATAACTCCCATGAGGGAAGGACCCAGTAAATAGCGCCCTGTGAAGGACTCAGCACATAGCTGTATGTCACAAGTTCAGCTGTCATTAGAATTAGGGTGCTTTCTTCAGTATCACCATTCTTCAGAAACACTTCACAAATCCTACCAGTTCACATTTAGACAAGCTGTGTTTTATGAGGGAAGTCAGCTGGGGGTCTTTAACTAAAAGCTTGGGGGCCCTGTCCCTGAGCTCTTTGGTTCAATGCTAGAGCTCTAACACTTGGAGGCACAGATCCAATTTTGTTTTTTGGGGTTTTTCTTTGACAGGTCTTATGGTGATAAGTAAGGCCAAGTTAGGGTATCCGTGGGCAAAGGCTCTTAGCTCAGCCTCTCCCTTCCCTGTTGCCCTGGAAAGCTGGGCCTCCTGGAGCTCTCTGGGCCTAGGGTGGAACAGACCTACTCAGGCATCAGCAATCAGGGTGAGCAAAAGTCAGCTTGGCCCTAGTAACTTGCCCATATTGAACTCTAGAGGATAATGGCATGAGACCGCATGTTCCGTGTGTGGCCACCAGGGGGCAGGAGTGGCCCACAATAGGGATTGTACTTGTCACTTGTGTTTACTCTTGCTTCCCTGGGGCCCCCAATCATGATTCAAAGCCACCATGGACAGCAAAGTCCTTGAGACTCATACCTACAATTAACCATCAAAAAGGAAGTGGGGCTGCACACACACACACACACACACACACACACACACACACACACACACACACACACACAAACACAAACACACACACCACATGAATGCAAAATCAGAGATTTCTACACTGCAGTCTTTGGGTATTCTCTACTTTTTCCCCCACTAAGCCTGGTGGCTGCTGGCCCAGGTGTTTGGTGCATACAACATCACCTGGCATCTTCAATTTTGGAGGAACAGAATGGCTAGAAGGTCAACCTTCCCCCATCCCAGCTCCTTGATTGGGTCATCGTCTATCCAGGCCCTTTGGGGCTCCTTTACAGACTCGCCAAGATGCCTTCAAAAGGCATCACATACTGGGCACTGGTGGCTCATGCCTGTCATTCTAGCTACGCAGGAAGCTGAGATCTGGAGGATCATGGTGCCAAGCCAGTCTGGGCAGGACAGTGTATGAGACTCTTATCGATGAACCATCAGAAAAAAAAATTGGCATTGTGGCTCAAGTGGTAGAGTGCCAGCCTTGAGAAAAAGAGCTCAGGGACAGCCTTCACGACCAACAACAACACGGAGAGGCATTGCATGATGTCTTTGGGATTGGCATGGGCCAAATGTAATTGGAATTAATTATAATTGGAATTAATCAAGTCCTCCAAGACAAAGCAGTACCTCCTTTAATCCTGTGCTCCTCCATCTCGTCTCACCCCCTGGCCTTGTTCGTGCTTTGGGTCAGCATGGTTCTGGCTGGATGGGAGGGCTCCAAGGAAGATCCCAGAGCAATCACCCCACCTCCTTCTGCCCTGCTCACCCTGATGCTTCTGCTCTTTGCCATAGACCTTCTTCCTGGAATCCATCCATGAGGTCATCACCACCATCATAGTGGTGAGTGGTGGGTGTGGCCTAACTAGGGGCAGTCAGAGGTGGAAGTAGGTCTGGGACTAGGAGCTTCCACTTTGGGTGTGGGCTGAGGCCTGGGCTGACTTTTATTTCATCCTGAGCCTTGCAGTGGTAGGGAGACAGTTTAGACTTTACATTGAGTCAGGTAAGATTGGAATCTGGAGGACCACTTGTGTGGGGAAGGATGTGGGACTCAGGGGGCCACTGTTGTTGGTATTTTCTTGGGACTCCCCCCTCCCTCTCTCATCCCTCAATGGTAGAAGAAAAACTTCAACTCAGGGTGTGGGAAGAGGGGGCAGGGGAATATTTTGGGTTGAACCAGATTTGTGCTTCATATTAATCCTAGCCCCTACTTCCTATTTATCTGAGGAATGGCCATATGGGTTTGGGAGGGGGAAAAATCATCCTAGCTGAGAATGTGGATCAGTGGTAGAGTGTTTGCCTAGCATGCCAGAAGTCACCAATGGGCCACCAATAGGCCATTAGATGTCCCTTGAGTTTGGGCCAACTCCCTTCAGCCTCTGCCCTACCCTACCCCCAGTTTAACCTTCCCGTTGCCCGGCAGATGGAGGCCTGAGAGAAAGCCACTTGGTCACCTACTTCTGGTGGCTGCCAACGCTTTTGAGAGTCAGTATGTCACATAGAGAGTCGTCATCTACATCAGTCTACCGGAGAAAGTGAGAAAGCACTCCTCCCCTGAGCCTGGAAGCTGTGGGTAGATCTGGATGTGGGGCATCTGGGGCAGGACCTGCTCCTTGGGGGAATCCACTATGGGGTCGGGAACCCTGACCTCTCCTCTGGCAGTTTCCATGCTGTCTTCAAGTTGCTTCTGAAGCAGTGTTGGGGAGGGGGATGGGAGGCTCAGCCTGTGCTGGCATCTGGAAACTGCTGTCTGTGCTTTCCCTGGCTAGGAGTGACAGCAGCTCCTCAACACTCTCCTCTTCTCGATCTTCTCCTGGGACAGCCAGTGCATGCACTGGGCTTTTTCCCAACATAGCTCATTCAGGACCAACATCTGCTCTTTACAACACACCATGAGGGACTCCTTGATAGTTTGGATGTGTGCCAAAAGCTGGCTGCATCAATGGTGGAGCTCACCTGCTGGACTCTGGAAGTCCACCTCATCAGGCAGGTCATGGATGAGGGTCTGTGGCTCCAGCTCAGTCTGGCACTGAGCTGCTGGGTTGGCCATGGGGTGCCTGAAGCTAGCCCACCATTCTTGGGTCAGGAGTTTCCCCCTGTGGATCTCATCCTCCAAGAGCACTCTCAGAGCCATGTCACTCTTGGTCTGGGGAACCTCTCCATCCTGTATGATGGTCACATGGGGTGGGGGGGGATTCACCTCGTTACCTTTTGCTTCTCCAGGGCTCATCCCTTCCCCTTCCCCAGGGAAAGCCAGGAAGCTCAGCTGGGCTTGCAGGCATTCCTCCTGTGATCTGGTGGCTTCCAGGCACTTGAGAGTGTCCTGCCACTTCGGGGACACCACCTGGTCCCTCCAGTTTGTTGAGCCCTTCACTTGCATCAGCTGCTCCAGCAGCTGGATCTGCCTCTCTAAGTGCTGCTGCAGGGCCTCCTTCTCAGACCACAGTCGCTCATTGGAGACAGGAGGTTCTGAACTCCTGCACTGGCCCAGGGACTGCTCCTGCTGCTCCTGAGCTGCTTGGCTCTCTCTCTCTCAGCCACCACTATCCATTTCTCTATCTTCTTCTCTGAGCAGTCCTACTGCTCCCGCAGATGTTTCTTCATCTGCTGCTTTGTGTCCAGGATGCTGGCAAGCTCCTCCTTCTCACTGCTCACCTGGTGGAGAGCGTCCCACAGCAGGGCCAGCTTTTCCTCTGGTTGTCTATCCCACACACATGCACATCGTGGGGTCTCAGGGGTCTCCTGCTGATCCTAGGCTTTCTCCTCCAGTCTCTGCAGTTGCTCCTGCTGCTCCACGTTCTGAAGATGGAGACTGGTTTTCCTGGACCTGGATATGAAGTTGTTCCTCCAGGTTATTCAACTCCATCTTCAGTACCTAATGCCCTCCAGCGCTTGTTGGAACTTGCATATTCTCTTCTTCATGTTGCTCCTCTGTATCTACAGCACTTCCACCTTCTCATGCAACTCTGTGTTCACTTGCTCCAGGTCATCAAAGTTTATGGTATTTTCCTCGAGCTGAAGGATCACATCATTCATCTGTTTGAGGAACATTTTGGTCTTCTCCTTTGCAGCAGTGACCAGAGAAGCCACTATCTCCAGCTCTGCCACACGCCACTCTGTAGCTGGTGACAGCTTCATGCTCCCTTTCTCTGTCATCAGCGGCCTGCTACACTTGGGCCAGTGCACATTGTAAATCGCTTTCTGCCGAAACCAACCGCTGTATGGGTGCCTTTTGGATTTCTACCTCCATTTTTGGTGCTGCATGTATCTGGTCTATCTTCTCCCTCTCTTACTCCCATTGACCCTGCGGGTCTGTCTCCCTACTTCAGTGGTTGGATCTTGGCACAGAGTGCCTGGTTTCTTCTTTTCTGTGGTCCAGGGTGGGCACCATATGCAGGTAGCACCTCTGTGGATCCTTGGTGGGATTGGGACCCTTGACACTCTGGACCCTGGTGGCTGTGACTGAGTCCAAAGGCAGGGTAGGCCCATGGTCGGCATCACCTTTCGTTGGACTCTCCATTCAATCTCGCTCCCCAGTGGTGTTTGTCTTGGGGATCCCTCCCTTTTTTCTTGTTCTTTGTTTTCTTGAATGTTTCAGGTCTGTCGGGAGGATACTGCTGCTGTTCTTGTGGCAGCTTTTTGCCCACAGTTCTCTCATTGATTCTTATTGTTTCAGACATTTGAGCGCCAGGACGGCAAAGTTGGGCTGGCCACATTCCCAGGCTCTAGAAAATCTTCTATTCTCCCACTCACTGACTAGGACATCATTTCCTACTCTACCTCAAAGTCACCTGGAGTCTCTTGCTCACCACTCAGCCACCTCTACATTCCTCAACTGCTGATATTGGTGTCACCCAACAGAGGGATTCCAGGTGCTACTGGGAAGCATGTAATATGGGCATGTCCACTATTCTTGGATCCCATTGGTGAAAAAGAACGATGAAAAAATGGGGGTGTGCCTGGAATCCTGGGATGCAGACCAAATGGGCCTAGTCAACATGACAGCAGCTCCTTTACCAGGAAAGTCTGTCCAATCCAGTTGGGGACAAGAGGGAGACCTGCTTTAGCCAGATGGCTGCACAGATTGTTGTGTATGTCTGTTTTTGCCAGTCCTGGACCTTGAACTCAGGATCTGGTCACAGTCCATGAGGTGTTCTTGCTCAAGATTAGCCCTCTACCACTGGAGCCACACAGCTCTACTTCTGGCTTTGTTGGCATTGAGGTTGGACAGGTGTCTCAAGGACTTTCCTGCCTAGGGTTACTTTGACCATGATCCTCCTATCACAGCCTTGTAAGTATCAAGGAGGACTGGTGAGAGCCACTGGTGCTTGGCTAATCATTGTTCGGGATTATGGCTTCCTCAGTAGCCTGCAAGCCTTCAGCAATGCAAGGTGAAGTATGCTTTGGAGCCAGATCACTCAGACCCAGATGGCCATACTGCAAAGTAAGAAAATGTAAAAATGCCATCCTGCCACTTTTTTCTGTGCAATTCCCCCGTTGCACAGGGCCTGAAGTTCTAGGATCCCAGGATAGCTTGTGTTTCCAGCGGCTGCACCCCAGCCTATGGTGATGAAAGCTGAGGCACGGTTACCATGACCTGAGTTCAAGACCATGCTTGGCAAAAAAAGCAAAAAAACAGAAAAAAAATAGCTCCCTGGCTTGCAATTCACGCTGTTTCTCCTACCTTTGATTTTGAACTTAAGGCCTGGGTAACTCTGAAGCACTGTGGACGAAGGGGAAGCTCACCATGCTTGAAGACAAGAAAGTGAGGCCTGGTCCCTAGGCATGAATTAAAGTCCCAGCCCTAGAAAAATTCTATTTATATATATTGTAAAGGTAAGATTTCTACTTACATATAGATTTTCAGTCCATGTCCTGTTTGTATTGGTTATTTATTGTATTTTTGTTTTATTCATTTATTTTCCATTTTTTAATTGTGAAAATACTGTACATAGGGGATACAATTACATGGGCAAGATAATGAGTACATTTCATATCAAGCATTGTAGCCTCCTCCTTTGTTTCCACTTCCCATCCCTTCCCATGTTCCCTCTCACCCCCCCAACCAATCCTCCCTGCTCCTCCCCCGCACTCCCCCTGCACCAATGTTGTAAAGTTCATTTTTGACATAATGACTTGTACATCTCATTGCTGCAATGGGTCCACCTGTATCCCTATTTAAACGATTAATTTTTCCTGTTCCCCTCCACAAATTATACCGACATCAAATACAGTGAAAGCAGGTGTTAATACTGTGGGAGAGGGACGTACAAAGCAACAAAGAAATAATATTATACATGTGTTAGAAACAATCACAAGAGAGAGAAAAATCATTTGAGTACATATCTTAGGGTTCATTTCCCTGACATCACCTTATCTGACCTATTATGCTTGACCCAGACATATACTAGATATTGCAAATAAGGGAAACCATGGGACCTATGTTTCTTTGGGCCTGGCTTACTTCACTTAATATAATTTTTTCCAAGTCTTTCCATTTCCTAATAAATGGGGCAATGTCATTCTTTCTGATGGAGGCATAGAATTCCATTGTGTATATATACTACGTTTTCTTGATCCATTCATCTACTGAGGGGCATCTGGGTTGGTTCCATATCTTAGCTATAGTAAATAGTGCTGCAATAAACATAGTCGTGCTGGTAGCTTTAGTGTGGTCTTGTTTGTAAACATTTGGGTAAATGCTCAAAAGTGGGATTGCTGGGTAATAGGAGAGTTCTATGTGAAGTCTTTTGAGGAACCTCCATACTACTTTCCAAAGTGGTTGAACAAGTTTACACTCCCACCAACAATGCAGTAAGGTTCTCTTCTGTCCACATCCCCTCCAGCATCTGTTGTTATTAGAGTTCTTGATTATAGGCATTCTAACTGGTGTGAGGTGGTATCTCAATGTTGTTTTGATTTGCATTTCTTTTATGGCTATGGAGGTTGAGCATTTCTTCATGTGTCTATTGGCCATGCTTCTTTCCTCTTCAGAGAAGTTTCTCTTTAAGTCTTTTGCCCACTCTTTTATTGGGCAATTGTTTCTTTGAGGATTTGTTGTTGGGCGATTTAATTTTCTGATTTCCCAGTATATTTTAGATATGAGATTTTTTATTGACTCTGATGACACACATTCCATTCATGATATTGATGACAACCCATCACATAGTATCTAGATTTGCACATGTGTTCTCCATCATGTCTGACACCCAGGACTCTCAGAGAAAAGGAAAACAGCTATCACACTCAGCTTCTTACTCCATGATCCAATTGTTGGCAGTGCTGGGATCTGAACTCAGGGCCTAGCAGACCCAATTCAGACCCTGAATGGGTGTGTCAAAACTGCAACCTCAAGCCAATGAAGCTGCCAGGGCATTTCCAGACCCTGAGATTGAGCTGCAGGAGTGGACAAAATAGCCATACATGGATAGACAGGTGGTAGAACAATAAAAAATATATATTTGTACATAGTGCCAGAGATATCTACCTAATATTCAGTGACATCAACTACATTCCTACTAACTCTTAGGACTTTATTATGCCACCATTGAAGGAATAGTATTCTTTTCATGCTTAATTAACCATTCATTAAGATGAATCATTGTCCTAGGATCACTGCCTCTAATTTTGGACTTGACCAATACACGCAGAAACTTCTCATTCAATCATGAGTTTGCTAACATTTCATTGTTATTCCCATGCATAGGAACAAGTATCTTGGGATCTCCCCGCACTGGTAGGTGTCAGGACCAGGATTCAAGCTCAGGGCCTATTTTGCCGCATGGGCCTATGGTTTCCCTGATGGGCCGTTAGCCTTCTCCAATGCAAGGTGAAGTACCATTTGCAGCCGTGTAATTCAGACCCAGGATGGTCACCGTGCAAAACAAGAAAATATAAAAAATCCATCCTGCGACATTTTTTCTGTCATTTTTCTGTCATCTTTTCCTGTCATTTTTCTGTCAGTTTTTCCTGCAAAGTTTTAGAGCCTAGGATCCCAGGATCGGCTACAGGCCCATGGGAGCCCACCAGCCTGAGGTGATCAAAGCTGAGGCAGAGTTGTCATGAACTGAGTTCAAGTCCCATGCTTGGCAATAATAATAATAATAATAATAATAATAATAATAATAATAATAATAATAATAATAATAACAATAGCACACCCTGGCTCAGAATTCTCACCATTTTTCTGCCACCTCTGAGATTCCAACTCAGGTCTGGGTAACTTTGTTGCACTGTGGGGGAAAGTGAAGCTCACCATCCTTGAAGACTACAAGGTCAGGCCTAGTCTCAGGGCCTGAACTGAAGCCCGAGCACTGGCAAAAATCATATGCTCACCTACTTTATACATAGGATCTCTCTTTACATAGGGATGTGGAATGCATCATGCATTCAGTGTAGTTATTCTTTTTATTGTGTGCCTTAGTCATGGATGCATTTTGTATTTTATTGTATAAGATGACAGCTATAACTGTGCTGACATGGATGGCAACTGATTCCCATGAATATAGAGTTGCCTATATAGCATACTGCATCCTAGCTGAGACCCAGGACTTTCACAGGACAGAGAAACAGGTGCAACGATTGGCTTCTCACATCAGGATTCATCTTTTGGCAGTGCTGGGATCTGACCTCGGGGAATGGCAGGACCAATAGGTGAATGGGTCCAGGTAAGCACACCAGACTGTGAGACACTAAGGAGCGAGGCCATTCCCAGGACCTGAAATTGAGCCCCGTGTGGGCGTGGGGCAGGGCGGAGAAGGGGAGCACAACAGTCATCCTTTCATAATCTAAAGGTAGTATGTAAATAAGTACATATTTGTATAGAGTAGGATGGCGACCAGTGATGGAATCCAGTCTACCTTGTGACTAATGATTCTTGGATCTTCCCCAATGCCTCCATTTCATGACTGTGATGATTATGGCCATGTTTCATCAACTCTTCATTAAAAATAATCTATACCCCATAAGTCCTGCCTATCATTTCCTACTAGCATCAAACTGGAACTACTCATTCAAAGATGAGATCCATCGAATTCCATGACTCTTCCTAGGTCTGGAAATGAGTATCTCAGAATCTCCCACCATTCCCTCAATGCATGGGGGCTGACTAGGATTCGACCCCGGGGCCTACGTTGCTGGGTCGGCCTCTGGCTCTTCTGATGGCCAACAGGCCATCAGCCACACCAGGTAACCTTCACTCTGCAGGCCACCGTGTTTGGACCCAGCATGGTCAGCATGCAAAGGAAAATAAATGTAAAAGTGCCAGGTGGAACTTTCCACCGCTTTTATTCCCCCTCGGGGCTTTTATTTTTCCAGCAAGCCCCTGGATCCTAGGGTCCGAGGTCTGTGGGTCCAGAGGCTGCAGCCTAGGATGATCAGAGCTGAGGCAGAGTTGCCATGACTTGAGTTCAAGGCCCGGCTCTGGCAAAAAAAATAAATAAATAAAAAATTATGAATGAAGCACCCTAGCTAAGAACTCACACTGTGATACTGCTAGAGCTGGGATTTAAACTCAGGTCTGGGTAACCCCATTGCACTGTGGGAGAAGGGGAAGCTCACCATCCTTGAAGACTAGAATGTCAGGCCTGGTCCAGGGCTTGATTTGAAGCCCAAGCACTGGACAAAATAACAAGCCCAACTCTTTTACATATAGGATCTCTATTTACATACAGGTTTGGTATGCATCTTGCATTCAATGTAGTTATCTTTTTTTTTATTTTGAGTCTTATTCATGGATGTATTGTTTATTTTATTGAGTATGGTGACAGGTATATCTGTGCTGACATGGATGACATCCTATTCCCATGGCTATAGAGTTGCCTATATAGCATTCTCCATCCTGGCTGAGGCCCAAGACTTACACAGGACAGGAAAACAGGTGGATCGATGCGCTTCTCACATCAAGATGAATCTTTCGCAAGTGCTGGGATTTGAACTCAGGGACTAGCTGGCCCAATTGGTGAATTGGGTCAATTTGAGCACACCAGCCTGTGAGCCACTATGGAGCTAGGATGTACCCAGGTTCTGAGACTGAGCCCTGGAAGGGAGGATCAATATAATCATGAATTCATCGTTTAAATACAGGATCTATATTATCATACATGGATGGGTGACATCTTGCATTCAGTGTACTCGTTCTCTTTATTTTGTGTCTTATGCATGGATGCAATGTGTATTTTATTGATTATGATGACAGATATAACTGTGCTGACATGGATGGCAACCCACTCCTTTTGGTATAGGGTTGCCTATGTAGTAATCTCCGTCCTCCCTGAGACCCAGGTCTTTCTCAGGACAGGAAAACAGATGGATCGATAGGCTTCTCACATCAGGATAATCTTTTGGCAGTGCTGGGATACAAACTCAGGGCCTAGCAGGCCCAATTGGTGAATGGGCAAAAGTGAGCACACCAGCTTGTGAGCCACTAAGGAGGTAGGCCAGTTCTAGGACCTGAGATACAGCCCTGGGAGAAGGGGATTAGGAGGGGGGAAAATAGTCATGCATTTGTAAGTGCAAGTTAGTATGCAAATAAGTACATATTTTTATAGTGTAGAAGAGATGGAGACCTGTAATGTGATCTACCTTGTGACTACCAATGCTTGGATCTTCCCCGATGCCTCCATTTCATAACTGTGATGATTATGGTCATGCTTCATCAATTCTTCATTAAAAATAATCGATATCCCATGAATCTTGCCTATCATTTCCTACTCACATCAAGCAGGAACTACTCATTCAAAGATAAGATTGATTGCATTCCAGGACCCTTCCTAGGCCCAGAAACCAGTGTCCCAGGATCTCCAGCAGTTCTCTCATAGTAAAAGGGCTGACTGGGATTCATCCTCGGGACCTCCATTGTCTGGTTAGCGTGTGGCACCCCAAAAAACCAGCAGGCTTTCAGCCATGTCAGGTCACCTTCACTCTGCAGGCAGCCATGTTTGGACCCAGAATTGTCACCATGCAAAGGAAGCCCCAGCACTGGACAAGCCCACCTCTTTTAAACATAGGATCTCTATTTACATAAAGATGTGGCATGCACCTTGTTTTCAGTTAATCTTTTTATTTTGTGTCTTATTCATCTATGTATTGTGTATTTTATTGAGTATAGGAGGAAATATATAACTGTGCTCACATGGATGACAACCTATTCCAATGGGTATAGAGTTTCCTATGCTTTCTAGATCCTAGCTGTGACCCAGGACCCAGCATAGGAAAACATCTGCAAGGTTTGGCATCTCACATCAGGATGAACCTTTTGGCAAGGCTAGAAGTAGAACTCAGGGCCTAGCAGAACCAACTGCCAAATGGGTCAACATGAGCACACCAGCTTGTGAGCCACTAAGGAGGTAGGCCATACACAGGACGTGAGATCTAGCCCTGAGGTGGGGGTGGAGCACCATATTCATCCATTCATAAGCTGAAATTAATATGCTAATAAAGGCCTGTTTGTATAGAGTAGGAGATGTGGTGAGCTGTGTTGGAATCCTATCTTCCATGTGACTACCAATTCTTGGATCTTTCCCAATCCGTCAATTTCCTGAATGTAATTATTATTGTCACACTTCATGCAGTCTTAATTAAGATCTTGCCTATCATTTCCTATGTGAATCATGCATGCACTTCTCAACTCTTCCCTAGGCCTGAATTCAAGCACCAGTACTGAAAAACATAACATTTATAGACATTTTAAATATTGGAGTTATATCTCTATATTCATTTTAAATCATGTTTGTTGGAGTGATTCATTATATTTTATTATTATTAATTGATTGATTGAATTAGCATTTATTTTATGGACTGTGAGTACACCTATAACATTTATTACATTTGTTCCAATCTATTCCATAGCATATAGCTTTGAATACATAACATGCACATCATACTTAAAACCCAGCACTTGCACAGAAAAGGAAAACAGGTGTCACACATGGAATCTACACCAGGAAGAAACTTTGGCAATGATGGGACCTTGACTGAGGGACTAGGAGGCCCAATTCCTGAAGGGGTGAGTGTCAGCATGGCAGCATCTAGCCCATGCAGGTGCCAAGTGGATCTGAAGACCTGGGATCGAGTTCCAGGTTTGGCCAAAATAGCAAAAATGTTCTATGCATATGATGCTATACAAATAAATATAAATTTAGATATTTACATACTGCCAGAAATATCTATTTAGTGTTCAATGACACATACTACGCTCCTACGGATTCTCAGGTCTTTAGTGAGGACTCCATTTAATCAATAGTATTCTTTTAGCGCATAATGAACTATGAATTAAAATCAGTCGGTGTCCTGTGATTATTGGGTCTAATTTTCTGCTAGACTGATTGATGAACTACTCATCGAACCATGACATTGTTCACAGTCCTCTGGTGCTCTTATGGACAGGCAATAGTTTCTCAGGCTCCCCAGCCCTTTGTAAGTGGCATGACCGGGATTCAAACTCAGGACCTAGGTGTCCAGGTTGGCCTATGGCTTCGCTGCCAGCCTGCCAGCCTTCAGCAGTGCCAGGTAACCTACAGGTTGCAGCCATGTCATTTGAAACCAGGATGGTCACCATGCAAGGAAGGAAAACCAAGAAACCGCCGACCATCCACAGATCGCGGTTTTTTTTGGTGCTGTTTTCATTTTGTTTTCCTGTCAGTCCCTGAGGCGTACTATCCCATGATCGGCCGTGAGTCCAGAGGCTGCACCATCCCAGCCTAGGGTGATGGAATCTCAGGCAGTGTTGCCACAACTTCAGTGCAAGCCCCGTGATTGGCAACCAATCAATCAATCAATAAAATTTTAAAATATTAGAAATATCTGGGCGCCGGTGGCTCACACCTGTAATTCTAGCTACTCAAGAGGCTTAGGATTGTGGTTCAATCCAACCCAGGCTGTACAGCCCATGAGACTCTTATCTCCAATAAAGCACTAGAAAACCAGAAGTGGTGCTGTGGCTCAAGCGGTAGTGCACTCGCTTTGAGCTGAAGAGTGCATGGACAGTGCCCAAGGCCAGAGCTCAAGCCCCACGAAAAAAAATTGTAAAAATACTAATGAAGCTCCCCAGCTTGGCATTCAAAACTTTTATTTTTCCTCTCAGGCCTGGGATTTGAACTGAGAGTCTGGGTAAATCTAATGCACTGTGGGGGATGGGGAAACTCACCATCTTTGAAGACAAGCAATTCAGGCCTGTTCCCTAGGCCTGAATTCAATCCCAATCCTGTTAAAGTAATATTCATCCACATTTGAAATAATGATTAATATCTACATACTTTTGTTTACCGCATATTATTTTACTGTGTATGTATTTTATTTCTTGCACTATTCATTCATTCATTATTTATATTGACTATTATTACACTTATAACATGTATTAAATTGATTACATCTTATGAGAACTATACAGATTAGCATATGTATTATATATCTTACTTCAGACCCAGGACATTCACAGAAATTCTATAGTAGATGATCCCATGCTTAGAAAAACAGAAAGAATACACCAACCAAAGTCGAATTCATCCCTAGGCACCCCAGTGGCTCACATCTTTAATCCCAGCTACTCAAGAGGTGAGAACTGGAAGACGAAATTTCAAAGCCAATCCAGGCAGAAAAGCCTGAGAAACGACATCTCAAATTAACTGGCAAAAAGCAAGGCTACAGGTATAGCTGAAGTGGTAGAAAATCAGCTATGAACAATCAAGCCAAGAAAGAGCAAGCTGAATTAAAGTGCAGAGAGAGGTGGATAGGGGAAGAAAGCAGAGAGAAATCCTCCAAAAACAGAGAAAAAAACAACAGTACACACATCCCACCTAATTTATGGCACCAACAAACTGAAAATAAAAAATCAAGCTTGTACAGTTGTATAACTTTACATGAGCACATATGCTTTTAGGTACACTTCAAAGCTATGTTTTAATAATATCTATGTAGATATATTAAAAATGTATGTGTATATATATATATATATATATATATCTTTAAATAAACTAAAAAACTAGCCAATGAATAAATACTTCTGAATTAGTGCCTTAACCATGGCTTTATAAATTATATATATTAAAAGTGTATTCCAAGTTCCTTTCATCAGAATCAATCTTTAATAAGTTTGTTCATGCACCAGGTGACAGTGGCT
Source organism: Dipodomys merriami (assembly GCF_024711535.1). Lineage (NCBI taxonomy): Eukaryota > Metazoa > Chordata > Mammalia > Rodentia > Heteromyidae > Dipodomys > Dipodomys merriami. Next base: position 222,073 of record NW_027206048.1, on the reverse strand, counting down.
CACACCTATAATCCTAGCTACTTAGGAGGCTGAGATCTGAGGATGGGAGTTCAAAGCCTGCCTGGGCAGGAAAGTACGTGAGACCCTTATGTCCAATAAACCGGAAATGGCACTGTGGCTCAAGCATTAGAGCACTTGCCATGAGTTGAAGAGCTGAAGGTGGGCAGCGAACCCTAGAGTTCATGCCCGACCACCGACAAAAAAAAAAAAAAAAGAAGAAAGAAGTTTGTTCGTATGGATCATAAAATTCTAACCTTCTGAGCTTTAGGAAACTTGCCTTCCTTTTCTTCCACGGTCTTATGCTCTTTAGGCAAGTACTCCACTACTGAGCTACATCCCAGTCCCAATGTTTTTGTTTTTCAATTTATAATTCACTTTATTCCCAAAATGCTTACAAGTACCTACTGTCCTCACAGAATTAGTATTCATTCAGAAACCCAACCTTTTGTGGTATGAGAACTCTCCTACTGTATTTTGTGGTAGGCACTGAGGAAAACTCACACGATGCAATTGCAGCGAGTTTATAGTTATAGAAATAACTCTAAATAGAAATAACATCAACTGTCCCTCTAGGGAGGAATGATGTACTCATTTTCATTCTCACTCTTCATGGCAGATGTTCAAAATGGAAACACCAATGTGCTATGCTGAAATGTAAACGTTTAAACCCCTTTTTAAAAAACTCTCATGTTATAAAATCAAAATGTATCAAATAAAGGTGAACCTTAAAGTGAACTTTAAAAAATATGAGAAATGCTAATGAAGCTCCCTGGCTTGAAATGTGTGCTATTTTTTTGTCTGCAAGGCCTGGGATTTGACTCGGGGTCTGGGTAATTCTTGCACTCTGCGTGAAGGGGAAGTTCTCTATGCTTGAAGATCAGAAAGTCAGGCCTCTTCCCTAGGCCTGAATTCAGGCCCCAACCTCGGAAAACGTAGTCTTCACATGTATTTTAAAGATAGGATTGAACTTCCAGACAGGTGTTCAGTCTATATCATGTTTGGTCTGGTTATTCATTGTACTTTTTGTTTTATTCATTTATTTACCGTTTATTTTATTGACTGTGATGACACCTAACCATGTATTACATTGTTTACACCCTATCACATAGCATTTAGATTTGCAGACTTGTTCTCCATCATGCCTGACACCCCGCACTCTCACAGAAAAGGAAAACAGGTGTCACACTTGGCTTCTTACTCCAGGAGGAAATTTTTGGCTTGCTCTGAGATTGAGCCCCAGGGCGGGCCAAAATAGCCATACATGGATAGGCAGGTGGTAGTACACCAATAAATACATAATAGTACAGAGTGCCAGAGCCATGTATCTAGTATTCAATGACATCTGCTACATTCCTACCAAGTCTTAGGTAGTTATTATGCCTCCATTGAAGGAGTATTATTCTTTTAATGCCTAATTAACCATTAATTAAGTTCAATCAGTGTCCTAGGATTATTGCATCTAATTTGAGTCCAGACTGCTGTACGAACTATTCAATCATGAGTTGCATACCATTCCATTGGAATTTCTTTCTTTTTTTGGGGGGGGGTTGCAGGCATGGGGCCTGAACTCTGGGCCTTGGTGCTGTCCCTCAGCTCTTCAGCTCAAGGCTAGTGCTCTACCACTTGAGCCACAGCGCCACTTCTGGCTTTCTTCTTTTTGCTTATGTGGTGCTGAGGAATCGAACCCAGGGCCTCAGGCATACAACCCAAGCACTCTACCACTGAGCCACTTTCCCAGCCCCTCCTTCGGAATTTCTAAGCGCAGGCAGGAGTCTCTTGGGATTTCCTGTCATTGGTAGGTGTCAGGACCAGGATTTGAACTCAGGGCCTGTGTTGCAGTGTTGGCCTATGGCTTTCCTGACAGTCCGCCAGCCTTGAGCAATGACAGGTCACCTGGGCGTGGCATCCATGTCATTCAGACCTAGGATGGTCACCTTGCAAGGAACCATAGCCAAGAAACCGCCTACCATGTACGGCTTGCGGATTTTTTTACTGTCATTTTCATTTTGTTTTCCTGTCAGACATCAGGTCGTAGGATTCCAGGATCGGCTTTGGTTCTGGAAGCTACACCCCAGGTTAGTGTGTTGTAAGCTGAGACAGAGCTGTCACAATCTGAGTTCAAGCCACGTGCATGGTCAAAAACAAACAAAAAAATTAAATTAAAAAAATTAAAACAATTAAAAAATTTTTAAAACAATTATTTATCTCCCTGTTTTGCAATTCGTGCCATTTTTTCTGCCAGGCCTGGGATATGAACTCAAGATCTGGGTAAATAGGCAGCACTGTGGGGCTAGGGGAATCACACCATACTTGAAGTCAAGAAAGTCAGGCCTGTTCCTAGCCCTGAATTCAAGCCTCAGTCCTGCAAAGCATACTCCTTATATGCATTTTATTTACATTTTAAAGACAGGATTTATACTTCCATATAGTCAGACAATATCATGTTTGGTATGGTTATTCATTTCATTTCTTGTTTTATTCATTTATTTACCATTTATTTTATTGACTCTTTGAGCCCTATATGGTTTATTACATTGTTTACTTCCTATCACATAGCATCTAGATTTGTAGATGTGTTCACTATAATGCCTGACACCCAAGACTCTCTCAGAAAAGGAAAACATGTGTCACATTTGGCTTCTTACTCCAAGATTAAACTTTTGGCACTGCTGGGATCCGACCTCCGGGCCTAGCAGGCCCAATTCATGAATGGGTAAGGGTGAGCACGGCAGCCTCTAGCCAATAAAGCTGTGAGGTGGTTCCCAGGCACTGAGATGGAGCCCCAGGTTTGGCCAAAACAGTGATAAATGGATTGGCAGATGGTGGTATACAATTAGTACATATTGATAGAGTGCCAGAGCCATCTATCTGACTGAATGACGCCTACTACATTCCTACCAACTCTAAGGTATTTATTATACTGCCTTTGAAGTAATATTATTCTTTTCATGCTTAATAAACTATCAGTTAAAATCAGTCAGAATCCTAGGATTATTATATCCACTTTTAGGCTCGACTGATGCACGAACTACTCTTTCAATCAGTGTTCCTATGCATAGGAACGAGTGTCTTGTGATGTCCTGCCATTGGTAGGTGTCAGGATTTAGATTTTTAACCCAGGGCCTATTTTGACAGGTTGGCCAATGGCTTCCCTGATGGCCCACCAGCCTTCAGGAATAGCAGTTCAGCTCCACTTTGCAGCCATGTCATTCTGACTCAGGATGGTCACCCTGTAAAGAAAAGAATAACGTAAAACCCCCAGTCTTCTGCAGCTAGGGACTTTTTGTGCTGTCCCACTTTTTTTTTTCTTCCTGCAAACCCTCTGGGATCCCAGGATTGACTATGGGTGAGAGGCTGCAGTCCAGTCTAAGGCAATCAGAGTTGAGGTATATTTGCCACAACCTGAGTTCAAGCTCCATGGTTGGCAAAAAAAAAGAATAAATAAATAAATAAATAAATAATTTAAATAAATTGAAAATAATCCCCCTGGTTTGGAATTTCTGCCAGTTTTCTTTCCTAGCCCGGGATTTGAACTCAGGATCTTGGTAAATCTGTAGCAATGTGAGGGAAGGTGCAGAGTTTCTACTACTTGAGTTCAAATCCTGTGCCTAGCCAAAAACAAAAAATTAAGTCACTGACCTCATCTGGGGAGTGGGAGGGTAGCTGTGGAGGTGGGAGGGAAGGGATGGCAAGGGGAAAACAAAGGAGGAGGTAACAGTGCTCAATAGTAAATGTACTCATTACTTTGCTTATGTAATTGTAATCCCTCTATACAATATTTTTCAACAAAAAATGTACAAAAAAGGAAACAACTTAGAGCTCAGATAAGCACTTTGCAGGTAAGGGAAGCATGTCTGAATAGATATACAAGATTATACACTGCTGCTTTTAAAATATTCAGTTTGGAACTGAATAAACATAATTGCATCTATTAAAAATTCTCACTGTCTTGGAACTGGGGTTAGTATTTCTGCCACTGCTGGGATTTGATCTCACCATCCGGGTAACTCTTTTGCATCATAGGTGAAGGGGAAGCTCACTGTCCTTGAGGAAAAGAAATTCAGGGTACAATTCCCAGGTTCTAAATTAAGTCCTTATAGTGGAAAATAATATTTATGTACATGTGTAATATATGTTACATTTTACATGTGTATGTTTATTACAAACTGTGATTTTTATGATTGATTTTGTATTTCTGTATTTCCAATTTTTTTCATTTACTTATTGTTTATTGTATTAGTATTATTATACACATAATATTCATTACATTTTGCACATCTATTATATAATTACACACTATAATTTAGGACATTGACTCATTTTTCATTAATACTTTATTAAGTGTTGAAACCTGATACAAAATTAAATGGAGGCATTTGTCACAGCCTTCACATGTTTACAGTCTCTCTCAAATATGAGCTGTGACTTGTTTATCTTTAATACCTTCCTATAGGGATTTCTTTAGATGATTTATACTCAGAAGCCTTTCCTTGAGGATAGGCAAGTTGAGAGATAAAATTGTAAGGGTGGGACTGGGAATGTGGCTTAGTGGTAGAGAGCTTGCTCAGCATGCATGAATGCCAGGGTTTGAATCCTCAGTGCCACAAACTCAGAAAAAGCCAGAAGCTGTGGAGTGCTCAAGTGGTAGAGCACAAGCCTTGAGAAAAAGAAGCACGGAGACAGTACCTAGCCCCTAAGTTCAAGCCCCAGCACTGGCAAAACCAATAGGCCAGATGTCAGTGGCTCATACCTGGAACCCTATCTTTTCAGGAGGCTGAGATCTGAAGACCACAGTTCAAAGACAGCCTAGGCAAGGAATGCCTGTTAGAATCGGATCACCAACGAACCACCAAAAGGCCCCACGTGGCACTGTGGCTCAAGTGGTAGTGTGTTCGCCTTGAGATGAAGGGCTCAGGGACAGTGCCCAAGCTTGAGTTTGAGACACACAATGGGAAAAAGTGAGAGTTAATCAAAGTACTTTTCCTATTTGCTAATTAGGAGAACATTCTCTGGAAAATGAACTCTGATGTACACCAGAATTGGAGTCAGAGCTCAAGGTTCAAGTTTAGCAGATCCATCTGTCCAGCCTCTCAGACTCTAGCATTATAACCTTGTGTCCTGCAGGGTTCTGAAAGGCCCATTGTTGAAAGGCTTAATATGTTCCCCAAGCCCTTTGTGATAAACAATTGACTTGTATTGTCAATGTCATTACACTTCTGGCCTAGCAGAGCACCAGTAGCTAAGACCCATCCCCTAGCTCAGGAGACTGAGGTCTGAAGATCACAGGGTGTAGCCAGGCAGGGCAGGAAAGTCTATGACACTCTGACTTCCACTTCTGAAAGGGCAGATGTTCAAGAGCTTCCTGGGTTTCCCTTGGTGATGAGAAGTTACTTGTACTTGAGTTGAACTCAAGGCCTGGGCAATGTTTCTAGCACTCTACTACTTGAGCCACAGCACCAATTCTGGCTTTTTCTGTGCATGTGCTACAGAGGGATCAAATGCCGTACTTCTTGCATGCTAGGCAAGCACTCTCACACTAATCCACATTCCCAACCCTCTCATCTTTTTCTTAATGGTAGTTTCTACATAAGTATGCTACCATTTTACATCCCCCAAGTTTAATTTTCTGAATACCAGTTATTTCAAAAACCCTGATCTTCTCTTTCCCTGCCTGATTTGTGACGGTTCCTGCCTTGGTCTCATAACAAAATGTAAATAAAGGCTGCTGAGATCTTAAGTGTGCACCATATAAGGACACAGGCCTGGAACTCTGGAAGAGCAAAACCATGGACCTGAAAAAAAGAGAATGATGCAGTATGTGCAACAAGCCTATCTGAAAAATAAATCTGTACATAAAAGGAAAAGCATTGCATACAATCTGTTTGCACTTAGGGAGGTAATATACACACATAAGTAGGTAGGACACTCATACATAAACTTGGCCTTCTCTTTTTGAATTTTTTTGGTGGACATCCCAGGGCTTAAACTCAGGCCTTATGTGTATCTCAGCTGTTTTGCTCAAGGCTGAGACTCTGCCACTGCCACAGATCCAATTCCGGCCATCTGGTCGTTAACTGGACATAAGCATCTGCCAGGCTTTCCTGCCTGGATTGGCTTGTATCTCCTGCTCAGCTTTCTTTCTCAAAGCTGGAACTCTACCCTCTGGGCCACTGATTCACTTCTGTTTTTCTGGTGGTTTATTGGAAATAAGAGTCTCACAGACTTTCTTGCTTGGGTGGGCTTTGAACTGAGATCTCCTTAGGAGACTTCAAGTGGCTTTCCTCAGGATTCACCAAGGATCTGCTCCACACAAACCCTTAGTCAAAATCTTGAGGGGTACTAGAGAAAAATGGAAACATGATGATGCTTCTAGTGTGTTCTAGATACTTAAGGTTGGAGACAGAAAACACTCACACTTATTAGAAAATTTCATAGGCCTAGGGAGCAATACAGAAAGCATGAGGATCACTCCAGCTTTTGGTCCTCTCATCCTGAGACCGTAAATTCACTGCAGCTCAATGCTAAGTGATTGAACTGGCATGTCCTGTGGACATTTGCAGCCAAAATCATGTCACACTCTTTTCTCACTTTTGGCTTCAAACATGTGGCCAGAGGAGGAGGAGAGAAAATCCTTCTCAGAGAAAGCACCTATAAAGAACATTGGGTAGTTTACATATAAATTCAAAGCATTGGAATGATGCTGTTAAGTACTCAGATTGTCCAGATTAAAAAATGAAGAAGAAAAGAAAGGCAGGTGCCAGTGGCTGCTGACTATATTCCTAGCTCCTCAGGAGGCTGACATGTACAGAATCTGAAATGTAGAGAATCTGAGTTTGAATCCAGCCAGCATAGGAAAGTCCAAGACACTGTTATTTCTAAGAGATCACAGAAAACCCAGAAGTGGTGCTGTGGCTCAAGGTTAATGCAATACCCTTGAGCAAAAGTAACTCAGGGACAATGCCTATGCTCATAGTTCAACCCCAGGACCTGCTTCCATGTCTTTGTGTATGTGTGGATGTATTCCCATAGGTGAAGCTCCAGAGTAGCTATGATGAAAGGCACCAAGCTAGAAAATTTGTTTTCAATACAATGATTTCATAACACAGAGACTGCTTTCATGACAGTGCATGTTCCTGGGCTCCCCTCACAGTTCCCAGTGCAGCCTCAGGGTTTCTCTGCCTCCCAGGCCTGCTGGAGGAAGTCTCTCTCATTGTCTGGACAGGCAGACAAAAGGCCTCAATCCTGTACAGCTGTGTAAGAAACAACTACATCTGGGCCAATTAGTGAGGATGAGTGTGGACAGGCTCTGAAGGTCAGGAGAAAAAGGCCTCTTTGTACCCCAAACTATCTCTCTCCCCAGTGCTCTGTTTTAACAGGAAGCCTGCATTTGTGCCACCTCCTTTGGTAGGCCAAGTTCTCAGCACTAATCCTGCCTTTGTAAGACTATATTCTGGTGTTCAGATACAGTGCTCAATATAATTCAGGAGTCCTTCTGGCAGACAACTAGGGCACTTAACCTCAAGAAATGTTTCATTGAGGCCGATGATGGGCTTATGATGCCTCTGCTAGCTTTCCGGAAGCTTTGGAAATGCAAGCACATGTCTGATCTCACCATGCTTCCTGTCATCTAGGACTGCTGAAGCACATTAGGTATTGAAACCTTTGACTTCTCCTAATTGACCCCTGGGTGGCAAGGTTTTGGGGTTGAATACAGTGCCTGGGTGCTGACCATGAGGTCAGTGAAGGAGCCCAATGCTTTACCATTTTGTGTCACAGCTTTTACTTCTGGTCTGTGTGTGGGTGTGTGTGTGTGCGTGCGTGCACACATATACCAGTCCTGGAGCTTGAACTCAGGACCTGAGCACTGTACCTAATTTCTCTTGCACAAGAATAGCCCTCTCCCTCTTGAGCCACAGAGACACTTCATGCTTTTTTTACTGATGTGTACCTGAGAAATCAAGTCTAGAGTGTCATAGATGCAAAGCACTCTACCCCTAGGCACATTCCCAGCCCTCTTCTTCAGGTTTGTTATTTTCTTTTTTGTTGTTGTTGGTTGTAGCAGTTGAAGTCTGAGCCTGGGTGCTGTCCCTCAAGTCTTGTGCACTACCACTTGAGCCAAAGCACCATTTCAGGTTTTCTCATGGTTCATTGGAACTAAATGTCTCGAGGACTTTCCTGCCCAGGCTAGCTTTGAACCATGATCCTCAGATATCATCCTCCTGAGGCGCTAGGATGACAAGCATGAGTGACAAGCATCCAGCTTCCACTTCAGGTTTCTTAGTGGTGAATTGGAGATAATATTCTCATGGGACCTTTTGTGACTGGCATAGTTTGCAAGCCAGATCCTCAGATCTCAGCTTCCTGAGAAGGCAGGCTGACAGACCTCAGCTATAGAACCCTAGGCTGTGACACTCTACTGTCCTTGGGTCCTTGGCTCCACATGTTGGAGTGCTAGCCATGTGCCCAAGAGGTAAGGGTCAGTGCCTATGCCGCGAGTTCAAGGTTCATGACTGTGAAAAAAAAAAACAAAACAATTGTCTGCAGTAGACAACTCACCCACTCTTCAGTAATACATAATTTTGTCTCTGCCATGGGGACATACCTGCATCTCAATATTCTTGTCTGCATAATCATCTCAGTTGTGTAGCTCTTACAAGGACCATATGAAAGAATGCACTCTGTGAAGGACACAGCAGATGGCACTCTTTGAAGGACTCAGCACACTGCACCCTGTGAAGAACTCAGCACACAGCACCCTGTGCCAGACTCAGCACAGAGCACCCTATGAAGGATTCAGCACATCGCTCCATTCCACAAGCTGTCATTAGAAATAGGATGCTTTCATCAGTGTCACCATTCTTTGAGGAACATTTCACAAATCACACAAGTTCACATCTAATGGTTTAGTGGGGTGGTTTTTTTTGGGGGGGGCTGGCTACCCATCGGGCTTGAACTCAACCCATGGGGATGCTGTTCTAATAACATTTACTCAAGGCTAAGGCTCTACTACTTAGAGCCACATCTCCAAGAGTCTCACATACTTCCTACCAGGGCTTGGTTTTAAAGCTCCCAAGCAGCCAGGATGATGGGGGTAAGCCAGCAGCATCTGCTTCTGTGGAGCTCAGTTGCAGCTGTTTACATATGCCTAAGTCAGGTTAGGTGGCAACTGTTAGTGCCAGACTCCTATCTTGTTCTGTGTTGTGGTATTTGAAGTCCTGTCCTTCTATAATTGCAGTTAGAACATTCTACCATTTTTTGGTGACAGTGGTGGCGCTTGAGTAAGGGCTTAGACACTCTCCCTAAGCATTTGTGCTCAAGGCTAGCACTCAATTGATTGAAAGACAGCAGAACTTCCAGGTATTCTGCTTATGTGACACTGAGGAATCAAACCAAGGGCTTCGTGTTCACTAGGGGAGCACTCAATCACAGAGCCCCAGGAGTAAAGGAGGTATAAATAGATAGATTGTTGTATATAAATATTATATAGACAAAAGAGAGATGTTTATATTATTACATTATAAATAATATTGTTATCAATTATTAGGTATTAAATTATATCTCCATTTATTGATGTGTCCCAGCTAACAATTAATAAAGCATTAATTAATACTCAGTATCCTGTTATTGTTTATCATATATGTACATACATCCATACATATAATTAAATATTTTATAGAATGAGACAGATGTCTATGTGTTATTAAATTATGCATCATGTACTACTACCAATTATTAGGTATTTATGTCTCCATGCAATTTTTATTCTGTTAATACTTAGTAAAATATTAATTAAACTTAATCCACATCCTATAATTCCCGCATCTAATTTTATCCTAGAATGATTCATTACTAATTCAATCTGTTTATCATTTATTGTAGTGACAATTCTTCCACCTATGACTTCTTTTACCTTTGTGACATTCTACTTACATAGCATATTGATTTGCATCCAAATTATACATCCTACCTGACACTGAGCACTTTCAAAGAAAAGAAAATCATGTGTCACACTCGGCTTCCCACTATTTGATTACATTATTGTCAGTGCTGGGATTTAAACTCAGGGCCTAGAATGCTCAATTCATTTATGTGTGGCTGCCAGCACAGCAGGCTCTAGCCAATTCAGCTGCCAGGTTGTTGCCAGGCCCTGAGATTGAGCCCCAAATATTGACACCATATTGTGCTTAGTGTAGCTATTCATTTTTTTATTCATTTATTTACCATTTATTTTATTGACTGTTCTTACACATGGACTATTTATTACATTTATTACATAGGATTGATTTGCCTATGTGTGAAACTTCACACCTGACAGCCAGGACTTTCACAGCAAAGGAAAACCTGTGTCACCAAGAGTTTCTTACTCTATGAATCAATTTTTGTGAGTGCTGGCATCTGCACTCACAACCTACAAGGCCCAATTCATCCCTGAGCTTCTTTTGTTAAGGCTGAGGCTCTACCACTTGAGCCACAGCACATCTGACTTATGTGTGGGTTTGGGGATGGAGGTGGTTTATGGGAGATAAGAATTACATTTAAGCCAGGTGCCAGTGGCTCAGGCCTATAATCCTAACTACACAGGAGGCTGAGATGTGAAGATCATGGCTCATAGCTGGCCCTGGCAGGAAGATCTGTGAGACACTTATCCTCAAAGAACCAACAGAAAACCGGAAGTGATGCAGTGGCTCATATGGTAGAGTGATAGCTTTGATCTGAGGAGCTCAGGGACAGCATCCAGATCCAGAATTCAAACCCCACAAATGACAAGAAGTGTACTTCCCACCACAAGTAGTGGACTGAATAACACCCACAGTCCTAGGAAGCATGGCAGAGAAATCAGGCCTAGCTTCATGTCAGCAAGGGGTCATGAGTAGGTCACCTGGCTTCTCCATGACTCATTTTCCCCAGCTGGAAAAATGAATAGAGTGAAGGATCCCTTCCTCATGGGAATAGGGTAATGATGAATGACAGACAGGTTTTGTTTCATATTCCCACACCTGTTGCACTATTAAAAACAGACGCCATCTGAGCCCTTTTTGCTAACTTCCTGTTATATGCTCACAGAATTGTTGAGAACTGTATCTGACACCTGCTCCCTCTGTGCCTGGCACTGCTCCAAAGATCCCTCTGTATTAGTCTCTTATTTCCTCACAACTGTCCCATGAGGAGACTGAGGTCCGATGGTCGACATCCAACCCAGAGCTTCACCTGTGGTCAAGAATCAGCTGACATGAACTAAGAGTTTGGGACAATCCATTTAAAACGATGAATGAGCAGGGTGCTAAATGTCTACCACACCCCCCACATACACATACACACACAAACACACCTCCAACGTCCTTTGCAGGCAAAGATGTTTTACTTTCTTTCTTTTTGTTGGTTGTGGGGCTTGAACTCTGGGCCTGGGTGCTATCTCTGAGCTCTTAGGCTCAATTCCAGCACGCTACTACTAGAACCACAGCACCACTTCCGGTTTTCTGTTGCTTTATTGGAGAGAAGAGTCTGAGGGTCTTTCCTGCCCAAGCTGGCTTTGAACCGTGATCCTAAGATTCAGCTCCTGAGGACTTAGAATGACAGCCATGAGCCACTGGCACCCTGCCAAAGATGCTTTTCCATGCCTGTCATCTTATCCTCTCAGGAGAATGAGATATGATGACTGCAATTGAATGCCACTCTAGGCAGCAACGTCATTGAGAACTCTTATCTCCAATTAAACACCCAAAAACCTTGCAAGTGGAGCTGTGGCTCAAATGGTAGAGTGCTAGCTTTGAGCATGAAACAAGGGATGGGACCCAGGCCCTAGTTTTAAGCTTTTTCTAGCATAGACCCACCAAAAAAAGGGAAGCAGGTGAGCACACGGGAGCTCAAAGCTCACACATAATACTACAGACTCACAGAATAGACTCCATCCTGCTGATTCTCTAGACTCTATGTCCTAGATCATGGCAGTCTTAGATGGGACTGACCATGAACCAAGTCAGTACATTCAAGTACGATCTCATACTGAGAATCCCATGACCTCATCAAGGAGTCAAGATCTCTCACTGTCCTGCCTTGACACTGGGCAGTCAGGTGAGATCTAGTTATCCAACCAAAGGATATTGGAGTGAATGAATTTCTCAGCCAATTGATACAGACTGGAGGGCTCTAGGTCCCTCTCTCTTGAGAAGGAGAAAAAGGCTGATCCATCTCAGTAATATTCCTGGGTTTGAGTATCCTCAAAGAAACAACCCTGCTCAGAGCCCAGTGCCTCTGCTATTCTCACCAGCCTCAACCTTCAGTCGGCCCTCTCTAAATCCCTCATCTGCTATCTAGACTAAAGGCTGAGCCAGCAAGGAGACCCACCTCTACCTCTGAGAATGGTATTCACGGGCCCTAGAGTCCCCTAAGAGGAAGTCTGGGGGCAACACGGGTCTGACTCCTGCCCTCATTCCCTGGCTGTCCTGTGCCAGTGGTCTGGTTACCTCTGTCTCTGGTCAAGGAATGAACACTGGGAGTGTCATCTTCAGATTGAGCCAACAAAAGTTCTAGTCCCCAAGGATGTACTGCACAGGCATCCTGCAGTGGACGACAGCGAGGTCGTCAACGGTGAACCCAGAGTGCCAGGACTTTTAATAGCCATGTGGCTGGGTTGAAGGCTCTATCTCGGATGGTCTAGGTTGTCAGGTGAGGTCATGGCTTCAATGGCCTGACACACCTGATCTGGGATCATCCTCCATCTTCATGTTCCTGCTTATCCCTTGCCACCCGCCTCTGGACACTCCCTCACCTTATCCTCCCTAGCCTTTGGACAATTTCTTCTTATCTGACCAGAAAATAAACTCAGTGAGCCAGGGGAGATTGAAACTCGGTGATCCACCCTGAGCCCTAGGTTCTACCCCAGGCTGTTTCCCTCTGCAGTCGCCGACAACTCAGATCCAGGATGTCATGAAGTTGCTGAGGGGACAGTGGATTGGTCCTACATATTGGCTTTAGGCTCTGAGACTGTCCCCACAGAGATTGTGAATGGTTGGCTCCCTTGATCCTGGGACTCCAAACCAAGACTTGCATGCTCCCTTCTTCCTTCCTTTTCTCCTTTTCTCCCTCCATCCTTCCCTCCTCTCTTTTTCTTTCCTCTCTTTGTGTCACTCCTAGGCTTTGAAATCAGAGCCTGGGTGCTGTCCCTGAGCCTTTTTACTCAAGGCCAACAGTCTATGGCTTGAGCCACTCATCCACTTCTGGCATTTTCTTTTTGGTAGTTAGTTGGAGATAAGAGTCTTATAGGATTTCCTGCATGGGCCTTAATCCTCAATCCTCCCATCTCAGTTTCCTAAGTAGGTAGGATGACAGGAGTGAAGCAATGGTATCCAGCCCAAACCAAGATTTCTTCATGTGCTGTGGAACTAGCACTGGAAACTTTCATCGTGTATGACCCCCCCCCTCCCGCCCCGGGCTTGGCACATGCTGTAACGGTATGTTGGATAAATAAATAAGCATCTGTCTATGACAATACTACAGACAAGTCCCATCTAATTCAGGTAAGCATCCTGGGTGGGGGCAAAGCCTGAAGTAGCTCTCCAACAGTTCTCCCTCCTCCCTCTTCCCACCCTCCTGGTGTCACAGCACTTAACTGTTTTGGTTCCAAGGACATGAGCCATGATGTCCTCACTGGATTCCAGGGCCTCTGGGATGTCTATCTTCTCAAAGATCTCTGTCCAGCCACTGACCAGCTCTGTGGCACTCCACTCCCCACTCAGGTTTGAACAAGGTTGCTGTGAGGTGAACGCCAGGCTCAATGGGCCTCCTCTCCACTCCCTGGGGCAGACAGGATGGTCCACTATATCTGGCCCCCAAGTTTCATGTTGCAGAGAAAGGATCCTTGAGGCATTCCAGGTCTCTGAATCTCCCATATTCCAGTGCAAGTGCTGGGAATTGTCTCTGCTCACAGCTGACAGGCTGCGGATGGCGAGGTCACAATCTCTGCTCCCCAAGACATCCTCAACTGTGGTGGTCACCTTAGAGAGAGCCGGAGAAGAATCAGCAGCTGCCGGAGAAAGGCAGTTAAGGCACGATGTTCGTAGCAGGAAACCATCTGGCTTGGGAACTCTGCCTGTGCCGCTTTGAACGTCATTGTTTGGTGGCTGAAAGGTCCACCTAATTTGACCCAGAATCCCAGGTGTTAAGTAGAAATTGCCAGCTTCAAGAAAAAAACCCTTGCAGGGCGCTGGTGGCTCATGCCTAAAATCCTAGCTACTCAGTAGGCTGAGATCTGAGGATCGTGGTTCAAAGCCAGCCTGGGCAGGTGAGGCCATGAGACTCCTATCACCAATAAAACCACCAGAAAACCAGAAGTGGCACTGTAGCTCAAGTGGTATAGTGCTTGCCTTGAGCTAAACAGCTGAAGGACAGCTCCCAAGCCCAGAGTTCAAGCCCCACGACTGACAAAAAAAAAGAAAAAAGAAAAAAGAAAAAAACCCTGGAAAAGCTGGCATTTCACTTGTCCCAATCAAACTTAATGGGTTCCAAAGTCAGGGGTCCACTTTTCCTTCCAGACAGCCTACAGCAGGTTACAGAAAATGGCATTCAGAAAGCCTTAGCTAACTGCCATGTCCTGATCCCAAGCAGGCTCCAGCAGAGGGAACACACTTGCCTACCATTGCCCAGCTGGAAACAGCTCAGGAGGGACACAGATTGGAGTCTGCAGGACTCCAGGGAGGACTGCCCACCAGTACACTGCCCTGGGAGGAAATCCATGCCACCATTGGGGGCCTGGAGCCCCCTGATCAGATGCCCATGGACACCGTCAATGCCCTGGGTAAGATTCCCCTCTCATCCTCAGTCGTGATGAACCATCTGCCATATCTCACCGTTCATCACTTCCCAGACCCTCCTAGTTTCACAGCCCCTGCCCTACACCCCCTATCTCATTCCCTAATTATGTTTGGCAGACACATTCCCAACTTTGAATTAGCTCCAACTATACACATGAGAGCCGACTGTCGGGCTGGAAGAGTGCGGCTGTGGTCACAGTGACCTCATGAGCCTTCTGGCTAAAGACAGAAGGGCAGGTATCCACACTCGTCTGTGGTTCACACAGGCCTCCTAGGAGAGACCCACACAGGCCCAGCAGTTACTGTGGGCTGCAGGAAAGGGGAAGAAAGTGGTGGGAAGGAACATCTAATGAAACCTTCTCTAAAGGATCCATGACACTGTGAAAGAGAAAACAAAAACTGTGGCTGGGCTCATACTGGGCATTAATGAAAAAAGAACAACAAATACACACATGCACACAAATAAAATGCTTTTGCTCCGGCTACGAAGGTGGCTCAGTTGTAGAGCGCTTTCCTTGCATGCACAAGGCCCTGGGTTCGATTCCTCAGCACCACATAAGCAAAAGAAAAAAGTCGGAAGTGGCGCTGTGGCTCAAGTGGTAGAGTGCTAGCCTTGAGCTGAAGAGCTGAGGGACAGCACACAGGCCCAGAGTTCAGACCCCACAACCGGACACCCCCCCAAAAATGCTTTTGCTCTTTTTAGACATGCTGACTGTACAATGAGAAAGATGATCTCTCTCTCTCTGTCTCTCTCTCTCTGTCTCTCTCTCTTTCTCGCTTTCTCTCTCTGTCTCTCTGTCTCTCTCTCTCTCTTTCTGTCTCTCTCTCTTTCTCTTTCTTTCTCTCTCTCTTTCTCTTTCTCTCTCTCTCTCATACACACCTAACACACAGACTCAGAGCAGTGCCTCTCCTGAATTTGATGGTTTCTCATCTGGGCAATGTACCAGCTCAAGCACTGGAGTTCCCTAGTCAGAACCAGGGGCAACCACCCAAGGGGAACAATGCTCTAATAATGCAGCACCAACCTGCCTCCCCCTTTCTCCAGGGCCAGACCCTTCCCCTTGGGAACAACCAGCCTTCACTCCCCATTCACCAAATCCCTAGGCCAGGACACTGGGTGAAGGAGTCCCGAAACACATGGCTCCTCAGAGCCTGGACAGAAAACAAAGCAGGGGGTCATGGTGCCTCCAGAGAGGTGTCTGACCTGGGGTGGGGGCGTTGTTGGGGACTTTGATGAGGTCCTAAAGGCTATATACATGGATGGACTCCCTACTTCCAGCCTACATACTTCTGGGCAACTTGGCAGATTCTTGGGGAGGACAAGGAGACCAGATGGACTGGGAGCACTAGCAGAAGCTGGCAGAACTGGGAGATGTGATCACCCAGTCAGAACTGTTGACAGCTGGGGTTGGGGGTACAGGACAGTTGTGTGTCTGTCAGAGGGGGTGTGTTTTTCTCCCAAATACCCACCTTCTATCTGACCCCAGTGCCCTCACCTCTCTAGTGGGCTCTTCTGGGAATTTCCTCAGGTGAAAGGGTAACTGAGCACAGAAGACAAGGGCTCACACAGCAAGGGGGGCCTATCTTCTGTATCCAACACCCCCCTCCCCAGCAAAAAGGAAAAGACCTAAGAAGGGAGGTGTGGGGTGCTGCTCCCCATCTCTGACGAAAGCCACCAGGTTCCCACCAGGGAGAGAAAGGATGCAGATGCAAGGCTGTGTGGCTCCCACTGCTCCAGGGTAGGGGCTCTGTGGTGCCCCCTCTTCACCCATCCCTGTGGCTCCCCTTTTCCTGGGACACTGGCATCTAGGGATGAGGGTGGGATCCCCGGGTGGACACCCATCTCCACTCCCCACCCCTTGGGTGCATTTGTGGCAGAGCCAGGACAGACTGTGGGGCACGGGGAGGCACAGGCAGGACTGGACTGGGAGGGGAGAGGCAAGGGTCTGGGTCCGCGAGGGTGGAGAGGAAGGGTACAGTGGGGGACGAGGTGTTACAGTAGTGGGGGACATGGAGTGCGGGAGTGCAGGTCGGCCACTCACTTGAGCTGCTGGGCGAAGCTGTAGGCTGCATCTCCGGGTGTGTGCCAGGAGTCTGAGGACCTAGGGCAGGAACCAAGTCAGGATCACAAGCAGGCCAGGGGCGCACCAGCTCCGCCAGGTGACTGCTAGAGTCTCTGCGGGTCCAAGCCAGCAGCGCCATGTTTGAAATGCAGCTTGGGCGTGTGGTGGAGCTGCACACAGCCTCTGCTCCTCCTCAGCCACCATCCCAGCCTCAGCCGCCTCCTAACCTGTGGCCGCTGCCGCCTCAGCAGCCACTGCCTCTGCCGTGCTCCCTGCACCGGAACCTCAGACTCAGGGCCACCGTGGCTGGGCACCTCCGAGGGGCTACATGTGGCAATGTGCCTGCCATGCAGGCTCTGCATGCTCTGCGCTACCACCCAGGACCCACACTATGATCGGAGCAGCCGCCAGCCACTGAAGCCGTTTCCACGGGTGCTAGTGCTCATGCTCGCACTTCTCCCAGCTCTCTCTGGGCCCCACACTCCTCTCCTGGGCCACCCTGCCCCTGCTGAGCACACACCCCTGCCCCCTTGGGCTCCTGGCCATTGCTGCCACAAAAGTGTGCCCCAGGGCCCCGTGCCTGCTCCCCAATGCCCCGCCCCCACCCCTGGCCACAATTGCAGCCCTGACTGGGCCCTAAGGCTCCTAGACCATGGCACTTGCAGCCTTACCTCAGCTCAGCACTACCCCCCACCCCCAGTACCAGCCTATGGGATCGAATCTCCCCTCAACCCCACCCCTGGAGGAGAGTCTCCTCCATCCCCCTCCACTCTCGTGTGTGTATGTGTGTTTGTGTTGGTGTTGGTGTGTGTGTGTGTGTGTGTGTGTGTGTGTGTGTGTGTGTGTGTGTGTGTGTGTGTGTGTGAGAGAGAGAGATGGGGATAACCACCTCTCAAAGACTCAGAACATAGCACCCTTTGGGATGTCTCAGCACACAGCACTCTTCCAAAATTAGCACAAAGCACCCTGTGTAAATGACTCAGCACACAGCTCCCTTTGAAGGACTCAGCATGTAGTATGCTGGGTAGAGTACTCAGCACACAGCACCCTTTGAAGGAGGGAGTCCATAGCCCCCAGTGTAAAGGACTCAGTGCATGGCATGCTTTGAAAAACTCAGCACATAGCACTCTTTCCCAGGGACTCATCACACCCTGTGTTGAAGCACACTGTGTAAATCACACAGAGCACAGCATCCTCCAAAAAACTAAGCACACAGAACAATTTTGAAGGACTCAGCACATACCACACTGTGGAAGCACTCAGCACATAGCACCATTTAAAGGACAGTACAGAGGACCCTGTGTAAAAGACTCAGCACACAGCACTCAAAAAACACCTTGTCCCTCTCTTCTCAAGGGCTCAGCACATAGCAGGACCCTTTGGGATACATTAGCACACCACACCTTTTGAAGGATTCAGCATATAGTACGTTGTGTAATGGACTCAGCATACAGCACCCTTTGAAAAATCCAGAATGGCCCAATCTTCTCAGGAACTCAGCACATAGCATCTTTTAGGATGACTCAGCAAACAGCACGTTTTTGAGGACTCAGCACAAAACTCCCATGTGGGAAGGACCCAGCAAATGGTGCCCTGTGAAGGACTCAACACATAGCTGTATGTCACAAGTTCAGCTGTCATTAGAATTAGGTTGCTTTCTTCAGTATCACCATTCTTCAGAAACACTGCACAAATCCTACTAGTTCACATTTAGACAAGCTGTGTTTTATGGGGGAAGGTCAGCTGGGGGTCTTGAATTCAAAATTTGGGGGCCCTGTCTCTGAGCTCTTTGGTTCAATGCTAGAGCTCTACCACTTGGAGGCACAGATCCAATTTTTTTTGGGGGGGTTGTTCTTTCACAGGTCTTATGGTGATAAGTAAGGACAAGTTGGGGTATCCATGGGCAAAGGATATTAGCTCAACCTGGAGCTGACCTCTCCCTTCCTTGTGTCCCTGGAAAGCCAGGCTTCCTGGAGCTCTCTTGGCCTAGGGTTGAACAGACCTGCTCTGGCATCAGCAATGAGGGTGAGCAAAAGTCAGCTTGGCCCTAGTAACTTGCCCAAATTGAACTCTAAAGGATAATGGCATGGGGCTGCATGTTCCGTGTGTGGCCACCAGGGAGCAGGAGTAGCTCACAAAAGGGATAGTACTTGCGAGTGGTGTTTACTCTTGCTTCCCTGGGGCCCCCATCATGATTCAAAGCCACCTTGGAGAGGAAAGTCATTGAGGCTCTTACCTACAATTAACCATCAAAAATCAAGTGGGGCTGTGGCTCAAGTGGCAGAGCACTAGCCTTCAGCAAGAAATCTCAGGGATAAAGCCTAGGCCCTTAGTTCACACACACACACACACACACACACACACACACACACACACACACACACACACACACACACACACACACGACATGCATGCAAAATCAGAGATTTCTACACTGCAGTCTTTGGGTATTCTGTACTATTTCCCCAATAAGCCTGGTGGCTGCTGGCCTAGGGGTTTGGTGTATACAACATCACCTGGCATCTTCAATTTTGGGGGAACAGAATGGCTAGAAGGTCAACCTTCCCCCATACCAGCTCCTTGATTGGGTCATGGTCTATCCAAGCCCTTTGGGGCTCCTTTACAGACTCACCAAGATTCCTTCAAAAGGCATCACATACTGGGCACTGGTGGCTCATGCCTGTTCATCCTAACTACTCAGGAAGCTGAGATCTGGAGGATCATGGTGCCAAGCCAGTCTGGGCAGGACAGTATATGAGACTCTTATCGATGAACCATCAGAAAACAAAAGTGGCATTGTGGCTCAAGTGGTAGAGTGCCAGCCTTGAGAAAAAGAGCTCAGGGACAGCACTCACGGCCAACAACAAGGAGAGGCATTGCATGTAGCCTTTGGGATTGGCATGGGCCAAATATAATTGGAATTAATTATAATTGGAATTAATCAAGTCCTCCAAGACAAAGCAGTACCTCCTTTAGTCCTGTGCTCCTCCATCTCTTCTCACCCCTGGCCTTGTCCGTGCTTTGGATCAGCATGGGTCTGGCTGGGTGGGAGAGATCCAAGGAAGATTCCAGAGCAATATCACCACCTCTTTCTGCCCTGCTCACCCTACTGCTTCTGTTCTTTGCCATAGACCTTCTTCCTGGAATCCATCCATGAGGTCATCACCACCAACATAATGGTGAGTGGTGAGTCTGGCCTAAATAGGGGCAGTCAGAGGTGGAAGTAGGTCTGGGACTAGAAGCTTCCACCTTGGGTGTCGGCTGAGGCCATGGCTGACTTTTATTTCATCCTGAGCCTTGCAGTGGTGGAAAGACAGTGTAGACTTCACATTGAGTCAGGTAAGATTGGAATCTGGAGGACCACTTGTGTGGGGAAGGATGTGGGACTTAGGGGGCCACTGTTGTTGGTACTCTCTTGGGACTCTCCTCTCCCTCTCTTATCCCTCAATCTTAGAAAAGAAACTTCAAATAAGGGTGTGGGAAGAGGGGGCAAGGGAATATTTTGGTGTGAACCAGATTTGTGTTTCATATTCATCCTAGCCCATACTTCCTATTTATCTGAGGAATGGCCATATGGGTTTGGGAGCGGGGAGAATCATCCTAGCTGAGAATGTGGCTTAGTGGTAGAGTGTTCGCCTAGCATGCTTGAAGCCCTGGGTTCTATTCCACACAGAAAAAGCGGAAGGGGAGGTGGGACCAGCCTTGATCAAAAAGAGCTCAGGGAGAGTGGCCAGGCCCTGAGTTCAAGCCCCAAGGCTGGAAGAACAAATATTTGTTTTTAGGCTTTTTTTTTGGTTTGAAAACAATTTATTCCTTGTGATAAGCATAACATGGGTCTCTTTCCTGGCCACACATGGGCCATTAGATGTCCCTTGAGTTTAGGCCAACTCCCTGCAGCCTCTGCCCTACCCTACCCCCAGTTTATCCTTCCCTTCACCCGGCAGATGGAGGCCTGAAAGAAAGCCACTTGGTCACCTATATCTGGTGGTTGCCAAGGCTTTTGAGAGTCAGTATGTGACATAGAGAGTCATCATCTGCATCAGTCTACAGGAGAAAGTGAGGGAGCATTCCTCCCCTGAGCCTGGGAGCTGTGGGTGGATCTGGATGTGGGGCATCTGGGGCAGGATGTGCTCCCTGGGGGAGTCCACTATGGGGTCGGGAACCCTGACCTCTCCTCTGACAATTTCCATGCTGTCTTCAAGTTGCAATTCTTCAAAACCTCTCTGCTCCTCCCTCATTTCACCCACCAGAGGCCCTGAGGCGTCTGAAGCAGTGTTGGTGGTGGGGGCTCAGCCTGTGCTGGCATAGGGAGACTGCTGTCTGTGCCTTCTTTTGGGAGGAGTGACAACAGCTCCCGCAGAACTCTCCTCTTCTCCAGCATCTCCTAGGACAGCAAGTGCATGCACTGGGCTTTCTCCCAACACAGCTCATTCAGGACCAGCATCTGCTCTTTACATACCATGAGGGACTCCTCATAGTTCGGATGTTTGCAGCAATGACCGCAGAAGCCGCTATCTCCAGCTCTGCCACATGCCACTCTGTAGCTTGCAGGGAGCTGGTGAGAACTTCGTGCTCCCTTTCTCTGTCATCAGTGGCCTGCTGCACTTGGGCCAGTGCACATTGTAAGTCGCTTTCTGATGAAACCAACCACTGTATGGGTGCCTCGTGGGTCTCTACCTCCATTTTTGGTGCTGCATGTATCTGGTCTATCTTCTCCCTCTCTTACTTCCATTGATCCTGTGGGTCTGTCTTTCCCTGCTTCAGTGGTTGGATATTGGCACAGAGTGCCTGGTTTCTTCTTTTCTGTTGTCCAGGGTGGGCACCACATGCAGGTAGCAACTCTGTGGATCCTTGGTGGTATTGGGACCCTTGACTCTCTGGACCCTGGTGGCTGTGACTGTGTCCAAAGGCAAGGTAGGCCCATGGTCGGCATCACCTTTGGCCTGACTCTCCATTCAATCCGGCTCGCAAGTGGTGTTTGTCTTGGGGATTCCTCTCTTTTTCGTGTTCTTTGTTTTCTTGAATGTTTCAGGTCTGTCGGGAGGATACTGCTGGTGTCCTTGTGGTAGTTTCTTGCCCACAGTCCTCTCATTCTTATTGTTTCAGACATCTGAGCACCAGGATGGGAAAGTTGGGCTGGCCACATTCCCAGTCTCTAGGAAATCCTCTATTCTCCCACTCACCGACTAGGACATCATTTCCTACTCTACCTCAAAGTCACCTGGAGTCTCTTGCTCACCACTCAGCCACCTCTACTTTCCTCAACTGCTGGTAGTGGTGTCACCCAACAGAGGGAAACCCTGGTGCTACTGGGAAGCATGGAATGTGGGCGTGGCCACTATTCTTGTATCCCATTGGTCAAAAAGAACCATGAAAGAATGGGGGTGTGCCTGGAATCCTGTGATGCAGACAGAATGGACAGAGTCAAGATAACAGCAGCCCCTTTACCAGGAAAGTCTGTCTAATCCAGTTGGGGAAAAGAGGGGACCTGCTTTAGCCAAATGGCTGCACAGATTGTTGTGTATGTCTGTTTGTTGCCAGTCCTGAAACTTGAACTCAGGATCTGGGCACAGTCCATGAGCTGTTCTTGCTCAAGATTAGCTCTCTACCACTGGAGCCACACAGCACTACTTCTGGCTTTGTTGGCATAGAGGTTGGACAGGGGTCTCAAGGACTTCCCTGCCTAAGGTGACTTTGACCATAATCCTCCTATCACAGCCTTGTAAGTATCAAGGAGGACTGGTGAAAGCCACTGGTGCCTGGCTCATCATTATTTGGGATTATGGCTTCCCCAGTAGCCGGCAAACCTTCAGCAATGTAAGGTGAACTATCCTTTGAGCCGGATCACTTAGACCCAAATGGCCACGGTGCAAAAGAAGAAAATGTAAAAATGCCATCCCACCACTTTTTTTCTGTGCATCTCCCTCTCCCCCTTCCCCCCCCCCCCCCCCGCACAAGGCCTAAAGTTCTAGGATCCCAGGATAGGCTTTGTTTCCAGCGGCTGCATCCCAGCTAATGGTGATGAAAGCTGAGGCACGGTTTCTATGACCTGAGTTCAAGACCGTGTTTGGAATAAGAAAAAAAAATAGCTCCTGGCTTGCAATTCACACTGTTTCTCCTACCTTTGAATTTGAATTTAAGGGCTGGGTAACTCTGAAGCACTGTGGATGAAGGGGAAGCTCACCATGCTTGAAGACAAGAAAGTAAAGCCTGGTCCTTAGGCATGAATTAAAGTACCCACCCAGGAAACATTCTATTTATATACATTTTAAAGGAAGGATTTGTACTTACGTATAGATGGTCAGTCATCCTGTTTATTGTGGTTATTTATTGTATTTTTGTTTTATTCATTTATTTTCCATTTTTTTATTTTGAAAATACTGTACAGAGGGGTTACAATTACATGGTCAAGATAATGAGTACATTTCTTATCATCATTATAGCCTGCTCCTTTTTTTCCCCATCCCATCCCTTCCCATCCTCCTCCCAGCCCCCACCCACAATCCTCCCCGATCCACCCCCTGGCCCCCTCCGCACCAAAGTTGTAAAGTTCATTTTGAAATAACGACTTGTACATCTCATTGTTGCAATGGGTCCACCTCTATCCCTATTTAAACGATTTGTTTTTCCCTTTCCCCTCCCCAAATTATACCTACATCAAATATTATGAATGCAGGGGATATACTGTGGGGGAGGGACATACAAAGCAACAAAGAAATAATCTTATAAATGTGTTAGAAACAATCACAAGAGAGAGAAAAATCATTTGAGTACATATCTTAGGGTTCATTTCCCTAACATCACCTTATCTGACCTTTTCTGCTTGACTCAGACATATACTAGATATTGCAAATAAGGGAAACAATGGGACCTATGTATCTTTGGACCTGGCTTACTTCACTTAATATAATTTTTTCCAAGTCTTTCCATTTCCTAACAAATGGGGCAATGTCATTCTTTCTGATGGAGGCATAGAATTCCATTGTGTATATATACCACATTTTCTTGATCCATTCATCTACTGAGGGGCATCTGGGTTGGTTCCATATCTTAGCTCTAGTAAATAGTGCTGCAATAAACATAGTTGTGCTGGTAGCTTTAGTGTGGTCTTGTTTGTAAACATTTGGGTAAATGCCTAAAAGTGGGATTGCTGGGTCATAGGGTAGTTCTATGTGGAGTCTTTTGAGGAACCTCCATACTACTTTCCAAAGTGGTTGAACAAGTTTACACTCCCACCAACAATGCAATAAGGTTCCCTTCTGTCCACATCCCCTGCAGCATCTGTTGATATTAGAGTTCTTGATTATAGCCATTCTAACTGGGTGAGGTGGTATCTCAATGTTGTTTTGATTTGCATTTCTTCTATGGCTAGGGAGGTTGAGCATTTCTTCATGTGTCTATTGTACATGCTTCTTTCCTCTTCAGAGAAAATCTCTTTAAGACTTTAGCCCACTTATTTATTGGGCAGTTGTTTCTTTCAGGATTTATTGTTGGGGGATTTAATTTTTTGAGATCCAATTGTATTTTAGATATGAGATTTTTTTTATTGACTGTGATGACATATTCCATTTATGATATTGATGACAACCCATCACATAGTATCTAGATTTGTAGATATGTTCTTCATCATGTGTGACACCCAGGCCTCTCAGGGAAAAGGAATCACACTCAGGTATCACACTCAGCTTCTTACTCCATGATCCAATTGTTGGCAGTGATGGGATCTGAACTCAGGGCCTGGCAGACCCAATTCAGACCCTGAATCGGTGTGTCAACATGGCAACCTCTAGCCAATGAAGCTGCCAGGGAATTTCCAGACCCTGAGATTGAGCCACAGGGGTGGACAAAATAGCCATAGATAGGTAGACAGGTGGTAGAACATCAATAAATATATATTTGTACCGAGTGCCAGAGACATCTACCTAGGATTCAATGACATCAACTACATTCCTACTACCTCTTAGGTATTTATTATGCCACCATTGAGGGAATAGTATTCTTTTCACGCTTAATAAACGATTCATTAGGATGAATCATCATCCTTGGATCATTGCATCTAATTTTGGACTAGACCAATACACGCAGAGACTTCTCATTCAATCATGAGTTTGCTAACATTTCATTGTTATTCCCATGCATAGGAACAAGTATTTTGGGATCTCCCCCAGTGGTAGGAGTCAGGACCAGAATTCAAGCTCAAGGCCTATGTTGCCGCATGGGCCTATTTCTTCCCTCATAGCCCGTTAGCCTTCCCCAATGCAAGGTGAAGTACCATTTGCAGCCATGTAATTCAGACCCAGGATGGTCACCGTGCAAAAGTAGAAAATATAAAAAATCCATCCTGAAACATTTTTTCTGTCATTTGTTCATGCAAATTTAAGAGCGTAGGATCAAGATTGGCTACAGGCCCAAGGGAGCCCACCAGCCTAAGGTGATCAAAGCTGTGGTAGAGTTGTCATGAACTGAGTTCAAATCCCATGCTTGGCAATAATAATAATAATAATAATAATAACACACCCTCGCTCAGAATTCTCACCATTTTTCTGACACCTCTGAGATTCCATCTCAGGTCTGGGTAACTTTGTTGCACTGTGGGGGAAGGTGAAGCTCACCATCCTTGAAGAATACAAGGTCAGGCCTAGTCCCAGGGCCTGAACTGAAGCCCAAGCACTGGCAAAAATCATATACTCACCTACTTTACCCATAGGAATTCTCTTTACATCATGCATTCAGCGTAGTTATTCTTTTTATTGTGTGTCTTAGTCATGGATGCATTTTGTATTTTATTGCATATGATGGCAGCTATAACTGTGCCGACATGGATGGCAACTGATTCCCATGAATATAGAGTTGCCTATATAGTATACTGCATCCTAGCTGAGACCCAGGACTTTCACAGGACAGAAAAACAGGTGCAATGATTGGCTTCTCACATCAGGATTCATCTTATGGCAGTTCTGGGATCTGACCTCTGGGATGAGCAGGCCCAATAGGCAAATCGGTCCAGGTAAGCAAACCAGCCTGTGAGCCACTAAGGAGCTAGGTCGTTCCCAGGACCTGAGATTGAGGCCCGTGGGGGAGGGGGGGAGAGAAGGAGGAGCACAATAATCATCTATTTATAACCTGAAGGTAGTAAGTACATATTTGTATAGAGTAGGATGGGGACCAGTGATGGAATCCAATCTACCTTGTTACTAATGATTCTTGGATTTTCCCCAATGCCTCCATTTCATGACTGTGATGATTATGGTCATGTTTCATCAACTCTTCATTAAAAATAATCAATACCCCATGAGTCTTGCCTATCATTTCCTACTCACATCAAGCAGGAACTACTCATTCAAGGATGAGATTGATTGCATTCCATGACACTTCCTAAGTCCGGAAACGAGTGTCCCAGAATCTCCCGCCATTCCCTCATCGTAACAGGGCTGACTGGGATTCGTCCTCAGGGCCTTTATTGTCTGGTTAGCCTGTGGCTCCCCCAAAAACCAGCAGGCCTTCAGCCATGCCAGGTCACCTTCACTCTGCAGGCAACCATGTTCGGAGACAGAATGGTCACCATGTAAAAGAAAATAAACATAGAAGAGCCAGGTGGAATTTACCGCCGCTTTTTTTCCCCTTGAGGGTTTTTTTTTCCAGCAAACCCCAGAGTCCAAGGGTTTGAGGACTGGCTGTGGGTCTAGAGACTGCAGCCTAGGATGATCAGAGCTGCGGCAGAGTTGCCACGACTTGAGTTCAAGCCCCGGTATGGTTAAAAAAAAAATGAAAAAACTATGAATGAAGAACCCTAGCTCAGAATTTGTGCCATTTGGGTAACTATGTTGCACTGTGGGGGAAGGGAAGCTCACCATCTTTGAAGATTAAAAGGTCAGGCCTGGTACTGGACCTGATTTGAATCCCCAGGACTGGAAAAGCCCATCTCTTTTAAACATAGGATCTCTATATACATACAGGTGTGGTATGCACCTTGTTTTTAGTGTAGTTAATCTTTTTATTTTGGGTCTTATTCATCTATGTTTTGTATTTTATTGAGTATAGGATGGCATATATAACTGTGCTCACATGGATGACAACTTATTCCCATGGGTGTAGAATTGCGTATGGTTTCTAGATCCTAGCTGTGACCCATGACTTGCACAGGATAGGAAAACATCTGCAAGGTTTGGCATCTCACATCAGGATGAACCTTTTGGCAGTGCTGGAACTTGAACTCAGGGCCTAGCAGAACCAACTGCCAAATGGGTCCACATGAGCACACCAACTTGTGAGCCACTAAGAAGGTAGGCCATACTCAGGACCTGAGATCTAGCCCCAGGGTGGGGGTGGAGCAACATATTCATCCATTCATAAGCTGAAATTAATATGCTAATAAATGCCTGTGTGTATAGAGTAGGAGATGTGGCCACCTGTGTTGGAATCCTATCTTCCATGTGACTACCGATTCTTGGATCTTTCCCAATGCTTCGATTCCTTAATGTAAGTATTGTCACACTTCATGCAGTCTTTTTTTTTTTTTTTTGTCGGTCGTAGGGCTTGAACTCTGGGCCTGGGCGCTGTCCCTCAGCTCTTCAGCTCAAGGCGAGCGCTCTACCACTTGAGCTACAGCGCCACTTCCACTTCATGCAGTCTTAATTAAGATCTTGCCTATCATTTCCTATGTGAATCATGCATGCACTTCTCAACTCTTCCCTAGGCCTGAATTCAAGCACCAGTACTGAAAAACATAACATTTATAGACATTTTAAATATTTGAGTTATATCTCTATATTCATTTTAAATCATGTTTGTTGGAGTGATTCATTATATTATATTATTGATTGATTGATTGATTTAGCATTTATTTTATGGACTGTGAGTACACCTATAACATTTATTACATTTGTCCCAATCTATTCCATAGCATGTAACTTTGCAGACATAATATGTACATCATACGTGACACCTAGCACTTGCACAGAAAAGGAAAACAGATGCACACATGGAATCTTACACCAGGAAGAAACTTTTGGCAATGATGGGACCTTGACTGAGGGACTAGGAGGCCCAATTCATGAAGGGGTGAGTGTCAGCACGGCAGCATCTCATGCAGGTGCCAAGTGGATCCCAAGACCTGGGATCGAGTTCCAGGTTTGGCCAAAATAGCAAAAATGTTCTATGCATATGATGGTATACAAATAAATATAAATGTAGATACTTATGTACTGCCAGAAATGTGTATTTAGTATTCAATGACACATACTATGCTCCTACAGATTCTCAGGTCTTTAGTGAGAACTGCATTTAATCAATAGTATTCTTTTAGTGCATAATAAACTATGAATTAAAATCAGTCGGTGTCCTGTGATTATTGGGTCTAATTTTCTGTTAGACTGATTGATGAACTGATTGTAACTGGCGTGACCAGGATTCAAACTCAGGACCTAGGTGTCCAGGTTGGCCTATGGCTTTGCTGACAGCCTGCCAGCCTTCAGCAGTGCCGGGTAACCTACAGGTTGTAGCTGTGTCATTTGGACTTGGGATGGTCACCATGCAAGAAAGGAAAACCATGAAATCGCTAACCATCCACAGATTGCGGATTTTTCAGTGCTATATTCATTTTGTTTTCCTGTCAGCCCCCGAGGCCTACCATCCCATGATAGGCTGTGTGTCCAGAGGCTGCACCATCCCAGCCTAGGGTGATGGAAGCTGAGGTTCCAGCCCTGTGATTGGCAATCAATCAATCAATCAATCAATATAATTTTAAAATATTAGAAATAGCTCGGTGCCGGTGGCTCACTCCTGTAATCCTAGCTACTCAAGAGGCTGAGGATTGTGGTTCAAATCCAACCCAGGCTATAAAGCCCATGAGAATCTTATCTCCATTGAAGCACTAGAAAATCAGAAGTGTTGCTCAAGCAGTAGTGCGCTTGCCTTGAGCTGAAGAGCACAGGGACACCGCCCAAGGCCAGAGCTCAAGCCCCACGGGAAAAAAAAATTGTAAAAATACTAATGAAGCTCCCCAGCTTGGCATTCGTGCCTTTTTATTTTCCTGTCTGGTATGGGATTTGAACTCAGAGTTTGGGTAACTCTAATGCACTGTGGGGGATGGGGAAACTCACCATCTTTGAAGACAAGTAATTCAGGCCTGTTCCCTAGGCCTGAATTCAATCCCCAGTCCTGTTAAAGTAATATTCATCCACATTTGAAATAATGATTGATATCTACATACTTATGTTTATTGCATATTATTTTACTGTGTATTTATTTTATTTTTTGTACTATTCATTCATTCATTTATATTGACTATTATTACACTTATAACATATATTAAATTGATTACATCTTATGAGAACTATACAGATTAGCATACGTATTCTATATCTTACTTCAGACCCAGGACATTCACAGAAATTCTATAGTAGATGATCCCATGCTTAGAAAAACAGAAAGAATACACCAACCAAAGTCGAATTCATCCCTAGACACCCCAGTGGCTCACATCTGTAATCCCAGCTACTCAAGAGGTGAGAACTGGAAGATGAAGTTTCAAAGCCAATCCAGGCAGAAAAGCCTGAGAGACAACCTCTCCAATTAACTGGCAAAAAGCCAGGCTACAAGTATGGCTGAAGTGGTAGAAAATCAGCTATGAACAATCAAGCCAAGAAAGAGCAAGCTGAAATTAAGTGCAGAGAGAGGGGAGTAGGGGAAGAAAGCAGAGAGAAATCCTCCAAAAACAGAGAACAAAACAACATTACACACATCCCACCTAATATATGGTACCAACAAACTGAAAATAAAAAATCAAGCTTGTGCAGTTGTATGACTTTACATGAGCAAATATGCTTTTAGGTACACTTCAAAGTTATGTTTTGATAATATATATGTATATATATAAAAAAGGTATATATATATATATGTATATATATATATATATATATATATATTTAAATAAACTAAGAAACCAGCCAATGAATAAATACTTCTGAATTAGTGCCTTAACCATGGCATTATAAATTATTTCTATTAAAAGTGTATTTCAAGTTTCTTTCCTCAGAATCAATCTAAGTTTGTTCATGCTCTGGGCGTCGGTGGCTCATGCCTATAATCCTAGCTACTCAGGAGGCTGAGATCTGAGGAAGGAGGTTCAAGGCCAGCCTGGCAGGAAATTCCTTGAGACTCTTATCTCCAATAAACTGGAAATGGCTCTGTGGCTCTAGCCGTAGAGCACTTGCCATGAGTTGAAGAGGTGAAGTCAGGCAGCCAAGTCCAGAGTTCAAGCCCCACCACTGACAAAAAAAAAGAAAAAAAAAGAAAAAAGAAAGAATGTAGGTTGTTCATACAGATCAAAAAATTCTAACCTTCTGAGCTTTCGGAAACTTGCCTTCCTTTTCTTCCAGAGTCTTCTGCTCTTTAGGCAAGTACTCCACTACTGAGCTACATCCCAGTCCCAATGTTTTAGTTTCTCATTTTACAATTCACTTTATTCCCAAAATGCTTACAAGTACCTACTCTCCTCACAAAAGTGAGTTTTTATTCAGAAACCCAACCTATTGTGGTATGAGGACTTCCCTAGTGTATTTTGTGGTAGGCACTGAGGAAAACTCACACGATACAATTGTAGAGAGTTTATAGTTATAGAAATAACTCTAAATAGAAATAACATCAATTGTCCCTCTAGGGAGGAATGATGTACTCATTTTCATTCTCACTCTTCATGGCAGATGGTCAAAATGGAAACACCAATGTGCTATGCTGAAATGTAAATGTTTAAACTCCTTTTTGAAAAACTCTCATGTTATAAAATCAAAATGTGGCAAATGAAGGCCAAGTGAACTTTAAAAAATATGAAAAATGCTAATGAAGCTTCCTGTCTTGGAATGTGTGTTATTTTTTTGTCTGTAAGGCCTGGGATTCGAACTCAGGGTCTGAGTAACTCTTGCAACTAGGGGAAGGGGAAGGTCTCTATGCTTGAAGACCAGAAAGTCAGGCCTCTTCCCTAGGCCTGAATTCAGGCCCCAAGCCTGGAAAACATAGTCCTTACATGTATTTTAAAGATAAGATTGAACTTCCAGACAGGTGTTCAGTCTATTTATGTTTGGTGTGGTTATTCATTGTACTTTTTGGTTTATTCGTTTATTTACCATTTATTTTTTTTGACTATGATGACACCTAACCATGTATTACATTGTTTACACCCTATCACATAGCATTTAGATTTGTTGACTTGTTCTCCATCATGCCTGACACCCCGCACTCTAACAGAAAAGGAAAACAGGTGTCACACTTGGCTTCTTACTCCAGGAGGAAATTTTTGGCAACCTCTGAGATCGAGCCCCACTGGTGGCCAAAATAGCCATACATGGATAGGCAGGTGGTAGTACACCAAAAATACATATTAGTAAAGAGTGCCAGAGCCGTGTATCTAGTATTCAATGACATCTGCTACGTTCCTACTAAGTCTTAGGTAGTTATTATGCCTCCATTGAAGGAGTATTATTCTTTTCATGCCTAATTAACCATTAATGAAGTTCAATCAGCATCCTAGGATTATTGTGTGTAATTTGAGTCCAGACCACTGCACGAACTATTCAATCATGAGTTGGATACCATTCCATCGGAATTTCTATGCACAGGCAGGAGTCTCTTGGGATCTCCTGCCATTGGTAGTTGTCAGGACCAGGATTTGAACTCAGGGACTGTGTTGCGGGGTTGGCCTATGGCTTTCCTGACAGTCCACCAGCCTTGAGCAATGACAGGTCACCTGTGCGTGGCATCCATGTCATTCAGACCTAGGATGGTCACCATGCAAGGAACCAAAGCCAAGAAACCGCCTACAATGGGCAGCTGGCGGCTTGTTTTAGTGTCATTTTCATTTTGTTTTCCTGTCAGACCTCGGGTCTTAGGATTCCAGGATCGGCTTTGGTTCTGGAAGCTGCACCCCAGGCTAGTGTGATGGAAGCTGAGACAGAGCTGTCACAATCTGAGTTCAAGCCATTTGCATGGCCAAAAACAAATAAAAAAATTAAATTAAAAAGTAAAACAATTAAAAAATTAAAACAATTTAAACAATTATAAAAGTTATTTATCTCCCTGTTTTGCAATTCGTGCCATTTTTTCTGCCAAGCCTGGGATTTGAACTCAAAGTCTGGGTAAATAGGCAGCACTGTCAGGCTAGGGGAATCACACCATACTTGAAGCCAAGAAAGTCAGGCCTCTTTCTTATACCTGAATTACAGCCTCAGTCCTGAAAAACATACTCCTTATATGCATTTTATTTACATTTTAAAGACAGGATTTATACTTCCATATAGTCAGACAATATCATGTTTGTTGTGGTTATTCATTTCATTTCTTGTTTTATTCATTTATTTACCATTTATTTTATTGACTCTGATGACACCTATACCATTTTTTACATTTTTTTACTTCCTATCACATAGCATCTAGATTTGTAGATGTGTTTGCTATCATGCCTGACACCCAGAACTTTCTCAGAAAAGGAAAACATGTGTCACACTCAGCTGCTTACTCCAAGATTAAATTTTTGATAGTGCTGGGATATGAACTCGGGGCCTAGCAGGCCCAATTCATGAATGGGTAAGGGTGAGCACGGTAGCCTCTAGGCAATGAAGCTGTGAGGTGGTTCCCAGGCACTGAGATGGAGCCCAGGTTTGGCCAAAACAGTGATACATGGATTGGCACATGGTGGTATACAATTAATACATATTAGTAAAGAGTGCCAGAGCCATCTATCTGACTGAATGACACCTACTACATTCCTACCAACTCGTAGGTATTTATTATACTGCCTTTGAAGTTTTACTATTCTTTTCATGCTTAATAACCTATCAATTAAAATCAATCAGCATCCTAGGATTATTACATCCACTTTTAGATTTGACTGATGCACGAATTACTCTTTCAATCAGTATTCCTATGCATAGGAATGAGTCTCTTGTGCTGTCCAGCCATTGGTAGGTGTCAGGACTTAGATTTTTAACCCAGGTCCTATGTTGACAGGTTGGCCTATGGCTTCCCTGATGACCCACCAGCCTTTAAGAATAGAAGTTCAGCTCCACTTTTACAGCCATGTCATTCAGACTCAGGATGGTCACTCTGCCAAGAAAAAAATAACGTAAAACCCCCAGTCCTCTGCAGCTCGCCACTTTCTGTGCTGTCCTACTTTTTTTTTTCTTCATGCAAGTCCTCTTTGCCTAGAATCCCAGGAGTTACTAAGGATGAGAGGCTGCAGTCCAGTCTAAGGCAATCAGAGCTGAGGTATATTTGCCATGACCTGAGTTCAAGCTCCATGGTTGTCAAAAAAATAAAATCCCCTGGTTTGGAATTTCTGCCAGTTTTCTTTCCTAGCCTGGGATTTGAACTCAGGATCTTGGTAAACCTGTAGCAATGTGAGGGAAGGTGTAGAGTTTCTACTACTTGAGTTCTAATCCTGTGCCAAGACAAAAACAAAAAACTTAAGTCACTGACCTCAGCTGGGGTTTCAGGAGATAGCTGTGGAGGTGGGAGGGAAGGGATGGCAAGGGAAAAACAAAGGAGGAGGCAACAATGCTCAATAGTAAATGTACTCATTACTTTGCTCATGTAACTGTAACCCCTATATACAACATTTTTACAACAAAAAATGTACAAAAAAGGAAACAATTTAGAGCTCGGAGAACCACTTTGCAGGTAAGGGAAGGATGTCTGAATAGATATACAAACTGCTGTTTTTAAAATGTTCAGTATGGAACTGAATAAAAATAACTGCTTCCATTTAAAATAATTAAGTGACAGTCTTGGAATTGGGGCCAGTATTTCTGCCATTGCTGGGATTTGATCCCACCATCCGGGTAACTCTTTTGCATCGTAGGTGAAGGGGAAGCTCACTGTCCTTGAGGAAAAGAAATTCAGGGTAGAGTTCCCAGGGCCTGAATTAAGTCCCTATAATGGAAAATAATATTTATGTACATGTGTAATATATGTTACATATTACATGTGTATGTTTAATACATACTATGATTTTTTATTATTGATTTTGTATTTCTGTATTTCTATATTTTATTCATTTACTTATTGTTTATTGTATTAATATTATTATTCACATAATATTTATTACATTTTGCACATCTATTATAGAATTATGCACAATAATTTAGGATATTGACTCATTTTTCATTAATACTTTATTATAAAGTGTTGAAACATGATACATAATTAAATGGAGGCATTTGTCACAGTCTTCACATGTTTAGAGTCTTTCTCAAATATGAGATTTGACTTGTTTATCTTAACACCTTCCTATAGGAATTTCTTTAGATGATTTATACTCAGAAGACTTTCCTTGAGGATAAGCAAGTTGAGGGATAAAATTGTAAGGGTGGGACTGGGAATGTGGCTTAGTGGTAGAGAGCTCGCTCAACCTGCATGAATGCCAGGGTTTGAATCCTCAGTGCCACATACTCAGAAAAAGCCAGAAGCTGTGGAGTGCTCAAGTGGTAGAGCACTAGCCTTGAGAAAAAGAAGCATGGACACAGTACCCAGGCCCTAAGTTCAAGCCCCAGCACTGGCAAAAACAATAGGCCAGATGCCAGTGGCTCACACCTGAGACCCTATCTTCTCAGGAGGCTGAGATCCGAAGACCACAGTGCAAAGACAGCCTGGCAAGTAAAGCCTGTTAGACTCTTATCACCAATGAACAACCAAAAGGCCCCATGTGGTGCTGTGGCTCAAGTGGTAGAGTTTCGCCTTGAGATGGAGGGCTCAGGGACAGTGCCCAGGCTTGAGTTTGAGACACACAATGGAAAAATGTGAGGGTTAATCAAAGTACTTTTCCTATTTGCTAATTAGGAGAACATTCTCTGGAAAATGAACTCTGATGTACAACCGAATTGGAGTCAGAGCTCAAGGTTAATGTTTACCAGATCTATTTGCCCAGCCTCTCAGACTCTAGCTTTATAACCTTGTGTCCTAGAGTTCTGAAAGGTCCATTGGAGAAAGGCTTAATATGCTCCTCAAGTCCTTTGTCATAAGTAGTTGACTTGTATTGTCAATGTTTTTACAGTTCTGACCTAGCAAGCCCGAGTAGCCAAGGCCCATCCCCTAGCTCAGGAGGCTTGAATCTCTAGCACTCTACTACTGGAGCCACAGCACCAAATATGGCTTTTTCTGTGCATGTGCTACAGAGGAACGAACCCAGGGCTTCTTGCATGTTAGGCACTAATCCACATTCCCAGCCCTATCATTTTTTCTTTATGGTAGTTTCTACATAAGTATGCTACCACTTTACATTCCCCAAGTTTAATTTTCTGAATACAAGTTATTTCAAAAACCCTGATCTTCTCTTCCCCTGCCTGATTTGTGACTGTTCCTGCCTTGGCCTAATAATAATAGGAAATAAAGGCTGCTGAGATCTTAAGTGTGTATCATATGAGGACACAGGCCTGGAACTCTGGAAGAGAAAAGCCATGGGCATGAAAAGAAGAGAATGATGCAGTACGTGCAACAAGCCTATCTGAAAAATAAATCTGTACATAAAAGGAGAAGCATTGCATACAATCTGATTCCACTCAGAGAGGTAATATACACACATAAGTAGGTAGGACACTGATACATACACTTGGCCTTCTCTTTTTGAATTTTTTTGGTGGATATCCCAGGGCTTAAACTCGGGGCCCTATGTGTTCCTCAGCTGTTTTGCTCAAGGCTGAGACTCTGCCACTGACACAGCTCCACTTCCAGACATCTGGTCGTTAATTGGACATAAGCGCCTGCCAGGCTTTCTTGCCTCGTCTGTCGTGTATCTCTTGCTCAGCTTTCTTTCTCAAAGCTGGAGCTCTACCCTCTGGGCCACTGATTCACTTCTGGTTTTCTGGTGGTTTAATGGAAATAAGAGTCTCACAGACTTTCCTCTCGGGCTGGCTTTGAACAGAGATCTACTGAGGAGACTTCAAGTGGCTTTCCTGAGGGATTCACTGAGGATCTGCTCCACACAAAACCTTAGTCTAAATCTCGAGAGGTACTAGAGAAAAAAGGAAACATGAAGATGCTTCTGTTGTGTTCTAGATACTTAAGGTTGGAGACACAAAACATTCATAAGTATTAGATATTTTTATAGGCCTAAGGAGCCATTCAGACAGTATGAGGATCGCTCCAGCTTTTGGTCCTCTCGTCCTGAGACAGTAAACTCACTGCAGCTCAATGCTAAGTGATTGAACTGGCATGTCCTGTGGACATTTGCTGCCAAAATCATGTCACACTCATTTCTCACTTTTGGCTTCAGACCTGTGACCAGAGGAGAAGATGAGGAGAGAAAATCCTTCTCAGAGAAAGCACCTATAAAGAACATTGGGTAGTTTACTTGTATATTCAGAGCATTGGAATGATGCTGTTAAGTAGTCAGATTGTCCAGATTAAAAATGAAGAAGAAAAGAAAGGCAGGTGCCAGTGTCTGCTGACTGTAATTCCAGCTCCTCAGGAGGTTGAGATATAGAGAATCTGAGTTTGAATCCAGCCAGCATAGGAAAGTCCATGACACTGTTATTTCTAAGAGATCACAAAAAACCCAGAAGTGGGGCTGTGGCTCCAGGTTAATGCACTACACTTGAGCAAAAGTAACTGAGGGACAACGCCTACGCTCATAGGTCAACTCCAGGACCTACTTCCATGTATTGTGCATGTGTGGATGTATTCCTATAGGTGAAGCTCCAGAGTAGATATGATGAAAGGCACCAAGCTAGAAAATTTGTTTTCAAAACAATGATTTCATAACACAGAGACTGCTTTCATGACAGTGCATGTTCCTGGGATCCCCTCACAGTTCCCAGTGCAGCCTGAGGGTTTCTCTGCTTCACAGGCCTGCTGGAAGAAGTCTCTCTCATTGTCTGAATAGGCAGACAAAAGGCCTCAGTCCTGTACAGCTGTGTAACAAACTGCATCTGGGCCAATTAGTGAGGATGAGTGTGGATGGGCTCTGAAGGTCAGGACAAAAAGGCCTCTTTTTACCCCAAGTTATCTCTCTCCCCAGTGCTCCGTGTTGACAGGCAACCTTCATTTGGGCCACCTCCTGTGGCAGGCCAAGTTCTCAGCACTAATCCTGCCTTTGTGAGACTATATTCTGGTGTTCAGATACAGTGCTCAATATAATTCAGGAGTCCTTCTGGCAGACAACTAGGGCACTTAACCTCAAGAAATGTTTCATTGAGGCCGATGATGGGCCTATG
The DNA here is from genome assembly GCF_024711535.1 of Dipodomys merriami. NCBI lineage: Eukaryota > Metazoa > Chordata > Mammalia > Rodentia > Heteromyidae > Dipodomys > Dipodomys merriami. The sequence continues at coordinate 184,999 of NW_027206048.1, read as the reverse complement.
ATGCCTCTTCTAGGTGTCCAGAAGCTTTGGAAATACAAGCACCTGTCTGATCTTATTTCCTGTCATCTAGGACTGCTGAAGCACATTAGGTTTTGAAACCTTTGACCTCTCCTAGTTGAGCCCTGGGTGGCAGGGTTTTGGGGTTGAATACAGGGCCTGGGTGCTGACCATGAGCTCAGCGCAGGAGCCCAGCGCTTTACCATTTTGTGTCGCCACTTTACTTCTGGTGTGTGTGTGTGTGTGTGCGTGCGTGCGTGTGCACACATACACCAGTCCTGGAGTTTCAACTCAGGACATGTGTGTGTGTGTGTGTGTGTGTGTGTGCGTGTTCGTTCTTGTGCACACATACACCAGTCCTGGAGATTGAACTCAGGACCTGAGCACTGTACCTAATTTCTCTTGTACAAGAATAGCCCTCTCCCACTTGAGCCACAGAGTCACTTCAGGCTTTTTTCTAGTGATGTGTTCCTGAGAAGTCAAGTCCAGGGTTTCATAGATGCAAAGCACTCTATCCCTAAGGCACATTCCCACCCCTCTACTTCAGGTTTGTTATTCATGTCATATTTTTCTGCCAGTCCTGGGATTTGAACTCAGGTCCTAGGTACATCTACAGCACTGTGCTAGAAGGGGAAGCTCACTGTACTGGTAGACAAGAAAGTCAGGCCTGTTCCCAGGGCCTGAATTCAAGTCCTAGCTCTTGCAAAAATAATATTCGTATGCATTTTAAGTACAGGATTCATATTTACATACACATGTTTACTGCATATTGCAGTTAGTTATTCATTTTATTTTATGTTTTATTTATTTCTTATGTATTTTAGTGAGTATGATTACACACATAACCTTTTTTACATCTTATTACATAGGACATAGATTTGCCAATGTACTATACCTGATTCCTGAGACCCAGGACTTTCACCGATAAGGAAGACAAATGGGACATTTGGCTTCTTCCCCCAGGATTACTTAAGTTTTTGGCAGTTCTGTGATTTGAACTCAGGGCCTAGAAAGCCCACTTCATGAATGAGGAGTGGGTCAATGTTAGCACACCAGTCTGATGCAAATGAAGTTGTCTGGCAAATTTGGTCCTAGGAGTGGCCAATATATAAACACATAGATTTGTAAAATGCAGTGTGTGTGTATTTACATATGTATATGAATCTATAAACGTATACAGAGACAGATAGACATTTATGTAGATTCTAGTGTATAACTCTATATAAAGAGTGATGTCCATATCTTACTTTTGTATATTCTATTACTACTAATTATTCGGTCTAAAATTATTCCTCCATTAATTAATCATGGTACAAGACTTAATCAAGTTTTAATTAAATTAATCAATGACCTATATTTAATGCATACAATCTTACATTAGAAAGACTAGTTAATTAGTAATTCAATTAGTACATTTCAAACATTCTATTAGTGTTCCTAGAGATAGGAACCAGTTTCTTAGGACCTTCAGCCATCTGTATGTGGCAGTCCCAGGATTGAACTCAGGGCCCAGGTGTCTGGGTTAACCTCAGGTTTCACTGACAGCCCACCAGCCTCAGCCATGCAAAGTCATGTACAATTTTCAAGCCAAATCAGTGAGACCCAGGATGGTCACTGTGCAAAAGAAACAAAGGTAAAACTGTTGTGAAAAACTTTCTGGTTTTCCTCTTCCATTTTGGTTTGTTTGTTTGTTTGTTGGCCAGTGCTGGGAGTTGAAATTGGGTCCTAGGATCCCTGTATCATCTGTGGGTGTAAAAGCTGCACCCCAGCCTAGGGTAATCAAGGCTGAGGCAGACTTGTGACGACCTAAGTTCAAGCCCTGTGCCTGCCCCCCCTCAAAAAAAATTAAGGTTCTGGCTTGGAATTTGGGACATTTTATATTCCATACCTAGGATTTGAAATCAAGGCCTGGCTAACTCTATTTTGCTGTGGGTAAAGTGGAAGCCCACCCTCCTTGAATAAAAGAAAGTCAAGAGCAGTTCCCAGGGCATGAATTCTAGCCCCAGGACTGGCAAAATAATATTTATATACATTTATAATGTACATCATATATATGTATTTGCGTAGGTATTACATCTTGTACCTAGGAAACAGTATTTTCACAGACAGCAGAACAGGTCAACATTGGCTGCTTAATCCACCTATTGTCTTTTGCACTGCTGAACTCAGGGTCTAGAATGCCCAATTCATCAAGGGATCAATGTAAGTGCAGCAATCTCAAACAAATACATTGCCAGGGAGTTCCCAGGACCTAAGTTTAACCTCCAGAAATGGCCAGTATATAAATAGATAGATGCCTAATTGCTACAAATACATATATATGCATAGAGAGTGAGAGAGAGAGATGTATATGTATATTCCAGTATATGTTTAAATATATAATATATTTATAGAATGTTAGATGTCTATATATCATTAATTTACACGTAATATATTACTAATAATTATTAGGTATTAAATTATGCCTTCATTTAATGATGCATCATGGTTTAAGGCGCAATTAAGCACTTCCTTGTGCAAAATGAGCTCAGGGACAATGTCTAAGCTCACAGTTCAAGCCTCAGGATCTTTACCAAAAAAAAAAAAAAATAGAGCCAGTAACTCCATGTGTCTGTGTTTGTGTGAATGTATTTCTATCAGTGAACCTCCAGAATGGCTATGAAGAAAGGCACCCAGCTAGGAAATTTGCTTTGCATAGAATGATTTCATAGCACAGAGGGTGCTTTCAAGACAGTGCATGTTCCAGGGCTCCCCTCCCTGTTCCCAGTGTACCCTGAGGGTTTCTCCACACCCCAGGTTGCTGGAGGAAGTCTGCCTCTTTGTTGGAACAAGCAGACAAAAGGCCTCACTCCTGCACAGCTCTGTAACAAACAACTCTGTCCAGGCAAACTAGTGATTATGAGTGTAGGCAGGCCCTGAAGACCAAGAGAAAAAGGCCTCTTTGTACCCCAAGATATCTCTCTCCCCAATGCTCTGTTTTGACAGGAGGCCTTCATTTGTACTATCTCCCGGGGCAGGCCAATTTCCCTGCACTTATCCTGTCTTTGTTAGACTGTGTTCCAGTGTTGAAACAAACTGCTACAATTAATTCAAGATTCCTTCTGGCAGACAACAACTAGGGAGGTGAACCTAATGATTCATTATTGGCAACGGTGCCTCCCTAGGTTTTTGGAAGCTTGCTACATCTAAGGCAAGCACTCTACTACTGAGCCACCTTCCCTGCCCTTCTCCTTTTTCTTTTATCAGTCCCGAGATTTGAACTCGGGACCTAGGATCTCAGGATGGGCTGTGGGCCATTGGCTGCACCACATCCTAGGGTGATCGAAGCTGAAGCAGAATTGCCACAATCTGAGTTCAAGCCCCGGGCCTGGAAAAGGCCCAAGGCCATGACTTTGAATTTCCTCCATTTTTCTGGCAGGCCTGGGATTTGAACTCAGGGTCTGGGTAACTCTGTGACACTGCAGGGGAAGGGAAGCTCACTGGTGTTGAAGACAAGAATTTCAGTTTCCAGGCCTGAATTTAAGCGCCAGCACTGGAAAAATTGATATTCATATATGTGATCTTTTTACATACATGGGCTTACTCCATATGACATTTATTACCCTTATTTATTCATTATTGATTTTATTTAGTATTATTACATATATAACATTTATTTCATTTATTACATCTTATCACATGCATATATTTGCATATGGGTTATACTTCATACTGAGACTCAGGATTTTTACAGAGAAAAAAAAATGTGTCAAAGTAGGCAGGATGACAGATATCAGCCACAGATGCCTAGACTGTAACATTTTGTACGGGTGTCCTTGGGTGCCCTTGGTAGGGTGCTAACCATGAGCCCAACAGTGAAGAGTCAGTGGATAGGCCCTGAGTTCAAGGTTCATGACCAAGAAAAATAAACCAAAAAAATTGTCTGCAGGAGAAAACTCACTAGAGTTCAGTACATACATCATTTTGGCCTTGACATGGGGACATATCTGAGCCTCAAGGTTCTCATCTGCACAATAATCGGTGGAGCTCTTACAAGGACCAGATGCAAGAATGCACTCAGTACACCATTCCTCATATAAGACTCATGACATAGCTGTATACCACACGCTGTCATTAGAATTAGGGTGCTTTCATCAGTGTCACCATACTACACAAATTTCACATCAAATGATTTAGAGGGGTGGGTTTTTTGTAGGGAGGGGGCGGTGAGTCAGCCACGGGGATTCCACTGAAAGTTTGGGGGTACTGTCCTAAGATCTTTTGCTCAAGGCAAGAGCTCTACCACTTTGAGCCACAGCTCAGAGTTTTGCAGACTTCCTGTCAGGGCTGGATTTTAAAACTACCAGTGTCTGATCTCAGCTCCCCAGTATCTTGGATGTCAGGGCTGAGGAAGCCACAAGCATCCGGTTCCGTGTAGCTGGTTTGCAGCAGTTCACCTCTGGCTACATCAGGTTAGATGGCAGCTCTCAGCACCAGATTCCTAGCTTGCCTTACAATGAGGTATTTGCAGTCCTATTCTTATATCTTTGCAGTCAGAACCTTCTATCGTTTTGTTTTGGTTCCAGTCCTGCATCTTGAGTAAGTGTCTAGACACAGTCCCTAAACTTTTATGCTCAAAGCTAGTACTGGACTGCTTGAGTAACAGCATGACTTCTGGATTTTTCTGTGCAAGTGGTAATGAGGAATGGAACCTAGGACTTTGTACATACTCAGTGAGCACTCTATCACTGAGCCACAGGAGTGAAAAGTGTATAAACAGATAAATGTGTAAATTGGTAAATAAAGATAGATAGATAGATATAGATAGATAGATAGATGTATATGTATAAAACAAGAGATGTCTGTATATTATGAAACTGCATATATGATATTAATACCAATTATTGGCAATTAAATTATTCCTTCCTTTTTAAGTATCATGATTGAATACATAATAAAGTATTAATTGAAAATTAGTCAATGTAGAATAATTGTGTATAATTTTAGAATATAATTATATACTAACTACTAATTTAAATGTTACTTTTATAACATTCCATTTGTATGGATGTATATCAGAATGAATTTCTTAGAACCTCCCACCATTCATTAGTGGCAGTTCCAAGATTCGACCTCCAGGCTAAAGTTGCTGGTTTCAGCTATGGCTTCCCTAATAGCCCACTAAACATTAGCAATGCAATGTCATGTACACATTCTGGGTCTTGTCATTTAGACCCAGGATGGTCACAATACAAAGAAAAAAATACGTAAAACCACCTTCTTGAACTTCTCAGTTTTATCCTTCTCCTTTTTATTTTTATTTTTTGCCACCTCCAAAATTTGAAGTAGGGTCCAATGATCAGCTGTGGCAGAGATGTGAAGACCTGAGTTCAAGCCCTGTGCTAGGCCAAAAAACAAGTAATAATAACAGTAAGACCCTGGCTAGGAAATTGCACCATTTTTCTAGCAGGCCTGGGATTTGAACTCAGGGTCTGGGTAATTCTGTGACACTGTGTGTGAAAAGGGAAGCTCACAGTCCTTGAAGACAAGAAATTCATGGGGCTGGGAAGGTGGCTCAGTGGTAGAGTGCTTGCCTTGCATGCATGAGGCTCTTGGTTCAATAACTCAGTACCACATAAGCAGAAAAAGCTGGAAGTGGCACTGTAGCTCAAGTGGTAGAGTGCTCACCTTGAACTGAAGAGCTGAGGGACAGTGCCCAGGCCCAGAGTTAAGGCACCATGACTGGCAAAAAAAGAAAAGAAAAGAAAAGAAAAGAAATAAAGAAAAAAGAAATTCAGACCAGTTCCAAGGGCCTGACTTGAAGCCCCAGAACTTGAAAAAATAATATTCATATATATGATATCTATTTACATACATGGGTTCTACTGCATATGACATTTATTACCCTTATTTATTTAGTATTATTACACATATAACATTTCCTTTATTATATCATATCTCATAGAATATATTTGCATATGGATTATACATCATATTGAGACCCAGGACTTTCACATAGAATGAAAAAAAAAGTGTAAAATTGGCTTCTTACTCCACAAATAAATTTTTGGCCATGCTGGAATTTCAACTCAGCCTACAATGCCCAATCCATAAACGGGGTACAGTCTTAGCACACCAGCCTCCGGCAAACTGAGCATCCAGGAAATTCTGAGGACCTGTAATCAAGCCATAGTAGTGCCCGATAGATAGATGTGTAGATTGATATTATATATATATAATATATACATACATATATATCTGCATATATATGTATATATTTATATATACACACACATACAAAGGGAGAATGTGAGGATATTATTAAATTATATATATGTTCTTACCAATTATTAGTTACTAAATTATGACTGCATTTCATGAGGTATCATGGTTGCGTACTTATAAAAGCATTAATTACAAATATAGTCAATATCCTTAATCATACCCTGGTGCTAGAATGGAAGATATAAATCCATTAATTTTTGTGTGGCATTCTAAAATAGAATCATGAATTAACTGTAAATTTAATTATTACTTTTATAACATTCCATTAGCATTCACATGAACAGGAATTAGTTCAACAGGATCTCCCTCCATTTGTGGGTGGTAGTCATAGCATTCGAATCCCAGGCCTGGGTAGAGTACTTTGAATGCAAACCATTGGAATGACACCATGAAGATTTCAGATTGTCATGATTTTAAAAAAGAACAACAAGAAGAAAAGAAAGCCAGGTGTCAGTGGCTCCTACCTATAACCCTAACTCCTCCGGAGGCTGAGATGTAGAGAATGCCAATTTGAATTCATCTGAGGCAGGAAAGTCCAAAACAATCTTCTTTCTAAGAGATCATAGGAAGAAAAAAAGCCCATGAGTGGGGCTGTGACTCAAGAGCAGAGTGCTATCCTTGAGCAAAAGGAGCTCAGGGACAGGGCCTAGACTCATAGTACAACCCTGAACCTGCCTCACCCCCACCCAAAAAAAAGGAGGCAATAACTCCATGTCTCTCTGTATGGATGGATGATGTATGGATGATGGGCATTCAGCAGGTTGCCCATGTCCATCCGCCCAACCTGGGCAAGACCTCAGAGAGTCCTAAGTCTGAACCAGCAGCTTGAACAAAGCATCCTTCTCTGCCATTTAATAAGTGAAGCCCTGCCGGGTTTGCATGGGCTGTGCAACAGGTGACTTATATCCTGGCTGAGATATCCCATTGGGACACCTAGCAGCCAGCCACTGCCTCCAGGGAGACCAGAAGTCATCGGTCAGGTCATCAGAATGGCATCTGTCATGGGTGCAGTGTGGATCTGAGCTGTAAATCAGCATTTCAGACCAAGTTTCTGGGCCAGGAGGGGCAAGGGCTGCAAGATGGCACAGCAGGTAATGCCTACTCACTGGGACTAATTTGTCAGGCACACCTTGGGTGGGTGTTGAGTTGGGCTCATGAAAGCCTTGTAGGCTCAGGAATCCACAGCTGGCTGGCTGCTGCTTGTAGCAGTGGCTTTCCCAGGAGTCCCAGGGCTCAGAGCCCTGCTTTCCTCACCATTGCTAAGCGGCGGATGAAGATCTGCAATCATGCACCGAGTATAAATGAGCATCCATCGTGTTCTTCCCTTGGTCCTGTACCCTATACATGGATGGAGGTGCAGGTGCCATGGAACTTACTGCCATGGCCCAGACCACTCAGCCAAAGAAGGAGTTGGGGAGAAATAACTTATGTGTCGAGAGTTCACTATGACTGTGCCTCTAGATTGCCCCCAGTTCTAGCTCAGCTCATCATTACCACCTTCCTCTGTGTGTGTGTGTGTGTTTGTATGTGTGTGTGTGTGTGTGTGTGTGAGTGTGTGTGTGTGTGTGTGTGTGTGTGTGTGTGTGTGTGTGTGTGTGTGTGTGTAGGTGTTCATGCGCACATCTTGGTACTAGGGCTTGAACTCAGGACCCGGGCTCTGTCCCTCACTTTTTTCATTCAAGGCTAGCAACTCTACCACTTGAGCCACAGCTTTTCTTGCAATTTTAGGTGGTTATTGAGAAAGGAGAGTCTCACACACTTTAGAAAAGTGAGCTGGTGATAAGAAATGTACTCATTATCTTGCCCATGGAACTGTAACCCTTCTGTACAGTATTTTCACAATAAAAAAAAGATCCTACTGATACAAAAAAAAAAAAACCAAGAAAAGTGAGCTGGGCTGTCTCTGAATGCCAATCCTTAGATCTCAGCCCCCTGAGGAGCTAAGAATAAGAGAGCATGAGCTGTTAACATCTGACCACACTTTCCTTCTTGGCTAAGACAATGTAGCTCTCTCCGAGCTTAGCACCATCTACAGCTAACCTTCCTTCCCCTCCCTCTACTCCTCTAGACTTCAGAGGAAACGTACCCTCCCCTGAAGACATAGAAATAGGATACTTGACAGGTTTGAGCTTTATGTTCTCCACACAGTCAAGGGCTGCGGGGAGCTGATGTAGAGATCAGAGATCTAGGCCAGGGCAAGTAGACAGCTGTTAGAATAGAAGACAGTATGAAGAGACATCCTTGCAGCTGGATGCCAGTGGCTCATGCCTATAATCGTAGCTAGTCAAGGCTGACACATGAGGATCAAGCAAGATTCAAAGCTAGCCTGGGCAGACTCTTACCTCCAATGAATGACCAAAAAGCTGGGAAGCAGAGCTACTGTAGTTCAAGTGGAAGAGCACCAACCTTGTGCAAACAAGCTAAAGGATACCACCTAGGCTCTGTGTTCAAGCCCTAGTAAAGACACACACACACACACACTAACATCCTTAGCAGGTGCCAGTGGCTCATACCAGCAATCTTAACTACTTAAGAGGCTGAGCTCTTAAGATGGCAGCTTGAAGCCAGCCCAGACAGAGAAGATCATGAGAATCTTATCTCCACTAAACTACTAAAAAAAAATGAAATGTGAGCTGTGATTCAAGTGGTAGAGTGTTAGATTTGAGCAAAGGAAGCTCAGTGCCTAGGCCCGGAGTTCCAGCTCTAAGAGTTTTTTTTAAGACAACTTTTGTCCCCCTCCTTCCCTCAGGCCATAAATCCAGACGTTGGTCATCCTAGATCTCACTTCCACTCCTGCCACTTCCACAGAACCACAAGTGGGTGTTACTGGCCAGGTCTGGGTTAAGAAGTGAACGTACACAAGTGGGGGCATACCCAGGTCAAGGCTAATGCCCCAGAACATTGAGGCATTGGCCATGCCAGTCTCTCCTCCCCCAATTCCCTGGCCCTGGAATCTAAAGTCTGTGCCTCTGTATTCTGAGCATCCAGAATTCTCTAGAAGGATTGGAGAGGCCCAGCTGGGGCTGGAAGATAGACTTGCCTGCAATAAAGTATGTTGACATTTCCTAGACAACAATAGATATTTCCAAGCCACCTTGGCCTCACCTCCAATGCAGCCTAGAATCCTCCTTGCTTGGGCGGCCTTCAGTCCACTATCAAGCTGGAGTTGGCCAGAGCCACCGGCAACACCCTTCCCCCACTCCACTGCCAGCATGCTGAGAGAGACATGCAGCCAGAGGTCTAGCTGAGGAAAAGGGCAGGACATCCCATGTCTGAGTTCCCCACCTAAAGGCAGGCAAGATTCTATTTCAGCTAGCCCTGCTGACCCAGAATCCCCTGGAGACGGCCAAAGATTTGGACAGCTGGACTTGGGCCCCAAAGAAAAGCTTGAACTCAGGTCTCTGGCAATATAGGACTCATTGTAGACCCTGATAGGAGGATAAAGACAAAGTCGGTGTGGAGGAGGAGCACCATCCAAGGTCAAAAAGAGGCAGACAGGCACCCAGGAAGGGGACAGAGAAACATGAGGGACACACACAAACACACACACACACACACACACACACACACACACACACACACACACACACACAAATATGGCACTGGTATCTCACACCTGTCATCCTAGCTACTCAGGAGGCTGAGGTCAAAGCCAGCCAGCACTGAAATGTCTGTGAGGCTCTTATCTCCAATGAACCACCAAATAACCAGAAATGGAGCTGCAGCTCAAGTGTTAGAGCACTAGCTTTGAGCACAGAAGCATAGGAACTTCACCTAGACCCTGAGTTCAAGGCCCAGGTCTTCTACATCCAAACACACAGACACAGACACACACAGACAAAAGACACATGAACACACAGACACACACAGTGGTAGCCCAAAGCCTCAGCAGTCCCTGAGCACCCTGAATATTCCACCCCAGAGATGATGGCACTACCATCATCAGACCAACTGTAGACAAAACTCAGAGCCTCTCACATGTCTGGAATGGTTCACAACACATCATGGCATTTCTACTGTACACACTGTTATGCAGAAAATTCAGCTACCTTTTGTTTGGTTGTAGGTTATGGGGTTTGAACTTTGGGCCTGCCAGAAGGCCTTCAGCTCTTCAGGTGAAGGTGTGCTCTCTACTACTGGTGCCACAGCACCACATCCAATTTTATGGTGGTTCATAGGGGATAAAGTCTCAAAGACTTTCCCGCCCAAGCTGGCTTTGAACCGTGATCCTCAGATCTCAGCCTCCTGAGTAGCTAGGATGACAGTTATGAGCCACTGGCAGCGCCCGGCTACACCCAACTTCTTTTTTTCTTCAGCTCTTTTCTTTCTTTCTTTTTTTTATTGTGAAAATACTATAAAGAGGGGTTACAATTACATGGGCAAGATAAGGAGTACATTTCTAATCAGGCATTGTAGCCTCCTCAGCAGCCACTTTCTTATTCCAAGGGAAAACCCAACTCATCAAGACACAAACCAAATGTAACCCTACACTTCAGACTTGGTCACCAGCATTCAAAACCTTCTTCCATGGATGGAGAGCATATAATTGACACTACCATTCCACCCCTGCTCCCATTCACCCACTCCCTGCCTGCCATAGCCATAACCTCTGGAGTTCTTGGTAAGGCACCACCCACCCTGTGTTGGCTTCACACTGGGGTAAACCTGGGGAGTTATTAGAAATGTCTGTACTGTGGGGCCAGCATCTGGTCTCACATCCTCAACCACCCCAATACTTCACTATCTCTTGCAAGCAAGGAAGGGGTATCTTTCTTTCTTGTTTGGTTTTTTGTTTTTGTTTTTTTTGGTTGAGAGCCTTGAACTCAGGGCTTGGGTACTGTCACTGATGTCTAATTTTCCTCAAGGCCAGTGCTCTACCACTTGAGCCACAGTGCCACTTCTGATTGGAGACTGGAGATGAGGCTCTGGAGGGACTTTCCTGCTAGGGCTGGGAAATAAGATCCACTGCATCTCAGACTCCCGAGTGGCAAGGATGACAGGTGTGGGATGACAGGTGTGAGCCCGCGGCTCATGGCTTAAGGTGTCCAGTTCTTCAGAATTTCCACCTAGTGCTCCTCTAGAAGATACCACCTAGACTCCCCTCTACCTCCCTCAGACACAGCAAAGGAAGGCTAGAATCTGGGTGTGGCCATGGGGATTAAAGGCCCCCTCCACATCACTAACCTCCTCTAAGCTCCCATCTGCCTCCTCTGGATTGCCTGGTCTTCCAGGGCAGATCAGACCCACTAGAAGTTCTGGGGCCTCCCCTATTTCCCCCTGCCCCACCAAACTGATACCTGAGGACTTCCGGGGCAAACTGGTCCATGTCCTGGTGGAAGACCTTGGGAGGCTTGCTGAAAACTGGGTACAGGGGTGCAAAGGGCACGAGTGTCCAGCTCCCCTCTGTCAAAGGAGACACAAAGCACGTATTTATCTACTAAGAGCTTCAGAGCATAGCCATCCACCTGTCACCAAGGTCCCTGGGAGAACTGCTTTATGGTGACAGCCCTGGGGCCTGACCTCAGGGCCCCGGTACTATCCCTGACTTTCTTTGTCTCCAGAGGAGTGCTCTTTCACCTGAGCCACAGTGCCACTTCCAGCTTTTTCTGTGTATGCAGGACTTAGAAATCGAACCCATGCTTTCCTGTGTGCTAGGCAAGCCCTCTACCTCTAAGACGCAATTCCAGCCCTGGATAGCTGTCCTTCTGTGACCCCTCAGGCCTGTCTTGGGACAGTCTCGCACATCTATACCAAGGCTCTCACCAGCAGCCCTGGTTGGAAATGAACATGCTCTGCTATGTTGTCTCCAAGAAGCCCTTTCTGATCACCTTGGCATAGCTGGAGATTCTCCGCTGTGCAGGCTGCCAAACTTATCAAGCTCTGCCTTCCAGCCAGTGTGAGTTGAGAATGCACAAAGGGGAAGGCCTGGATTCCACCACCAGATTTCTGAAGGCCCTGATACACCACCCAGGGGCAGGTGTTGTATCACACTCCATGAGAGGGGCTCGAGGCCTGGGCAATCTGTGGGCAACAAGACAGGACCATTTCTTTGTGTGGGCTTGAACTGAGGATCTGGGAGCTGTCTCTCTGAGTTTTATTGCTCAAGGCTGGCTCTACCATTTGAGCGACAGCTCCACTTCTGGCTTTTTGGTGGTTCCATGGAGAGTAGATTTTCATGGGCTTTCCAGCTTATGGCTGCCTTCAAACTGTGATCCTCAGATCTCAGCCTCCCAAGTAGCCAGGATGACAGGCATGAGCCTGAACCCCAGGTGATGAGCACCAAAGTTTTTTTGGTTTTTGTTGGCTCCTGTTCATCTCCTATCAACTAGCAAGCCTAAGTTAAAATAATCAGTTAGAGGGGATCAAATTCCTCTCCTAGGTCAGTTAATCCAAGGAGATAAAGTGTCTTTGGAAAGGGCTAGTCTGGGTTGCCTAAGGGATGTTTGTGTGTTTGTGTGTGTGTATGTGTGTGAGTGTTGGGGATACCTACCCTCAGCTCTGTGGTGCCTCATCCTCCCAGCAGGGAGTGCACCCAGGATCTTGACCCCAAGGGAGGTGGATGGGAGAGGGTACCTAAGGTCACATCCAGGGGGATGATCTGAATTCTGTCCTGCAACCTAAGCCTGGACAGATAAAGGAGAGAAGGAGAGGGTTGGGGGAACATCAAAGTATCCCCTTACCTTTGGCTGAATGTACCAGCGAGAAAACTGAATACATCTTTCTTGGTAGTCAGCTAAAAGGTGTACAGTGTTCATTTATTTTATGATTGTGTTAGTCCTAGGGCTTGGATTCAGGGCCTGGGTGTTATCCCTGAGCTTCTTTTGTTAAGGCTGAGGCTCTACCAGTTGAGCCACAGCACCACATCTGGCTTTTTTGTCTGTGGTTTTGGGGAGGGAGGTGGTTTATGGGAGATAAGAATCTCCTGGACTTTCCTGCCCGGGCTACTCTGAGTCACAGACATCAGACCTCAGCCTCCCAAAGAGCCAGGATGATGGGTGGGAGCCATGAGCTCCTGACTGTCACCATCCATTTATAATCCCTTAAGCCCAGGGCCAGGCCACCCATACTACACCTCCTTGTTGGGAGTAGGAAGCAGACATGAGTGGGTTTGATACTTCAACAGCCTACCTATCTTTGAGCATTGTTCTGGGTCAGTCTGATGGTGGCTTCATCCTTATCCACAGCAATGACATGGCTCTGTCACCAGAACAAATTTCCCGCCCCCCCGGGAGGTGTCAGGTCTTGGGTCTTTCTTCTGAGCCCCACCACCATAACCAAAATGACACTCCCCAGCAAAGGGTAGTACACACAGAGGGTTTTTATTGTCTTATAGCCAGGATCTTGTCAGATAGGTGGGGGTATAGGTCAGAGGTCCTGGATTGTGCTGGGCAGGGGGACAAGGTGACCCCTCCTCATCCACTTTTCTTCAACGGTGTAGCAGAGGGATGTGGGGAGGGACTCATGGGATGGACAATGAATAACCGTCACGGTCTATCCAGGGCACAGAGGGGCTTACCTCATGAAGCTGCTTCAACAGGCTGAGCAAAACAGCTCCTGACCCACAGCCCACCTCCAGAATGAGAGGGCCACCTTGGGTTCCAGGCACATGGGGATGCTGAGCCACTTCCTCCAGCACTCATTCAACCAATAACTGAGAGAGAAAGAGAGAGGGAGAGAGAGAGAGAGACAGAGAGAGAGGGGGGAGAGAGAGAGCAGGGGAGAGAGAGAGAAAGACAAAGGTCCAGAATTACACTTAAGTCAGGTGCCGGCAGCTCAGACCTATAATCCTACTTATACAGGAGGCTGAGATGTGAAGATTGTGGTTCATAGCTGGCTGGGGAGGAATGTCTGTGAGACTCTTATCCTCAAAGAACCAAAAGAAAACCCAAAGTGATGCTGTGGCTCAGGGGGTAGAGTACTAGCCTTGTTCTGAGGAGCTCAGGGATTGCATCCAGGCCCAGAATTCAATCCCCACAAATGACAAGAAGTGGACTTCCCACCACAAGAAGTGGACTGAATAACACCCACTGTTCTAGGAGGCATGGCAGAGAAATCAGGCCAAGATTCTTGTCAGCTGGAGGTCATGAGTAGATCACCTGGCTTCTCCATGACTCACTTTCCCCAGCTGGAAAAATGAATAGAATGAAGGATCCCTTCTTCATGGAGACAGGGTAATGATGAAAGACAGCCATGTTTTGTTTCATAATCCCACACCTATTGCATGATTAATAACAGACCACATCTGAGCCCTTCCCAGGCAACTTCCTGTCATATGCTCACAGAATTGTTGAGAACTGTATCTGACACCTGCTCCCTCTGTGCCTGGCCCTGCTCCAGAGATCCCTCTGTATTAATCCCTTATTTACTCACAACTGTCCCATGAGGAGACTTAGGTCCAATGGTTGACATCCAACCCAGAGCTTCACCTGTGGTCAAGAATCGGCTGCCGTGAACTAAGAGTTTGGGACAATCCATCTAAAATAATGACTGAGCAGGGCGCTAAATGTCTACCACCACCACCCCACACACACACATACACACAAACACTTCTCCACCATCCTTTACAGGCAAAGATGTTTTACTTTCTTTCTTTTTGTTGAGTGTGGGGCTCGAACTCTGGGCCTGGGTGCTATCCTTGAGCTCTTCAGCTCAAGTCCAGCACTCTATTACTTGAGCCACAGCACCACTTCTGGTTTTCTGGTGCTTTATTGGAGAGAAGACTCTGAGGGTCTTTCCTGCCCAAGTTGGCTTTCACCCATGATCCTAAGATTCAGCTCCTGAGTACTTAGGATGACAGCCATGAGCCAATGGCACCCGGCCAAAGAGGCTTTTCCATGCCTGTCATCCTATCCCCTCTGGAGACTGAGTTCTGAGGACTGCAGTTGGATGCCACCCTTGGCAGCATAGTCATTCAGAACTCTTATCTCCAATTAAACACCCAAAAACCTTGCAAGTGGAGCTGTGGCTCAAATGGTAGAGCGCTAGCTTTGAGCATGAAACAAGGGATGGGACCCAGGCCCTAGTTTTAAACTTTTTCTAGCATAGACACACCCAAGAAAAGGAAGTAGGTGAACACACAGGAGCTCAAAGCTCACACATAATATTCAAGACTCACAGAATAGACCCCATCCTGCTCTGATTCTCTAGATTCTATGTCCTAGGTCATGGCAGGCTGAGATGGGACTGACCATGCACCAAGTCAGGACATTCAAGTACAATCTCATACTGAGGATCCAGTGATCTCATGAAGGACTCAAGATCTCTCACTGTCCTGTCTTGACACTGGGCAGTCAGGTGAGATATAGTTATCCAAACAAAGGATATGGGAATGAATGAATTTCTCAGCCAAGAGATGCAGACTGGAGGGCTTTAGGTCCCTCTCTCTCAGGGAGGAGAAAAGGGCTGATCCATCTCAGTAATATTCCTGGGTTGTGAGTATCCTCAAAGAAACAACCCTGCTCAGAGCCCAGTGCCTCTGGTGTTCTCACCAGCCTCGACCTTCAGTCCACCCTCTTTAAATCCCACATCTGCCATCTAGACTAAAGGCTGAGCCAGCAAGGAGACCCACCTCTACCTCTGAGAATGGCAGTCACAGGGCCCAAAGTCCCCTAGAGGAATTCTTAGAGCAACATGGGTCTGACTCTCGCCCTCATTCCCTGGGTGTCCTCTTCTAGTGGCATGCTTACCTCTGTCTCTGGTTGAGGAATGAACACTGGGGGTGTCACCTTCAGATTGAGCCAGCAAAAGTGCCAGTCCCCAAGGATGTACTGCACAGGCATCCTGCAGTGGATGACTGCCAGGTTGTCAAAGGTGAACCCAGAGTGCCAGGACTTTTAATAGCCATGTGGCTGGGTTGAAGATTCTATCACTGATGGTCTAGGTTGTCAGGTGAGGTCATGGCTCCAATGGCCTGACACACTGGATCTGGGATCATCCTCCCTCTTCATCTTCCTGCTTATCCCTTGCCAGCCCCATCTTGCCACTCCCTCACCCTATACCTCCCTAGCCCTTGGACAGTTTCTTCTTATCTGACCAGAAAATGAACTCCGTGAGCCAGGGGAGATTGAAACTCTGTGACCCACCCTGAGCCCCAGGGTCTACCTGAGGCTGTTTCCCTCTGCAGTCAGCGACCACTCAGATTTGGATATAATGATGTTGCTGATGCCATGAATGGGTCAGTGGCTTGGTCCTACACACTAGCTTTAGGCTCTGAAACTGTCCCCTCAGAGATTGTGAATGGTTGGCTCCCTTGATCCAGGGACTCCAAACCAAGGCTTGCATGCTCCCTTCTTCCTTCCTTTCCTCCTTTTCTCCCTCCATCCTTCCCTCCTCTCTTTCTCTTTCCTTTCTTTGTGTCATTCCTGGGCATGAACTCAGAGCCTGGGTGCTGTCCCTGAGCCTTTTTACTCAAGGCCAACAGCCTACAGCTTGAGCTACTCATCCACTTCTGGCATTTTCTTTTTGGTAGTAAGTTGGAGATAACAGTCTTACAGGCTTTTCTGCCTGGGCCTTAAGCCTCAATCCTCATATCTCAGCCTCCTAAGTAGCTAGGATGACAGGTGTCAGGCACCAGCATCCAGCTCAAACCAAGATTTCTTCATGTGCTGTGGAACCAGCACTGGAACCTTTTATCGTGTATGACCCCCCTCTTTCACCCCCCCCCAAGAAACTGGCACACACTGTAACGTTTTGTTAGATAAATAGATGAGCATCTGTCTATGACAATACTACAGAACAGTCCCATCCAACTCAGGTAAGCATCCTGGCTGGGGATAAAACCTGTGTTAGCTCTCCCACAGTTCTCCCTCCTCCCTCTTCCCACCCTCCTGGTGCCACCGCACTTAACTGTTTTGGTTCCAAGGACATGAGCCATGATGTACTCACTGTATTCTGGGGTCTCTGGGATGCCTATCTTCTCAAAGATCTCTGTCCAGCCACTCTGACCAGCTGTATGGCACTCAATTCCCTACTCAACTGTGAACAAGGATGTTGTGAGGTGAAAGCCTGGTTCAAGGGGTATCCTCTGCACTCCCTAGGGCCAGACAGGATGGTCCACCATATTCGGCCCCCAATTTTCATGTTGTAGAACAGGATCCCTGAGACATCCTGGGTCTCTGAATCTCCCAGAGTCCAGTACAGGTCCTGGGAATTGTCTCTGCTCACAGCGATCAGGCTGCAGATGGTAACGTCACAATCTCTGCTACCCACTGGACTGGGAGCACTAGAAGAAGCTGGCAGAACTGGGAAATGTGATCACCCAGTCAGAACTGTTGACAGCTGAGGTTGGGGGTACAGGCCAGTTGTATGTGTGTCAGAGGGGGTGTGTTTTTCTCCCAAATACCCACCTTCTATCTGACCCCAGTGCCCTCATCTCTCTAGTGGGCTCTTCTGGGAATGTCCTCAGGTGAAAGGGTGACTGAGCACAGAAGAAAAGGGCTCGCACAACAACGGGGTCTATCTTCTGCATCCAACACTCCCCTGCCCAGCAAAAGGGAAAAGAACCCAGAAGGCATGTGTGGAGTGCTGCTCCCCACCTCTGACTAAAGCCACCAGGTACCCACCAGGGAGAGGAAGGATGCAGATGCACAGCTGTGTGGCTCCTACTGCTCCAGGCCAGGGGCTCTGTGGTGCCCCCACCTCCCCATCCCTGAAGCTCCCCTTTTCCTGGAACATTGGCCACTAGGGATGAGGGTGGGATCCCCGGATGGACACCCACCTCCACCCCCACCCCTGGGGTGCATTTGCGGCAGAGCCAGGACAGACTTTGGGGCACGGGGGAGGCGCAGGCAGGAAGGGAGGGGGAGGCAAGAGGCAAAGGTCCAGGTCTGCGAGGGTGGGGAGAAAGGGTAGAGTGGGGGCGGGATATACAGGGGAGGTTGTAGGGTGCGGGGTGCAGGTCGGCCACTCATGTGTGCTGCTGGGAGAAGCTGTAGGCTGCGACTACGGGTGCGTGCCAGGAGTCTGAGGACCGAAGGCCAGAACCAAGTCAGGGCCACAAGCAGGCCAGGGGCGCAACAGCTCCTCCAGGTGACTGCTAGAGGCAGCAGCCATGTTTGAACCTCAGCACGGGCACATGGTGGAGCTGCGCACAGCCTCTGTTCCTCAGCCACCACCGCAGACTCAGCGGCCTCCTAACCTGTGGCCGCCGCCGCCGCCTCAGCAGCCACTGCCATCACCATGCTCCCAGCACCGGGACCTCAGACTCAGGGCCACCATGGTTGGGCGCCTCCGAGGGGCTGCATGTGGCGATGGGCCTGCCATGCAGGCTCTGCATGCTCTCCGCTCCCACCCAGGACCCACACTATGATCAGAGCAGCCGCCAGCCACTGAAGCCGTTTCCACTGCTGCTAGTGCTCGTGCTCGGTCTTCTCCCAGCTCTCTCTTGGCCCCACACTCCTCTCCTGGGCCACCCTGCCCCTTCTGCACACACACCCCTGCCCCCTTGTGCTCCTGGCCATTGCTGCCACAAAAGTGCGCTCCTGAGCCCTGCCCCCTCATTCACTGGGCCCCGTCCCCAACTCCTAGCCACAATTGCAGTCCTGACTGGGCCCTGAGGCTTCTAGACCATGGCAATTGCAGCCTTACCTCAGCTTAGCAGCACCCTCTACCCCCAGTACAGGCCCAGAGGATCGAATCTCCCCTCAGCCCCACCGCTGGGGAAGACTTTCCTCCATCCCCCTCCACTCCACACACCAAGCAGGTGCATGGTGACACTCGTGTGTGTATGTGTGTTTGTGTCTGTGTTATTGTTGGGGATAACCACCTCTCAAGGACCCAGAACATAGCACCCTTTGGGATGATTCAGCACACAGCACACTTCCAAAATCAGCACAAAGCACCCTGTGTAAATGACTCAGCACACAGCTCCCTTTGAAGGACTCAGCATGTAGTATGCTGGGTAGAGTACTCAGCACACAGCACTCTTTGAAGGAGGGAGTCTATAGCCCACAGTTTAAAGGACTCAGTGCATGGCCACTTTGAAACTCTCAGCACATAGCACACTTTTCCAGAGACTCATCACACTCTGTGTTGAAGTACGCTGTGTAAAACACCCAGTGCACAGCTTCCTTCGATAAACTCAGCACACAGAACAATTTTGAAGGACTCAGCACATACCACACTGTGGAAGCTCTCAGCACGCAGCACCATTTGAAGGACAGTACAGAGAACCCTTTGTAAAGGACTTAGCACACAGCACTCAAAATACACCTCATCCCTCTCTTCTCAAGGGCTCACACATAGCAGGACCCTTTAGGATGCATTAGCACACCACACCTTTTGAAGGACTCAGCATACAGTACGTTGTGTAATGGACTCAGCACTAAGCCCCCATTAAAAATCCCAGGATGGCCCACTCTTCTCAGGGACTCAGCACATAGCACCCTTTGGGATGACTCAGCAAACAGCACCTTTTTGAGGACTCAGCACATAACTCCCATGAGGGAAGGACCCAGTAAATAGCACCCTGTGAAGGACTCAGCACATAGCTGTATGTTACAAGTTCAGCTGTCATTAGAATTAGGGTGCTTTCTTCAGTATCACCATTCTTCAGAAACACTTCACAAATCCTACTAGTTCACATTTAGACAAGCTGTGTTTTATGGGGGAAGTCAGCTGGGGGTCTTGAACTCAAAGCTTGGGGCCCCTGTCCCTGAGCTCTTTGGTTCAATGCTAGAGCTCAACCACTTGGAGGCACAGCTCCAATTTTGTTTTTTTGGGTTGTTCCTTGACAGGTCTTATGGTGATAAGTAAGGCCAAGTTGGGGTATCTGTGGGCAAAGGCCCTTAGCTCAGCCTGGAGCTGACCTCTCCCTTCCCTGTGTCCCTGAAAGCTGGGCCTCCTGGAGCTCTCATGGCCTAGGGTGGAACAGACCCGCTCTGGCATCAGAAATGAGGGTGAGCAAAAGTCAGCTTGGCCCTAGTAACTTGCCCAAATTGAACTCTAGAGGATAATGGCATGGAACCGCATGTTCCGCATGTGGCCACCAGGGAGCAGGAGTGGCCCACCATAGGGATTGTACTTGAGAGTTGGGTTTACTCTTGCTTCTCTTGGGCCCCCATCATGATTCAAAGCGACCCTGGACAGGAAAGTCCTTGAGACTCTTACCTACATTAACCATCGAAAAGCAAGTGGGGCTGTGGCTCAAGTGGCACAGCACTAGTTTTGAGTGAGAAAACTCAGGGATAGAGCCTTGGCCCTGAGTTCACACACACACACTCACACACACACACACACACACACACACACACACACACACACACACACACTCACTCACACACACACACACACAAACACACACACCACATACATGCAAAATCAGAGATTTCTACACTGCAGTCTTTGAGTATTCTCTAGTTTTTCCCCCACTAAGCCTGGTGGCTGCTGGCCTAGGTGTTTGGTGCATACAACATCACCTGGCATCTTCAATTTTGGGGGAACAGAATGGCTAGAAGGTCAACCTTCCCCCATCCCAGCTCCTTGATTGGGTCATGGTCTATCCAGGCTCTTTTTGGCTCCTTTACAGACTCGCCAAGATGCCTTCAAAAGGCATCACATACTGGGCACTGGTGGCTCATGCGTGTCATTCTAGCTACTCAGGAAGCTGAGATCTGGAGGATCACAGTGCCAAGCCAGTCTGGGCAGGACAGTGTATGAGACTCTTATCGATGAACCATCAGAAAACAAAAGTGGCATTGTGGCTCAAGTGGTAGAGTGCCAGCCTTGAGAAAAAGAGCTCAGGGACAGCCTTCACGACCAACAACAACACGGAGAGGCATTGCATGATGTCTTTGGGATTGGCATGGGCCAAATATAATTGGAATTAATTATAATTGGAATTAATCAAGTCCTCCAAGACAAAGCAGTACCTCCTTTAGTCCTGCACTCCTCCATCTGGTCTCACCCCCTGGCCTTGTTCGTGCTTTGGATCAGCATGGTTCTGGCTGGATGGGAGGGCTCCAAGGAAGATCCCAGAGCAATCACCCCACTTCCTTCTGCCCTGCTCACCCTACTGTTCCTGCTGTTTTCCATAGACCTTCTTCTGGGAATCCATCCATGAGGTCATCAACACCAACATAGTGGTGAGTGGTGGGTCTGGCCTAACTAGGGGCAGTCAGAGGTGGAAGTAGGTCTGGGACTAGGAGCTTCCACCTTGGGTGTGGGCTGAGGCCAGGGCTGACTTTTATTTCATTCTGAGCCTTGCAGTGGTGGGGCGACAGTGTAGACTTTACAATGAGTCAGGTAAGATCACAATCTGGAGGACCACTTGTGTGGGGGATGATGTGGGACTCAGGGGTCCATGGTTTTTGGTACTCTCTTGGGACTACCCTCTCCCTCTCTCATCCCTCAATGTTAGAAGAGAAGCTTCAACTCAGGGTGTAGGAAGAGGGGGCAGGGGAATATTTTGGGGCGAACCAGAGTTACGCTTCATATTCATCCTAAGCCCTACTTCCTATTTATCTGAGGAATGGACATATGGGTTTGGGAGGGGGAGAAATCATCCTAGCTGAAAATGTGGCTCAGTGGTAGAGTGTTAACCTAGCATGCCTGAAGCCCTTGGTTCTATTCCACACAGAAAAAGCTGGAAGGGGAAGTGGGGCCAGCCTTGATCAAAAAGAGCTAAGGGACAGTGGCCAGGCCCTGAGTTCAAGCCCCAGGGCTGGAAGAACAAATCTTTGTTTTTAGGCTTTTGTTTTTTGCTTTGAAAACAATTTACTCTTTGTGATAAGCAAAACATAGGCCTCTTTCCTGGCCACCAATGGGCCATTAGATGTCCCTTGAGTTTGGGCCAACTCCCTTCAGCCTCTGCCCTACCCTACCCCCAGTTTAACCTTCCCGTTGTGCAGCAGATGGAGGCCTGAGAGAAAGCCACCTGGTCACCTACTTCTGGTGGCTGCCAAGGCTTTTGAGAGTCAGTATGTCACATAGAGAGTCATCATCTGCATCAATCTACAGGAGAAAGTGAGAGAGCACTCCTCCCCTGAGCCTGGGAGTTGTGAGCAGATCTGGATGTGGGGCATCGGGGCAGGACATACTCCTTGAGGGAGTCCACTATGGGGTCGGGAACCCTGACCTCTCCTCTGGCAGTCTCCATGCTGTCTTCAAGTTGCTTCTAAAGCTGTGTTGGGGAGGAGGGTGGGAGGCTCAGCCTGTGCTGGCATCTGGAGACTGCTGTCTTTGCCTTCCCTGGCTAGGAGTGACAGCAGCTCCGCAACACTCTCCTCTTCTCGATCTTCTCCTGGGACAGCCAGTGCGTGCACTGGGCTTTCTCCCAATACAGCTCATTCAGGACCAACATCTGCTCTTTACACACCATGAGGGACTCCTTGATAGTTTAGATGTGTGCCATCAGCTGGCTGCATCAATGGTGGAGCTCACCTGCTGGACTCTGGAAGTCCACCTCATCAGGCAGGTCATGGACGAAGCATATTTTCTTCTCAGATGCTCATGACCCACTTTCCAATCCCACGCATGCTGTGGTGGCAGCTCATGGGGTTGAGGGCCTGTGGCTCCAGCTCAGTCTGGCACTGAGCTGCTGGGTTGGCCAGGGGGTGCCTGCAGCTGGCCCGCCATTCTTGTGTCAGGACTTTCCCCCTGTGGACTCATCCTCCAAGAGCGCTCTCAGAGCCATGTCACTCTTGGTCTGGAGAACATCTCCATCCTCTCTGATGGTCACATGGGGGGGGGGATTCACCTCCTTACCTTTTGCTTCTCCAGGGCTCATGCCTTCCCCTGCCACAGGGAAAGCCAGGAAGCTCAGCTGGGCCTGCAGGCACTCCTCCTGTGATCTGGTGGCTTCCAGGCACTTGAGAGTGTCCTGCCACTTCGGGGACATCACCTGGTCCCTCCAGTTTGGTGAGCCCTGCACTTGCTTCAGCTGCTCCAGCAGCTGGGTCTGCCTCTCTAAGTGCTGCTGCAGGGCCTCCTTCTCAGAGCACAGTCGCTCATTGGAGACAATGTGCCATTCACAGGAGGTTCTGAACTCCTGCACTGGCCCAGGGACTGCTCCTGCTGCTCCTGAGCTACTTGTCTCTCTCTCTCAGCCACCACTATCCATTTCTCTATCTTCTCCTCTGAGCAGTCCTACTGTTCCTGCAGATGTTTCTTCATCTGCTGCTCTGTGTTCAGGATGCTGGCAAGCTCCTCCTTCTCACTGCTCACCCTGTGGAGAGCGTCCCACAGCAGGGCCAGCTTTTTCTCCGGTTGTCCATTCCAAACACATGCACATCGTGGGGTCTCAGGGATCTCCTGCTGATCCTAGGCTTTCTCCTCCAGTCTCTGCAGTTGCTCCTGCTGCTCCACGTTCTGAAGACGGAGACTGGTTTTCCTGGACCTGGGTGTGAAGTTGTTCCTCCAGGTTTTTCTTTTTTTTTTCTTTTTTCTTTTTAATTGTCTTTTATTTGTGAACATACTGTACAGAGGGGTTACAATTACATGGGCAAGATAATAAATATATTTCTTACCAAGAATTGCAGCCTCCTCCTTTGTTTACCCTTCACCTCCCTTCCCAGACTCTCCCCTCCTGCCCACCCAATCCTTCCCCCCTCCCTCCCCACCGACATTGTAAAGCTCATTTTTGACATGACAATTTGTACTTCTCATTGTTGCAACAGGTCCACCTGAATCCTTAAACAACTTGTTTTTTCCCATCTCCTCCACAAGTTATACTGACATCAAATATATTGAAAGCGGGGGTTATACTGTGGGGGAGGGACATACAAAGCAACAAAGAAATAATCTTATAAATGCGTTAGAAACACATGCATGAAAGAAAAAAAACATTAAAATACCTATCTAAGGAATCATTTTCCTAACATCACATTATCTGACTTTTTCCACTTGACTCATACATGTACTAGATATTGCAAATAAGGGAAACCATGGGACTTGTGTTTCTTTGTGCCTGGCTTATTTCACTTAATATAATTTTTTCCAAGTTTTTCCATTTCCTAACAAATGGGGCAATGTCATTCTTTCTGATGGAGGCATAGAATTCCATGGTGTATATATACAACATTTTCTTGATCTATTCATCTACTGAGGGGCATCTGGGTTGGTTCCATATCTTAGCTATGGTAAATAATGCAGCAATAAACATAGTTGTGCTGGTAGCTTTAGTGTGGTCTTGTTTGTAAACATTTGGGTAAATTCCCAAAAGTGGGATTGCTGGGTCATAGGATAGTTCTCCAGATTTTTCAACTCCATCTTCACTACCTCACACCCTGCAGTGCTTGTTGGAACTTGCATATTCTCTTCTTCATGTTGCTCCCCTGTATCTACAGCACTTCCACATTCTCCTGCAACTCTGTTTTCACTTGCTCCAGGTCATCAAAGTTTCTGCTCTTTTCCTCAACCTGAAGGGTCACATCATTCAGCTGTTTGAAGAATATTTTGGTCTCCTTTGCAGCAGTGACCACAGAAGCTGCTATCTCCAGCTCTGCCACATGCCACTCTGTAGCTTGCAGGCAGCTGGTGAGAGCTTCATGCTCCCTTTCTCTGTCATCAGTGGCCTGCTGCACTTGGGCCAGTGCACATTGTAAATCACTTTCTGCTGAAACCAACCACTGTATGGGTGCCTTGTGGATCTCTACCTCCATTTTTGGTGCTGCATGTATCTGGGCTATCTTCTCCCTCTCTTACTCCCATTGACCCTGCGGGTCTGTCTTTCCCTGCTTCAGTTGTTGGATCTTGGCAAAGAGTGCCTGGTTTCTTCTTTTCTGTGGTCCAGGGTGGGCACCACATGAAGGTAGCACCTCTGTGGATCCTTGGTGGTATTGGGACCCTTGACACTCTGGACCCTGGTGGCTGTGACTGTGTCCAAAGGCAGGGTAGGCCCATGGTCGGCATCACCTTTCGCCGGACTCTCCATTCAATCCGGCTCCCCAGTGGTGTTTCTCTTGGGGATCCCTCCCTTTTTCGTGTTATTTGTTTTCTTCAATGTTTCAGGTCTGTTGGGAGGATACTGCTGGTGTTCTTGTGGCAGTTTCTTGCTCACAGTTCTCTCATTGATTCTTATTGTTTCAGACATCTGAGCAATGGGACGGGAAAGATGGGCTGTCCACATTCCCAGGCTCTAGGAAATCGTCTATTCTCCTACTAACCGACTAGGACATCATTTCCTATTCTACCTCAAAGTCACCTGGAGTCTCTTGCTCACCACTCAGCCACCTCTACCTTCCTCAACTGCTGGTAGTGGTGTCAACCAACAGAGGGAATCCAGGTGTAACTGGGAAGCATGGAATGTGGGCATGGCCACTATTCTTGTATCCCATTGGCCAAAAAGAACCATGAAAGAATGGGGGTGTGCCTGGAATCCTGGGATGCATACAGAATGGACAGAGTCAAGATGACAGCAGCTCCTTTACCTGGAAACTGTCCAATCCAGTTGGGGACAAGAGTGAGACCTGCTTTAGCCAGATGGCTTCACAGATGGTGATGTATGTCTGTTTGTTGCCAATCCTGGACCTTGAACTCAGACTCTGGGCACAGTCCTTGAGCTGATCTTGCTCAAGATTAGCCCTCTACCACTGGAGCCACACAGCTCTACTTTTGCTTTGTTGGCACTGAGGTTGGACAGGGGTCTCAAGGACTTTCCTGCCTAGGCTGACTTTGACCATGATCCTCCTATCACAGCCTTGTAAGTGTCAAGGAGGACTGGTGAGAGCCACTGGTGCCTGACTAATCATTGTTCGGGATTATGGCTTCCCCAGTAGTCTGCAAGCCTTCAGCAATCCAAGGTGAAATTTCCTTTGGAGCCGGATCACTCAGACCCAGATGGCCATAGTGCAAAGGAAGAAAATGTAAAAACGCCATCCCGCCACTTTTTTTCTGTGCATTCCCCCACCTCCCTGCACAAGGCCTGAACTTCTAGGATCCCAGGATATGCTGTGTTTCCAGCGGCTGCACCCCAGCCTATAGTGATGAAAGCTGAGGCAAGGTTGCCATGACCTGAGTTCGAGACCGTGCTTGGCAAAAAAAGCAAAAAAAAAAAAAAAAAAAAGCTCCCTAGCTTGCAATTAATGCAGTTTTTCCTACCTTTGAATTTGAACTTAAGACCTGGGTAAATCTGAAGCACTGTTGATGAAGGGGAAGCTCACCATTCTTGAAGACAAGAAAGTAAGGCCTGGTCCCTAGGCCTGAATTCAAGTCCCAGCCCTGGAAACATTCTCTTTATGTACATTGTAAAGGTATGATTTGTACTTCTGTATAAATGTTCAGTCTATGTCCTGTTTGTTGTGTTTATTTATTGTATTTTTGTTTTCTTCATTTATTTTCCATTTTTGTATTGTGAAAATGTTGTACAGAGGGGTTACAATTACATGGGCAAGATAATGAGTACATTTCTTATCAAGCATTGTAGCTTCCTCCTTTGTTTCCCCTTCCCATCCCTTCCCATCCTTCCCTCCGCCCCCACCCAATACTCCCCACTCCCCCCTGCCATCCCACACCAAAGTTGTAAAGTTCATTTTCGACATAACAACTTGTACATCTCATTGTTGAAATGGGTCCACCTGTATCCCTGTTAAAATGAATTGTTTTTCCCCTTCCCCTCCATAAATTATACAGACATCAAATACAGTGAAAGCAGGGCTTATACTGTGGGGGAAGGACATTCAAAGCAACAAAGAAATAATCTTATAAATGTGTTAAAAACAATCACAAGAAAGAAATACACATTTGAGCACATATCTTAGGGTTCATTTCCCTAGCATCACCTTATCTAACCTTTTCTGCTTGACTCAGACATTTACTAGATATTGCAAATAAGGGAAACCATCGGACCTATGTTTCTTTGGGCCTGGCTTACTTCACTTAATATAATTTTTTCCAAGTCTTTCCATTTCCTCACACATGGGGCTATGTCATTCTTTCTGATGGAGGCATAGAATTCCATTGTGCATATATACCATATTTTCTTGATCCATTCATCTACTGAGGGGCATGTGGGTTGGTTCCATATCTTAGCTCTAGTAAATAGTGCTGCAATAAACATAGTCGTGCTGGTAGCTTTAGTGTGGTCTTGTTTGTAAACATTTGGGTAAATGTCCAAAAATGGGATTGCTGAGTCATAGGGGGGCTCTATATGGAGTCTTTTGATGAACCTCCATACTACTTTCCAAAGTGGTTGAACAAGTTTACACTCCCACCAACAATGCAGTAATGTTCCCTTCTGTCCACATCCCCTCCAGCATCTGTTGTTATTAGAGTTCTTCATTCTAGCCATTCTAGCTGAGGTGAGGTGGTATCTCAATGTTGTTTTGATTTGCATTTCTTCTATGGCTAGGGAGGTTGAGCATTTCTTCATGTGTCTATTGGCCATCCTTCTGTCCTCTTCAGAGAAGCTTCTCCTTAAGTCTTTTGCCCACTTATTTATTGGGCAATTGTTTCTTTGAGGATTTATTGTTGGGGGATTTAAGTTTTTGAGTTCCAAGTATATTTTAGATATGAGATTTTTTATTGACTGTGATGACACACATTCCATTTATGATATTGATGACAACCCATCACATAGTTTCTCGATTTGTACATGTGTTCTTCATCATGTGTGACACCCAGGACTCTCAGAGAAAAGGAAAACAGATATCACACTCAGCTTCTTACTCCATGATCCAATTGTTGGCAGTGCTGGGATCTGAACTCAGGGCCTGGCAGACCCAATTCCTACCCTGAATGGGTGTGTCAACATGGCAACCTCTAGCCAATGAAGCCCCAGGGCATTTCCAGACCCTGAGATTGAGCTGCAGGAGTGGACAAAATAGCCATACATGGAAAAACAGGTGGTAGAACACCAATAAATATTTATTTGTACAGAGTACCAGAGACCTCTACCTAGGATTCAATGACATCAACTATGTTCCTACTAACTCTTAGGTCTTCATTATGCCACCATTGAAGGAATAGTATTCTTTTCATGCTTAATAAACCATTCATTAAGATGAATTATCGTCCTAGGATCATTGCATCTAATTTGGGAGTACACCAATACACGCAGAAACTTCTCATTCAATCATGAGTTTGCTAACATTTCATTGTTATTCCCATGCATAGGAACAAGTATCTTGGGATTTCCCCCCATTGGTAGGTATCAGGACCAGGATTCAAGCTCAGGGTCTATTTTGCTGCATAGGCCTATGGCTTCCCTTATAGCCCGTTAGCCTTCACCAATGCAAGGTGAAGTACCCTTTGCAGCCGTGTAATTCAGACCCAGGGTGGTCACCGTGCAAAAGAAAATATTAAAAAATCCATCCTGCGACATTTTTCTGTCATTTTTCTGTCATCTTTTCCTGTCATTTTTCTGACATTTTTTCCTGCAAAGTTTCAGAGCCTAGGATCCCAGGATAGGCTACAGGCCCATGGGAGCCCGCCAGCCTGAGGTGATCGAAGCTGAGGCAGAGTTGTCATGAACTGAGTTCAAATCCCATGCTTGGCAATATTAATATTAATATTAATAATAATAATGATAATAGCACACCCTGGCTCAGAATTCTCACCATTTTTCTGCCACCTCTGAGATTCCAACTCAGGTCTGGGTAACTTTGTTGCACTGTGGGCTAAGGTGAAGCTCACCATCCTTGAAGACTACAAGGTCAGGCCTAGTCCCAGGGCCTGAACTGAAGCCCCAGCACTGGCAAAAATCATATGCTCACCTATTTTACACATAGGATCTCTCTTTACATAGAGATGTGGAATGCATCATGCATTCAATGTAGTTATTCTTTTTATTGTGTGCCTTAGTCATGGATGCATTTTGTATTTTATTACATATGATGACAGCTATAACTGTGCTGACATGGATGGCAATTGATTCCCATGAATATAGAGTTGCCTACATAGCATACTGCATCCTAGCTGAGACCCAGGACTTTCACAGGACAGAGAAACAGGTGCAACGATTGGCTTCTCACATCAGGATTCATCTTTTGGCAGTGCTGGGATCTGACATGGAGCCTGGCAGGCCCAATAGGCGAATATGGGTCCAGGTAAGCACACCAGCATGTGAGCCACTGAGGAGCTAGGCCGTTCCCAGGACCTGAGATTGAGCCCCGCAGTGGGGGGGATAGTGGTGAGGACAATAGTCATCCATTCAAAATCTGAAGGTAGTATGTAAATAATTACATATTTGTATAGAGTAGGAGAGATGGCGACCAGTGATGGAATCCAATCTACCTTGTGACTAAAGATTCTTGGATCTTCCCCTATTACTCCATTTTATGACTCTGATGATTATGGCCATGTTTCATCAACTCTTCATTAAGAAATAATCGATACCCCATGAGTCTTGCCTATCATTTCCTACTCACATCAAGCAGGAACTACTCATTCAAAGATGAGATCCATCGAATTCCATGACTCTTCCTAGGTCTGCAAATGAGTATCTCAGGATCTCCTTCCATTCCCTCAATGTATGGGTGCTGACCAGGAATTGAACTTGGGGCCTACATTGCTGGGTTGGCCTCTGGCTCTTCTGATAGCCAACAGACCATCAGCCACACCAGGTCACCTTCACTCTGCAGGCCACCGTGTTTGGTCCCAGCATGGTCAGCATGCAAAGGAAAATAAATGTAAAAGTGCCAGGTGGAACTTCCCACTGCTTTTATTCCCCCTTGAGGCTTTTTTTTCCAGGAACCCCTGGGAACCTAGGGTCCGAGGTCTGTGGGTCCAGAGGCTGCAGCCTAGGATGATCACAGCTGAGGCAGAGTTGCCATGACTTGACTTCAAGTCCCGGGTCTGGCAAAAAAAAAAAAAAATTGAAAAGTTACGAATGAAGCACTCTACCTAAGAACTCACAGTGTTATACTGCTAGAGCTGGGATTTGAACTCAGGTCTGGGGAACCCCATTGCACTGTAGGAAAAGGGGAAGCTCACCATCCTTGAAGACTAGAATGTCAGGCCTGGTCCAGGGCTTGATTTGAAGCCCAAGCACTGGACAAAATAACAAGCCCACCTCTTTAACACACAGGATCTCTATTTACATACAGGTGTGGTATGCATCTTGCTTTCAATGTGGTTATCTTTTTTTATTTTGGGTGTTATTCATGGATGTATTGTGTATTTTATTGAGTATGCTGACAGGTATATCTGTGCTGACATGGATGACAATTATTCCCATGGCTATAGAGTTGCCATCCTCGCTGAGGCCCAGGACTTTCACAGGACAGGAAAACAGGTGGATCGATGCGCTTCTCACATCAGGGTGAAGCTTTTGGCAGTGCTGGGATTTGAACTCAGGGCCTAGCAGGCCGAATTGGTGAATGGGTCAATTTGAGCACACCAGCCTGCGAGCCAGTACGGAGCTACGATGTACCCAGGTCCTGAGACTGAGCACTGGAAGCAGGGATCAATATAGTCATGAATTCATAATTTAAATACAGGATCTATATTATCATATATGGATGGGTGACATCGTGCATTCAGTGTATTTGTTCTCTTTATTTTGTGTCTTATTCATGGATGCAATGTGTATTTTATTGATTATGATGACAGATATTACTGTGCTGACATGGATGGCAACCCATTCCCTTGGGTATAGGGTTGCCTGTGTAGTAATCTCTGTCCTCCCTGAGACCCAGGTATTTCTCAGGACAGGAAAACAGATGGATTGATGGGCTTCTCACATCAGGATAATCTTTTGACAGTGCTGGGATTCAAACTCAGGGCCTAGCAGGCCCAATTGGTGGATGGGCAAAAGTGAGCACACTAGCCTGTGAGCCACTAAGGAGGTAGGCCAGTCCCAGGACCTGAGATACAACCCTAGGAGGAGGGGATTGGGAGGGGTGGGAAATAGTCATGCATTTATAAGTGCAAGTTTGTATGCAAATAAGTACATATTTTTATAGTGTAGGAGAGATGGCGACCTGTGATGAAATCTACCTGTGACTACCAATTCTTGGATCTTCCCTGATGCCTCCATTTCATGACTGTGATGATTATGGTCATGCTTCATCAATTCTTCATTAAAAATAATCGATACCCCATGAGTCTTGCCTATCATTTCCTACTCACATCAAGCAGGAACTACTCATTCAAGGATGAGATTGATTGCATTCCAGAACTCTTCCTAGTTCTGGAAACAAGTGTCCCAGGGTCTCTGGCCATTCCCTCATTGTAACAGGGCTGACTGGGATTCGTCCTTGGGGCCTCCATTGTCTGGTTAGCCTGTGGCTCCCCTGAAAACCAGCAGGCCTTCAGCCTTGCCAGGTCAACTTCACTCTGCAGGCAGCCATGTTATGACCCAGAATGGTCACCATGCAAAGGAAAATAAACATAAGAGCACCAGGTGGAACTTCCCACAGCTTTATTTCCCCTCCCGGCTTCTTTTTTTTTTTTTTCCAATAAGCCCCAGGTCCTAGGGTCTGAGGACGGGCTGTGGATCCAGAGGCTGCACCCTAGGATGATCAGAGCTGAGGCAGAGTTGCCATGACTTGAGTTCAAGCCCCGAGTCTAGTAAAAAAAAAAAAAAAAATTAAAAAACTATGAATGAAGAACCCTAGCTCAGAATTTGTGCCATTTTACTGTGAGAGCGGGATTTGAACTCAGGTTTGGGTAACTCTGTTGCACTGTGGGGAAGGGTAAGATCACCGTCTTTAAAGACTGAAAGGATAGGATCTCTATTTACATACAGGTGTGGTATGCACCTTGTTTTCAGTGTAGTAAATCTTTTTATTTTGTGTTTTATTCATCTATGTATTGGGTATTTTATTGAGGATAGGATGGCATATATAACTGTGCTCACATGGATGACAACCTATTCCCATGGGTATAGAGTTGCCTATGCTTTCTAGATCCTAGCTGTGACCCAGGACTTACATAGGATAGGAAAACATCTGCAAGGTTTGGCATCTCACATCAGGATGAACCTTTTGGCAATGCTGGAAGTTGAACTCAGGGCCTAGCAGAACCAACTGCCAAATGGGTCCACATGAGCACAACCTCTTGTGAGCCACTAAGGATCTAGGCCATACCCAGGACCTGAGATCTAGCCCCGAGGTGGGGGTGGAGCACCATATTCATTCCATTCATAAGATGAAATTAGTATGCTAATAAAGGCCTGTTTGTATAACATAGGAGATGTGGCGATCTGTGTTGGAATCCTATCTTCCATGTGACTCTTGGTTCTTTCCCAATGCTTCGATTTTCTGAATGTAATCATTGTCACACTTCATGCAGTCTTAATTAAGATCTTGCCTATCATTTCCTATGTGAATCATGCATGAACTTCTCAACTCTTCCCTAGGCCTGAATTCAAGCACCAGTACTGAAAAACATAACATTTATAGACATTTTAAATATTTCAGTTATATCTCTATATTCTTTTTAAATCGTGTTTGTTGGAGTGATTCATTATATTTTATTATTGATTGATTGATTGATTTAGCATTTATATTATGGACTGTGAGTACACCTATAATATTTATTACATTTGTCCCAATCTATTCCATAGCATATAGCTTTGCATACATAATATTTACATCATACCTGACACCCAACACTTGCACAGAAAAGGAAAACAGGTGTCACACATGGAATCTTACACCAGGAAGAAACTTTTGGCAATGATGGGACCTTGACTGAGGGACTAGGAGGCCCAATTCATGAAGGGGTGAGTGTCAGCACGGCAGCATCTAGCCCATGCAGGTGTCAAGTGGATCTGAAGACCTGGGGTCAAGTTCCAGGTTTGGCCAAAATAGCAAAAATGTTCTATGCAGATGATGGTATACAAATAAATATTAATTTAGATATTTACATATGGCCAGAAATGTCTATTTAGTGTTCAATGACGCATTCTACGCTCCTACAGATTCTCAGGTCTTTAGTGAGGACTCCATTTAATCAATAGTATTCTTTTAGTGCATAATAAACTATGAATTAAAATTAGTCTATGTCCTGTGATCATTGGGTCTAATTTTCTGCTAGACTGATTGATGAACTACTCATCAAACCATGCCATTGTTCACGTTCCTCTGGTGCTCCTATGGATAGGCAATAGTTTCTTAGGCTCCCCAGCCCTTTGTAAGTGGCGTGACCGGGATTCAAACTCAGGACCTAGTTGTTCAGGTTGGCCTATGGCTTCGCTGCCAGCCTACCTGCCTTCAGCAGTGCCAGGTAACCTACAGGTTGTAGCCATGTCATTTGGAACCGGGATGGTCACCATGCAAGGAAGGAAAAACCAAGAAACTGCCAACCATCCACAGATGGCCATTTTTTTCGTTGCTGTTTTCATTTTGTTTTCCTGTCAGCCCCGGAAGCGTACCATCCCATGATCGGCTGTGGGTCCAGAAGCTGCACGATCCCAACGTAGGGTGATGGAATCTCAGACAATGTTGCCACAACCTCAGTTCAAGCCCTGTGATTGGCAATCTATCTATCAATAAAATATTAAAATATTAAAAATAGCAGGGGGCCAGTGTCTCACACCTGTAATTCTAGCTACTCAAGAGGCTGAGGATTGTGGTTCAAATCCAACCCAGGCTGTAAAGCCCATGAGACTCTTACCTCCAATAAAGCACTAGAAAACCAGAAGTGGTGCTGTGGCTCACGCGGTAGTGCACTCGCTTTGAGCTGAAGAGTGCAGGGACAGCTCCCAAGGCCAGAGTTCAAGCCCCATGAAAAAAAAATTGTAAAAATACTAATGAAGCTCCCCAGCTTGGCATTCATACTTTTTATTTTTCTCTCAGGCCTGGGATTTGAACTCAGAGTCTGGGTAAATCTAATGCACCGTGGGGGATGGGGAAACTCACCATCTTTGAAGACAAGCAATTCAGGCCTGTTCCCTAGGCCTGAATTCAATCCCCAGTCCTGTTAAAGTAATATTCATCCACAGTTGAAATAATGATTAATATCTACATACTTATGTTTACCGCATATTATTTTACTGTGTATTTATTTTATTTTTTGCACTATTCATTCATTCATTATTTATGTTGACTATTATAACACTTATAACATGTATTAAATGGATTACATCTTTTGAGAAGTATACAGATTAGCATGTGTATTATATATCTTATTTCAGACCCAGGACATTCACAGAAATTCTATAGTAGATGATCCCATGCTTAGAAAAACAGAAAGAATCCATCAACTAAAGTGGAATTCATCCCTACGCACCCCAGTGGCTCACATCTTTAATCCCAGCTACTCAAGAGGTGAGAACAGGAAGATGAAGTTTCAAAGCCAATCCAGGCAGATAAGCCTGAGAGATGACATCTCCAATTAACTGGCAAAAATCCAGGCTACAGGTATGGCTGAAGTGGTAGAAAATCAGCTATGAACAATCAAGCCAAGAAAGAGCAAGCTGAAATTAAGTGCAGAGAGAGGGGATTAGGGGAAGAAAGCAGAGAGAAATCCTCCAAAAACAGAGAACAAAACAACAGTATAAACATCCCATCTAATTTATGGTACCAACAAACTGAAAATAAAAAATCAAGCTTGTGTAGTTGTATAACTTTACATGAGCACATATGCTTTTAGGTACACTTCAAAGCTATGTTTTAATAATATATATGTAGATATATTAAAATGTATATATATCTTTAAATAAACTAAGAAAGCAGCCAATGAATAAATACTTCTGAATTAGTGTCTTAACGATGGCATTATAAATTATTTCTACTAAAAGTGTATTTCAAGTTTCTTTCCTCAGAATCAATCTTTAAGAAATTTGTTCATGCACCAGGCAACAGTGGCTCATGCCTATAATCCTAGCTCCTGAGGAGGCTGAGATCTGAGGATGGTGGTTCAAAGCCAGCCTGGGCAGGAAAGTCCGTGAGACCCTTATCTCCAAAAAACTAAAAATGGCACTGTGGCTCAAGCGGTAGAGCACTTGCCATGAGTTGAAGAGTTGAAGGTGGGCAGCCAAGCTCAGAATTCATGCCTCACCACGGACAAAAAAAAAAAAAGAAGAAAGAAGTTTGTTCATACAGATCATAAAATTCTAACCTTCTGAGCTTCAGGAAACTTGCCTTCCTTTTCTTCCAGGGTATTAGGCTCTTTAGGCAAGTACTCCACTACTGAGCTACATCCCAGTCCCAATGTGTTTGTTTTTCATTTTACAATTCACTTTATTCCCAAAATGCTTACAAGTACCTACTGTCCTCAAAGAAGTGAATTTTTGTTCAGAAACCCAATGTTTTGTGGTATGAGGACTTCCCTAGTGTATTTTGTGGCAGGCATGAGGAAAACTCACATGATACCATTGCAGAGAGTTTATAGTTACAGAAATAACTCTAAATAGAAATAACATCAACTGTCCCTCTAGGGAGGAATGATGTACTCATTTTCATTCTCACTCTTCATGGCAGATGGTCAAAAGGGAAACATCAATGTGCTATGCTGAAATATAAGTGTTTAAACCCCTTTTTGAAAAACTCTCATGTTGTAAAATCAAAATGTATGAAATAAAGGTGAACCTTAAAGTGAACTTTAAAAAATATGAAAAAACCTAATGAAGCTCCCTGGCTTGGAATGTGTGCTATTTTTAGTCTGAAAGGCCTGGGATTTGAACTCGGGGTCTGGGTAACTCTGTTGCACTTTGGGGGAAGGGGAAGCTCTCTATGCTTGAAGATCAGAAAGTCAGGCCTCTTCCCCAGGCCTGAATTCAGGCCCCAACCCTGGAAAACATAGTCCTTACATGTATTTTAAAGATAGGATTGAACTTCCAGACAGGTGCTCAGTCTATATCATGTTTGGTGTGGTTATTCATTGTACTTTTTATTTTATTCATTTATTTACCGTTTATTTTATTGACTGTGATGACACCTAACCATGTATTACATTATTTACACCCTATCACATAGCATTTAGATTTGTAGACTTGTTCTCCATCATGCCTGACACCCCTTACTCTCACAGAAAAGGAAAACAGGTGTCACACTTGGCTTCTTACTCCAGGAGAAAATTTTTGGCAGGCTTTGAGATCGAGCCCCAGGCGTGGCCAAAATAGCCATACATGGATAGGCAGGTGGTAGTACACCAATAAATACATATTAGTACAGAGTGCCAGAGCCGTGTATCTAGTATTCAATGACATCTGCTACATTCCTACCAAGTCTTAGGTAGTTATTATGCCTCCAGTGAAGGAGTATTATTCTTTTCATGCCTAATTAACCATTAATTAAGTTCAATCAACATCCTAGGATTATTGCGTCTAATTTGAGTATAGACCGCTGCACGAACTATTCAATCATGAGTTGGATACCATTCCATCGGAATTTCTAAGCACAGCAGGAGTCTCTTGGGATCCCCTGCCAATGGTAGGTGTCAGGACCAGGATTTGAACTCAGGGACTGTGTTGGGGGGTTGGCCTATGGCTTTCCTGACAGTCTGCCAGTCTTCAGCAATGACAGGTCAGCTGTGGGTGGCATTCATGTCATTCAGACCTAGGATGGTCACCGTGCAAGGAATCAAAGCCAAGAAACTGCCTACCATGTGTGGCTCGTGGCTTGTTTTAGTGTCATTATCATTTTGTTTTCCTGTCATACATCAGGTCTTAGGCTTCTAGGATTGGCTTTGGTTCTGGAGGCTGCAACAGAGCTGTCACGATCTGAGTTCAAGCCATGTGCATG
The DNA here is from genome assembly GCF_024711535.1 of Dipodomys merriami. Classification (NCBI taxonomy): domain Eukaryota; kingdom Metazoa; phylum Chordata; class Mammalia; order Rodentia; family Heteromyidae; genus Dipodomys; species Dipodomys merriami. Next base: position 148,175 of record NW_027206048.1, on the reverse strand, counting down.
GCCAAAAATAAACAAAAAAATTAAATAAAAATATTAAAACAATTTAAAAATTAAAAAACAATTATTTATCTCCCTGTTTTGCAATTCATGCCATTTTTTCTGCCAGGCCTGGTATTTGAACTCAAGGTCTGGGTAAATAGCTGCACTGTCAGGCTAGGGGAAATCACGTCATATGTGAAGCCGAAAAAGTCAGTCCTGTTCCCTAGGCCTGAATTCAAGCCTCAGTCCTAGAAAACATACTCCTTGTATACATTTTATTTACATTTTAAAGACAGGATTTATACTTCCATATAGTCAGACAATATCATATTTGGTATGGTTATTCATTTCATTTCTTGTTTTATTCATTCATTTACCATTCATTTTATTGACTCTTTTGACCCCTATCCCATTTATTACATTGTTTACTTCCTATCACATAGCATCTAGATCTGTAGATGTGTTCACTATGATGCCTGACACACAGGACTCTCCCAAAAAAGGAAAACATGTGTCACACTCAGCTTCTTACTCCAAGAATAAATTTTTGGCAGTGCTGGGATCCGAACGTGGGGCCTTGCAGGCCCACTTCATGAATGGGTAAGGGTGAGCACGGCAGCCTCTAGCCAATGAAGCTGTGAGGTGGTTCCCAGGCACTATGATGGAGCCCCAGGTTTGGCCAAAACAGTGATACATGGATTGGCAAATGGTGGTAAACAATTAATACATATTGGTAAAGAGTGCCAGAGCCATCTATCTGACTGAATGACGCCTACTACATTCCTACCAACTCTTAGGTATTTATTATACTGTTTTTGAATTTGATATTATTCTTTCCATCCTTAGTAAACTATCAATTAAAATCAATCAGCATCCTAGGATTATTACATCCACTTTTAGACTCGACTGATACATGAACTACTCTTTCAATCAGTATTCCTATGCATAGGAATGAGTCTCTTGTGATGTCCTGCCATTGGTAGGTGTCAGGACTTAGATTTTTAACCCAGGGCCTATGTTGACAGGTTGGCCTGTGGCTTCCATGATGGCCCACCAGCCTTCAGGAATAGCAGTATAGCAGTTCAGCTCCACTTTGCAGCCATGTCATTCAGAATCAGGATGGTCACCCTGCAAAGAAAAAAATAACGTAAAACCCCAGTCCCCTGCAGCTCGCCACTTTTTGTGCTGTCCCACTTTTTTTTTTCTTCCTGCAAGCTCTGAGCCTAGGATCCTAGGATCAACTATGGGTGAGAGTCTGCAGCCCAGTCTAAGGCAACTGAAGCTGAGGTAGAGTTGCCGTGACCTGAGTTCAATCTCCATGGTTGGCAAAAAAAAAAAAAAAAAGAATAAATAAATAAATAATTTATTTAACTAAATTGAAAAAATTCCCCTGGTTTGGAATTTCTGCCAGTTTTCTTTCCTAACCTGGGATGTGGCTTAGTGGTAGAGAGCTTGCTCAACATGCATTAATGCCAGGGTTTGAATCCTCAGTGCCACATACTCAGAAAAAGCCAGAAGCTGTGGTGTGCTCAAGTGGTAGAACACTAGCCTTGAGAAAAAGAAGCATGGAGACAGTACCCAGGCCCTAAGTTCAAGCCCGAGCACTGGCAAAACAATAGACCAGATGCCAGTGGCTCACACCTGGAATCCTATCTTCTCAGGAGGCTGAGATCTGAAGACCACAGTTCAAAGACACCCTAGGCAAGGAAAGCCTGTTAGACTCTTATCACCAATGAATCAGCAAAAGACCCCATGTGGTGCTGTGGCTCAAGTGGTAGATTGTTCGCCTTGAGATGAAGGGCTTAGGAACAGTGCCCAGGCTTGAGTTGGAGACACACAATGGGAAAAAAGTGAGTGTTAATCAAAGTACTTTTCCTATTTGCTAATTAGGAGAACATTCTCTGGAAAATGATCGCTGACGCTGATGTACACCAGAATTGGAGTCAGAGCTCAAGGTTCCAGTTTAGCAGATCCATATGCCCAGCCTCTCAGACTCTAGCATTATAACCTTGTGTCCTACAGAGTTCTGAAAGGTCCATTGTTGAAAGGCTTAATATGCTCCCCAAGCCCTTTGTGATAAGCAGTTCACTTGTATTGTCAATGTCATTACAGTTCTGACCTAGCAGAGCACCAGTAGCTAAGGCCTATCACCCTTGCTCAGCGGGTGAGGTCTGAGGATCACAGGGTGAAGCCAGCCAGGGCAGGAAAGTCTATGACACTCTGACTTCCACTTCTGAAAGGGCAGCTGTTCAAAAACTTCCTGGGGTTCCGTTGGTGATGAGAAGTTACTTGTACTTGAGTTGAACTCAAGACTTGGCCACTGTCTCTAGCACTCTACTACTTGAGCCACAGCACCCATTCTGGCTTTTTCTATGCATGTGCTACAGAGGAGGGATCAAACCCTCTGTAGGGCTTCTTGCATGGCAGGAAAAAGCACTCTCTCACTAATCCACATTCCCAGCCCTCTCATGTTTTTCTTAATGGTAGTTTATACATAAGTATGCTACCATTTTACATCCCACAAGTTTAATTTTCTGAATACCGGTTATTTCAAAAACCCTGATCTTCTCTTCCCCTGCCTGATTTGTGACTGTTCCTGCCTTGGCCTCATAATAATATGTAAATAAAGGCAGCTGAGATCTTATGTTTGCATCATATAAGGACTCAGGCCTGGAACTCTGGAAGAAAAAAGCCATGGGCCTGAAAAGAAGAGAATGATGCAGTATTTGCAACAAGCCTATCTGAAAAATAAATCTGTACATAAAAGGAGAAGCAATACATAAAATCTGTTTGCACTCAGGGAGGTAATATACACACATAAGTAAGTAGGACACTGATACATAAACTTGGCCTTCTCTATTTGAATTTTTTTGGTGGCCATAACAGGGCTTAAACTCAGGGCCATATGTGTTCCTCAGCTGTTTTGCTCAAGGCTGAGACTCTACCACTGCCACAGCTCCACTTCTAGCCATCTGGCTTAATTGGACATAAGTGCCTGCCAGGTTTTCCTGCCTGGTCTGGATTGTATCTCCTGCTCGGCTTTCTTTCTCAAAGCTGGAGCTCTACCCTCTGGGCCACTGATTCACTTCTGGTTTTCTGATGGTTTATTGAAAATAAGAGTCTCCCAGATGTTCCTGCTCGGGCTGGCTTTGAACAGAGATCTCCTGAGACTTCAAGTGGCTTTTCTCAGGGATTCGCCGAGGATCTGCTCCATACAAACCCTTAGTCTAAATCTCGAGGGGTACTAGAGAAAAAAGGAAACATGAAGATGCTTCTAGTATGTTCTAGATACTTCAGGTTGGAGACACAAAACACTCATAAGTATTAGATAATTTTATAAGCCTAAGGAGCAATTCAGACAGTATGAGGATCGCTCCAGCTTTTGGACCTCTCGTCCTGAGACAGTAAATTCACTGCAGCTCAATGCTAAGTGAATGAACTGGCATGTCCTGTGGACATTTGCTGCCAAAATCATGTCACACTCATTTCTCACTCTTGGCTTCAAACCTGTGTACAGAGGAGAAGAGGAAGAGAGAAAATCCTTCTCAGAGAAAGAACCTATAAAGAACATTGAGTAGTTTACTTATAAATTCAAGGCACTGGAATGATGCTGTTAAGTAGTCAGATTGTCCAGATTAAAATATGAAGAAGAAAAGAAAGGCAGGTGCCAGTGTCTGCTGACTGTAATCCCAGCTCCTCAGGAGGCTGAGATGTAGAGAATCTGAGTTTGAATCCAGCCAGCATAGGAAAGTCCATGACACTGTTATTTCTAAGAGATCACAGAAAACCCAGAAGTGGGGCTGTGGCTCAAGGTTAATGCACTACTCTTGAGCAAATGTAACTCAGGGACAAGGCCTATGCTCATAGTTCTACCCCAGGACCTGCTTCCATGTCTTTGTGTATGTGTGGATGTATTCCTATAGGTGAAGCTCCAGAATAGCTATGATGAAAGGCACCAAATTAGAAAATTTGTTTTCAATATAATGATTTCATAACACAGAGACTGCTTTCATGACAGTGCATTTCCCTGGGCTCTCCTCACAGTTCCCAGTGCATCCTCAGGGTTTCTCTGCCTCCCAGGCCTGCTGGAAGAAGTCTGTCTCACTAGCTGTACAGGCAGACAAAAGGCCTCAGTCCTGTGCAGCTGTGTAACAAACAACTCCATATGGGCCAATTAGTGAGGATGAGTTTGAATGGGCTCTGAAGGTCAGGACAAAAATTCCTCTTTGTACCCCAAGCTATCTCTCTCCCCAGTGCTCCGTTTTAACAGGAAGCCTTCATTTGTGCCACCTCCTTTGGAAGGCCAAGTTCTCAGCACTAATCCTGCCTTTGTAAGACTATATTCTGGTGTTCAGATACAGTGCTCAATATAATTCAGGAGTCCTTCTGGCAGACAACTAGGGCACTTAACCTCAAGAAATGTTTCATTGTGGGTAATGATGGGCCTATGATGCCCCTGCTAGTTTTCCGGAAGTTTTGGAAATCCAAGCACATGTCTGATCTCACCATACTTCCTGTCATCTAGGACTGCTGAAGCACATTAGATTTTGAAACCTTTGACCTCTCCTAGTTGAGCCCTGGATGGCAAAGTTTTGGGGTTGAACACAGTGCCTGGGTGCTGACCATGAGCTCAGTGCAGGAGACCAGTGCTTTACCATTTTGTGTCACAGCTTTTACTTCTGGTCTGTGTGTGGGTGTGTGTGTGTTCGAGCGTGCACACATACACCAATCCTGGAGCTTGAACTCAGGACCTGAGCACTGTACCTAACTTCGCTTGCACAAGAATAGCCCTCTCCCACTTGAGCCACAGAGACACTTCATGCTTTTTTCTAGTGATGTGTACCTGAGAAATCAAATCCAGAGTTTCATAGATGCAAAGCACTCTCCCCCTAGGCACATTCTCAGCCCTCTTCTTCAGGTTGGTTGTAGCAGTTGAAGTCTGGGCCTGTGTGCTGTCCCTCAAGTCTTGTGCTCTACCACTTGAGCCAAAGCACCATTTCAGGTTTTCTCATGGTTCATTGGAACTAAATGTCTCCAGGACTTTCCTGCCCAGTCTAGCTTTGAACCATGATCCTCAGATCTCATCCTCCTGAGGAGCTAGGATGACAAGCGTGAGTGACAAGCATCCAGTTTCCACTTCAGGTTTCTTAGTGGTGAATTGGAGATAATAGTCTCATGGGATCTTTTGTGACTGGCATAGTTTGGAAGCCAGATCCTCAGATCTCAGCTTCCTGAGAAGGCAGGCTGACAGACCTCAGCTATAGAACCCTAGGCTGTGGCACTCTACTGCAAGGGGGTCCTTGGCTCCACAAGGTGGAGTGCTAGCCATGTGCCCAAGAGGTAAGGGTCAGTGCCTATGCCGCGAGTTCAAGGTTCATGACTGAGAAAAAACAAAACAAAACAATTGTCTGCAGTAAACAACTCACCCACTCTTCAGTAATATATAATTTTGTCCCTGCCATAGGGACATATCTGCATCTCCATATTCTTGTCTGCATAATCATCTCAGTTGTGTAGCTCTTACAAGGACCATATGAAAGAATGCACTCTGTGAAGGACAGAGCAGATGGCACTCTTTGAAGGACTCAGCCCACAACATCCTGTGAAGACTCAGCACCCAGAACCCAATGCAGGACTCAGCACACTTCACCCTGTGAAGAACTTAGCACACAGCACCCTATGCCAGACTCAGCACAGGGCACCCTATGAAGGACTCAGCACATAGCACTATTCCACAAGCTGTCATTAGAATTAGGTTGCTTTCATCAGTGTCACCATTCTTTGAGAAACATTTCCCAAATCACACAAGTTCACATCTAATGGTTTAGTGGGGTGTTTTTTGGGGGGGGAGCAGGCTACCCATAGGGCTTGAACTCAACGCATGGGGATACTGTTCTAATAACATTTGCTCAAGGCTAAGTCTCTACTACTTAGAGCCACATCTCCAAGAGTCTCACGTACTTCCTACCAGAGCTTGGTTTTAAAGCTCCCAAGCAGCCAGGATGGTGGGGGTAAGCCAGCAGCATCTGCTTCTGTGGAGCTCAGTTGCAGCTGTTTACATATGCCTAAGTCAGGTAGGTGGCAACTGTCAGTGCCAGACTCCTAGCTTGTTCTGTGATGTGGTATTTGAAGTCCTGTTCTTCTATAATTGCAGTTAGAACATTCTACCATTTTTTGGTGGCACTGGTGGTGCTTGAGTAAGGGCTTAGACACTGTCCTTAAGCATTTATTCTCAAGGCTAGCACTCAATTGATTGAAAGACAGCAGAACTTCCAGGTTTTCTGTTTATGTGGCACTGAGGAATCGAATCCAGGGCTTTGTGCTTACTAGAGGAGCACTCAATCACAGAGCCCCAGGAGTAAAGGAGGTATAAATAGATAGATTGTTTTATATAAATATTATATAGACAAAAGAGAGATGTCTATATTATTACATTATAGATAATATTGTTATCAATTATTAGGTATTAAATTATAACTCCATTTAATGATGTGTCCCAGCTAACAATTAATAAAGCATTAATTAATACTCAATATCTTGTTATTGTTTATCATATATGTACATACATCCATACATATAATTAAATATTTTATAGAATTAGACAGGTGTCTATATATTATTAAATTATGAATCATGTGCTACTACCAATTATTAGGTATTTATGTCTCCATGAAACTTTTATTCTGTTAATACTTAATAAAATATTAATTAAACTTAATCCACATCCTATAATTACTGCATCTAATTTTATCCTAGAATGATTCATTACTAATTCAATCTGTTTATCATTTATTGTAGTGACAATTCTTCCATCTATGACTTCTTTTACCTTTGTGACATTCTACTTACTCAACATATTGATTTGCATCCAAATTATACATCCTACCTGACACTGAGCACTTTCAAAGAAAAGAAAATCATGTGTCACGCTCGGCTTCCCACTCTATGATTACATTTTTGGCAGTGCTGGGATCTAAATTCAGGGCCGAGAAGGCTCAATTCATTTATGGGTGGCTGGCAGCACAGCAGCCTCTAGCCAATTCAGCTGCCAGGTTATTCCCAGGCCCTGAGATTCAGCCCCATATATTGACTCCATATTGTGCTTAGTGTATCTATTCATTTTTTTTGTTTTATTCATTTATTTACCATTTATTTTATTGACTGTTCTTACACATGGACTATTTATTACATTTATTACATAGGATAGATTTGTCTATGTATGAAACTTCACACCTGACAGCCAGGACTTTCACAGCAAAGGAAAACCTGTGTCACCAAGGGTTTCTTACTCTATGAATCAATTGTTGTGAGTGCTGGCATCTGAACTCACAACCTACAAGGCCCAATTCATGAATGGGTGAGTGTCAGTACGCCAGCCTGGGGCATATGGAGCTGACAAGCAGTTTCCCGCACCTGAGATGGAGCCACAGGGGTTGACAAAATAAGAACAGATTGATATGCAGATGGTAGTACACAAATAAATATAGATCTTTATAGAGTGCCAGAGATGTCTATACATTATTCAGTTAAATAGGCTACATTCCTACCAATATTTGGGTATTTTTAATGCCTCTATGTAATTTATATTATTGTTTTCATCCTTAATGAATTGTTAATTAAATTGTTAATTAAAACTATTGAGTCCATGTAATTAATAGTATTCTTTTAATGTGTCAAAAATATTCATGAAAATCCATCGGCATCATTCAGGAACAACTTATTCAACCTTGACATTCATAACCTTACATCGGTATTCCTATGAATAGGAATGAGACTATTAGGATCTCCTACCATTTGTAGGGGTCAGGACCAAGCTTTGAACCCAGGGCCTATGTTGCCATGTTGGCCTATGGCTTCCCTGGTAGCCCTCCAGCCTTCAGCAATGCCAGGTTTCCAACACTTTTCAGCCATGTCATTCAGACACAGGAAGGTCACCTTGCAACAAAAACAAATGTAAAACTGGCAGCCATCTGCCAGTTTCAGGTTTTTCTTCTTTGTTTCTGTGTTGTTTTATGTATTTATTATTCCTGTGAGCATTTGTGCCCCGGGAACTCAGGTTTGGCTGTGGGTCCAGTGGCTGCACCCTAGGCTGGAGTGATCGATGCTGAGGCAGAGTTGCCATGCCCTGAGTTCAAGCTCTGTGCTTGACAAAATAAAAATAAATAAATAAATAAATGAACACATTAAAATATTTTAAAAATTATGAGGCTGCTTGGCTTGGAATTCATGCCATCTTTTCTGCCAGTCCTGGGATTTGAACTCAGGGCCTAGGTACATCTACAGCACTGTGGGAGAAGGGGAAGCTCACTGTGCTGGTAGACAAGAAAGTCAGGCCTGTCCCAGGGCCTGAATTCAAGTCCTAGCGCATGCAATAATAATATTCGTATGCATTTTAAATACAGGATTCATATTTACATACATATGTTTACTGCATATTGCAGTTAGTGTGGTTATTCATTTTATTTTGTGTTTTATTTATTTCTTATGTATTTTAGTGAGTATGATTACACACATAACTTTTTTTACGTCTTATTACATAAGATATAGATTTGCCAATGTACTATACCTCATTCCTGAGACTCAGGACTTTCACCAATAAGGAAGACAAGTGCGACATTTGGCTTCTTCCACCAGGATTACTTAAATTTTGGCAGTTCTGTGATTTGAACTCAGGGCCTAGAAAGCCCACTTCATGAATGGGGTGCGGGTCATGTTAGCACACCTGTCTTATGCAAATGGAATTTTCGGTCAAATTTGGCCTTAGCAGTGGCCAATATATAAACACATAGATGTGTAAAATGCAGTGTGTGTGTATTTACATATGTATATGCATCTATAAACATATACAAAGAGAGACAGATAGACATTTATGTAGATTCTAGTGTATAACTCTATATAAAGAGTGATGTCTATATCTTACTTTTATATATTCTATTGCTACTAATTATTTGGTCTAAAATTATTCCTCCATTAATTAATCACGGTAGAAGACTTAATAAAGTATTAATTAAATTAATCAATGACCTATATTTAATGTATACAATCTTATATTAGAAAGACTAGTTAATTAGTAATTCAATTAGCACATTTGAAACATTCTATTAGTGTTCCTAAAAATAGGAACCAGTTTCCTAGGATCTTCAACCATGTGCATGTGGGACTCCCAGGATCCAACTCAGGGCCCAGTTGTCTGCATTAACCTCAGGCTTCACTGACAGCCCACCAGCCTCAGCCATGCAAAGTCATGCACAATTTTCAAGCCAAGTCAGTGAGACCCAGGATGGTCACTGTGCAAAAGAAACAAAGGTAAAACTGTTGTGTAAAACTTTCTGGTTTTTCCTCTTCCATTTTGGTTTGTTTGATTGTTTGTTGGCCAGTGCTGGGAGTTGAAATTGGGTCCTACGATCCTTGGATCAACTGTGGGTGTAAAAGCTGCACCCCAGCCTAGGGTAATCTAGGCTGAGGCAGAGTTGTGAAGACCTGAGTTCAAGCCCTGTGCCTGCTCCTCCCCCCAAAAAAGTTAAGGTCCTAGCTTGGAATTTGGGACATTTTATCTGCCATACCTGGGATTTGAAATCAGGGCCTGGGTAACTCTATTTTGCTGTGGGTGAAGTGGAAGCTCACCCTCCTTGAATAAAAGAAAGTCAAGAGCATTTCCTTGGGCATGAATTCTAGACCCAGGAATGGCAATATTATATTTATATACATTTATAATATACATCATATATATGTATTTGCATAGGTATTACATATTGTACTTAGGAAACCATATTTTCACAGACAGCAGAACAGGTCAACATTGGTTTCTTACCCCACCTATTGTCTTTGGCACTGCTGGGATTTGAACTCAGGGCCTGGAATGCCAATTCATCAAGGGATCAATGTAAGCACATCAGCCTCAAACAAATTCACTGCCAGGGAGTTCCCAGGACCTAAGTTTAACCTCCAGGAGTGGCCAATATATAAATAGATAGATGCATAATTGCTGCAAATACATATATAGGCATAGAGAGGGAGAGAGAAAGAGATGTATATGTATATTCCAGTGGATATTTAAATATATAAATATATTTATATAGAATGTGAGATGTCTATATATCATTAAATTACATGTAATATATTACTAATAATTATTTGACATTAAATTATGCCTTCAATTAATGATGTATCATGGTTTAAGGCACAATAAAGTGCTTCCTTGTGCAAAAGGAGCTCAGGGACAATGTCTAAGCTCACAGTTCAAACCACAGGACCTGATCCCCCCAAAAAAAATACAGCCAGTAACTCCTTGTGTCTGTGTATGTGTGAATGTATTTCTATTGGTGAACATCCAGAGTTGCTGTGAAGAAAGGCACCCAGCTAGGAAATTTGCTTTGCATAGAATGATTTCATAGCACAGAGGGTGCTTTCAAGACAGTGCATGTTCCAGGACACCCCTCCCTGTTCACAGTGTAGCCTGAGGGTTTCTCCACACCCAGGTTGCTGGAGGAAGTCTGCCTCATTGTTGGAACAGGCAGACAAAAGGTCTAACTCCTGTACAGCTCTGTAACAACTCTATCCAGGCCAACTAGTGATGGTGAGTATGGGCAAGCTCTGAAGACCCGGAGAAAAAGCCGTTTGGACCCCAAGATATCTCTCTCCCCAGTGCTCTGTTTTGACAGGAAGCCTTCATTTGTGCCACCTCCCGTGGCAGGCCATGTTCCCTGCACTTATCCTGTCTTTGTTAGACTGCGTTCCAGTGTTGAAACAAACTGCTACAATTAATTCAAGATTCCTTCTGGCAGACAACTAGGGAGCTGAACCTAATGCAGTGATTCATTATTGGCAACGGTGCCTACCTCGGTTTTTGGAAGTTTGCTACATCTAAGCACATTTGCAAAATCACATCTAAGCACATTTGCCAAATCACAATGTTCCGTTATGTAGGGCTGGTGGAGCTCATCAGGTTTGGAAACCTTTGACCTCTCCTAGTTGGTCCTTGGGTGGATAGGTTTACAGGTTGAACACAGGGCCTGAGTACTGACCATGAGCTCAGAACAGAAGCTCAATGTGTAATAGGAAGTCCCCTACTCAGGCAGGCAAACCCACCTAGTCATCTGGAGTGACAGATCCCACCGCAACTAAGTTGTTAATAAAGAAGCAACTGTATTGAGAAGTTTTCTACACTGACTGGCCATGGCCACAGCACAGGCTCAGGATCTGATACTGCCACCCTGAGCAGCCCCCATTCTTTGGTTTTTAAAGGCAAAATCCATGAGGTCGAGCCTGGTCATGCACAGGTGACCAATGGGATCATACCAAACAAAAGGATTGCATGGTCATACCAGACCACACACAGGTGGCTAATAGGCAGAGTTTACTGTAAGCATGTGTGAAAGGCAGGGTTTACCACCATAAGCAGGTGGTGTCCGGTAGTTGGAGTCAGATTACAACCATCTGTTTTATGGGTCAGTCTTTCACTCAACAATCAAGGTGAGTTAGGTTGTTAAGGAGAGGGGGACCTAGAGGCATTCTTTCCATTCCAGGAACAGGGCTGGTTGGAGCCAAGGTCTAGTTTACCTTGTTTAAAGTTTTTTTTTCTGGGCTGGTGAGGTGGCTCAGTTGTAGAGTGCTTGCCTTGCACCCATGAGGCCCTGGGTTTGATTCCTCAGCACCACATAAAGAAAAAGAAAAAAGCCGGAAGTGTTGCTGTGGCTCGAGTGGTAGAGCACTAGCCTTGAACTGAAGAGTTGAGGGATAGCGCCTAGGCCCAGAGTAAAGGCCCCACGACTGACAAAAAAAAAAAAAAAAAAAAAAAAAAAAGTTTTTTTTCTAAAATCCCCAAAACAAAGGCAAAGCCTGGAAAGAAGCTGTACCAGCTCAAGTCTCCTCTCAGGGCCTATTTCCCAGTGCTTTACCCTTTGATGTCACAGTTTCACTTCTGGTATCTGGGGGAGGGGGAGGTAATTTGTGTGCATATACCAGTCCTGGAGTTTGAACTCAGGACCTGAGCACTGTACTCGAGTTTCTCCTGTACAAGGATAGCACTCTACCACTTGAGCCACAGAACCACTTTAGACTTTTTTTCTAGTGAGGTGCCACTGAGAATTCAAAGCCAGGGTTTCATACATGCAAAGCACTCTACCCCTAAGAACCATTCCCAGCACTGCACTTCAGGTTTCTTTCTTTCTTTTCTTGTAAGTTGGAGGAGTTGAAGTCTGGGCCTGGGTGCTGTCACTCAGCTCTTCAGCTCAAGTGGAGAGCTCTACCACTTGAGCTACAGAGCACATTCAGGTTTTCTGGTGGTTCATTGGAGATAACATCTCAAGGAATCTCCTGCTCAGGCTGGCTTTGGACCATGATCCTGAGCTCTCAGCCTGCTGAGTAAGTAGCTAGCATGACAGGCATGAGTCACCAGCACCCAGCTTCCACTTCAAGTTTTTAAGTGGTGAATAGGAGATGATAGTGTCATGGGACCTTTTGTGGGGGATAATTTTGAACCCAGATCCTCAGCTTCTTGAGAAGGCAGAATGATAGAACTCAAGTAAAGACACCTAACCCATGACACTTTGCTACAAGGGGGTCCTTGGCTCCACGTGGTAGAGTACTACCCATGAGCATAAGAGGAAAATCAGAGTCTAGGCTCTGAGTTCAAGGTTCATGATGGAGAAAACTAAACCAAAACAATTGTCTGCAGAAGACAAGTCAATAGAGTTCAATACATTCATAAATTTGGAACTGCCTTAGGAAATATCTGTGCCTCAAGTTTCTCACCTGCACAATCATCTTACTTGTGGAGCTCTAACAAGGATCAGATGAAAGAATACACCCCGTGAAGGAGTCAGCACATAGCACCCAGTGAACGACTCAGCACACAGCACTCCGTGAAGGACCTAGCACCCCAGGAAGGACTCTTCATATGGCTGTATCCCACAAGCTGTCATTAGAATTAGGATGCTTTCATCAGTATCACCATTCCTTCAGAAACATGTCACGAACCACACAAGTTCACATCTAATAGATTAGATGGGTCGTTAGTCGGGGGGTGGGGGGCGGGAAGGGGAGGAAGGATCATCAGACCCAGGGATTGCACTCATAGGTTGTGGGTACTGTCCTAAGATCTTTTCCTCAAGGCTAGAGCTCTACCACTTTCAGCCACAGCTCAGAGTCTCACAGACTTCCTGCCAGGGCTGAGTTTTCAACCCACCAGTGTCAGATCTCATCCCCTGAGCAGCTAGAGATGAGCCAGCAGCGTCTGGTTGGATGGAGTTGGTTTGCAGCTGTTAACCTCTGGCTGTCTGGATAGATGGCAGCCGTCATATTCAGATTCCCAGCTTGCTCTGTCATGAAGTATTTAAAGTCCTGGTCTTGTATAGTTGCAGTTAGAACATTCTAACTTTTATTTGGTGCTTGAGTAACAGCACCACTTCTGGCTTTTTCTGTGCATGAGATAGTGTGGAAACGAACCCAGGGCATCATACATACTAGGCAAGCACTCTATCACTGAGCCCCAGGAGTGACAAGTGTAGAAATAGATATATACATAGCTTATATATATACCTATATGTATAAAATAAGAAAGATATGTATATTATTAAATTACATATACTATATTACTACCAATTATCCATAATTAAATTATTCTTTCCTTTATTTCTCATTGTTGAAAATATAATAAAGTATTAATTGAAAAATAGTCAATGTACTATGATTATTGTTTACAATTTTAAAATATAATCATATACTAGCTACTAATGTAATTGTTACTTTTACAACATTCCATTAATATGGAAGTATGTCAGAATGCGATTCTTAGGCTCTCCCGCCATTTGTAGTTGGCGGTCCCGGAATTTGAACCCTGGGCATACGTTGCTGGTTTTGGCTATGGCTTGCCTGATAGCCCACCAAACTTCAGCAGTGTAAGCTCACATACTCTTTCCGGGCCCTTTCATTTAGACCCAGGATGGTCACAATGCAAAGGAAAAAACAAAGTAAAACCGCCTTCTGGAACTTCCCAGTTTTAGCCTTATTCTTCTTCCCCCCCCCTTTCTTTTTTTTTTATTTTTTGTTGGTTGTGGGGCCAGAAATGTGGGTCTGGACACTGTTCCTCAATTATTCACTCAAGAATAGTGTTCTACCACGAGCAATAGCACCACTTACAGCTTTTTCTGCTTATGTGGTGTTGAGGAATCAAGCCCAGGGCCTTATGCATTCAAGGCAAGCACTCTACTACTGAGCCACCTTCCCTGACCTTCTCCTTTTTTTTATCAGTCCCGAGATTTGAACTCGGGTCCTAGGATCTCAGGATGTGCTGTGGGTCCATTGGCTGCACCCCAATCTAGGGTGATCAAAGCTGAGGCAGAATTGCCACAAGCTGAGTTCAAGCCCGGGGCCTGGACAAAATAAATTAAGGCTGTGACTTGGAATTTGCTCCATTTTTCTGGCAGGCCTGGGATTTGAACTCAGGGTCTGGGTAACTCTGTGACACTGCAGAAGAGTGGAAGCTCACTGTTGTTGAAGACAAGAATTTCAGACCAGTTTCCAGGCCTGAACTTAAGCACCAACACTGAAAAAATTAATATTCATATATGTGATCTTTTTACATACATGGGCTTACTGCATTTGACATTTATTACCCTTATTTATTCATTATTTATTTTATTTTGTATTATTACATATATAACATTTATTTCATTTATTGCATCTTATCACAAGGATATATTTGCATATGGATTATACTTCATACTGAGACCCAGGATTTTTACAGAGAAGGAAAAAAAATGTGTCAAAGTAGGCAGGATGACAGATATCAGCCACAGATGCCTAGACTGTAACACTTTTGTACAGGTGTCCTTGGGTGCCCTTGGTAGGGTGCTAACCATGAGCCCAACAGTGAAGAGTCAGTGGATAGGCCCTGAGTTCAAGGTTCATGACCAAGAAAATTAAACCAAAAAAATTGTCTGCAGGAGAAAACTCACTAGAGTTCAGTACATACATCATTTTGGCCCTGACATGGGGACATATCTGAGCCTCAAGGTTCTCATATGCACAATAATCTGTGGAGCTCTTACAAGGACCAAATGCAAGAATGCAAGAATGTACACCATTCCTCATATAAGACTCATGACATAGCTGTATCCCACACGCTGTCATTAGAATTAGGGTGCTTTCATCAGTGTCAAAAAACTACACAAAGTTCACATCTAATGATTTAGAGGGGTGGATTTTTTTGGAGGGGGCGGGGACTCAGCCATGGAGATTCCACTGAAAGTTTGGGGGTACTGTCCTAAGATCATTTGCTCAAGGCTAGAGCTCTACCACTTTGAGCCACAGCTCAGAGTTTTGCAGACTTCCTGTCAGGGCTGGATTTTAAAACTACCAGTGTCTGATCTCGGCCCCCCAGTATCTTGGATGACTGGGTTGTTCGAGCCACAAGCATCTGGTTCTGTGTAGCTGGTTTGCAAGCAATTTACCTCTGGCTAAGTCAGGTTAGATGGCAGCTCTCAGCACCAGACTCCTAGCTTGCTCTACGATGATGTATTTGCAGTCCTATCCTTATATCTTCGTAGTCAGAACATTCTATCGTTTTGTTTTGGTGCTAGTTCCGCAGCTTGAGTAAGTGTCCAGACACAGTCCCTAAACATTTATGCTCAAAGCTAGTACTCTACTGCTTGAGTAACAGCATGACTCCTGGATTTTTCTGTGCAAGTGATAGTGAGGAATGGAACCCAGGACTTTGCACATACTCGGTGAGCACTCTAACACTGAGACCCAGGAGTGACAAGTGTATAAACAGATAAATGTGTAGATTGGTAGATAGAGATAGATAGATAGATAGATAGATGGATAGATAGATAGATAGATAGATAGATAGATAGATAGATAGATAGATAGATAGATAGATAGATAGATAGATAGATAGATAGATAGGTAGGTAGATAAATAGATAGATAGATGTATATGTATAAAACAAGAGATATCTGTATATTGTGAAACTGCATATATGATATTACTACCAATTCTTGGCAATTAAATTATTCCTTCCTTTTTTAAGTATCATGATTGAATACATAATAAAACATTAATTGAAAATTAGTTAATGTAGAATAATTGTTGTGTACAATTTTAGAATATAATCATACACTAACTACTAATTTAAATGTTACTTTTATAACATTCCATTTGTACGAATGTATATCAGAATGCGTTTCTTAGAACCTCCCACCATTCATTAGTGGCAGTTCTAAGATTCCTCCAGGCCTAAGTTGCTGGTTTCAGCTAAGGCTTCCCTAATAGCCCACGAAACATTAGCAATGCAATGTCATGTACACATTCTGGGGCTTGTCATTTAGACCCAGGATTGTCACAATACAAAGGAAAAAAAAGTAAAACCACCTTCTTGAACTTCTCAGTTTTATCCTTCTCCTTTTTATTTATTTATATTTTTTTGCCAGCTCCGAAATTTGAAGTAGGGTGGTAGGATCCAATGATCAGCTGTGGCAGAGATGCGAAGACCTGAGTTCAAGCCCTGTGCTAGGCCAAAAAAAAGTAATAATAACAATGAGACCCTGGCTAGGAAATTGCACCATTTTTCTATCAGGCCTGGGATTTGAACTCAGGGTCTGGGTAACTCTGAGACACTGTGTGTAAAGGGGAAATCTCACCGTCCTTGAAGACAAGAAATTCATGGGGCTGGGAAGGTGGCTCAGTGGTAGAGTGCTTGCCTTGCATGCATGAGGCCCTTGGTTCAATTCCTCAGCACCACATAAGCAGAAAAAGCTAGAAGTGGTTCAAGTGGTAGAGCATTCACCTTGAGCTGAAGAGCTGAGGGACAGTGCCCAGGCCCAGATTTCAGGCACCATGACTGGCAAAAAAAAAAAAAAAAGAAAGAAAGAAAGAAAGAAAAAAAGAAAAAAGAAATTCAGACCAGTTCCCAGGGCCTGAATTGAAGCCCCAGCACTGGAAAACATAATCTTCATATATATGAGATCTATTTACATATATGGGTTCTACTGCATATGACATTTATTACCCTTATTTATTTATTATTATTGCAAATATAACATTTCCTTTATTATATCTATCACCTAGGATATATTTGCATATGGATTATACATTGTATTGACCCAGGATTTTCACAGAGAAGGAAAAAAATGTATCAAATTGGGTTCTTACTCCACAAATAAATTTTTAGCCATGCTGGGATTTCAACTTACCTACAATGCCCAATCCATAAATGGAGTCAGTCTTAGCACACCAGCCTCTGGCAAATTGAGCATCCAAGAAATTCTGAGGACCTGTAATCAAGCCACAGTAGTGCCCAATAGATAGATGTGTAGATTCATATTATATACATATATATGTATATTATATATACATACATATATACCTGCATATATATGTATATATATATACACACATATACAAAGAGAGAATGTGAGGATATTATTAAATTATATATATGTTCTTACCAATTATTAGTTACTAAATTATGACTCCATTTAATGAAGTATCATGGTTGAATATTTATAAAAGCATTAATTACAAATTAGTCAATATCCTTAATTATACCATGGTGCTAGAATGAAAATATAAATCCAGTAATTTTTGTGTGGCACTATAAAATAGAATCATGAATTAACTGCAAATTTAATTATTACTTTTTAAACATTCCATTAGCATTCACATGAACAGGAATTAGTTCATCAAGATCTCCCTCCATTTGTGGGTGGTAGTTATAACATTTGAATTCTATGCCTGGGTAGATTACTTTGAATGCAAACCATTTGAATGACACCGTGAAGATTTCAGATTGTCACGATTAAAAAAGAGAACAACAAGAAGAAAAGAAAGCCAGGTGTCAGTGGCTCCTG
Organism: Dipodomys merriami; assembly: GCF_024711535.1. Taxonomy (NCBI): domain Eukaryota; kingdom Metazoa; phylum Chordata; class Mammalia; order Rodentia; family Heteromyidae; genus Dipodomys; species Dipodomys merriami. The sequence goes on along the minus strand of NW_027206048.1, from coordinate 130,344 downwards.
CCTATAACCCTAACTCCTCCTGAGGCTGAGATGTAGAGAATGCCAATTTGAATTCATCTGGGGCAGGAAAGTCCACAACACTCTTCTTTCTAAGAGATCACAGGGGGAAAAAAACCATGAGTGGGGCTGTGGCTCAAGGGCAGTGTGCTATCCTTGAGCAAAAGGAGCTCAAGGACAGGCTTAGGTTCATAGTACAACCCTGGACCTGCCTCAAGCTCCCCCCCAAAAAAGGAGGAAATACCTCCATGTCTCTGTGTATGGGTGGATGATGTATGGATGATGGGCATTCAGCAGGTTGCCCATGTCCATCCCCCCAACTTGGGCAAGTCCTCAGAGAATCCTAAGTCTGAGCCAGCAGTTTGAACAAAGCATCCTTCTCTGCCATTTAATAACTGAAGCCCCGCCGGCATTGCCTGGGCTGTGCAACAAGTGCCTTATGTTCTGGCTGAGATGTCCCATCAGGACACCTAGCAACCAGCCACTGCCTCCAGGGAGACCACAGTTCGTACGCTGTAGGAGTTCAAGCGGAAAAGGTCTGATAATATGATGTTAGGAAAACGAACCCTTAAATATGTATTTTAATGTTTTCGTTTCTTTCATGCATGTGTTTCTAATGCATTTATAAGATTATTTCTTTGTTGCTTTGTATGTCCCTCCCCCACAGTGTAACCCCCGCTTTCACTATATTTGATGTCAGTATAACATGTGGAGGAGATGGGGACAAACAAGTCGTTTAAGGATTCAGGTGGACCTGTTGCAACAATGAGAAGTACAAAATGTCATGTCAAAACCAGCTTTACAATGTCGGTGTTGGGGGGGGAGGGGGGTATGATTGGGTGGGGGGAGGGGGGAGGCTGGGACGGGAGGTGAAGGGTAAACAAAAGAGGAGGCTGCAATGCTTGGTAAGAAATGTATGCATTATCCTGCCCATGTAATTGTAACCCCTCTGTACAGTATGTTCTCAAATAAAATAATATAAAATTAAAAAAAAAAAGTTCTGGCTCCATATTCTCTATCCCTCTGTAGGATATGTGAGCCTACTCCTCTGGAGGCTGGTGGCTATCCCTCATTCACCATTCCTCATTGTCGAGTCACAGGCTGGTCCCAAATCTTGGCAAAGATATGAAATAGCCAGCTATTTCTGCACCAAAAGGGGTAAGCCAATAAATACCACCCTCATAGTTCCTGTCAGAAGTGAGCCTTGGGCTGTGAATGTGGCTTAGTGGTAGAGTGCTTACCTAGCACGCAGGAAGCCTTGGGTTTGATTCCTCAGTATCACAGAAACAGAAAAAGCCAAAAGTGGCACTGTGGCTTAAGTGATAAGAGTGCTAGCTTTGACCAAAAGAAACTCAGGAACATTCCCAGACTCTGAGTTCAAGCCCTGGCAGACTCTTATCTCCAATGAATGACCAAAAAGCTGGGAAGCAGAGCTACTGTAGTGCAAGTGGTAGAGCAAGAGCCTTGAGCAAACAAGAAAAAGGATACCACCAAGGATCTGAGTTCAAGCCCTGGTAAACACACGCGCACACAAACACACACACACACACACACACACACACACACACACACACATACAAACATCCTTAGCAGGTACCAGTGGCTCATACCAGCAATCCTAGCTACTCAAGAGGCTGAGCTCTTAAGATGGCAGCTTGAAGCCAGCCCAGGCAGGAAATTCATGAGACACTTATCTCCACTAAACTACTGAAAAAGATGAAATGTGAGCTGTGGTTCAAGTGGTAGAGTGTTAGATTTGAGCAAAGGAAGCTCAGTGCCTAGGCCCTGAGTTCCAGCTCTAAGAGGTTTTTTTTTTAAGACACCTTCCCCCCGCCCCTCCCTCAGGCCATCAATGGAGATTTTGGTCATCCTAGATATCAATTCCACTCCTGCCACTTCTACAGCACCACCACAAGTGGCCTGTTTCTGACCAGCTCTGGGTTAAGAAGTGAATGTACACAAGGGGGGCATACCCAGGTCAAGGCTAATGCCCCAGAACATTGAGGTATTGGCCATACCAGTCTCTCCTCCTCGAATTCCCTGGCCCTGGAATCTAAAGTCTGTGCCTCTGTATTCTGGGCATCCATAATTCTCTAGAAGGATTGGAAAGGCCCAGCGGAGACTAGAAGATAGACTTGCCTGCAATAAAGTATGTTGACATTTCCTAGACACCAACAGACACTTCCAAGCCACCTTGGCCTCACGTCCAATGCAGCCCGGAATCCTCCTTGCTTGGGCGGCCTTCAGTCCGCTATCAATATGGAGTTGGCCAGAGCCACCGGCAACCCCCTGCCCCCACTCCAAAGCCAGCCTGCTGAGAGGGACATGCAGCCAGAGGTCTAGCTGAGGAAAAGTGCAGAACATCCATGTCTGAGTTCCCCACCCAGAGACAGGAAGACTATTGCAGCTGGCCCGGTTGACCCCGAATTCCCTGCAGGCGGCCAAAGATTTGGACAGCTGGACTTGAGCCCCCAAGAAAAACTTGAACTCAAGTCTCTGGCAATTTAGGACTCATTGTAGACCCAGATAGGAGGCAAGGTCGGTGTGGAGGAGGGGCACCATCCGAGGTCAGAAAGAGGCAGACAGGCACCCAGGAAGGGGACAGAGAAAGATGAGGAAAACACACACACACACACAAATATGTCACTGGTCCTTTCATCCTAGCTACTCAGGAGGCTGAGGTCAAAGCCAGCCAGCACAGAAATGTCTGTGAGGCTCTTATCTCAAATGAACCACCAAATAGCCAGAAATGGAGCTGCAGCTCAAGTGTTAGAGCACTAGCTTTGAGCACAGAAGCATAGGAACTTCACCTAGACCCTAAGTTCAAGGCCCAGGTCTTCTACATCCAAACACCCAGACACAGACACACACAGACAAAAGACACATGAACACACAGATACACAGACAGTGGTAGCCCAAAGCCTCAGCAGTCCCTGAGCACCCTGAATATTCCACCCAGAGATGATGGCACTACCATCATCAGACCAACTGTAGACAAAACTCAGAGCCTCTCACATGTCTGGAATGGTTCACAACACATCATGGCATTTCTACTGTACACACTGTTATGCAGAAAATTCAGCTACCTTTTATTTGGTTGTAGGTTATGGGGTTTGAACTTTGAGCCTGCCAGCAGAGTCTCAGCTCTTCAGATGAAGGTGTGCACACTACTACTGGAGCCACAGCACCACATCCAATTTTCTGGTGGTTCATTGGAGATAATGTCTCACAGACTTTCCTGCCCAAGCTGGCTTTGAACCGTGATCCTACGATCTCAGCCTCCTGAGTAGCTAGGATGACAGTTATGAGCCACTGGCAGCGCCCGGCTATACCCAACCTTTTTTTTTTTTGTCAGCTGTTTTCTTTCTTTCTTTTTTTATTGTGAAAATACTGTACAGAGGGGTTACAATTACATGGGCAAGATAAGGAGTACATTTCTTATCAAGCATTGTAGCCTCCTCATGCAGCCACCTTCTTATACCAAGGGAAAACCCAACTCATCAAAACACAAACCAAATGTAACCCTACACGTCAGACTTTGTCACCAGCATCCAAAACCATTCTTTCATGGATGGACTGGGATCACTAGAAGAAGCTGGCAGAACTGGGAAATGTCATCACCCAGTCAGAACTGTTGAATGCTGGGTTTGGGGGTGCAGGCCGGTTGTATGTGTGTCAGAGGGGGTGTGTTTCCCTCCCAAATACCCACCTTCTATCTGACCCCAGTGCCCTCACCTCTCTAGTGGGCTCTTCTGGGAATGTCCTCAGGTGAAAGGGTGACTGAGCACAGAAGACAGGGCTCACACAACAACGGGGTCTATCTTCTGCATTCAACACCCCCTTGCCCAGCAAAAGGGAAAAGAACCGAGAAGGCAGGAGTGGAGGTGCAGCTCCCCACCTCTGACTAAAGCCACCAGGTACCCACCAGGGAGAGGAAGGGTGCAGATGCACAGCTGTGTGGCTCCCACTGCTCCAGGCCAGGGGCTCTGTTTTACCCCCACCTCCCCATCCCTGCAGCTCCCCATTTCCTGGAACACTGGCCACTAGGGATGAGGGTGGGATCCCCGGGTGGACACCCACCTCCACCCCCCACCCCTGGGGTGCATTTGTGGCACAGCCAGGACAGACTGTGGGGCACAGGAGGAGGCGCAGGCAGAAAGGAAGGGGGAGGCAAGAGGCAAAGGTCGGGGTTCGCGAGGGTGGGGAGGAAGGGTAGAGTGAGGGACGGGGTTTAGGGGGGGAGGTCATGGAGTGCGGGAGCGCAGGTCGGCAACTCACGTGAACTGCTGGGAGAAGCTGTAGGCTGAGACTCCGGGTGCGCGCCCGGAGTCTGTGGGCACAACAGCTCCACCAGATGACTGCTAGAGGCTCCTTGGGTCCGAGCCAGCAGCGCCATGTTTGAAAAGCAGCATGGGCACGTGGTGGAGTTGCGCACAGCCTCTGCTCCTCCTCAGCCACCACCGCAGCCTCAGCGGCCTCCTAACCTGTGGCTCCCACCTCTGCAGCCACTGCCTCTGCGGTGCTCCCTGCACCGGGACCTCAGACTCAGGGCCACCATGGCTGGGCGCCTCCGAGGGGCTGCATGTGGCGATGGGCCTGCCATGCAGGCTCTGCATGCTCTGCGCTCCCACCCAGGACCCACACTATGATCAGAGCAGCCGCCAGCCACTGAAGCCGTTTCCATGGGTGCTAGTGCTTGTGCTCACTCTTCTCCCAGCTCTCTCTGTGCCCCACACTCCTCTCCTGGGCCACCCTGCCCCTGCTGCACACACACCCCTGCCCCCATGGGCTCCTGGCCTTTGCTGCCACCAAAGTGTGCTCCTGGGCCCCGCCCCCTTCTCCCCTGGGCCCGCCCCCAACCCTGGCCACAATTGCAGCCCTGACTGGGCCCTGAGGCTTCTAGACCATGGCAATTGCAGCCTTACCTCAGCTCAGCACCAACCCCCCACCCCCAGTACTGGTCCAGGGATCGAATCTCCCCTCAGCCCCACCGCTGGAGGAGACTCTCCTCCATCCCCCTCCACTCCACACACCAAGCAGGTGCATGGTGACACTCGTGTGTGTATGTGTGTTTGTGTTTGTGTGTGTGTGTTGGGGATAACCATCTCTCAAGAACTCAGAACATAGCACCGTTTGGAATGTCTCAGCACAAAGCACTCTTCCAAAATCAGCACAAAGCACCCTGTGTAAATGACTCAGCACACAGCTCCCTTTGAAGGACTCACCATGTAGTATGCTGGGTAGAGTACTCAGCACACACCACCCTTTGAAGGAGGGAGTCCATAGCTCCCAGTTTAAAGGACTCAGTGCATGTCATGCTTTCAAAAACTCAGCACATAGCACTCTTTCCCAGGGACTCATCACACCCTGTGTTGAAGCACACTGTGTAAAAAACCCAGTGCACAGCATCCTTCAAAAAACTCAGCACACAGAACAATTTTGAAGGACTCAACACATACCACACTGTGGAAGCAGTCAGCACACAGCAACCTTTGAAGGACAGTCCAGAGCACCCTGTGTAAAGGACTCGGCATACGGCACTCAAAAAACACCTCATCCCTCTCTTCGCAAGGGCTCAGCAAATAGCAGGACTCTTTGGGATGCATTAGCACACCACACCCTTTGAAGGATTCAGCATACAATATGTTGTGTAATTGACTCAGCATACAGCACCCATTGAAAAACCCAGGACAGCCCACTCTTCTCAAGGACTCAGCACATAGCACCCTTTGGGATGACTTACCAAACAGCACCTTTTTGAGGACTCAGCACAAAACCCCCATGTGGGAAGGACCCAGCAAATAGCACTCTGTGAAGGACTCAGCACATAGCTGTATGTCACAAGTTCAGCTGTCATTAGAATTAATGTGCTTTCTTCAGTATAACCATTCTTCAGAAACACTGCACAAATCCTACTAGTTCACATTTAGACAGCCTGTGTTTTATGGGGGAAGGTCAGCTGGGGGTCTTGAATTGAAAGCTTGGGAGCCCTGTCTCTGAGCTCTTTGGTTCAAAGCTAGAGCTCTACTACATGGAGGCACAGATCCAATTTTGTTTTTTGGGGGTTTTTCTTTCACAGGTCTTATGGTGATAAGTAAGGACAAGTTGGGGTATCCCTGGGCAAAGGTTCTTAGTCAACCTGGAGCTGACCTCTCCCTTGTGTCCCTGGAAAGCTGGGCTTCCTGGAGCTTTCTTGGCCTCGTGTTGAACAGACCTGCTCTGGCATCAGCAATCAGGGTGAGCAAAAGTCAGCATGGCTCTGGTCACTTCCCCAAATTGAACTCTAGAGGATAATGGCATGGGGCCGCATGTTCCTTGTGTAGCCACAAGGGGGCAGGAGTAGCCCACCATAGGGATAGTACTTGGGAGTTGTGTTTACTCTTGCTTCCCTGGGGGCCCCAATTATGATTCAAAGCCACCCTGGAGAGGAAAGTCCTTGAGACTCTTACCTACAATTAACCAACCAAAAGCAAGTGGGGCTGTGGCTCAAGTGGCAAAGCACTAGACTTGAGCAAGAAAACTCAGGGATAGAACCTAGGCCCTGAGTTCACACACACACACACACACACACACACACACACACACACACACACACATGCACACACCACATGCATGCAAAATCAGAGATTTCTACACTGCAGTCTTTGGATATTTTCTACTTTTTCCACAATAAGCCTGGTGGCTGCTGGCCTAGGTGTTTGGTGCACACAACATCACTTGGCAACTTCAATTTTGGGGGAACAGAATGGCCAGAAGGTCAACCTTCCCCCATCACAGTGCCTTGATTGGGTTATGGTCTATCCAGGCCCTTTGGGGCTCCTTTACAGACTAGCCAAGATTCCTTCAAAAGGCATCACATTCTGGGCACTGGTGGCTCATGCCTGTCATTCTAGTTACTCAGGAAGTTGAGATCTGGAGGATCATGGTGCCAAGCCAGTCTGGGCAGGACAGTGTATGAGACTCTTATTGATGAACCATCAGAAAAAAAAGTGCCATTGTGGCTCAAGTGGTAGAGTGACAGCCTTGAGAAAAAGAGCTCAAGGACAGTGCTCACACCCAACAACAACAAGGAGAGGTAATGCATGCTGTCTTTGGGATTGGCATGGGCCAAATATAATTGGAATTAGTTATAATTGGAATTAATCAAGTCCTCTAAGACAAAGAAGTACCTCCTTTATTCTTGTGCTCCTCCATCTCGTCTCACCCCCTGGCCTTGTCCGTGCTTTGGGTCAGCATTGGTCAGGCTGGATGGGAGGGCTCCAAGGAAGATCCCAGAGCAATCTTCCCACCTCCTTCTGCCCTGCTCACCTGGCTGCTTCTGATTTTTGCCATAGTCCTTCTTCCTGGAATCCATCCATGAGGTCATCACCACCAACATAGTGGTGAGTGGTGGGTGTGGCCTAACTAGGGGCAGTCAGAGGTGGGAGTAGGTCTGGGACTAGAAGCTTCCACCTTGGGTGTAGGCTGAGGCCATGGCTGACCTTGATTTCTTCCTGAGCCTTGCAGTGGTGGGGAGACAGTGTAGACTTCACATTGAGTCAGATAAGATTGGAATCTGAAGGACTACTTGTGTGGGGGAGGATGTGGGACTCAGGGGGCCACTGTTGTTGGTACTCTCTTGGGACTCCCCTCTCTCTCTCTCATCCCTCAATGGTAGAAGAGAAACTTCAACTAAGAGTGTGGGAAGAGGGGGCGGGGGAATATTTTGGTGTGAACCAGCCTTGTGATTCATATTCATCTTAGCCCTTACTATCTATTTATCTGAGGAATGGCCATATGGGTTTGGGAGGGGGGAGAATCATCCTAGCTGAGAATGTGGCTTAGTGGTAGAGTGTTCACCTAGCATGCCTGAAGCCCTGGGTTCTATTCCACACAGAGAAAGTGGAAGGGGAGGTGGGACTAGCCTTGATCAAAAAGAGCTCAGGGACAGTGGATAGGCATGGGTTCAAGCCCCAAGGCTGGAAGAACAAATCTTTGTTTTTAGGCCTTTTTTTTTTGGTTTGAAAACAATTTATTCTTTGTGATAAGCATAACATGGGTCTCTTTCCTGGCCACCAATGGGCCATTAAATGTCCCTTGAGTTTGGGCCAACTCCCTGCAGCCTCTGCCCTACCTACCCCCAGTTTATCCTTCCTGTTTCCTGGCAGATGGAGGCCTGAGAGAAAGCCACTTGGCCACCTACTTCTGGTGGCTGCCAAGGCTTTTGAGAGTCAGTATGTCACATAGAGAGTCATCATCTGCATCAGTCTATAGGAGAAAGTGAGGGAGCACTCCTCCCCTGAGCCTGGGAGCTGTGGGCTGATCTAGATGTGGGGCATCTGGGGCAGGACATGGTCCTTAGGGGAGTCCGCTAAGGGGTCGGGAACTCTTTCCTCTCCTCTGGCAGTTTCCATGCTGTGTTTAAGTTGCAATTCTTCATAACCTTTCTGCTCCTCCCTCATTTCACCCACCACAGGCCCTGTGGCCTCTGAAGCAGTGTTGGTGGTGGGGGGCTCAGCTTGTGCTGGCATCTGGAGATTGCTGTCTGTGCTTTCCCTTGCGAGGAGTGACAGCAGCTCCCACAGCACTTTCCTCTTCTCCAGCATCTCCTAGGACAGCGAGTGCATGCACTGGGCTTTGTCCCAACACAGCTCATTCAGGACCAACATCTGCTCTTTACACACCATGAGGGACTCCTCGATAGTTCGGATGTTTGCTGACAGATGGCTGCATCAATGGGGGAACTCACCTCCTGGACTCTCGAAGTCCATCTCATCAGGCAGGTCATGGACAAAGCAGATTTTCTTTTCAGATGCCCATGTGTCCTGCTTCCCATCCCCAAACATGCTATGGTGGCAGCTCATGGGGCTGAGGCATTGTGGCTCCAGCTCAGTCTGGCACTGAGCTGCTGGGTCGGCCAAGGGGCGACTGCAGCTGGCCTGCCATTCTTGTGTCAGGAGTTTCCCCCTGTGGATCTCATCCTCCAAGAGAACTCTCAGGGCCATGTCACTCTTGGTCTGGGGAACATCTCCATCCTCTGTGATGGTCACATCTCGATGGGGGGCAGGGGGCAGAGAATCGCCTCCTTATCTTTTGTTTCTACAGGGCTCATGCCTTCACCTTGCACAGGGAAAGCCAGGAAGCTCACCTGGGCCTGCAGGCACTCCTCCTGTGATCTGGTGGCTTCCAGGCACTTGAGAGTGTCCTGCCACTTCGGGGACACCACCTGGTCACTCCAGTTTGCTGAGTCCTTCACTTGCTTCAACTGCTCCAGCAGCTGGATCTGCCTCTCTAAGTGCTGCTGCAGGGCCTCCTTCTCAGAGCACAGCCGCTCATTGGAGGAGATGTGCCATTCACAGGAGGCTCTGAACTCCTGCACTTTCCCAGGGACTGCTCCTGCTGCTCCTGAGCTGCTTGGCTCTCTCTCTCAACCACTACTACCGATTTTCCTATCTTCTCCTCTTAGCAGTCCTACTGTTCCCGCAGATGTTTCTTCATCTGCTGCTCTGAGTTCAGGATGCTGGCGAGCTCCTCCTTCTCACTGCTCACCCTTTGGAGAGCTTCCCACAGCAGAGCCAGCTTTTCTTCCGGTTGTCCATCCCACACACATGCTCATCATGGGGTCTCAGGGATCTCGTGCTGATCCTAGGCTTTCTCCTCCAGTCTCAGCAGTTGCTCCTGCTGCTCCATGTTCTGAAGACGGAGACTGGCTTTCCTGGACCTGGATGTGAAGTTGTTCCTCCAGGTTTTTCAACTCCATCTCCTTGCTGTAGGCCTGGGCTCGCAGATGCCACTTGGCCTGAGATGGTCCCGCGGGGGGCTGTGGCTTTACCAGCTTCCTTCTCAGTTCCTGCAGCTCATTCCCTAGGTCCAACACATGCCTTGACCCTCATTCCTTCTCTTCTGTCAGTTGGTTCAGCCATTGGGTCAGCCGCCATGCCTCCTCCCTCCGTGCGGAACTCTCAATGCACACGTCCTACATGAAGGTTTCTCTCTCCAGATTTGCTGTGGTCACCAGCCAGCTCAGGTTGTCCAGTAGTCTCTTTAGTACCCCATGCCCCTCCAGCGCTTGTTGGAACTTGCATATTCTCTTCTTCACGTTGCTCCTCTGTATCCACAGCACTTCCAGCTTCTCCTGCAACTCTGTGTTCACTTGCTCCAGGACATCTTAGCTTCTGGTCTTTTCCTAGAGCTGAAGGGTGACATCATTCAGCTGTTCGAAGAACATTTTGGTCTCCTTCTTTGCAGCACTGATCACAGAAGCCGCTATCTCCAGCTCTGCCATGGGCAACTCTTTAGCTTGCAGGCAGCTGGTGAGAGCTTTGTGATCCCTTTTTCTGTCATCAGTGGCCTGCTGCACTTGGGCCAGTGCACATTGTAAATCGCTTTCTGCTGAAACCAACCGCTGTATGGGTGCTTTGTGGATCTCTACCTCCATTTTTGGTGCTGCATACAACTGGGCTATCTTCTCCCTCTCTTACTCCCATTGATCCTGTGGGTCTGTCTTTCCCTACTTCAGTGGTTGGATGATGGCACAGAGTACCTGGTTTCTTCTTTCTGTGGTCCAGGGTGGGCACTACATGCGGGTAGCACCTCTGTGGATCCTTGGTGGTATTGGGACCCTTGACACTCTGGATCCTGGAGGCTGTGACTGTGTCCAAAGGCAGGGGAGGTCCATGGTCCGCATTACCTTTGGCCCGACTCTCCATTCAATCTGGCTCCCCAGTGGTGTTTGTCTTGGCGATTCCTTCCTTTTTCGTATTCTTTGTTTTCTTGTATGTTTCAGGTCTGTCGGGAGGATACTGCTGGTGTTCTTGTGGCAGTTTCTTGCCCACAGTTCTCTCATTGAGTCTTATTGTTTCAGACATCTGAGAGCCGGGATGGGAAAGTTGGACTGGCTACATTCCCAGGCTGTAGGAAATCCTCTCTTCTCCCACTCACCGACTAGGATGTAATTTCCTACTCTACCTCAAAGTCACATGAAGACTCTTGCTCACCACTCAGCCACCTCTACCTTCCTCAACTGCTGGTAGTGGTGTCACCCAACAGAGGGAATCCAGGTGCTACTGGGAAGCATGGAATGTGGGCGTGGCAACTATTCTTGTATCCCATTGGTCAAAAAGAACTATGAAAGAATGGGGGTGTGCCTGGAATGCTTTGATGCAGACATAATGGATGGAGTCAAGATGACAGCATACCCTTTACCAGGAAACTATGTCCAATCCAGTTGGGGACAAGAGGGAGACCTGCTTTATCCAGATGGCTGCACAGATTGTTTTTTATGTCTGTTTGTTGCCAGTCCTGAAACTTGAACTCAGGATCTGGGCACAGTCCATGAGCTGATCTTGCTCAAGATTAGCCCTCTACCACTGAAGCCACACAGCTCTACTTCTGACTTTGTTGGCATTGAGGTTGAACAGGGGTCTCAAGGACTTCCCTGCCTAGGGGGACTTTGACCATGATCGTCCTATCACAGACTTGTAAGTATCAAGGAGGACTGGTGAGAGCCACTGGTGCCTGGCTAATCATTGTTCGGGATTATGGCTTCCCCAGTAACCTGCAAGCCTTCAGCAATGCAAGGTGAAGTATCCTTTGGAGCCGGATCACTCAGACCGAGATGGCCACCGTGCAAAAGAAGAAAATGAAAAAACACCATCCCACCATTTTTTTCTGTGCATCCCCCCTCATCCCCAGCCCTCACCCCCCACCTCCCTACCCCCCTCCCCCGGCACAAGGCCTGAATTCTAGGATCTCAGGATAGGCTGTGTTTCCAGGGGCTGCACCCCAGCCTATGGTGATGAAAGCTGAGGCACGGTTGCCATGACCTGAGTTCAAGACTGTGTTTGCCAAAAAAAGCAAAAAAAAAAAAAAAAAAAAAAAAAAAAAAAAAAAAAAAAAAAAAGCTCCCTGGCTTGCAATTAACGCCGTTTCTCCTACCTTTGAATTTGAACTTAAGGCCTGGGTAACTCTGAAGCACTGTGGATGAAGGGGAAGCTCACCATGCTTGAAGACAAGAAAGTAAGGCCTGGTCCCTAGGCCTGAATTCAAGTACCCAACCCGGAAACATTCTATTTATATACATTGTAAAGGTAGGATTTGTACATACGTATAGATGGTCAGTCTATATCCGGTTTGTTGTGGTTATTTATTGTATTTTTGTTTTATTCATTTATTTTCCATTTTTTTTTATTTTGAAAATAATGTATAGAGGGGTTAGAACTACATGGTCAAGATACTGAGTACGTTTCTTATCAAGCATTATAGCCTATTCCTTTGTTTCCCATTCCCATCCCTTCCCATCTTCCTCCCAGCCCCCACCCAAAATCCTCCCCGATCTGCCCCCCCCTCCGCCCCTGCCACACCAAAGTTGTAAAGTTCGTTTTCAACATAACGACTTGTACATCTCATTGTTGCAATGGGTCCACCTCTATCCCTATTTAAACGATTTGTTTTTCCCCTTCCCTTCCACAAATTATACCTACATCAAATACAGTGAAAGCAGGGGTTATACTTTGCAGAAGGCACATACAAAGCAACAAAAAGTAATCTTATAAATGTGTTAGAAACAATCTCAAGAAATAAAAAAAAAAACATTTGAGTACATATCTTAGGGCTCATTTCCCTAGCATCACCTTATCTGACCTTTTCTGCTTGACTCAGACATTTACTAGATATTGCAAATAAGGGAAACAATGGGACCTATATTTCTTTGGACCAGGCTTACTTCACTTAGTATAATTTTTTCCAAGCCTTTCCATTTCCTAATAAATGGGGCAATGTCATTTTTTCTGATGGAGGCATAGAATTCCATTGTTTATATATACCACATTTTCTTGATCCATTCATCTACTGAGGGGCATGTGGGTTGGTTCCATATCTTAGCTATAGTAAATAGTGCTGCAATAAACATAGTCGTGCTGGTAGCTTTAGTGTGGTCTTGTTTGTAAACATTTGGGTAAATGTCCAAAAGTGGGATTGCTGGGTCATTGGGGAGATCTATGTAGAGTCTTTTGAGGAACCTCCATAATACTTTCCAAAGTGGTTGAACAAGTTTACACTCCCATCAACAATGCAGTAAAGTTCCCTTCTGTCCACATCCCCTCCAGCATCTGTTGTTATTAAAGTTCTTGATTCTAGCCATTCTAACTGGGGTGAGGTGGTATCTCAATGCTGTTTTGATTTGCATTTCTTTTATGGCTAGGGAGGTTGAGCATTTCTTCATGTGTCTATTGGCCATGCTTCTTTCCTCTTCGGAGAAAATTCTCTTTAAGTTGTTAGCCCACTTTTTTATTGGGCAGTTGTTTCTTTGAGGATTTGTTGTTGGGGGATTTAATTTTTTGAGTTCCAAGTATATTTTAGATATGAGATTTTTTATTGACTGTGATGATACATATTCCATTTATGATATTGATGACAACCCATCACATATTATCTAGATTTTTAGATGTGTTCTCCATCATGTGTGACACCCAGGACTCTCAGGGAAAAGGAAAACAGGTATCACATTCAGCTTCTTTCTCCATGATCCAATTATTGCCAGTGCTGGGATCTGAACTCAGGGCCTGGCAGACCCAATTCAGACCCTGAATGGGTGTGTCAACACGGCAACCTCTAGCCAATGAAGCTGCCAGGGAATTTCCAGACCCTGAGGTTGAGCTACAGGGGTGAACAAAATATCCATACATGGATAGACAGGTGGTAGAACACCAATAAATATATATTTGTACAGAGTGCCAGAGACATCTACCTAGGATTCAATGACATCAACTACATTCCTACTACCTCTTAGGTATTTATTATGCCACCGTTGAAGGAATAGGATCCTTTTCTTGCTTAATAAACCATTCATTAAGATGAATCATCCTCCTAGGATCATTGCATCTAATTTTGGACTAGATTAATACAAGCAGAAACTTCTCATTCAATCATGAGTTTGCTAACATTTCATTGTTATTCCCATGCACAGGAACAAGTATCTTGGGATCTCCCCCAACTGGTAGGTGTCAGTACCAGTATTCAAGCTCAGGGCCTATGCTGCCACATGGGCCTATTTCTTCCCTGATAGCCCCTGAGCCTTCTCCAATGCAAGGTGAAGTACCCTTTGCAGCCGTGTAATTCAGACCCAGGATGGTCACCGTGCAAAAGAAGAAAATATAAAAAATCCATCCTGCCACATTTTTTCTGTCAATTTTCTGTCATTTGTTCCTGCAAACGTAAGAGCCTAGGATTCTAGGATCGGCTACGGGCCCATGGGAGCCCACCAACCTGAGGTGATCGAAGCTGAGGCAGAGTAGTCATGAACTGAGTTCAAATCCCATGCTTGGCAATAATAGTAATAATAATAATAATAATAATAATAATAATAATAATAATAATAATAATAATGATGATGATGATAATAACACACCATGGCTCAGAATTTTCACCATTTTTCTGTCACCTCTGACATTCCAACTCAGGTCTGGGAAACTTTGTTGCACTGTGGGGGAAGGTGAAGCTCACCATTCTTGAAGACTACAAGGTCCTAGGACTAGGGCCTGAACTAAAGCCCCAGTACTGGCAAAAATCATATGCTCACCTGCTTTACACATAAGATTTCTCTGTACATAGAGATGTGGAATGCATCATGCATTTAGAGTAGTTATTCTTTATATTGTGTGTCTTAGGCATGGATGCATTTTGTATTTTGTTACATTTGATGACAGCTATAACTGTTCTGACATGGATGGCAACTGATTCCCGTGAATATGGAGTTGCCTATACAGCATACTGAATCCTAGCTGAGCCCCAGTACTTTCACAGGACAGAAAACAGGTGCAAGGATTGGCTTCTCACATCAAGACTCATCTAATGGCAGTGCTGGGATCTGACCTCGGGGACTGGCAGGCCCAATAGGCGAATGGGTCAAGGTAAGCACACCAGCCTTTGAGCCACTAAGGGGCTAGGCCATTCCCCGGACCTGAGAATGAGCCCCACAGTGATGGCGACCAGTGATGGAATCCAATCTACCTTGTGACTAATGATTCTTGGATCTTCCCCAATGCCT
The DNA here is from genome assembly GCF_024711535.1 of Dipodomys merriami. Taxonomy (NCBI): domain Eukaryota; kingdom Metazoa; phylum Chordata; class Mammalia; order Rodentia; family Heteromyidae; genus Dipodomys; species Dipodomys merriami. The sequence goes on along the minus strand of NW_027206048.1, from coordinate 115,322 downwards.
CCATTTCATGACTGTGATGATTATGGTCATGTTTCATCAACTCTTCATTAAACATAATCAATACCCCATGAGTCTTGCCTATCATTTCCTACTCGCATCAAGCAGGAACTACTTATTCAAGGATGAGATTGATTGCATTCCACGACTCTTCCTAGGTCTGGAAACGAGTGTCCCAGGATCTCCAGCCATTCCCTCATCGTAACAGGGCTGACTGGGATTCGTCTTCAGGGCCTTCACTGTTTGGTTAGCCTGTGGCTCCACAGAAAATCAGCAGGCCTTCAGCCATGCCAGGTCATGTTCACTCTGCAGGCAGCCATGTTTGGGCCCAGAATGGTCACCAAGCAAAGGAAAATAAACATAAAAGAGCCAGATGGAATTTCCTCTGCTTTTTTTCCCCTCGAAGGTTTTTTTTTCCAGCAAAGCCCAGAGTCCAAGGGTTCGAGGACTGGCTGTGGATCCAGAGTCTGCAGCCTAGGATGATCAGAGCTGAGGCAGAGTTGCCACGACTTGAGTTCAAGCCCTGGATCTGGTTAAAAAAATAAAAAATAAAAAACTATGAATGAAGAACCCTAGCTCAGAATTTGTGCCATTTTGATGCTAGAGCTGGGATTTGAACTCAGGTTTGGGTAACTCTGTTGCACTGTGGGGGAAGGTGAAGCTCACTGTCCTTGAAGACTAAAAGGTCAGGCCTGGTACTGGGCCTGATTTGAAGCCCCAGCACTGGACAAGCCCACCTCTTTTAAACCTAGGATCTCTATTTACATATAGGTGTTGTATGCACCTTGTTTTCAGTGTAGTTAATCTTTTTATTTTGTGTCTAATTCATCTATGTATTGTGTATTTCATTGAGTATAGGATGACATATATAACTGTGCTCACATGGATGACAACCTATTCCCATGACTATAGAGTTGCCTATGCTTTCTAGATCCTAGCTGTGACCCAGGACTTGCACAGGATTGGAAAACATCTGCAAGGTTTGGCATCTCACATCAGGATGAACCTTTTGGCAGTGCTGGAAGTTGAACTCAGGGCCTAGCAGAACCAACTGCCAAATGGGTCCACATGAGCACACCAGCCTGTGAGCCACTAAGGAGCTAGACCATACCAGGACCTGAGATGTAGCCCCGAGGTGGGGGTGGAGCACCATATTCACACATTCATAAGCTGAAATTGATATGCTCATAAAGGCCTGTTTGTATATAGTTAGAAATGTTGTGAGCTGTGTTGGAATCCTATCTTCCATGTGACTACTGATTCTTGGATCTTTCCCAATGCCTCCAGTTCCTGAATATAATTATTATTGTCACACTTCATGCACCCTTAAGATCATTGCCTATGTGAATTATGCATGAACTTCTCAACTCTTCCCTAGGCCTGAATTCAAGTATCAGTACTGAAAAACATAACATTTATAGACATTTTAAATATTTGAGTTATATCTCTATATTCATTTTAAATCGTGTTTGTTGGAGTGATTCATTATATTGTATTATTATTGATTGATTGATCGATTTAGCATTAATTTTATGGACTATGAGTACACCTATAACATTTATTACATTTGTTCCAATCTATTCCATAGCATGTAGCTTTGCAGACATAATATGTATATCATACCTGACACCCAACACTTGCACAGAAAAGGAAAACAGGTGTCACACATGGAATCTTACACCAGAAAGAAGCTTTTGGTAATGATGGGACCTTGACTGAGGGACTAGGAGTCCCAATTCCTGAAGGGGTGAGTGTTAGCATGGCAGTATCTAGCTCATGCAGGTGCCAAGTGGACCCGAAGACCTGGGAACAAGTTTCAGGTTTGGCCAAAATAGCAAAAATATTCTATGCAGATGACGGTATACAAATAAATATAAATTTAGATATTTACATACTGCCAGAAATGTCTATTTAGTATTCAATGACATATACTATGCTCCTATGGATTCTCAGGTCTTTAGTGAGGGCTCCATTTAATCAATAGTATTCTTTTAGTGCATAATAAATTATGAATTAAAATTAGTCGGTGTCCTGTGATTATTGGGTCTAATTTTCTGCTAGACTGATTGATGAACTACTCATCCAACCATGACATTGTTCACATTCCTCTGGTGCTCCTATGGACAGGCAATACTTTCTTAGGCTCCCCAGCACTTTGTAAGTGGCATGACCTGGATTCAAACTAAGGACCTAGGTGTTCAGGTTGGCCTATGGCTTCGCTGACAGCCTGCCAGCCTTCAGCAGTGCCAGGTAACCTACAGGTTGCAGCCGTGTAATTTGGACCCGGGATGGTCACTATGCAAAGAAGGAAAACCAAGAAACCGCCGACCATCCACAGATCGTGGTTTTTTTAGGTGCTGTTTTCATTTTGTTTTCCTGTCAGCCCCTGAGGCATACCAACCCATGATCGGCTGTGGGTCCAGAAGCTGCACCATCCCTGCCTAGGGTGAAGGAATCTCAGGCAGTGTTGCCACAACCTAAGTTCAAGCCCCGTGATTGGCAATCAATCAATCAAAAAAATTAAAATATTAAAAATAGCCGGACGCCGGTGGCTCACACCTGTAATCCTACCTACTCAAGAGGCTGAGGATTGAGGCTTAATCCAACCCAAGCTGTAAAGCCCATGTGACTCTTATTTCCAATAAAATACTAGAAAACCAGAAGTGGTGCTGTGGCTCAAGTGGTTGTGTGCTAGCCTTCAGCTGAAGAGTGCAGGGACAACACCCAAGGCCAGAGCTCAAGCCCCACGAAAAAAAAATTGTAAAAATACTAATGAAGCTCCCCAGCTTGACATTCGTGCCTTTTTTTTTCCTCTCAGGCCTGGAAATTGAACTCAGAGTCTGGGTAACTCTAATGGGGAAACTCACCGTCTTTGAAGACAAGCCATTCAGTCCTTTTCCCTAGGCCTGTATTCAATCCCCAGCCCTGTCAAAGTAATATTCATGCACATTTGAAATAATGATTAATATCTACATACTTATGTTTACTGCATATTATTTGACTGTGTATTTATTTTATTTTTTGCACTAGTCATTCATTCATTATTTATATTGACTATTATTACACTTATAACATGTATTAAATGGATTACATCTTATGAGAACTATACAGATTGGCATATGTATTATATATATTACTTCATACCCAGGATATTCACAGAAATTCTATATTAGATGATCCCATGCTTAGAAAAACAGAAATAATACACCCACCAAATTCGAATTCATCCCTAGGCATCCCAGTGGCTCACATCTGTAATCCCAGCTACTCAAGAGGTGAGAACTGGAAGATGAAGTTTCAAAGCCAATCCAGGCAGAAAAGCCTGAGAGGCGACATCTCCAATTAACTGGCAAAAAGCTAGGCTACAGGTATGGCTGAAGTTGTAGAAAATCAGCTATGAACAATCAAGCCAAGAAAGAGCAAGGTCAATTCAAGTGCGGAGTAGCGGGGTAGGGAAGAAAGCAGAGAAAAATCCTCCCAAAACAGAGAACAAAACTACAGTACACACATCCCACCTAATTTATGGTACCAACAAACTGAAAATAAAAAATCAAGCTTGTGCAGTTGTATAAATTTACATGAGCACATATGCTTTTAGATACACTTCAAAGCTATGTTTTAATAATATATATGTATATATATTAAAAATGTATATATATATATATATATATATATATATATATCTTTCAATAAACTAAGAAACCAGCCAATGAATAAATACTTCTGAATTAGTGCCTTAACCATGGCATTATAAGTTATTTATATTATAAGTGTATTCCAAGTTTCATTCCTCAGAATCAATCTTTAATAAATTTTTTCATGTGCTCGGCGTCAGTTGCTCACGCCTATAATCCTAGCTACTCAGGAGGCTAAGATCTGAGGATGGCGGTTCAAAGCCAGCCTGGAAAGGAAAGTCCATGAGACTCTTATCTCCATTAAACCAGAAATTGCACTGTGGCTTATCTCCAACAAATCGGAAATGGCACTGTGGCTCAAGCTGTAGAGCACTTGCCATGAGTTGAAGAGCTGAAGGTGGGCAGCCAAGCCCAGAGTTCAAGCCCTACCACCAACAAAAAATTAAAAAAAGAAAGAAAGAAGTTTGTTCATACAGATCATAAAATTCTAACCTTCTGAGCTTTAGGAAACTTGTCTTCGTTTTCTTCCAGGGTCTTATGCTCTTTAAGCAAGTACTCCACTACTGAGCTACATCCCACTCCCAATGTTTTCGTTTCTCATTTTAAAATTCACTTTATTTCCATAATGCTTACAAGTACTTCCTGTCCTCATAGAAGTGAGTATTTATTCAGAAACCCAACCTTTTGTGCTATGAGGTCTCCCCTAGAGTATCTTGTGGTAGGCACTGAGGAAAAATCATACAATACAATTACAGGGAGTTTATAGTTATAGAAATAACTCTAAATAGAAATAACATCAACTGTCCCTCTAGGGAGGAATGATGTACTCATTTTCATTCTCAGTCTTCATGGCAGATGGTCAAAATGGAAACACCAATGTGCTATGCTGAAATGTAAACGTTTAAACCCCTTTTTGAAAAACTCTCTTGTTATAAAATCAAAATATATCAAATAAAGGCCAAGTGAACTTTAAAAAATATGAAAAATGCTAATGAAGCTCCCTGGCTTGGAATGTATGCTATTTTTTGTCTGCAAGGCCAGGGGTTTGAACTCGGGGTCTGGGTAACTCTGTTGCACTGTGGAGGAAGGGGAAGCTCTCTATGCTTGAAGATCAGAAAGTCAGGCCTCTTCCCTAGGCCTGAATTCAGGCCCCAACCCTGGAAAACTTAGTCCTTACATGTATTTTAAAGATAGGATTGAACTTCCAGACAGGTGTTCAGTGTATATTATGTTTGGTGTGGTCATTCATTGTACTTTTTGGTTTATTCATTTATTTTTACAATTTATTTTATTTACTATGATGACAACTAACCATGTATTACATTGTTTACACCCTATCACATAGCATTTAGATTTGTTGACTTGTTCTCCATCATGCCTGACACTCCGCACTCTCACAGAAAAGGAAAACAGGTGTCACACTTGGCTTCTTACTCCAGGATGAAATTTTTGGCAGGCTCTGTGATCAAACCTCTGGCGTGGCCAAAATAGCCATACATGGATAGGCAGGTGGTAGTACACCAATAAATACATATTAGTACAGAGTGCCAGAGCCATGTATCTAGTATTCAATGACATCTGCTACATTCCTACCAAGTCTTAGGTAGTTATTATGCCTCCATTGAGGGAATATTATTCTTTTCATGCCTAAGTAACCATTAATTGAGTTCAATCAGCATCCTAGTATTATTTTTTCTAATTTGAGTCCAAACAACTGCAAGAACTATTAAATCATGTGTTGGATACCATTCTATCGGAATTTCTATGCACAGGCAGGAGTCTCTTGGGATCTCCTGCCATTGGTAGGTGTCAGTACCAGGATTTGAACTCAGGGACTGTGTTGCGGGGTTGGCCTATGGCTTTCCTGACAGTCCACCAGCCTTCAGCAATGAAAGGTCACAGGGGCATGGCATCCATGTCATTCAGACCTAGGATGGTCACCATGCAAGGAACCAAAGCCAAGAAACTGTCTACCATGTGCAGCTCATCGCTTGTTTTAGTGTCATTTTCATTTTGTTTTCCTGTCAGACATCGGGTCTTAGGATTCCAGGATTGGCTTTGGTTCTGGAGGCTGCACCCCAGGCTAGTGTGATGGAAGCTGAGACAGAGCATCATGATCTGAGTTCAAGCCACGTGCATGGCCAAAAACAAATAAGAAAATTAAATTAAAAATATTAAAACAATTAAAAAATTTAACAATTAAAAAATTTTAACAAACAATTCTTTTTCTCCCTGTTTTGCAATTCGTGCCATTTTTTCTGCCAGGCCTGGGATTTGAACTCAAGGTCGGGGTAAATAGGCAGCACTGTCGGGTTAGGTGAATCACACCATACTTGAAGCCAAGAAAGTCAGGCCTGTTCTCTAGGCCTGAATTCCAGCCTCAGTCCTGCAAAACATACTCCTTATATACATTTTATTTACATTTTAAAGACAGGATTTATACTTCCATATAGTCAGACAATATCATGTTTGGTATGGTTATTCATTTCATTTCTTGTTTTATTCATTTATTTACCATTTATTTTATTGACTCTTTTGACCCCTATACCGTTTCTTACATTGTTTACTTCGTATCACATAGCATCTAGATTTGTAGATATGTTCACTATCATGCCTGACACCCAGGACTCTCCCAGAAAAGGAAAGCATGTGTCACACTCAGCTTCTTACTCCAAGAATAAACTTCTGACAGTGCTGGGATCTGAACTTCAGACCTAGCAGGCTCAATTCATGAATGGTTAAGGGTGAGCATGGCAGCCTCTAGCCAATGAAGCTCTGAGGTGGTTCCCAGGCACTGAGATGGAGCCCCAGGTTTGGCCAAAACAGTGATACATGGATTGGCAGATGGTGGTATACAATTAATACATATTGGTAGAGTGCCAGAGCCATCTATCTGACTGTATGATGCCTACTACATTCCTACTAACTCTTAGGTATTTATTATACTGCCTTTGAAGTAATATAATTCTTTTCATGCTTAATAAACTATCAATTAAAATCAATCAGCATCCTAGGATTATTTCATCCACTTTTAGACTCGACTGATGCACGAACTACTCTTTCAATCAGTATTTCTATGCATAGGAATGAGTCTCTTGTGATGTCCTGCCATTGGTAGGTGTCAGGACTTAGATTTTTAACCCAGGGCCTATGTTGGCAGGTTTCGCCTATGGCTTCCCTGATGGCCCACCAGCCTTCAGCAATAGCAGTATAGCTCCACTTTGCAGCCGTGTCATTCAGACTCAGGAAGGTCACCCTGCAAAGAAAAAAATAACATAAAACCACCAGTCCTCTGCAGCTCGCCACTTTTTCTGCTGTCCCACTTTTTTTTTTCTTCCTGCAAGCTCTCTGGTCCTAGGATCCCAAGATTGACTATGGGTGAGAGGCTGCAGCCCAGTGTAAGGCAATCAAAGCAGAGGTAAAGTTGCCATGGCCTGAGTTCAAGCTCCATGGTTGGCAAAAAGAAAAAGAATAAATAAAAAAATTAATTAATTATTTAACTAAATTCAAAAACATCCCCCTGGTTTGGAATTTCTGCCAGTTTTCTTTCCTAGCCTGGGATTTGAACTCAGGATCTTGGTAAATCTGTAGAAATGTGAGGGAAGGTGCAAAGTTTCTTATACTTGAGTTCAAATCCTGTGCCAAGCCAAAAACAAAAACTTAAGTCACTGACCTCAGCTGGGGGTTTGGGGGATAGCTGTGGAGGTGGGAGGGAAGGGATGGCAAGGGGAAAACAAAGGAGGAGGCAACAATGCTCAGTAGTAAATGTACTAATTACTTTGCTCATGTAACTGTAACCCCTCTATACAACATTTTTACAACAAAAAATGTACAAAAAAGAAAACAATTTAGAGCTCAGAGAACCACTTTGCAGGTAAGGGAAGTATGTCTCAATAGATATACAAAATTATACACTGCTGTTTTTAAAATGTTCAGTATGGAACTGAATAAAAATAACGCTTTCATTAAAAATAATTAAGTCACAGTATTGGAACTGGGGCTAGTATTTCTGCCACTGCTGTTATTTGATCTCACCATCCGGGTAACTCTTTTGCATCATAGGTGAAGGGGAAGCTCACTGTCCTTGAGGAAAAGAAATTCAGGGTAGAGTTCCTAGTGCTTGGGAAGTAATATTTATGTACATGTGTAATATATGTTATGTATTATATGTGTATGTTTAATACAAGCTATGATTTTTTAATTATTGATTTTGTATTTCTGTATTTCTATATTTTATTCATTTACATATTGTTTATTGTATTAGTATTATTATATACATAATATTTATTACATTTTTCACATGTATTATAGAATTATACACAATAATTTAGGACATTGACTCATTTTTCATTAATACATTATTAAGTGTTGAAACATGATACATAATTAAATGGAGGCATTTGTCACAGGCTTCACATGTTTAAAGTCTTTCCCAAATATGATATTTGTCTTGTTTATCTTTAACACCTTCCTATAGGAATTTCTTTAGATGATTTATACTCAGAAGCTGTTCCTTGAGGATAGGCAAGTTGAGTGATAATATTGTAAGGGTGGGACTGGGAATGTGGCTTAGTGGTAGAGAGCTTGCTCAACATGCATGAATGCCAGGGTTTGAATCCTCAGTGCCACATACTCAGAAAAAGCCAGAAGCTGTGGAGTGCTCAAGTGTTAGAGCACTAGCCTTGAGAAAAAGAAGCATGGAGACAGTACCCAGGCCCTAAGTTCAAGCCCCAGCACTGGCAAAAACAATAGGCCAGATGCCAGTGGCCCACACCTGCAACCCTATCTTCTCAGGAGGCTGAGATCTGAAAACAGCCTAGGCAAGGAAAGCCTGTTAGACTCTTATCACCAATGAACCACCAAAAGGCCTCATGTGGCGCTGTGGCTCAAGTGGTAGAGTTTTCGCCTTGAGATGAACGGCTCAGAGATGGTGTCCAGGATTGAGTTTGAGACCCACAATGGGAAAAAAGTGAGGGTTAATTAAAGTACTTTTCCTATTAGCTAATTAGGAGAACATTCTTGGAAAATGAACGCTGATGTACACCAGAATTGGAGTCAGACCTCAAGGTTCAAGTTTAGCAGATCCACATGCCCAGCCTCTCAGACTCTAGCATTATAACCTGTGTCCTACAGAGTTCTGAAAGGTCCATTGTTGAAAGGCTTAATATGCTCCCGAAACCCTTTGTGATAAGTAGTTGACTTGTATTGTCAATGTTATTTCAGTTCTGACCTAGCAAGCACCAGTAGCCAAGGTCCATTACCCTACCTCAGAAGGCTGAGGTCTGAGGCTCACAGGATGAACCAGCCAGGGCAGGAAAGTCTATGACACTCTGACTTCCACTTCTGAAAGGGCTGATGTTCAAGAGCTTCCTGGGTTTCCCTTGGTGATGAGAAGTTACTTGTACTTGAGTTGAACTCAAGGCCTGGGCACTGTCTGTAGCACACTACTACTTGAGCCACAGCACCAATTCTGGCTTTTTTCTGTGCATGTGCTACAGAGGGATGGAACCCAGGGCTTCTTGCATGCTAGGCACTAATCCGCATTCGCAGCCCTCTCATCTTTTTCTCAATAGTAGTTTCTACATATGTATGCGACCATTTTACATTCCCCAAGTTTAATTTTCTGAATACAGGTTATTTCAAAAGCCCTGATTTTCTCTTCCCCTGCCTGATTTGTGACTGTTCCTGCCTTGGCCTCATAATAATATGTAAATAAAGGCTGCTGAAATCTTAAGCGTGTATCATATGAGGACACAGGCCTGCAACTCTGGAAGAGAAAAGCCATGGGCCTGAAAAGAAGAGAATGATGCAGTATGTGCAACAAGCCTATCTGAAAAATAAATCTGTACATAAAAGAAGCATTACATACAATCTGTTTGCACTCGGGGAGGTAATATACACACATAAGTAGGTAGGACACTAACACATACACTTGGCCTTCTCTTTGATTTTTTTTTGGTGGCCATACCAGGACTTAAACTTAGGGCCCTATGTGTTCCTCAGCTGTTTTGCTCAAGGCTGAGACTCTACCACTGCCACAGCTCAACTTCCAGCCATCTGGGTTAATTGGACATAAGCGCCTGCCAGGCTTTCCTGCCTGGTCTGGCTTGTATCTCCTGCTTGGCTTTCTTTCTCAAAGCTGGAGCTCTACTCTCTGGGCCACTGATTCACTTCTGGTTTTCTGGTGGTTTATTGGAAATAAGAGTCTTGCAGACTTTCCTGCTCGGGCTGGCTTTGAACAGATATCTCCTGAGGAGACTTCAAGTGGCTTTCCTCAGGGATTCACCGAGGATCTGCTCCACACAAACCCTTAGTCTAAATCTCGTGAGGTACTAGAGAAAAATGGAAACATGAAGATGCTTCTAGTGTGTTCTAGATACTTAAGATTGGAGACACAAAACACTCAAAAGTATTAGATAATTTTATAGGCCTAAGGAGCCATTCAGAGAGTATGAGGATCACTCCAGCTTTTGGTCCGCAAGTCCTGAGACAGTGAATTCACTGCAGCTCAATGCTAAGTGACTGAACTGGCATGTCCTGTAGACATTTGCTGCCAAAATCATGTCACACTCATTTCTCACTTTTGGCTTCAAACCTGTGACCAGAGGGGAAGAGGAGGAGAGAAAAATCTTTCTCAGAGAAAGAACATTGGGTAGTTTACTTATAAATTCAAAGCATTGGAATGATGCTGTTAAGTAGTCAGATTGTCCAGATTAAAAAATGAAGAAGAAAAGAAAGGCAGGTGCCAGTGTCTGCTGACTGTAATCCCAGCTCCTCAGGAGGCTGAGATGTAGAGAATCTGAGTTTGAATCCAGCCAGCATAGGAAAGTCCATGACACTGTTATTTCTAAGAGATCACAGAAAACCCAGAAGTGGGGCTGTGGCTCAAGGTTAATGCAATACCCTAGAGCAAAGTAACTCAGGGACAACGCCTATGCTCACAGTTCAACCCCAGGACCTTCTTCCATGTCTTTGTGTATGTGTGGATATATTTCCATAGGTGAAGCTCCAGAGTAGCTATGATGAAAGGCACCAAGCTAGAAAATTTGTTTTCAATACAATGATTTCATACACAGAGACTGCTTTCATGATAGTGCATGTTCCTGGGCTCCCCTCACAGTGCCCAGTACAGCCTGAGGGTTTCTCTGCCTCCCAGGCCTGCTAGAAGAAGTCTCTCTCATTGTCTGGACAGGCAGACAAAAGGCCTCAGTCCTGTACAGCTGAGTAACAAACAACTCCATATGGGCCAATTAGTGAGGATGAGTGTGGATGGCCTCTGAAGGTCAGGACAAAAAGTCTTCTTTGTACTCCAGTGCTCCTTGTGAGAGGAAGCCTTCATTTGTGCCACCTCCTTTGGAAGGCCAAGTTCCCAGCACTTATCCTGCCTTTGTGAGACTATATTCTGGTGTTCAGATACAGTGCTCAATATAATTCAGGAGTCCTTCTGGCAGATAACTAGAGCACTTAACTCAAGAAATGTTTCATTGAGGATGATGATGGGCCTATGATGCTTCTGCTAGGTTTCTGGAAGCATTGGAAATCCAAGCACATGTCTGATCTCACCATACTTCCTGTCATCTAGGACTGCTGAAGCACATTAGGTTTTGAAACCTTTGCACTCTCCTAGTTGAGCCCTGTGTGGCAAGGTTTTGGGGTTGAACACAGGGCCTGGGTCCTGTCCATGAGCTCAGCGCAGGAGCCCAGTGCTTTACCATTTTGTGTCACAGCTTTATTTCTGGTCTGTGTGTGGCTGTGTGTATGCGGGGGCGCATGCAGACATACACCAGTTCTGGAGCTTTAACTCAGGACCTGAGCACTGTATCTAATTTCTCTTGCACAGGAATAGCCCTCTCCCACTTGAGCCACAGAGCCACTTCAGGCTTTTTTCTAGTGATGTGTTCCTGAGAAATCAAGTCCAGGGTTTCATAGATGCAAAGCATTCTATCCCTAAGGCACATTCCCAGCCCTCTACTTCAGGTTTGTTATTCATGCCATTTTTTCTGCCAGTCCTGGGATTTGAACTCAGGGCCTAGGTGCATCTACAGCACTGTGGGAGAAGGGGAAGCACACCATGCTGGTACACAAGAAAGTCAGGCCTGTTCCCAGGGCCTGAATTCAAGTCCTAGCTCTGGCAAAAATAATATTCTTATAGATTTTAAATATAGGATTCATATTTACATACACATGTTTACTGCATATGGCAGTTAGTGTGGTTATTCATTTTATTTTGTGTGTTATCTATTTCTTATGTATTTTAGTATGATTACACACATAAACTTTTTTATATCTTATTACATAGGACATAGATTTTCCAATGTACTATACATCATTCCTGAGACCCAGGACTTTCACCGATATGGAAAACAAATGGGACATTTGGCTTCTTCCACCAGGATTACTTAAGTTTTTGGCAGTTCTGTGATTTGAACTCAGGGTCTAAAAGCCCACTTCATGAATGGGGAGTGGGTCAATATTAGCACACCAGTCTGAAGCTAATGAAGTTGTCGGGCAAATTTGGCCCTAGGAGTGGTGGCCAATATATAAACAAATAGATTTGTAAAATGCAGTGTGTGTGTATTTACATATATATGCATCTATAAACATATACAGAGACAGACAGGTAGACATTTATGTAGATTCTAGTGTATAACTCTATATAAAGAGTGATGTCTATCTTACTTTTGTATATTCTAGTACTACTAATTATTTGGTCTAAAATTATTCCTCCATTAATTAATCACGGTAGAAGACTTAATAAAGTATTAATTAAATTAATCAATGACCTATATTTAATGCATACAATCTTACATTAGAAAGATTAGTTAATTAGTAATTCAATTAGTGCATTTCAAACATTCTATTTTAGTGTTCCTAGAGATAGGAACCAGTTTCCAAGGACCTTCAGCTACGTGTATGTGGCAGTCCTAGGATTGAACTCAGGGTGCAGGTATCAGGGTTAACCTCAGGCTTCACTGACCGCCCACCAGCCTCAGCCATGCAAAGTCATGTACAATTTTCAAGCCAAGTCAGTGAGACCCAGTATTGTCACTGTGCAAAAGAAACAAAGGTAAAAATGTTGTGTAAAACTTTGTTTTTCCTCTTCCATTTTGGTTTGTTTGTTTGTTTGTTGGCCAGTGCTGGGAGTTGAAATTGGGTCCTAGGATCCCTGGCTCATCTGTGGGTTTAAAAGCTGCACCCCAGCCTAGTGTAATCAAGGCTGAGGTAGAATTGTGACAACCTGAGTTCAAGCCCTGTGCCTGCCCCCCCCCACAAAAAATTAAGGTTCTGGCTTCGAATTTGGGACATTTTATCTGCCATACCTGGGATTTGAAATCAGGGCCTGGGTAACTCTATTTTGCTGTGGGTGAAGTGGAAGCTCACCCTCCTTGAATAAAATAAAAAGTCAAGAGCATTTCCCAGGGCATGAATTCTAGCCCCAGGACTGGCAAAATAATATTTATATACATTTATAATGTACACCATATGTATGTATTTGCATACATATTACATATTGTACTTAGGAAACAATATTTTCACAGACAGCAGATTAGGTCAACATTGGCTGCTTAATTCACCTCTTGTCTTTGGCACTGCTGGGATTTAAACTCAGGGCTTGGAATGCCCAATTCATCAATGGATCAATGTAAGCGCAGCAGCCTCAAACAAATTCGCTGCCAGGGAGTTCCCAGGACCTAAGTTTAACCTCCAGGAGTGGCCAATATATAAATAGATAGATGTGTAAATTGCTGCAAATACATATATATGCATAGAGAGTGAGAGAGAAAGAGAGATAGATGTATATGTATATTCCAGTGTATGTTTAAATATATAAATATATTTATAGAATGTGAGATGTCTATATATCATTAAATTACATGTAATATATTACTAATACTTATTAGGTATTAAATTATGCCTTCATTTAATGATGTATCATGGTTTAAGGCACAATAAAGTGCTTCCTTGTGCAAAATGAGCTCAGGGACAATGTCGAAGCTCACAGTTCAAGCCTCAGGACCTGCACCAAAAAAAAAAAAAATAGAGCCAGTAACTCCATGTGTCTGTGTATGTGTGAATGTATTTCTATTGGTGAACATCCAGAGTCGCTGTGAAGAAAAGCACCCAGCTAGGAAATTTTCTTTGCATAGAATGATTTCATAGCACAGAGGGTGCTTTCAAGACAGTGCATGTTCCAGGACTCCCCTCCTTGTTCCCAGTGAAGCCTGAGGGTTTCTCCACACCCCAGATTGCTGGAGGAAGTCTATCTCTTTGTTGGAACAGGCAGACAAAAGGCTTCACTCCTGTACAGCTCTGTAACAACTCTATCCGAGCCAACTAGTGATGATGAGTGTGGGCAGACTCTGAAGACCAGGAGAATAAGGCCTCTTTGTACCCCAAGATATCTCTCTCCCCAATGCTCTGTTGTGACAAGAAGCCTTCATCTGTGCCACATTCTGGGGCAGGCCAAGTTCCCTGCAATTATCCTGTCTTTGTTAGACTATGTTCCAGTGTTGAAACAAACTGCTACAATTAATTCAAGATTCCTTCTGGCAAACAACAACTAGGGAGCTGAACCTAATGCAATGATTCATTATCGGCAAAGGTGCCTACCTGGGTTTTCGGAAGCTTGCTACAGTTAAGCATCTTTGCAAAATCAAAATGTTCCCTGTTATGTAGGGCTGGTGGAGCTCATCAGGTTTGGAAACCTTTGATCTCTCCTAGTTGGGCCTTGGGTGGATAGGTTTACAGGTTGAACACAGGGCCTGAGTACTGACCATGAGCTCAGAACAGAAGCTCACTGAGTAGTTGGAAGCCCCCTACACAGGGAGACAAACACACCTAGTTGTCTGGAGTGACAGAGCCCACCGCAACAAAGTTGTTAACAAAGAAGCAACTTTATTGAGAAGGTTGCTACACTGACTGGCCAGGGCCACAGCACAGGCTCAGGAGCTGATACTGCTACTCTGAGCAGCCCCCATTCTTTGCTTTTTAAAGGCAAAATCCATGAGGTTGAGTCTGGTCATGCACAGGTGACCAATGGGATCATGCCACACAAAAGGATTGCATGGTCATACCAGACCACACACAGGTGGCCGATAGGGAGAGTTTACTGTAAGCATGTGTGAAAGGCAGGGTTTACCACCATAAGCCTGTGGTGTCCGGTAGTTGGAGCCAGATTATAACCTATCTGTTTTATAGGTCAGTCTTTAACTCAACAATCAATGTGAGTTAGGTTGTTAAGGGGAGGGGGACCTAGAGGCATTCTTTCCATTCCAGGAACAGGACTGGTTGAGGCAAAGGTCTAGTTAACCTTGTTTAAAGTTTTTCTAAAATCCCTATAAACAAATGCAAAGCCTGGAAAGAAGCTGTACCAGCTCAAGTCTTCTCTCAGGGCCTACTTCCCAGTGCTTTACCCTTTGATGTCACAGTTCCACTTCTGGTATCTGTGGAGGGGGTGGGGGGTAATTTGTGTGCATATACCAGTCCTGGAGCTTGAACTCAGGACCTCAGCACTGTACCCGAGTTTCTCCTGTACAAGGATAGCACTCTACCACTTGAGCCACAGAGCCACTTCAGGCTTTTTTTCTAGTGATGTGCCACTGAGGATTCAAAGCCAGGGTTTCATACATGCAAAGCACTCTATCCCTAAGAACCATTCCCAGCACTGCACTTCAGGTTTCTTTCTTTCTTTTCTTGTAAGTTGGAGGAGTTGAAGTCTGGGCCTGGGTGCTGTCACTCAGCTCTTCAGCTCAAGTGGAGAGCTCTACCATTTGAGCTACAGAGCACATTCAGGTTTTCTGGTGGTTCATTGGAGATAACATCTCAAGGAATCTCCTGCTCAGGCTGGCTTTGGACCATGATCCTGAGCTCTCAGCCTGCTGAGTAAGTAGCTAGCATGACAGGCATGAGTCACCAGCACCCAGCTTCCACTTCAAGTTTTTAAGTGGTGAATAGGAGATGATAGTGTCATGGGACCTTTTGTGTGTGGGATAGTTTTGAACCCAGATCCTCAGCTTCCTGAGCAGGCAGGATGATAGAACTCAGTTAAAGACACCTAACCCATGACACTTTGCTGCGAGGGGGTCCTTGGCTTGGCATGGTAGAGTGCTAGCCATGAGCATAAGAGGAAAATCAGAGTCTAGGCTCTGAGTTCAAGGTTCATGATGGAGAAAACTAAACCAAAACAATTGTCTGCAGGAGACAAGTCAATAGAGTTCAGTACATTCATAAATTTGGAACTGCCTTGGGAAATATCTGTGCCTCAAGTTTCTCATCTGCACAATCATCTTACTTGTGGAGCTCTAACAAGGACCAGATGAAAGAATACACCCCATGAAGGACTCAGCACATAGCACCCTGTAAAGGACTCAGCACAGAGCACCCTGTGAAGGACCTAGCACCCCAGGAAGGACTCTTCATATAGCTGTATCCCACAAGTTGTCATTAGAATTAGGATGCTTTTGTCAGTATCACCATTCCTTCATAAACATGTCAGGAACCACACAAGTTCACATCTAATAGTTTAGACGGGTGGTTAGTCGGGGGTGGGGCGGTAAGTGGGTGAAGGGTCATCAGACTCAGGGGTTGCACTCATAAGTTGTGGGTACTATCCTAAGATCTTTTCCTCAAGGCTAGAGCTCTACCACTTTGAGCCACAGCTCAGAGTCTCACAGACTTCCTGCCAGGCTGAGTTTTCAACCCACCAGTGTCAGATCTCATCCCCTGAGCAGCTAGAGATGAGCCAGCAGCGTCTGGTTCAATGGAGTTGGTTTGCAGCTGTTAACCTCTGGCTGTCCGGATAGATGGTAGCCGTCATCTTCACATTCCTGGCTTGCTCTGTCATGAAGTATTTAAAGTCCTGGCCTTGTATATTTGCAGTTAGAACATTCTAACTTTTCTTTGGTGCTTGAGTAACAGCACCACTTCTGGCTTTTTCTGTGCATCTGGTAGTGTGGAAACGAACCCAGGGCTTCATACATATTAGGCAAGCACTCTACCATTGAGCCCCAGGAGTGACAAGTGTAGAAATAGATATATATATATAGCTTATATATATACATATATATATGTATAAAATAAGAAAGATATCTGTATAGTATTAAATTACATATACTATATTACTACCAATTATCCATAATTAAATTATTCTTTCCTTTATTTCTCAATGTTGAAAATATAATAAAATATTAATTGAAAAATAGTCAATGTACTATGATTATTGTTTACAATTTTAAAATGTAATCATATTCTAGCTACTAATGTAATTGTTACTTTTACAACATTACATTCATATGGATGTATGTCCGAATGGGCTTCTTAGGATCTCCCGCCATTCCTAGGTGGCAGTCCCGGGATTTGAACCGTGGGCATACGTTCCTGGTTTTGGCTATGGTTTGCCTGATAGCCCACCAAACTTCAGCAGTGTAAGGTCACATACTCTTTCCGGGCCCTTTCATTTAGACCCAGGATGGTCACAATGCAAAGGAAAAAACAAAGTAAAACCGCCTTCTGGAACTTCCCAATTTTAGCCTTATTCTTCTTTTTCCCCTCTCTGTCTTTTTTTTTTCTTTTTTGTTGGTTGTGGGGCCAGAAATGTGGGTCTGGACACTGTTCCTCAACTATTTACTCAAGACTAGTGTTCTACCACTTGAGCCATAGCACCACTTACCGCTTTTTTCTGCTTATGTGGTGCTGAGGAATCAAGCCCAGGGCCTTATACATTCAAGGCAAGCACTCTACTACTGAGCCAAGTTCCCTGCCATTCTACATTTTTTTATCAGTCCCGAGATTTGAATTCGGGTCCTAGGATCTCAGGATGGGTTGTGGGTCCATTGGCTGCACCCCAGCCCAGGGTGATCGAACCTGAGGCAGAATTGCCACAAGCTGAGTTCAAGCCCGGGACCTGGACAAAGTAAATTAAGGCTGTGACTTGGAATTGCCCCATTTTTCTGGCAGGCCTGGGATTTGAACTCAGGGTCTGGGTAACTCTGTGACACTGCGGGGGAGGGGAAGCTCACTGTTGTTGAAGACAAGAATTTCAGACCAGTTTCCAGGCCTGAATTTAAGCGCCAGCAATGGAAAAGATAATATTCATTTATGTGATCTTTTTACATACATGGGCTTCCTCCATATGATATTTATTACCCTTATTTATTCATTATTTATTTTATTTAGTATTATTACATATATAACATTTATTTCATTTATTACATCTTATCACATGGATATTTTTGCATATGGATTATACTTCATACTGAGACCCAGGATTTTTACAGAGAAGGAAAAAAAATGTGTCAAAGTAGGCAGGATGACAGATATCAGCCACAGAGGCCTAGACTGTACCACTTTTGTAAGGGTGTCCTTGGGTCCCCTCAGTAGGGTGCTAACCATGAGCCCAACAGGGAAGGGTCACTGGCTAGGCCCTGAGTTCAAGGTTCATGACCGAGAAAAATAAACCAAAACAATTCTCTGCAAGAGAAAACTCATTAGAGTTCAGTACATACATCATTTAGGCCCTGACATGGGGACATATCTGAGCCTCAAGGTTGTCATCAGCACAATAATCTGTGGAGCATTTACAAGGACCAGATATAAGAATGCACTCAGTACACCATTCCTCATATAAGACACATGACATAGCTGTATCACACATGCTGTCATTAGAATTAGGGTGCTTTCATCAGTGTCACCAAACTACACAAAGTTCACATCTAATGATTTAGAGAGTTGGTTTTTTGTGGGGGGGGGTGGTGAGTCAGCCACGGGGATTCCACTGAAAGTTTGGGGGTACTGTCCTAAGATCTTTTGCTCAAGGCTAGAGCTCTACCACTTTGAGCCACAGCTCAGAGTTTTGCAGACTTCCTGTCAGGGCTGGATTTTAAAACCACCAGTGTCTGATCTCAGCCCCCAGAAGGATCTGGTTCTGTGTAGCTGGGTTGCAAGCAATTTACTTCTGCCTAGTCAGGTTAGATTGCAGCTCTCAGCACCAGACTCCTAGCTTGCTCTATGATGATGTATTTGCAGTCCTATCCTTAAATCTTTGCAGTCAGAACATTCTATCATTTTGTTTTGGTGCCAGTTCTGCATCTTGAGTAAGTGTCTAGACACGGTCCCTAAACTTTTGTGCTCAAAGCTGGTACTGGACTGCTTGAGCAACAGCATGACTTCTGGATTTTTCTGTGCAACTGGTACTGAGGAATGGAACCCAGGGCTTTGGACATACTCAGTGAGCATTCTATCACTGAGCACCAGGAGTGTCAAGTGAATAAACAGATAAATGTGTAGATTGGTAGATAGAGATAGATAGATAGATAGATAGATAGATAGATAGATAGATAGATAGATAGATAGAGATAGATAGATAGATAGATAGATAGAGATAGATAAATAGATAGATAGATGTATATGTATAAAACAAATGAGATATCTGTATATTATGAAACTGCATATATGATAATACTACCAATTTTTGGCAATTAAATTATTCCTTCCTTTTTTAAGTATCATGATTGAATACATAATAAAGTATTAATTGAAAATTAGTCAATTTAGAATAATTGTTGTGTATAATTTTAGGATATAATCATACACTAACTACTAATTTAAATGATACTTTTTTAACATTCCATTTGTACATATGTATATCAGAATGCGTTTCTTAGAACCTCCCACCATTCATTAGTGGCAGTTCTAAGATTCGACCTCCAGGCATAAGTTGCTGGTTTCTGCTATAGATTCCCTAATAGCCCACCAAACATTAGCAATGCAATGTCATGTACACATTCTGGGGCTTGTCATTTAGACCCAGGATTGTCACAATACAAAGGAAAAAAAAGTAAAACCACCTTCTTGAACTTCTCAGTTTTATCCTTCTCCTTTTTATTTATTAATTTTTTTTTGCCAGCTCCGAAATTTGAAGTAGGGTGGTAGGATCCAATGATCAGCTGTGGCAGAGATGCGAAGACCTGAGTTCAAGCCCTGTGCTAGGCCAAAAAAAAGTAATAATAACAATAAGACCCTGGTTAGGAAATTGCACCATTTTTCTAGCAGGCCTGGGATTTGAACTCAGGGTCTGGGTAACTCTGTGACACTGTGTGTGAAGGGGAAATCTCACCGTCCTTGAAGACAAGAAATTCATGGGGCTGGGAAGGTGGCTCAGTCGTAGAGTGCTTGCCTTGCATGCATGAGGCCCTGGGTTCAATTCCTCAGCACCACATAAGCAGAAAAAGCTAGAAGTGGCTCAAGTGGTAGCGCTTTGAAATGAAGAGCTGGGGGACAGTGCCAAGGCCCAGAGTTCAGGCACCTTGATTGGCAAAAAAAAAAAAAAAAGAAAGAAAGAAAGAAAGAAAAGAAAAAAAAAGAAATTCAGACCAGTTCCCAGGGCCTGAATTGAAGCCCCAGCACTGGAAAACATAATATTCATGTATACAAGATCTATTTACTTATATGGGTTCTACTGCATATGACATATATTACCCTTATTTATTTATTATTATTACACATATAGCATTTCCTTTATTATATCTATCACATAGGATATATTTGTATATGGATTATATATTGTATTGAGACCCAGGACTTTCACAGAGAAGGAAAAAAATGTGTCAAATTGGCTTCTTACTCCACAAATAAATTTTTGGCGATGCTGGGATTTCAACTCACCTACAATGCCCAATCCATAAATGGAGTCAGTCTTAGCACACCAGCCTCTGGCAAATTGAGCATCCAGGAAATTTTGAGGACCTGTAATCAAGCCACCATATTATATATATATAACATATATATATATATACATACATATATACCTGCATATGTATGTATATATATATATATATATACACACATATACAAAGAGAGAATGTGAGGATATTATTAAATTATATATATGTTCTTACCTATTACTAGTTACTAAATTATTACTCCATTTAATGAAGTATCATGGTTGAATACTTATAAAAGCATTAATTACAAATTAGTCAATATCCTTAATCAGACCATGGTGCTAGAATGAAGATATAAATCCAATAATTTTTTTGTGGCATTCTAAAATAGAATCATGAATTAACTGCAAATTTAATTATTACTTTTATTACATTCCATTAGCATTCACATGAACAGGAATGAGTTCATCAGGATCTCCCTCCATTTGTGGGTGGTAGTCATAGCATTCGAATTCCAGGCCTGGGTAGATTACTTTGAATGCAAACCATTGGAATGACACCGTGAAGATTTCAGATGGTCACGATTTAAAAAAAGAACAAGAAGAAAAGAAAGCCATGTGTCAGTGGCTCCTGCCTATAACCCTAACTCCTCCTGAGGCTGAGATGTAGAGAATGCCAATTTGAATTCATCTGGGGCAGGAAAGTCCACAACACTCTTCTCTGTAAGAGATCACAGGGGGAAAAAAACCATGAGTGGGGCTGTGGCTCAAGGGCAGAGTGCTATCCTTGAGCAAAAGGAGCTCAGGGACAGGGCCTATTCTCATAGTACAACCATGGACCTGCCTCACCCTCCCCCCCCCCCCAAAGGAAGCAATACCTCCATGTCTCTGTGTATGGATGGATGATGTATGGATGATGGGCTTTCAGCAGGTTTCCCATGTCCATCCTCCCAACTTGTGCAAGGCCTCAGAGAGTCCTAAGTCTGAGCCAGCACGTTGAACAAAGCATCCTTCTCTGCCATTTAGTAACTGAAGCCCAGCGGGCTTTGCCAGGGCTGTGCAATGGGTGCCTTATGTTCTGGCTGAGATGTCCCATCAGGACACCTAGCAGCCAGCCACTGCCTCCAGGGAGATCACAGTTCCTAGGCTGTAGGAGTTGTCAAAGGTTCTGGCTCCATATTCTCTATCCCTCTGAAGGATATTTGAGCCTACTCCTCTGGGGCCTGGTGGCTATCCCTCATTCACCATTCCTCATTGCTGAGTCACAGGCTGGTCCCAAATCTTGGCAAAGATATGAAATAGCCAGCTATTTCTGCACCCAAAGGGGCAAGCCAATAAATTCCACCCTCATAGTTCCTGTCAGAAGTGAGCCTTGGGCTGTGAATGTGGCTTAGTGGAAGAGTGCTTACCTAGCACGCACAAAGCCCTCAGTATCACAGAAATAGAAAAAGCCAAAAGTGGCACTGTGGCTTAAGTGATAAGGGTGCTAGCCTTGACCAAAAGAAACTCAGGATCATGCCCAGACTCTGAGTTCAAGCCCCAAGTCTGGCAAAAAACTGATCCTGGTGAGACATATTCTTCTGGTACTCATAGGAGGGCCAAGGTTAGAGGTAAGAAGTAGGGTAGCGGACAGTTGCTGGTGGCTCACAGCTGTAATCTTAGCTACTCAGGAGGCTGAGATCTGAGGATCACAATTGCAAGCATGAAAGTCTTTATGAGACACTTTTCTCCAATCAAACACCCAAAAAGTCAGAAGTAGAGCTGTGGTTCAAGGAATAGAGTGCTAGCCTTGACCACAAAACCTCAGGGATAGCATCCAGGCCATGAATTCAATCCTCAGGACTGGCACAAACACACACACACACACACACACACACACACACACACACACACACACACACACACACACACACACACACACACACACACACACACACACACACACACACACGCACACACACCAAGCTAGAGCATTTGCCAGTCAGCCTGCACAAGTTCCATCTCTAGCAACTCAATATTAAAAAAAAAAAAAAAAGAGGGAAAAGGGAAGGAAAGACTTGCTCCGGGAGGTGAAATAACCATTGCCAAAATTCCACAGGCGTTCTAAGACGTGGAACAAGATACAGAGCCTCAGGCAGAAGGTACAACATGCACAAAGTTTCCTGAGGTGTGATGTAGAATAGGTGGTGTGGGTGGAATGAAGGTTCTGTGGCTTAAGTCTGGCAGGACATTCAAGGCTGGGTCAAGGTTTGTACTTGAGCCACAGGAAGGGCAGATGGAGGAGGTCTCAGTATGGGGCCCAAGGGGAAGATTAGCTTGGCTTTTCACCATGGATCCCAGCCATTTCCTGTGGCTGGAAGCCTATTTTTCACAGTTCCTGACCCTCAGACATCCTTTACATGGAGGAGTCATGGCAAATGCAGGGAAGAACACTTGTTTAAGAAAAGCTTCTAGCCCAAAGCCAGTGGTGATTCAACCCCTGCAAATCCTAGCTACTCAGAAGACTGAGATCAGAAGTTGTGGGTCAAAGCCAGCTCAGGGGAGGAAAGTTAGTGAGACTCTTCTTGTGGATGAACTACCAAAATCAGAAAAGGAACTGTGGCTCAAGTGGTAGCGTGTCAGGCTTGAGGCAAAAATTAAAGAGACTAGAGTCCAGAATCTAAGTTCAAGCCCCAGTACTGGCACATAAAAAATAAAGAAAAGCTTTCAGGAGTTGTTAGTCCACTGTGGTGAAAGTCCAAATCAGTTGGGTGCTGTTGGCTCATGCCTATCCTCCTAGCTCCTCAGGAGGCTGAGATCTGAGGATCATGGTTCAAAGCCAGCCCAGGCAGGAAAGTCCGGGAGACTCTGATCTCCAATGAACCACAGGAAAACTGAAAGTGTTACTGTGGTTCAAGTGGTAAGCTGAAGAGCTGAAGGGACAGTGCCCAGTCCCAGAGTTCTAGCCCCATGACCAACACCTGGCCTGCTTGAACCTCACTCTGTGGCTCTAGGCAGAGAAATTTCCAGTGGGCCCCTAAGGGTCTCCCAAGATGTAGGTGTCCTACAAGTCTTGAAAGCAGCCTCTTTGGGAGCCTTTGCCTACAGAGCAGGCCAAAGTATCAGAGAAGGGTCTAGCCTTGGGGCACGGAGATCATTGGCCAGGTCATCAGAATGGCATCTGTCATGGGTGCACTGTGGATCTGAGCTGTGAATCAATATTTCAGACCAGGTTTCTGGGCCAGGAGAGGCAAGAGCTGCAAGATGGCATGGGGGGAAAATTTGTCAGGCACACTTTGGGTGGGTGTTGAGTTGGGCTCATGAAACACTTGTAGGCTCAGGAATCCACAGCTGGCTGGCTGCTGCTTGTAGCAGTGGCTATCCCAGGAGTTCCAGGGCTCAGAGCCCTGCTTTCCTCACCAATGTTCTGCGGCAGATGAAGGTCTGCAATCATGCACCAAATATAAACGATCATCCATCGTGTTCTTCCCTTGATCCTGTACCCTAGACATGGATGGAGGTGCAGGTTCCATGCACCAGACCCCTCAGCCCACGAAAGAGTTGGGGAGAAATAACTGATGTGTCAAGAGTTTACTATGACTGTGCCTCTGAACTGCCCCCAGTTATAGCTCAGCTCATCATTACTACCTTCCTCTGTGTGTGTGTGTGTTTGTGTGTGTGTGTGTGTGTGTGCATGGGCACATCTTGGTACTAGGGCTTGAACTCAGGATCCAGGCTCTGACCCTCACTTTTCATTCAAGGCTAGCAACTCTACCACTTGAGCCACAGCTTTTCTTCCAGCTTTCAGGTGGTTATTGGGAAAGGAGAGTCTCACACACTTTAGAAAAGTGAGCTGGTGATAAGAAATGTACTCATTATCTTGCCCATGTAATTGTAACTCCTCTGTACAGTATTTTCACACACACACAAAAATAGATCCTACTGATACTAAAAAGAAAGAAAGAAAGAAAGAAAGAAAGAAAGAAAGAAAGAAAGAAAGAAAGAAAGAAAGAAAGAAAGAAAGAAAGAAAGAAAGAAAGAAAGAAAAATGAGCTGGGCTGCCTCTGAATGCCAATCCTTAGATCTCAGCCTCCTGAGGAGGTAGGAATATGAGAGCATAAGCTATTAACATCTGACCACACTTTCCTTCTTGGCTAAGACAGTGTACTTCTCTCCCAGCCTAGCACCCAGCTACAGCTAACCTTCCTCCCCGTGCCACTATTCCTCCAGGCTTCAGAGGAAACGTACCCTCACCTGAGGACATAGAAATTGGATGCTTGACAGGTTTGAGCTTTATGTTCTCCACACAGTCAAGGGCTGCTGGGAGCTGATGTGGAGATCAGAGATCTAGGCCAGGGCAAGTACACACCTGTTAGAACAGAAGAAAGTATGAAGAGACAGCCTTGCAGCTGGATGCCAGTGGCTCATGCCTATAATCCTAGCTACTCAAGGCTGACACATGAGGATCAATCAAGATTCAAAGCTAGCCTGGGTGGGCAGACTCTTATCTCCAATGAATCAACAAAAAGCTGGGAAGCAGAGCTACTGGAGTACAAGTGGTAGAGCACCAACCTTGTGCAAACAAGCTAAAGGACACCACCTAGGCTCTGAGTTCAAGCCCTGGTAAACACACACACACACACACACACACACACACACACACACACACACACACACACAAACACACACACACACACACTTCCTTAACAGGTGCCAGTGGGCCATACCAGCAATCCTAGCTACTTAAGAAGTTGAGCTCTTAAGATGGCAGCTTGAAGCCAGCCCAGGCAGGAAAGTTCGTGAGACTCTTGTCTCCACTAAACCACTAAAAAAAAATGAAATGTGAGCTGTGATTCAAGGGGTAGAGTGTTAGATTTGAGCAAAGGAAGCTCGGTGCCTAGGGCCTGAGTTCCAGCTCTAAAAGTTTTGTTTTTTTAAAGACATCTTTTGACCCCCCCCCCCTCTCAGGCCATAAATCCAGATGTTGGTCATCCTAGATCTCACTTCCACTCCTGCTACTTCCACAGCACCACCACCAGTGGCCTGTTTCTGGCCAGCTCTGGGTTAAGAAGTGACGTGCACAATGGGTGCATACCCAGGTCAAGACTAATGCCCCAGAACATTGAGGTATTGGCCACAACAGTGTCTCCTCCCCCAATTCCCTGGCCCTGGAATCTAAAGTCTGTGCCTCTGTATTCTGGGCATCCAGAATTCTCTAGAAGGATTGGAGAGACCCAGCTGCGGCTGGAAGATAGACTTGGCTGCGATAAAGTACATTGACATTTCCTAGACACTAACAGATACTTCCAACCCACCTTGGCCTCACGTCCAATGCAGCCCGGAATCCTCCTTGGTTGGGCGGCCTTCAGTCCACTATCAAGCTGGAGTTGGCCAGAGCCACCAGCAACCCCCTTCCCCCACTCCAAAGACAGCCTGCTGAGAGGGACACGCAGGCAGAAGTCTAGCTCAGGAAAAGGGCAGGACATCCTATGTCTGAGTTCCCCACCCAGAGACAGGCAAGACTTTATTACAGCTGCCCAGGCTGACGCAGAATCCCCTGCAGGCAACCAAAGATTTGGACAGCTGGACTTGGGCTCCAAAGAAAAGCTTGAACTCAGGTCTCTGGCAATTTAAGACTCAGTGTAGACCCTGATAGGAGGATAAAGACAAGGTCAGTGTGGAGGAGGGGCACCATCAGAGGTCAGAAAGAGGCAGACAGGCACCCAGGAAGGGGACAGAGAAAGATAAGGGAAACACACACACACACACACACACACACACACACACACACACACACACACACACACACACGGCACTGGTGTCTCACACCTGTCATCCTAGCTACTCAGGAGGCTGAGGTCAAAGCCAGCCAGCAGAGAAATGTCTGTGAGGCTCCTATCTCCAATGAACCACCAAATAGCCAGAAATGGAGCTGCAGCTCAAGTGTTAGAGCACTACCTTTGAGCACAGAAGAATAGGAACTTCACCTAGACCTGAGTTCAAGGCCCAGGTCTTCTACATCCAAACACACAGACACAGACACACACAGACACACACACGAACATACAGACACATACACTGGTAGCCCAAAGCCTCAGCAGTGCCTGAGCACCCTGAATATTCCACCCCAGAGATGATGGTACTACCATCATCACACCAAATGTAGACAAAACAACTCAGAGCCTCTCACATGTCTGGAATGGTTCACAACACATCATGGCATTTCTACTGTACACAGTTATGGAGAAAATTGAGCTACCTTTTGTTTGGTTGTAGGTTATGGGGTTTGAACTTTGGGCCAGCCAGCAGGCCCTCAGCCCTTCAGATGAAAGTGTGCACTCTACTACTGGAGCCACAGCAACACATCCAATTTTCTGGTGGTTCATTGGAGATAAAGTCTCACTGATTTTCCTGCCCAAGCTGGCTTTGAACCATGATCCTTAGATATCAGCCTCCTGAGTAGCTAGGATAACAGTTTTGAGCCACTGGCAGTGCCCGGCTACACCCAACTTCTTTTTTTTTTTTCTTCATCTCTTTTCTTTCTTTCTTTTTTTATTGTGAAAATACTGTACACAGGGGTTACAATTACATGGGCAAGATAAGGAGTACATATCTTATCAAGCATTGTAGCCTCCTCCTTTGTTTCCCCTTCCTATCCCTTCCCAGCTTCTCCCTACCCCCAACCAACCTTCCCTCCCCACCAAAGTTGTAATTTTCTTTTTCGATATGACAACTTGTACTTCTCATTGATGCAAGGGTCAGCCTGTTTCCTTACTTAAAGGACTTCTTTTTCCCCTTCCCCTCCACAAATTATACCATAATTAAATACAGTGAAAGCAGGGATTGTACTGTGGGGGAGGGACATACAAAGCAACAAAGAAATAATCTTATAAATGCATTAGAAACAAATGCATGAAAGAAAAAAAACATTTAAATATAAACCTTAGGGTTCATTTTCCTAACATCAACTTACCTAACCTTTTCTGCTTGACTCGTATATATAATAAATATTGCAAATAAGGGAAACCATGGGACCTAAGTTTCTTTGGGCTTGGCTTACTTCACTTAATATAATTTTTTCCAAGTCTTTCCGTTTCCTAACAAATGGGGCAATGTCATTCTTTCTGATGGAGGCATAGAATTCCATGGTGTATATATATACCACATTTTCTTGATCCATTCATCTACTGAGGGGCATCTGGGTTGGTTTCATATCTTAGCTATGGTAAATAATGCTGCAATAAACATAGTTGTGCTGGTAGCTTTAGTGTGGTCTTGTTTGTAAACATTTGGGTAAATGTCCAAAAGTGGGATTGGTGGGTCATAGGGGCGCTCTATGTGGAGTCTTTTGAAGAATCTCCATACTACTTTCCAAAGTGGTTGAACAAGTTTACACTCCCACCAACAATGAAGTAAGGTTCCCTTCTGTCCACATCCCCTCCAGCATCTGTTGTTATTAGAGTTCTTCATTTTTGCCATTCTAACTGGGGTGAGGTAGTATCTTAATGTTGTTTTGATTTGCAACCTACTACTTCAACATCTCTTGCAAGCAAGGAAGAGGTATCTTTCCTTCTTGTTTGATTTTTTGTTTTTTGTTTTGGTTGAGGGGCTTGAACTCAGGGCTTAAGTACTGTCCCTGATGTCTAATTTTCCTCAAGGCCAGTGCTCTACCATTTGAGCCACAGTGCCACTTCCAGTTAGAGATTGGAGATGAGGCTCTGGAGGGACTTTCCTGCCTAGCTGGGAAATGATGTACCCTGGATCTCAGCCTCCCAAATGGCCAGGATGACACGTGTGAGAGGACAGGTGTTAGTCACCGGCTCATGGCTTAAGGTGTCTGAAGGACTAGACACCTAAAGCCAAAAATGGCAAAAACTCCCATGCTCTTGGATTGAAAATATTAACATTTTGAAAATGGCAATACTTCCCAAGGCTATCTACAAATTCAATGTGATACCTATCAAAATTCCAACCTCATTCTTCAAGGAAATAGAAGAGGCAATCCAAAAATTCATATGGAACAATAAAAGACCTTGAATAGAAAATACGCTCCTCATCGGAAAGAACGCTGCTGGAGGAATATCAATACCAAATTTCAAAATCTACTATAAAGCCATAGTAATCAAAACAGCTTGGTACTGGCACAAGAACAGACCTCAGGACCAATGGAATAGAATTGAAACCCCAGAAATGAACCTAAAGACCTATAGCCATCTAATCTTTGATAAGGGAGCTAAAAAAATAGAATGGAAGAAAGACATCCTCTTCAGTAAATAGTGCTGGCAAAATTGGTTATTACCTTGTAGAAAACTAAAACTAGATCCCTACATATCACCCTGCACCAGAATCAACTCCAAATGGATCAAAGACTTCGGAGTCAAAGCAGACAATCTGAAAACATTACAGGATGGAATAGGAGAAACCCTAGGTCTCCTTGGTGCAGGCCAAAATGTTCTTAATAGAGACCCAGAAACACAACAAATCAAAGAAAGGTTGGAGAAATGGGATTGCATGAAGTAGCAGAGCTTCTGCATGGCAAAGGACATAGCTAGCAAGATCAATAGAAAGCCTACGGATTGGGAGAAGATCTTCACTATCCATACAATGGACAAGAGTCTCCTATCTAAAATATACTTGGAACTCAAAAAATTAGATCCCCCAACAACAAATCCTCTAAGAAACAACTACCCAATAAATAAGTGGGTTAAAGACTTAAAGAGAAACTTCTCTAAAGAAGAAAAGTATGGCCAATAGACACATGAAGAAATGCTCAACCTCCCTAGCCATAAAAGGAGTACATTTCTTATCAAGCATTGTAGCCTCCTCTGCAGCCACCTTCTTATACCAAGGGAAAACCCAACTCATCAAGACACAAACCAAATGTAACCCTACACTTCAGACTTGGTCACCAGCATCCAAAACCATTCTTCCATGGATGGAGAGCATATAATTGACACTACCATTCCAACCCTGGTCCCATTCACCCACTCCCTGTCTGCCATAGCCATAACCTCTGGAGTTCTTGGTAAGGCACCACCCACCCTGCTTTGGCTTCACACTGGGGTAAAGCTGGGGACTTATTAGAAATGTCTGTACTGTGAGGTCAGCATCTGGTCTCACAACCACAGAAACCCTGCTACTTCACCATCTCTTGCAAGCAAGGAAGGGGTGTCTTTCTTTATTGTTTGGTTTTTTGGTTTTTTTTTTTTTTGGTTGAGGGGCTTGAACTCAGGGCTTGGGTACTGTCCCTGATGTCTAATTTTCCTCAAGGCCAGTGCTCTACCACTTCAGCCACAGTGCCACTTCCGGTTGGAGTTTGGAGATGAGGCTATGGAGGGACTTTCCTGCCTGGGCTGGGAAATGAGATCCTCTGGATCTCATCCTCCTGAGTGGCCAGGATGACAGGTGTGGGATGACAGGCATGAGCCACCAGCTCATGGCTTAAGGTGTCTAGTCCTTCAGAATTTCCACCTAGTCCTCCTCTAGAAGCTACCACCTAGACACCCCTCTACCTCCTTCAAGGACAGCCAAGGGAGTCTCGGAATCTGGGTGGGGCCATGGGGATTAAAGGGCCCCCTCCACATCACTAGCCCTCTCTAAGCTCCCATCTGCCTCCTCCAGATTGCCTGGTCTTCCAGGGCAGATCAGACCCACTAGGAGTTCTGGCGCCTGACCTATGTCCCCCTGCCCCACCCAACCAATACCTGAGGACCTCTGGTGCCAGCTGCTCCATGTCCCAGTGGAAGACGTTGGGAGGGTTGCTGATAACGGGGCCCAGGGGTGCCCAGGGCAGGAGGAGTATCCAGCTCCCCTCTGTCAAAGGAGACACAAAGCATGGATGGATCTACTGAGAGCTTCAGGGCATAGCCAACCACCTGTCACCAAGGTCCTGGGAGAACTGTTTTATGGTGACAGCCCTGGGGCCTGACATTGGGGCCCTAGTGCTGTCCCCGACTTTCTTTGTCTCTAGGGGAGCACTCTTTCACCTGAGCCACAGTGCCACTTCCACCTTTTTCTGTGTATGCAGGACCTAGGAATCCAACCCGTGCTTTCTTTCATGCTAGGTGAGCCCTCTACCTCTAAGACACAATCTCAGCCCTGGATAGCTGTTCTTCTATGACCCCTCAGACCTGTATAGGGACAGTCGCACACATCTATACCAAGTCACACATCTATACCGAGTCTCGCACCAGCAGCCCTGGCTGGAAATGAACACGCTCTGCTGTGTTGTCCATCATATTCAGCACCTTTGTTCTCTGTGCTTCCTGTCAGATCCTCCTTGTTAAGCAAGACCCCCTTTTCAAGTGCTGCCTCCAAAAAGACCATTCCGATCACCTTGGCAGAGCAGGAGCCTCTCCACTCTGCAGGCTGCCGGCCTTTTCAGGCTCTGCCTTCCAGCCAGTGTGGGTTGACAGTGCATAAAGGGGAAGGCCTGGATTCCACCACCAGATTTCTGAAGGCCCTGATACACCGCCCAGGGACAGGTGTTGTATCACACCCCATGAGAGGGGGCTTGAGGCCCTGGCAATGTGTGGGCAACAAGATGGGGCCATTTCTTTGTGTGGGCTTGAACTGAGGATCTGGGAGTTGCTCTCTGAGTTTTATTGTTCAACGCTGGTGCTCTACCACTTGAGCCACAACTCCACCTCTAGCTTTTTGGTGGTTCCATGGAGAGTAGAGTTTCATGGGCTTTCCAGCTTATGGCTGGCTTCAAACTGTGATCCTCAGATCTCAGCATCTGGAGTAGCCAGGATGACAGGCATGAGCCTGAGCACCAGGTGATGGGCACCAAAGGCTTTTTTTTTTTTTTTTTTGCTCCTGTTTATCTCCTGTCATCTAGCAAGCCCAAGTTTAAATAATCAGTTACAGGGGATCAAAATTCTCTCTTAGGTCAGTTAATCCAAGGAGATAAAGTGTCTTTGGAAAAGGCTAGTCTGAGTTGGCTTAGGGGTATTTGTGTTTTTGTGTGTGTGAGTGTGTGTGTGTGTGTGTGTGTGTGTGTGTGTGTGTGTGTGTGTGTGTATAAGCGTCCAGGATACCTACCCTCATCTCTGTGGTGCCTCATCCTCCCAGCAGGGAGTGCATCCAGAATCCTGACCCCAAAGAAGGTGGTTGGGGGAGGGTAGCTAAGGTCACATCCAGGGGGATGATCTGAATTCTGTCCTGCAACCTAAGCCTGGACAGATAAAGGAGAGGAGAGTTTTAGGGTCACATCAAGGGAAGCCCCTTACCTTTGGCTACAAGTACAGCAGAAAAATGTATCCATCTTTCTTGGTAGTCAGATAAAAGGTGTACACTGTTCATTTATTTTATGATTATGTTAGTCTTAGGACTTGGATTCAGGGTCTGGTTGTTATCCCTGAGATTCTTTTGTTCAAGGCTGAGGCTCTACCACTTGAGCCACAGCACATCTGGCTTGTGTGTGGGTTTGGGGAGGGATGTAGTTTATGGAAGATAAGAATCTCCTGGACTTTCCTGCCCGGCCTGGCTCTGAGTCATGACCATCATACCTCAGCCTCCTGAATAGCAAGGATGATGGATGGGAGCCATGAGCCTCTGATCACCACCATCCATTTATAATCCCTTAGGCCAGGGCTGGGCCACCCACACTACACCTCCTTGTTGGGAGTACGAAGCAGACATGAGTGGGTTTGATACTTCAACAGCCTACCTATCTTTGAGCATTGTTCTGGGTCAGTCTGATGCGGCTTCCTCCTTATCCATAGCAATGACTTGGCTCTGTCACAAGAACAAATGTCCTCCAGGAGGTGTCAGGTCTGGGGTCTTTCCTCTACACCCCAACCCCCTAACCAAAACTACACTCGCCAGCAAAGGGTAGTAGACACGCAGTGTTTTTATTGTCTTATAGCCAGGCCCTGACCAGATAGGTGGGGGTATGGGTCAGAGTCCCGGGATCATGCTGGGCAGGGGGACAAGGCAACATCTCCTCATCCACTTTCCTTCAACAGTGTAGCAGAGGGATGTGAGGAAGGACTCAAGGGATGGACAATGAATAGTCATCACAGTCTAGCTGGGGCACAGAGGGGCTTACCTCATGAAGCTAGTTCAATAGGCTGAGCGAAACAGCTCCTGACCCTCAGCCCACCTCCAGAATGAGAGGGCAACCTTGGGTTCCAGCCACATGGGGATGCTGGGCCACCTCTTCCAGCACCTATTTAACCAGTTCCTGAAAGAGAAAGAGAGATAGAGAGAGAGAGAGGGAAAGAGGGGGGAGAGAAAAAGAGAGGGAGAGAGGAGAGGGGGGAGGAGGGGATGAGAGAGAGAGAGAGAAAAAGAGGAAGAGAGGGCCAGAATCACACTTAAGCCAGGTGCTGTTGGCTCAGACCTATAATTGTAACTACACAGGAGGCTGAGATATGAAGATCATGGTTCACAGCTAGCCCAGACCGGAATGTCTGTGAGACTCTTATATTCAAAGAACCAACAGAAAGCCGGAAGTGATGCTGTGACTCATGTGGTAGAGCGCTAGCCTTGATCTAAGGAGCTCAGGCACAGCATCCAGGCCTCAAATTCAAGCCTCAAAAATGAAAAAGTGGAAGTCCCACCACAAGAAGTGGACTGAATAACACTCACTGTCCTAGGAAGTATGGCAGAGAAGTCAGGCTGAGCTTCCTGTCAGCTGGACGTCATGAGTAGGTCACCTGGCTTCGCAATGCCTCATTTTCCCCAGCTGCAAGACTGAATACAGTGAAGGATCCCCTTCCTCATGGGGATAGGTTAATGATGAAAGACAGCCATATTTTGTTTCATAATCCTACACCTGTTGCATGATAATAACAGACCCCATCTGAGCCCTTTCTGGATAACTTCCTGTCATATTCTCACAGAATTTTTGAGAACCATATCAGACATCCGCTCCCTCTGTGCTTGGCCCAGCTCTAGGGAGCCCTCTGTATTAATCCCTTGTTTCCTCACAACTGTCACGTGAGGAAACTGAGGTCCGATGATCGACATCCAACCCAGAGCTTCACCTGTGGTCAAGAATCGGCTGCCATGGACTAAGAGATTTTGACAATCCCTCTAAAATGATAACTGAGTGGGATGCTAAATATTGACAACCACCCCCCCCCCACACACACACACAAACACACCTCCACCGTCCTTTGCAGGGGAAGATGTTTTACTTTCTTTCTTTTTGTTGGTTGTGGGGTTTGAACTCTGGGCCTGGGTGCTATCCCTGAGCTCTTCAGCTCAAGTCCAGCACTGTACTACTTGTGCCACAGCACCACTTCCAGTTTTCTGGTCCTTTATTGGAGAGAAGAGTCTGAGAGTCTTTCCTGCCCAAGCTGGCTTTGAACCATGATCCTAAGTTCTCAGCTCCTGAGTACGTAGGATGATAGCCATGAGCCATTGGCAACCAGCCAAAGATGCTTTTCCATGCCTGTCATCCTATCCCCTCAGGAGACTGAGAACTGAGGACTGCAGTTGGATGCACCCTTGGCAGCAAAGTCATTGAGAACTCTTATCTCCAATTAAACACCCAAAAACTTTGCAAGTGGAGCTGTGGCTCAAATGGTAGAGTGCTAGTTTTGAGCATGAAACAAGGGATGGTACCCAGGCCCTAGTTTTAAGCTTTTTCTAGCATAGACCCACCCAAGAAAAGGAAACAGGTGAGCACAGGGGAGCTCAAAGGGCACACATAATACTCAACACTCACAGACTAGATCCCATCCTGCTCTGAGTCTCTCGATTCTATGTCCTAGGTCATGGCAGTCTTAGATGGGACTGACCATGCACCAAGTCAGGATGTTCAAGTACATTCTCATACTGAGGATCCCAGGACCTCATCAAGGACTCAAGATCTCTCACTCTCCTGCCTTGACACTGGGCAGTCAGGTGAGGTCTAGTTATCCAACCACAGGATATGGGAATGAAGTGATTTCTCAGCCAAGGGATGCAGACTGGAGGCTCTAGGTCCCTCTCTCTCAGGGAGGAGAAAAGGGCCCATCCATCCCAGGAATGTTCCTGGGTTGTGAGTATCCTCAAAGAAACAACCCTGCTCCGAGCCCACTGCCTCTGGTTTTCCCACTAGCCTCGACCTTCAGTCCGCCCTCTCTGAATCCCAATCTGCCATCTAGACTAAAGGCTGAGCCAGCAAAGAGACCCACCTCTACTTCTGAGGATGGCAGTAATGGGGCCCTAGAGTCCCCTAGAGGAAGTCTGGGGGCAGCACGGGTCTGACTCTCACCCTCATTCCCTGGGTGTCCTGTTCTAGTAGCACGCTTACCTCTGTCTCTAGTCGAGGAATGATCACTGGGGGTGTCATCTTCAGATTGAGCCAGCAAAAGTCCCAGTCCCCAAGGATGTACTGCACAGGCATCCTGCAGCAGATGACATCCAGGTCGTCAACGGTGAACCCAGAGTACCAGGAGTATTAATAGGCATGTGGCTGGGTTGAAGGCTCTATCACTGATGGTCTAGGTTGTCAGATGAGGTCATGGCTCCCATGGCCTGACACACTTGATCTGAGATTGTCCTCTCTCTTCATCTTCCTGCTTATCCCTTACCACAACCCTCTTGCCCCTCCCTCACCCTATACTTCCCTAGCCCTTGGACAGTTTCTTCTTATCTGACCAGAAAATAAACTCCTTGAGCCAGGGTAGACTGAAATTCTGTGACCCACCCTGAGCTCTAGGGTCTACCCGAGGCTGTTTCCTTCTGCAGTCAGTGACCACTCAGATCTTGGATGTCATGGAGTTGCTGATGTCATGAACAGGTCAGTGGCTTGGTCCTACATACAAGCTTTAGGCTCTGAAACTGTCCCCACAGAGATTGTGAATGGTTGGCTCCCTTGATCCAGGGACTCCAAACCAAGGCTTACAAGCTCCTTTCTTCCTTTCTTTCCTCCTTTTCTCCCTCCATCCTTCCCTCCTCTCTTTGTCCTTCCTTTCTTTGTGTCACTCCTGGGCTTGAACTCAGAGCTTGGGTGCTGTCTCTGAGCCTTTGTACTCAAGGCCAACAGTCTACAGCTTGAGCCTACTTCTGGCATTTTCTTTTTGGTAGTCAGTTGGAGATAAGAGTATTACAGGATTTTCTGCCTGGACCTTAAGCCTCAATCCTCCTATCTCAGCCTCCTAAGTAGCTAGGATGACAGGTGTGAGGCACCAACATCCAGCTCAAACCAAGATTTCTTCATGTGCTGTGGAACCAGCACTGGAACCTTTCATCATGTATGACTCCCACCCCTTCCCCCCCCCCCCCAGGACCTGGCACACACTGTAATGGTTTGTTGGATAAATGAGCATCTGTCTATGACAATACTACAGAAAAGTCCCATCTAATTCAGGTAAGCATTCTGGGTGGGGGTAAATCCGGATGTAGCTCTCCAACAGTTCTCCCTCCACCCTCTTCCCACCCTTCTGGTGGACTGCACTTAACTGTTTTGGTTCCAAGGACGTGAGCCATGATGTCCTCACTGTATTCTGGGGCCTCTGGGATGCCTATCTTCTGAAAGATCTCTGTCCAGCCACTGACCAGCTGTGTGGTACTCAATTCCCCACTCAGCTGTGAACAAGATTGCCGTGAGGCAAAAGCCTGGCTCAAGGGGCCTCCTCTCCACTCCCTGGGGCCAGACAGGATGGTCCACCATATCCGGCCCCCAAGTATCATGTTGCAGAGAATGGATTCCTGAGGCATCCTGGGTCTCTGAATCTCCCAGAGTCCAGTACAGGTGCTGGGAATTGTCTCTGCTCACACCTAGTAGGCTGCAGATGGTGAGGTCACAATCTCTGCTCCCTACGACATCCTCTACTGTAGTGATCACCCTAGAGAGAGCCAGAGGAGAATCGGCAGCTGCCAGAGAAAGGCAGTCAAGGCACAACGTTCACAGCAGGAGACCATGTGGCTTGGGAACTCTGCTTGTACTGTTTGAACGTCATTGTTTGGTGGCTGAAATGGTCCATCTAATTTGACCCAGAATCCCAAGCATTAGTAGAAATTGCCAACTTCAAGGAAGAAACCCTGGAAAAGCTGGCATTTCACATGTCCCAATCAAACTTAAAGGGTTCCAAAGTC
The DNA here is from genome assembly GCF_024711535.1 of Dipodomys merriami. NCBI lineage: Eukaryota > Metazoa > Chordata > Mammalia > Rodentia > Heteromyidae > Dipodomys > Dipodomys merriami. Next base: position 79,016 of record NW_027206048.1, on the reverse strand, counting down.
AGTAGTCCCCTTTTCCTTCCAGACAGCCTATAGCAGGTTACAGAAAATGACATACAGAGAGACTTAGCTAACTGCCATGTCCTGATCCCAAGCAGGCTCCAGCCATGGAACACACTTGCCTACTATTGCCCAGCTAGAAACAGCCCAGGAGGGACACACATTGGAGTCTGCAGGACTCCAGGGAGGACTACCCACCAGTGCACTGCCCCTGAAGGGAATCCATACCACCATTGGGGGCCCGGAGACCCCTGCCCAGATGTCCATGGACACCTTCAATGCCTTGGGTATGATTCCCCTCTTATCCTCGGACGTGGTGAACTATGTGCCATGTCACACGGTTCATCAATTCCCAGCCCCTGCCCTACTCCCCCCATCTTGTTTCCTATTTATGTTTGGCAGACACATTCCTAACCTTGAATTAGCTCCAACTATACACACCAGAGCAGACTGGCTGGCTGGAAGAATGCAGCTGTGGTCACAGTAGCCTCATGAGCCTTCTGGCTGAAGACAGAAGGGCAGGTATCCACTCTGGTCTGTGGTTCACACAGGCCTCCTAGGGGAGACCCACGCAGGCCCAGCAGCTACTATGGGCTGCAGGAAAGGGGAAGAAAGAGGTGGAAAGGAACATCTAATGAAACCTTCCCTAAAGGAGCCATGAAACAGTGAAAGAGAAAACAAAAATTATGGCTGGAGTCATACTGGGCATTAATGAAAAAAGAATAACAAATACACACATACACACAAATAAAATGCTTTTGCTCTTTTCAGACATGGTGAGTGTACAATGAGAAAGATGATCACTCTCTCTTTCCTCTCTCTCTCTCTCTCTCTCTCTCTCGCACACACACACACACACACACACACACACACACACACACACACACACACACACACACACACACAGAGATTCAGAGCAGTGTCTCTCCTGAGTTTGTGGGTTTCTCATCTGGGCAATGTACTAGCTGGAGCACAGGTGTTCCCTTGTCAGAACCAGGGGATCTCACCCAAGGGGAACAATGCTCTAATAACACAGAACCACCCTGATTCGATCTTTCTCCAGGGCCAGACCCTTCCCCTTGGGAACAACCAACTTGACTCCCCATTCACCAAAACCCTAGGCTAGGACTCTGGGCGAAGGAGTATGGAGACACGTGGCTCCTCAGAGCCTGGACAGAAAACAAAGCAGGGGGTCATGGTGCCTCCAGAGAAGTGTCTGACCTGGGGTGGGGGCGTTGTTGGGGACTTTGATGGGGTCCTAAAGGCTATATACATGGTTGGACTCCCTACTTCCAGCCTACATACTTCTGGGCGACTTGGCAGATTCTTGGGGAGGACAAGGAGACCAGATGGACTGGGAGCACTAGCAGAAGCTGGCAGAGCTGGGAAATGTGATCACCCAGTCAGAACTGTTGACAACTGGGGTTTGGGGTACAGGCCGGGCATATGTATGTCAGGGCAGGTATGTTTTTCTCCCAAATATCCACCTTCTATCTGACCCCAGTGCTCTCACCTCTCTAGTGGGCTATTCTGGGAATGTCCTCAGGTGAAAGGGTGACTGAGCACAGAAGACAAGGGCTCACACAGCAAGGGGGTCTATCTTCTGCATCCAACACCCAGCAAAAGGGAAAAGAACTGAGAAGGCAGGTGTGTGGTGCATCTCCCAACCTCTGACTAAAGCCACCAGGTTCCCACCAGGGAGAGGAAGGATGCAGAAGCACAGCTGTGTGGCTCCCACTGCTCCAGGTCAAGGGCTCTGTGGTGCCCCCTCTTCCCCATCCCTGCAGCTCCCCTTTTCCTGGGACACTGGCCACTAGGGATGAGAATGGTCCCCGGGTGGACACCCACCTCCAAACCCCACCCCTGGGGTGCACTTGTGGCAGAGCCAGAACAGACTGTGGAGCACAGGGGAGGTGCAGGCAGGACTGGAGGGGGAGGTGAGAGGCAAGGTCCAGGTCCCTGAGTGTGAGGAATAAGGGTAGAGTGTGGGGTGGAGTTTATGGGGGAGGGGGAGTTGTGGGGTGCAGGAGCACAGGTCAGCCACTCAAGTGTGCTGCTGGGAAAAGCTGTAGGCTGCGACTCTGGGTGCGCACCGGGAGTCTGAGGACCCAGGACTGGAACCAAGTCAGGGCCACAAGCAGGCCAAGGGTGCACCAGCTCAACCAGGTGACTGCTAGAGACTCCGGGGGTTTGAGCCAGCAGCACCATGTTGCTGCGCGCAGCCTCTGCTCCTCCTCAGCCACCACCGCAGCCTCAGCGGCCTCCTATGGCAGCCGCCGCCTCAGCTGCCACTGCCTCTGTTGTGTTCCTCACAGAGGGACCTCAGACTCAGGGCCACCATGGCTGGGCGCCTCCCAGGGGCTTCTTGTGGCTATGTGCCTGCCTTGCAGCTCCCCGTGCTGTGTGCTCCTGGCCAGGACCCATGCTATGATCGGAGCAGCCGCCAGCCACTGAAGCCCTTTCCACTGGTGCTTCTGCTTGTGCTCGCTCTTCTCCCAGCTCTCTCTCGGCCCCACACTCCTCTCCTGGGCCACCCCGCCCCTTCTGCGCACACACCCCTGCCCCCTTGGGACCCTGGCCATTGCTGCCAACAAAGAGAGCTCCTGAGCCCCCCCCATCCTCCCCTGGGTACCACCCCCCACCCCTGGCCACAATTGCAGCCCTGACTGGGCCCTGAGGCTTCTAGACCATGGCAATTGCAGCCTTACCTCAGCTCAGCACTACACCCCACCCCCAGTACAGGCCCAGGGCATCCAATCTCCCCTCAGCCCCACCGCTGGAGAAGACTCTCCTCCATCCCACTCCAATCCACACACCAAGCAGTTGCATGGTGACACTGGTGTGTATGTGTGTTTGTTTGTATGGGGTGTGTGTGTGTGTGTGTGTGTGTGTGTGTGTGTGTGTGTGTGTGTGTGTGTGTGTGTGTGTGTTGTGTGTGTTGGGGATAACCACCTCTCAAGGACTCAGAACATAGCACCCTTTGGGATGATTCAGCACACAGCACACTTCCAAAATCAGCACAAAGCACCCTGTGTAAATGACTCAGCACACAGCTCCCTTTGAAGGACTCAGCATGTAGTATGCTGGGTAGAGCACTCAGCACACAGTACTCTTTGAAGGAGGGAGTCCATAACCCACAATGTAAAGGACTCAGTGCATGGCACACTTTGAAAAACTCAGCACATAGCACGCTTTCCCAGGGACTCATCACACCCTGTGTTGAAGCACACTGTGTAAAACGCCCAGTGCACAGCATCCTTCGAAAAACTCATCACACAGAACAATTTTGAAGGACTCAGCACTTACCACACTGTGGAAGGACTCAGCACACAGCACCATTTGAAGGACAGTACAGAGCACCTTGTGTAAAGGACTCGGCACACAGCACTCAAAAAACTCACCTCATCCCTCCCTTTGCAAGAGCTCAGTACATAGCAGGACCCTTTGTGATACATTAGCACACCACACCTTTTGAAGGACTCAGCATACAGTATGTTGTGTAATGGACTGAGAACACAGCACCCTTTGAACAACCCAAGATGGCCCACTCTTCTCAGGGACTCAGCACATAGCACCCTTGGGATGACTCAGCAAACAGCACTTTTTGAGGACTCAGCACATAACTCCCATGAGGGAAGGACCCAGTAAATAGCGCCCTGTGAAGGACTCAGCACATAGCTGTATGTCAGAAGTTCAGCTGTCATTTTAGGGTGATTTCTTCAGTATCACCATTCTTCAGAAACACTTCACACATCGTACTAGTTCACATTTAGACAACCTGTGTTTTATGGGGGAAGGTCAGCTGGAGGTCTAGAACTCAAAGCTTGTGGGTGCTGTCCCTGAGCTCTTTGGTTCAATGCTAGAGCTCTACAACTTGGAGTCACAGCTCCAATTTTGTTTTTTTGGGTTGTTCTTTGACAGGTCTTATGGTGATAAGTAAGGCCAAGTTGGGGTATCTGTGGGCAAAGGCTCTTAGCTCAGCCTAGAGATGACCTCTCCCTTCCTTGTGTCCCTGGAAAGTCAGACCTCCTGGAGCTCTCTTGGCCTAGGGTGGAACAGACCTGCTCTGGCATCAGCAATCAGGGTGAGCAAAGGTCAGCTTGACTCTGGTCACTTACCCAAATTGAACTCTAGAGGATGATGGCACCGGGCTACATGTTCTGTGTGTGGCCACCAGGCGGCAAGAGTAGCCCACCATAGGGATTGTACCTGCAAGTTTTGTTTACTCTTGCTTTCCTAGGGCCTCCATCATGCTTCAAAGCCACCCTGGACAGGAAAGTCCTTGAGACTCTTACCTACAATTAACAATCGAAAAGCAAGTGGGGCTGTGGCTCAAGTGGCACAGCACTAGCCTTGAGCAAGAAAACTCAAGAATAGAGCCTAGTCCCTTAGTGTACACACACACACACACACACACACACACACACACACACACACACACACACACACACACACACACACACCGCATGCATGCAAAATCAGAGATTTCTACACTGCAGTCTTTGGGTATTCTCTGCTTTTCCCCCACTAAGCCTGGTGGCTGCTGGCCTAGGTGTTTGGTGCATACAAAATCACCTGGCATCTTCACTTTTGCGGGAACAGAATGGCTAGAAGGTCAACCTTCCCCCATCCCAGCTCCTTGATTGGGTCATGGTCTATCCAGGCCCTTTGGGGCTCCTTTACAGACTCGCCAAGATGCCTTCAAAAGGCATCACATACTGGGCACTGGTGGAGCATGCCTGTCATCCTAGCTATGCCAGAAGCTGAGATCTAGAGGATCACAGTGCCAAGCCAGTCTGGGCAGGACAGTGTATGACACTCTTATCGATGAACCATCAGAAAAAAAAGTGGCATTTGTGGCTCAAGTGATAGAGTGCCAGCCTTTAGAAAAAGAGCTCAGGGACAGTGCTCTCGGCCAACAACAAAGAGAGGCATTACATGATGTCTTTGGGATTGGCAAGGGCCAAATATAATTGGAATTAATTATAATTGGAATTAATCAAGTCCTCCAAGAAAAAGCAGTACCTCCTTTAGTCCTGTGCTCCTCCATCTTGTCTCACACCCTGGCCTTGTCCCTGCTTTGGGCCACCATGAGTCTGGCTGGATGGGAGGGCTCCAAGAAAGATCCCAGAGCAATCACCCCACCTCCTTCTGCCCTGCTCACCCTGCTGCTTCTGCTCTTTGCCATAGACCTTCTTCCTGGAATCCATTCATGAGGTCATCACCACCAACATAGTGGTGAGTTGTGGGTCTGGCCTAACTAGGGGCAGTCAGAGGTGGAAATAGGTCTGGGACTAGGAGCTTCCACCTTGGGTGTGGGCTGAGGCCATGGCTGACCTTTATTTCATCCTGAGCCTTGCAGTGGTGGGGAGACAGTGTAGACTTCACATTGAGTCAGGTAAGATCAGAATCTGGAGGTCCACTTGTGTGGCGAAGGATGTGGGACTCAGGGAGCCACTGTTGTTGGTATTTTCTTGGGACTTCCCTCTCTCTCTCTCATCCCTCAATGGTAGAAGAGAAACTTCATTTAAGGGTGTGGGAACAGGGTCGGGAGAATATTTTGATGTGAACCAGACTTGTGCTTCATATTCATCCTAGCCCGTACTTCCTATTGATCTGAGGAATGGTCATATGGGTTTGGGAGGGGGGAGAATCATCTTAGTTGAGAATGTGGCTCAATGGTAGAGTGTTCGCCTTGCATGCCTGAAGCCCTGGGTTCTATTCCACACAGAAAAAAGTTGGAAGGGGAGGTGGGGCCAGCCTTCATCAAAAAGAGCTCAGGGAGAGTGGCCAGGCCCTGAGTTCAAGCCTCAGGGTTGGAAGAACAAATCTTTGTTTTTAGGCTTTTTTTTTTTTTGCTTTGAAAACAATTTATTCTAAGTGATAAGTATAACATGGTCTCTTTCCTGGCCACCAATGGGCCATTAGATATCCCTTAAGTTTGGGACAACTCCCTGCAGCCTCTGCCCTACCTGACCCCCAGTTTACCCTTCCCGTCACCTGGCGTATGGAGGCCTCAGAGAAAGCCACTTGGCAACCTACTTCTAGTGGCTGCCAAGGCTTTTGAGAGTCAGTATATCACATAGAGCATCATCATCCACATCAGTCTACAGGAGAAAGTGGAGCACTCCTCCCCTGAGACTGGGAGCTGTGGACGTATCTGGATGTGGGGCATCTAGGGCAGGAGGTGCTCCTTGTGGGAGTCCACTATGGGGTCGGGAACCCTGACCTCTCCTCTGGCAGTTTCCATGCTGTCTTCATGTGGCAATTCTTCAAAACCTTTCTGATCCTCCCTCATTTCACCCACCACACGTCCTGAGGCATCTGAAGCAGTGTTGGTGGTGGGGGGGGGGGTTCAGCCTGTGCTGGCATCTGGAGACTGCTGTCTGTGCCTTCCTTTGCGAAGAGTGACAGCAGATCCCGCAGCACTCTCCTCTTCTCCGTCTTTTCCTGCGACAGCCAGTGCATGCACTGAGCTTTCTCCTAACACAGCTCATTCAGGACCAACATCTGCTCTTTACACACCATGAGGGACTCCTCCATGGTTTGGATGTGTGCCGACAACTGGCTGCATCAATGGTGGAGCTCACCTGCTGGACTCTGGAAGTCCACCTCATCAGGCAGGTCATGGACGAAGCACATTTTCTTCTCAGATGCCCTTGTGTCCCATTTCCTATCCCTACGCATGCTGTGGTGGCAGCTCATGGGGTTGAGGGCCTGTGGCTCCAGCTCAGTCTGGCACTGAGCTGCTGGGTCGGCCAAGGGGTGCCTGCAGCTGGCCCACCATTCTTGTGGCAGGAGTTTCCCCCTGTGGATCTCATCCTCCAAGAGCGCTCTCAGAGCCATGTCACTCTTGGTCTGGGGAACATCTCCATCCTCTGTGATGGTTACATGGGGGGGGGGTGGGGGGTGGAGGGAATTGCCTCCTTACCTTTTGCTTCTCCAGGGCTCATGCCTTCCCCTTCCCCAGGGAAAGTCAAGAAGCTCATCTGGGGCTGCAGGCACTCCTCCTGTGATCTAGTGGCTTCCAGGCACTTGAGAGTATCCTGCCTCTTCGGGGACATCACCTGGTCCCTCCAGTTTGTTGAGCCCTTCACTTGCTTCAGCTGCTCCAGCAGCTGGGTCTGCCTCTCTAAGTGCTGCTGCAGGGCCTCCTTTTCAGAGCACAGCCACTCATTGGAGGCGATGTGCCATTCACAGGAGGTTCTGAACTCCTGCACTGGCCCAGGGACTGCTCCTGCTGCTCCTGAGCCTCTTGGCTCTCTCTCTCAGCCACCACTATCCATTTCTCTATCTTTTCCTCTGAGCAGTCCTACTGTTCCCGCAGATGTTTCTTCATCTGCTGCTCTGAGTCCAGGATGCTGGCAAGCTCCTCCTTCTCACTGCTCACCCTGTGGAGAGCATCCCACAGCAGGGCCAGCTTTTCCTCAGGTTGTCCATCCCACACACATGCACATCGTGGGGTCTCAGGGATTTCCTGCTGATACTAGGCTTTCTCCTCCAGTCTCTGCAGTTGCTCCTGCTGCTCCACGTTCTGAAGACAGAGACTGGTTTTCCTGGACCTGGATTTGAAGTTGTTCCTCCAGGTTTTTCAACTCCATCTCCCTGCTGTAGGCCTGGGCTTGCAGATGCCACTAGGCCTGAGATGGTCCCGCGGGGGCTGTGGCTTTATGAGCTTCCTTCTCAGTTTCCACAGCTCATTCCCTAGGTCCAACACATGCCTTGCCCCTCATTCCTTCTCCTCTGTCAGTTGGTTCAGACATTGGGTCAGCCATCATGCCTCCTCCTTCCATGCGGACGTATCAATGCTCAGGTCCTCAATGAAGGTGTCTCTCTCCAGATAAGCTGTGGTCACCATCCAGCTCAGCTTGTCCAGTAGTCTCTTCAGTACCTCACGCCCCTCCAGCACTTGTTGGAACTTGCATATTCTCTTCTTCATGTTGCTCCTCTGTATCCACAGCACTTCCAGCTTCTCCTGCAACTCTGTGTTCACTTGCTCCAGGTCATCGAAGCTTCTGGTCTTTTCCTCGAGCTGAAGGGTCACATCATTCAGCTGTTCGAAGAACATTTTGGTCTCCTTCTTTGCAGCAGTGACCGCAGAAGCTGCTATCTCCAGCTCTGCCACATGCCACTCTGTAGCTTGCAGGCTGCTTGTGACAGCTTCGTGCTCCCTTTCTCTGTCATCAGTGGCCTGCTGCACTTGGGCCAGTGCACATTGTAAATCGCTTTCTGCTGAAACCAACCGCTGTATGGGTGCCTCGTGGATCTCTACCTCCATTTTTGGTGCTGCATGTATCTGGGCTATCTTCTCCCTCTCTTACTTCCATTGATCCTGTGGGTCTGTCTTTCCTTGCTTCAGTAGTTGGATCTTGGCAAAGAGTGCCTGGTTTCTTCTTTTCTGTGGTCCAGGGTGGGCACCACATGGGGGTAGCACCTCTGTGGATCCTTGGTGGTATTGGGACCCTTGACTCTCTGTACCCTGGTGGCTGTGACTATATCCAAAGGCAGGGCAGGCCCATTGTCAGCATCACCTTTGGCCGGACTCTCCAGTCAGTCGGGCTCCCCAGTTGTGTTTGTCTTGGGGATCCCTCCGTTTTTTGTGTTCTTTGTTTTCTTGAATATTTCAGGTCTGTCGGGAGGATACTGCTGGTGTTCTTGGGGCAGTTTCTTGCCCACAGTTCTCTCATTGAGTCTTATTGTTTCAGACATCTGAGAGCTGGGACAGGAAAGTTGGGCTGGCCAAGTTCCCAGGCTCTAGGAAATCCTCTCTTCTCCCACTCACCGACTAGGACATCATTTCCCACTCTACCTCAAAGTCACCTGGAGTCTCTTGCTCACCACTCAGACACCTCTACCTTCCTCAACTGCTGGTAGTGGTGTCAACCAACAGAGGGAATCCAGGTGCTACTGGGAAGCATGGAATGTGGGCTTGGCCACTATTCTTGTATCTCATTGATCCAAAAGAACCATGAAAGAATGGGGGTGTGCCTGGAATCCTGTGATGCATACAGAATGGATGGAGTCAAGATGACAGCAGCCCCTTTACCAGAAAACTATGTCCAATCCAGTTGGGGACAAGAGGGAGACCTGCTTTAGCCAGATGGCTGCACAGATTGTTGTGTATGTCTGTTTGTTGCCAGTCCTGGAACTTGAACTCAGGGTCTGGGCCCAGTCCAGAAGCTGTTCTTGCTCAAGATTAGCCCTCTACCACTGGAGCCACACAACTCTACTTCTGGCTTTGTTGGCATTGACAGGGGTCTCAAGGACTTCCCTGCCTAGCGTGACTTTGACCATAATCCTCCTATCACAGCCTTCTAAGTATCAAGGAGGACTGGTGAAAGCCACTGGTGCCTGGCTAATCATTGTTGGGGATTATGGCTTCCCCAGAAGCCTGCAAGCCTTCAGCAATGCAAGTTGAAGTATCCTTTGGAGCCGGATCACTCAGACCCAGATGGCCATGCAAAAGAAGAAAATGTAAAAATGCCATCCCGACACTTTTTTTCTGTGCATCCCCCTTCCTCCCTCCCCCCCCCCCCCAGGCACAAGGCCTGAAGTTCTAGGATCTCAAGATAGGCTGTGTTTCCAGCGGCTGCACCCCAGCCTATGGTGATGAATGCTGAGGCACTGTTGCCATGACCTGAGTTCAAGACCATGTTTGGCAATAAAAGCAAAAAAAAAAAAAAATAGCTCCCTGGCTGGCAATTCACGCTGTTTCTCCTACCTTTGAATTTGAAATTAAGGCCTGGGTAACTCTGAAGCACTGTGGACAAAGGGGAAGGTCACCATGCTTGAAGAAAAGAAAGTAAGGCCTGGTCCTTAGGCATGAATTAAAGTACCCACCCAGGAAACATTCTATTTATATACATTGTAAAGGTAGGATTTGTACTTACCTATAGATGGTCAGTCCATATCCTGTTTGTTGTGGTTATTTATTGCATTTTTGTTTTATTCATTTATTTTCCATTTTTTTTATTTTGAAAATACCGTACATGGGCTGGGAAGGTAGCTCAGCGGTAGAGTGCATGCCTTGCAAGCATGAGGCCCTGGGTTCCATTCCTCAGCACCACATAAACAGAAAAAGCCAGAAGTGGCGCTATGGCTCCAGTGGTAGAGCGCTAGCCTTGAGCTGAGGAGCTGAGTGACAGCACCCAGACACAGAGTTCAGGCCCCATTACTGGCCAAAAAAAAAAAAAAAAGAAACGAAAAAGAAAATACTGTACAGAGGGGTTACAATTACATGGTCAAGATAATAAGTACATTTCTTATTAACATTTTAGCCTCCTCCATTTTTTTCCCCATCCCATCCCTTCCCATCCTCCTCCCAGCCCCCACTCACAGTCCTCCCCGATCCGCCTCCTCCCCCGCCTCCTCCCCCCCCCCCCCGCACCAAAGTTGTAAAGTTCGTTGTTGCAATGGGTCCACCTGTATCCCTATTTAAACGATTTGTTTTTCCCCTTCCCCTCCACCAATTACACCTACATCAAATACTGTGAAAGCAGGGGTTATACTGTGGGGGAGGAACATACAAAGCATCAAAGAAATAATCTTATAAATGTATTAGAAACAATCACAAGAAAGAAAGAAAAAAACATTTGAGTACATATCTTACGGTTCATTTCCCAAACATCACCTTATCTGACCTTTTCTGCTTGACTCAGACATATACTAGATATTGCAAATAAGGGAAACAATGGGACCTATGTTTCTTTGGACCTGACTTACTTCACTTAATATAATTTTTTCCAAGTCTTTCTATTTCCTAACACATGGGGCAATGTAATTCTTTCTGATGGAGGCATAGAATTCTATTGTGTACATATACCACATTTTCTTGATCCATTCATCTACTGAGGGGTATCTGGGTTGGTTCCATATCTTAGCTATAGTAAATAGTGCTGCAATAAACATAGTCGTGCTGGTAGCTTTAGTGTGGCCTTGTTTGTAAACATTTGGGTAAATGCCCAAAAGTGGATTGCTGGGTTATAGGGTAGTTCTATGTGGAGTCTTTTGAGGAACCTCCATACTACTTTCCAAAATGGTTGAACAAAGTTTACACTCCCACCAACAATGCAGTAAGGTTCCCTTCTGTCCACATCCCCTCCAGCATCTGTTGTTATTAGAGTTCTTGATTTTAGCCATTCTAATTGGAGTGAGGTGATATCTCAATGTTTTTTTAATTTTCATTTCTTATGGCTAGGGAGGTTGAGCGTTTCTTCATGTGTCTATTGTCCATGCTTCTTTCCTCTTCAGAGAAATTTCTCTTTAAGTCTTTAGCCCACTTATTTCAGGATTTGTTCTTGGGGGATTTAATTTTTTTGAGTTCCAAGTATATTTCAGATATGAGATTTTTTATTGACTGTGATGACACATATTGCATTTATGATATTGATGACAACCCATCACATAGTATCTAGATTTGTCGATATGTTCTCCATCATGTGTGACACCCAGGACTCTCAGGGAAAAGGAAAACAGGTATCACACTCAGCTTCTTACTCCATGATCCATTTGTTGGCAGTGCTGGGATCTGAACTCACAGCCTGGCAGACCCTATTCAGACCTTGAATGGGAGTGTCAACATGGCAACCTCTGGCCAATGAAGCTGCCAGGGAATTTCCAGACCCTGAGATTGAGCCACAGGGGTGGACAAAATCACCATACATAAGTAGACAGGTGGTAGAACACCAATAAATATATATTTGTACAGAGTGCCAGAGACATCTACCTAGGATTCAATGACATCAACTACATTCCTACTACCTCTTAGGTATTTATTATGCCACCATTGAAGGAATAGTATTCTTTTCATGTTTAATAAACCATTCATTAAGATGAATCATCCTCCTAGGATCATTGCATCTAATTTTGGACTAGACCAATGCATGCAGAGACTTCTCATTCAATCATGAGTTTGCTAACATTTCATTGTTATTCCCATGCATAGGAACAAGCATCTTGGGATCTCCCCCCACTGGTAGGTGTCAGGACCAGGATTCAAGCTCAGGGCCTATATTGCCACATGGGCCTATGTCTTCCCTGATCGCCCGTTAGCCTTCGCCAATGCAAGGTGAAGTACCCTTTGCAGCCGTGTAATTCAGACCCAGGATGGTCACCATGCAAAAGAAGAAAATATAAAAAATCCATCCTGCGACATTTTTTCTGTCATTTTTCTGTCATTTGTTTGTGCAAACATAAGAGCTTAGGATCTCAGGATTGGCTATGGGCCCATGGGAGCCCGCCAGCCTAAAGTGATCGAAGCTGAGGTAGAGTTGTCAGGAACTGAGTTCAAATCCCTTGCTTGGCAATAATAATGATAATGATAATGATAATAATAATAATAATAATAATAACAACAACACACCCTGCCTCAGAATTCTCACCATTATTCTGCCACCTCTGAGATTCCAACTCAGGTCTAGGTAACTTTGTTGCACTGTGAGGGAAGGTGAAGCTCACCATCTTTGAAGACTACAAGGTCAGGCTTAGTCCCAGGGCCTGAACTGAAGCCCCAGCACTGGCAAAAATCATATGGTCACCTACTTTATACATAGGATTTCTCTTTACATAGAGATATGGAATGCATCATGCATTCAGTGTAGTTATTCTTTTTATTGTGTGTCTTAGTCATGGATGCATTTTGTATTTTATTGCATATGATGACAGCTATAACTGTGATGACATGGATGGCAACTGATTCCCATGAATATAAAGTTGCATATATAGCACACTGCATCCTAGCTGAGACCCAGGACTTTCACAAGACAGAAAAACAGGTGCAACGATTGGCTTCTCACATCAGGATTCATCTTTTGGCAGTGCTGGGATCTGACCTCAGGAACTAGCAGGCCAAATAGGCAAATGGTAAGCAAACCAGCCTGTGAGCCACTAAGGAGCTAGGCCATTCCCAGGACCTGAGATTGAACCCCACGGGTGGGGGGGAATAGAAGGGGGAGCACAATAGTCATCTATTCATAATCTGAAAGTAGTAAGTACATATTAGTATAGAGTAGGATGGCGACCAGTGGTGGAATCCAATCTACCTTGTGACTAAAAATTCTTGGATCTTCCCCAATGCCTCCATTTCATGACTGTGATGATTATGGTCATGTTTCATCAACTCTTCATTAAAAATAATCGATACCCCATGAGTCTTGCCTATCATTTCCTACTCACATCAAGCAGGAACTACTCATTCAAGGATGAGATTGATTGCATTCCACGACTCTTCCTAAGTGTGGAAACGAGTGTCCCAGGATCTCCCGCCATTCCCTCATCATAAAAGGGCTGACTGGGATTTGTCCTCAGGGCCTTCACTGTCTGGTTAGCCTGTGGCTCCCCCGAAAACCAGCAGGCCTTCACCCATGCCAGGTCACCTTCACTCTGCAGGCAGCCATGTTCTGACCAAGAATGGTCACCATGCAAAGGAAAATAAGCATAAAAGAGCAAGGTGGAATTTACCGAAGCCTTTTTTCCACTCGAGGGTTTTTTTTTTTTTTTCAGCAAGCCCAAGAGTCCGAGGGTTCGAGAACTGGCTGTGGGTCCAGAGGGTGCAGCCTAGGATGATCAGAGCTGAGGCAGAGTTTCCACGACTTGAGTTCACGCCCCGGGTCTAGTAAAAAAAAAAAAAAAAAAAATTAAAAAACTATGAATGAAGAACCCTAGCTCAGAATTTGTGCCACTTTACTGCCGGAGCTGTGATTTGAACTCAGGTTTGGGTAACTCTGTTGCACTGTGGGGGAAGGGAAGCTCACCATCTTTGAAGACTAAAAGGTCAGGTCTGGTACTGGGCCTGATTTGAAGCCCCAGCACTGGACAAGCCCACCTCTTTTAAACATAGGATCTCTATTTACATACAGGTGTGGTATGCACCTTGTTTTCAGTGTAGTTAAACTTTTTATTTTGTGTCTTATTCATCTATGTATTGTGTATTTTATTGAGTATAGGATGACATATATAACTGTGCTCACATGGATGACAACCTATTCCCATGGGTATAGAGTTGTCTATGCTTTCTAGATCCTAGTTGTGACCCAGGACTTGCACAGGATAGGAAAACATCTGCAAGGTTTGGCATCTCACATCAGGATGAATCTTTTGGCAGTGCTGGAACTTGAACTCAGGGCCTAGCAGAACCAACTGTCAAATTGGTCTACATAAGCACACCAGCTTGTGAGCCACTAAGGAGCTAGACCATACCCAGGACCTGAGATCTAGCCCCGTGGTTGGGGTGGAGCACCATATTCATCCGTTCATATGCTGAAATTAATATGCTAATAAATGCCTGTTTGTATAGAGTAGGAGATGTGGTGAGCTGTGTTGGAATCCTATCTTCCATTTGACTACTGATTTTTGGATCTTTCCCAATGCTTCAATTTCCTGAATATAATTACTGTCACACTTCATGCAGTCTTAATTAAGATCTTGCCTATCATTTCCTATGTGAATCATGCATGCACTTCTCAACTCTTCCCTAGGCCTGAATTCAAGCGCCACTACTGAAAAACATAACATTTATAGACATTTTAAATATTTGAGTTATATCTCTATATTCATTTTAAATCGTGTTTGTTGGAGTGACTCATTATATTTTATTATTATTGATTGATTGAGTTATCATTTATTTTATGGACTGTGAGTACACCTATAACATGTATTACATTTGTCCCAATCTATTCCATAACATGTAGCTTTGCTGACATAATATGTACATCATATGTGACACCTAGCACTTGCACAGAAAAGGAAAATAGGTGCACACATGAAATCTTACACCAGGAAGAAACTTTGGCAATGATGGGTCCTTGACTGAGGGACTAGGAGGCGCAATTCATGAAGGGGCGAGTGTCAGCACGGCAGAATCTAGCCCATGAAGGTGCCAAGTGGATCCCAAAACCTGGGAACAAGTTCCAGGTTTGGCCAAAATAGCAAAAAATGTTCTATGCAGATGATGATATACAAATAAATATAAATTTAGATATTTACATACTGCCAGTAATGTCTATTTAGTATTCAATGAAACATAATACGCTCCTACGGATTCTCAGGTCTTTAGTGAGGACTCTATTTAAACAATAGTATTCTTTTAGTGCATAATAAACTATGAATTAAAATCAGTCCATGTCCTGTGATTATTGGGTCTAATTTTCTGCTAGACTGATTGATGAACTACTCATCCAACCATGACATTGTTCACATTCCTCTGGTGCTACTATGGATAGGTAATAGTTTCTCAGGCTCCCCAGCCCTTTGTAAGTGGCATGACCGGGATTCAAACTCAGGACCAATGTGTCCAGATTGGCCTATGGCTTCGCTGCCAGCCTGCCAGCCTTCAGCAGTGCCAGGTAACGTACAGGTTGCAGCCGAGTCATTTGGAACCAGGATGGTCACCATGCAAGAAAGGAAAACCAAGAAACAGCCAACCATCCACAGATTGCGGATTTTTCGGTGCTGTTTTCATTTTGTTTTCCTGTCAGCCCCTGAGGCGTACCATCCCATGATCGGCTGTGGGTCCACAGGCTGCACCATCCCAGCCTAGGGTGATGGAAGCTTAGGTTCAAGCTCTGTGATTGACAATCAATCAATAAATAAATAAAATTTTAAAATGTTAGAAATAGCCGGTTGCCGGTGGCTCACACCTATAATCCTAGCTTCTCAACAGGCTGAGGATTGTGGTTCAAATCCAACCCAGGCTGTAAAGCCCATGAGACTCTTATCTCCAATAAAGCACTAGAAAACCAGAAGTGGTGCTGTGGCTCAAGTGACAGTGTGCTCGCCTTGAGCTGAAGAGCACAGAGACAGCAACCAAGGCCAGAGCTCAAGCCCCACGAAAAAAAAAATAATTGTAAAAATACTAATGAAACTCCCCAGCTTTCGTGGCTTTTTATTTTCCTGGCAGGTATGGGATTTGAACTCAGAGTTTGGGTAACTCTAATGCGCTGTGGAGGATAGGGAAACTCACCATATTGAAGACAAGTAATGCAGGCCTTTTCCCTAGGCCTGAATTCAATCCCCAGTCCTGTTAAAGTAATATTCATCCACATTTGAAATAATGAATAATATCTACATACTTATGTTTACCGCATATTATTTTACTGTGTATTTATTTTATTTTTTGCACTATTCATTCATTCATTATTTATATTGACTATTATTATACTTATAACATGTATTAAATTGATTACATCTTATGAGAACTATACAGATTAGCATATGTATTATATATCTTATTTCAGACCCAGGACATTCACAGAAATTCTAGATGATCCCATGCTTAGAAAAACAAAAAGAATACAGCAACCAAGGTCAAATTCATCCCTAGGCACCTCAGTGGCTCACATCTGTAATCCCAGCTACTCAAGAGGTGAGAACTGGAAGATGAAGTTTCAAAGCCAATCCAGGCAGAAAAGCCTGAGAGATGACATCTTCAATTAACTGGCAAAAATCCAGGCTTCAGGTATGGCTGAAGTGGTAGAAAATCAGCTATGAACAATCAAGCCAAGAAAGAGCAAGCTGAATTCAAGTGCAGAGAGAGGGGGGTAGAGGAAGAAAGCAGAGAGAAACCCTCCAAAAACAGAGAACAAAACAACAGTACACACATCCCACCTAATTTATGGCACCAACAAACTGAAAATAAAAAATGAAGCTTCTGCTTTTGTATAATTTTACATGAGCACATATGCTTTTAGGTACACTTCAAAGCTATGTTTTGAAAACATATATGTATATATATTAAAAATGTATATATATATATATATATATATATATATATTTAAATAAACTAAGAAACCAGCCAATGAATAAATACTTCTGAATTAGTGACTTAACCATGGCATTATAAATTATTTCTATTAAAAGTGTATTTCAAGTCTCTTTCCTCAGAATCAATCTTTAAGTTTGTTCATACTCCAGGCGTCAGTGCCTCATGCCCATAATCCTAGCTACTCAGGAGACTGAGATCTGAGTGTGGCGGTTCAAAGCCAGCCTGGGCAGGAAAGTCCGTGAGGCTCTTATCTCCAATAAACCGGAAATGACACTGTGGCTTATCTCCAATAAACCGGAAATGGCACTGTGTCTCAAGCAGTAGAGCACTTGCCATGAGTTGAAGAGGTGAAGGCAGGCAGCCAAGCCCAAAGTTCAAGCCCCACCACCGACAAAAAGAAAGAAAGAAAGAAAGAAAGAAGTTTGTTCATACAGATCATAAAATTCTAGCCTTCTGAGCTTTAGGAAACTTGTCTTCCTTTTCTTCCAGGGTCTTATGCTGTTTAGGCAAGTATTCCACTACTGAGCTACATCCCAGTCCCAATGTTTTTGTTTTTCATTTTACAATTCACTTTATTCCCAAAATGCTTACAAATACCTATTGTCCTCACAGAAGTGAGTTTTTATTCAGAAACCCAACCTTTTGTGGTATGAGGATTCCCCTAGATTATTTTGTGGTAGTCACTGAGGAAAACTCACATGATACAATTTTAGAGAGCTTATAGTTATAGAAATCACTCTAAATAGAAATAACATCAACTGTCCCTCTAGGGAAGAATGATGTACTCATTTTCATTCTCACTCTTCATGGCAGATGGTCAAAATGGAAACACCAATGTGCTGTGCTGAAATGTAAACGTTTAAACCCCTTTTTGAAAAAATCTCATATTATAAAATAAAAATGTATCAAATTAAGACCAACTGAACTTTAAAATATATGAAAAATGCTAATGAAGCTCCCTGGCTTGGAATGTGTGCTATTTTTCTGTCTGCAAGGCCTGGAATTTGAACTCAGGCTCTGGGTAACTCTGTTGCAGTCTGGGTGAAGGGGAAGGTCTCTATGCTTGAAGATCAGAATATCAGGCCAAGATAGGATTGAACTTCCAGACAGGTGTTCAGTCTATATCATGTTTGGTGTGGTTATTCATTGTACTTTTTGTTTTATTCATTTATTTACTGTTTATTTTCTTGACTGTGATGACACCTAACCATGTATTACATTGTTTATACCCAATCACATAGTATTTAGATTTGTAGACTTGTTCTCCATCATACCTGACACCCCGCACTCTCACAGAAAAAAAAAAACAGGTGTCACACTTGGCTTCTTACTCCAGGAGGAAATTTTTGGCAACCTCTGAGATCGAGCCCCAGGGGTGGCCAAAATAGCCATACATGGATAGGCAGGTGGTAGTACACCAATAAATACGTATTAGTACAGAGTGCCAGAGCCATGTATCTAGTATTCAATGACATCTGCTACATTCCTACCAAGTCTTAGGTAGTTATTAGGCCTCCATTGAAGGAATATTATTCTTTTCATGCCTAATTATCCATTAATTAAGTTCAATCATCGTCCTAGGATTATTGCATCTAGTTTGAGTCCAGACAGCTGCACGAACTATTCAATCATGTGTTGGATATCATTCCATTGGAATTTCCATGCGCAGGCAGGAGTCTCTTGGGATCTCCTGCCATTGGTAGGTGTCAGGACCAGGATTTGAACTCAGGGACTGTGTTGTGGGGTTGGCCTACGGCTTTCCTGACAGTCCCCCAGCCTTGAGCAATGAAAGGTCACCTGTGTGTGGCATCCATGTCATTTAGACCTAGGATGGTCACCGTGCAAGGAACCAAAGCCAAGAAACCGCCAACCATATACGGCTTGCAGCTTGTTTTAGTGTCATTTTCATTTTGTTTTCCTATCAGACATCGGGTCTTAGGATTCCAGGATCGGCTTTGGTTCTGGACTGCATCCCAGGCTAGTGTGATGGAAGCTGAGACAGAGCAGTCACGATCTGAGTTCAAGCCATGTGCATGGCCAAAAATGAACAAAAAAATTGAATTAAAAAAGTAAAACAATTAAAAAATTATAACTATTTAAAAAATTATAAAAACAATTATTTATCTCCCTGTTTTGCAATTCGTGACATTTTTTCTGCCAGGCCTGGGATTTCAACTCAAATTCTAGATAAATAGGCAACACTGTCGGGCTAGGGGAATCACACCATACTTGAAGCCAAGAAAGTCAGGCCTCTTTCCTAGGCCTGAGGTCAAGCCTCAGTCCTGCAAAACATACTCCTTATATGCATCTTATTTACATTTTAAAGACAGGATTTATACTTCCATATAGTCAGACAATATCATGTTTGGTATGGTTACTCATTTCATTTGTTTTATTCATTTATTTAACATTTATTTTATTGACTCTTTTGACACCTATACCTTTTATTACATTTTTTTACTTCCTATCACATAGCATCTAGATTTGTATATGTGTTCGCTATCATGCCTAACACCCAGGACTCTCTCAGAAAAGGAAAACATGTGTCACACTCGGCTTCTTACTCCAAGATTAAATTTTTGGCAGTGCTGGGAAACCGAACTCGGGGCCTAGCAGGCCCAATTCATGAATGGGTAAGGGTGAACACGGCAACCTCTAGCCAATGAAGCTGTGAGGTGGTTCCCAGGCACTGAGATGGAGCCCCAGGTTTGGCCAAAACAGTGATACATGAATTGGCAGATGGTAGTATACAATTAATACATATTGGTAAAGCGTGCCAGAGCCATCTATCTGACTGAATGATGCCTACTACATTCCTACCAACTCTTATTTATTATTCTGCCTTTGAAGTAATATTATTCTTTTCATGCTTAATAAACTATCAATTAAAATCAATCAGCATCCTAGGATTATTACATCCACTTTTAGACTCGACTGATGCACGAACTACTCTTTCAATCAGTATTCCTATGCATAGGAACGAATCTCTTGTGATGTCCTGCCATTAGTAGGTGTCAGGACTTAGATTTTTAACCCAGGGCCTATGTTGACAGGTTGGTCTATGGCTTCCCTGATGGCCCACCAGCCTTCAGGAATAGAAGTTCAGCTCCACTTTGCAGTCATGTCATTCAGACTCAGGATGGTCACCCTGCAAAGAAAAGAATAACGTAAAACCCTTAGTCCTCTGCAGCTCACCACTTTCTGTGCTGTGCCATTATTATTTTCTTCATGCAAGTCCTCTGGGCCTAGGATCCCAGGATTGACTATAGGTGAGAGGCTGCAGCTCAGTCTAAGGAAATCGAAGGTGAGGTATAGTTGCCACGACCTGAGTTCAAGCTCCATGGTTGGCATAAATAAATAAATAAATAAATAAATAAATAATTTAACTAAGTTGAAAAAATCCCCCTGGTTTGGAATTTCTGCCAGTTTTCTTTCCTAGCCTGGGATTTGAATTCAGGATCTTGGTAAACCTGTAGCAATGTGAGGGAAGGTGCAGAGTTTCTACTATTTGAGTTCAAATCATGTGCCAAGCCAAAAACAAAAACTTAAGTCACTGACTCAGCTGGGGGTTTGGGGGATAGCTGTGGAGGTGGGAGGGAAGGGATGCAAGGGGAAAACAAAGGAGGAGGCAACAATGCTCAGTAGTAAATGTACTCATTACTTTGCTCATGTAACTGTAACCCCTCTATACAACATTTTTACAACAAAAAAGGAAACAATTTAGAGCTCTGAGAACCACTTTGCAGGTAAGGGAAGGGTGTCTGAATAGATATACAAAATTATACACTGCTGTTTTTAAAATGTTCAGTATGGAACTGAAAAAAAATAACTGCTTCCATTAAAAATAATTAAGTCACTGTCTTGGAACTGGGGCTTGTATTTCTGCCACTGCTGGGATTTGATCTCACCATCTGGGTAACTCTTTTGCATCGTGGGTGAAGGGGAAGCTCACTGTCCTTGAGGAAAAGAAATTCAGGGTAGAGTTCCCAGAGCCTGAATTAAGTCCCTATAATGGAAAATAATATTTGTGTACATGTGTAATATATGTTACGTATTACATGTGTATGTTTAATACAAACTATGATTTTTTAATTATTGATTTTGTATTTCTATATTTTATTTAATTATTGTTTATTGTATTAATATTATTATTCACATAATATTTATTACATTTTGTACATCTATTATACAATTATACACAATAATTTAGGATATTGACTCATTTTTCATTAATACTTTATTAACTGTTGAAACATGATACATAGTTAAATGGAGGCATTTGTCACAGTCTTCACATATTTAGAGTCTTTCCCAAATATGAGATTTGACTTGTTTATCTTTCACACCTTCCTACAGGAATTTCTTTAGATGATTTATACTCAGAAGCCTTTCCTTGAGGATAAGCAAGTTGAGGGATAATTGTAAGGGTGGGACTGGGAATGTGGCTTAGTGGTAGATAGCTTGCTCAGCATTCATGAATGCCAGGGTTTGAATCCTCAGTGCCACATACTCAAAAAAAGCCAGAAGCTGTGGAGTGCCCAAGTGGTAGAGCACTAGCCTTGAGACAAAGAAGCATGGACACAGTACCCAGGCCCTAAGTTCAAGCCCCAGCACTGGCAAAAACAATAGGCCAGATGCCAGTGGCTCACACCTGGAACCCTATCTTCTCAGGAGGCTGTGATTCGTAGACCACAGTGCAAAGACAGCCTGGCAAGTAAAGCCTGTTAGACTCTTATCACCAATGAACCACCAAAAGGCCCCATGTGGCACTGTGGCTCAAGTGGTAGAGTGTTCGTCTTGAGATGAAGGGCTCAGGGACAGTGCCCAGGCTTGAGTTTGAGACACACAATGGGAAAAAAGTGATGGTTAATCAAAGTATTTTTCCTATTAGCTAATTAGAACATTCTCTGGAAAATGAACGCTGATGTACACCAGAATTGTCGTCAGAGCTCAAGGTCCAGTTTAGCAGATCCATATGCCCAGCCTCTCAGACTCTAGCATTATAACCTTGTGTCCTACAGAGTTCTGAAAGGTCCATTGTTGAAAGGCTTAATATGCTCCCCAAGTCCTTTGTGATAAGTAGTTGACTTGTATTGTCAATGTTATTTCAGTTCTGACCTAGCAAGCCCCAGTAGCCAAGGCCCATCACCCTACCTCAGGAGGCCGAAGTCTGATGATCACAGGGTGAAGCCAGCCAGGGCAGGAAAGTCTATGACACTCTGACTTCCACTTCTGAAAGGGCAGATGTTTAAGAGCCTCCTGGGTTTCCCTTGGTGATGAGAAGTTACTTGTACTTGAGTTGAACTCAAGGCCTGGGCACTGTCTCTAGCACTCTACTACTGGAGCCACAGCACCAATTCTGGCTTTTTCTGTGCATGTGCTACAGAGGTGCTGTGGACTGGCTCTTTGGGGACACCGGAGGACACCTAGTGGAGGAACTGGAATAGGTGAGGAGATGGCAAACAGACAACTCACACACAAGATTTGTGGATGCTGAGTGCAATTTAATGCAGAGGAAATCAAACTTTTATAGCAAAAGTCTCCATGAGAAAGGGCAAAAGGTTACACAACCTTGCTGCAAGGCTTCATTCTTGGGTTTTCAGCAGCTGGTCGCCTAATCTTGTTGTTTAGATGACGAGCTATGAGGATAGGCACTTGTTTTTGGCTTTACCTCTATTTTTAAGAAATACAACGGGTTTCGATGTTTATCACCAATTAACCATTAACCAGAGCTTATGGGCAAGGTGCTGAACAGAAAGGCATGAACTCTAGTACTTCATAGTTACTTTTGTTTAGTTGTGTACTTTATACATTTTAAATCTTTTCTAAGCAATTGTGCTTAGAGGGTTCCCAATTTGTGGCCAAAAATCATGATATTCAGTATACTTATTTAAATATGGCCATATAGCAAATTTAAGCTCATAGTGTCTTTTCTGTAACCCTTTCACATAATCATTTACTCTTTTCTATAGAGGACTTAACTGTCTCATAAGACCTTTTTTGTTCCTTCTTTAATAGTAAGCACCAAGATGGCCTAGATCTAGCAAGTGTCTCAGTAAATGAAAGAGAGTAACAGGAAGTTCTTTCTCCTAATTAGTTTTCCCAACAGTTGCCATCCTTATCATACACACCTGTAAAAGCCTATGGATCTGGGGGAAGTCTTTGGGGTCCTCTAGGTAATGGAGGATCCCACTATTTTCCTCTGATAAGCCATTGCCACCTTTTATCTACCAACCTTTTAGGAATCTTATTTAGCTTTTGGTCTAAATATCTCTCTACATCTTTCTTACCTACAGGATATCTATATGAGTCTATTGTATATGTTTTAGGATTGTAGGGAAGTCTCCAGTAGCCATACACTCTTTCTGCTCTAGCCATGCCTACAGCTTCTTGTAAATCTCTTACAAACAATTCCTTCTGCCGAAGTGACGTCATGAAACCCCCAATACTTTTATATTTACTTATGACTCATCTACTAGCCTCCACAAGAGGGGCTTTTAGGGTAGCACTTAACTCTGGTGAGTTAGTCATATTCTCAGGACACTCATCAGATGTTGGAGTCATCATCACTTTTAAGAAAGAGCCTTGACTAAGGGAACGTTGAGCATGAGTAAGTACAATAAGCAGCAGGAACAGTAAAAGATTAATAGGCACTCCTATACAGTGAAGAAAAAAAAAACCAGCAACACATCTTTCCCAGGGGCTTGCCAGCCTTTTTCAGGAGGTAGGCCTTTTTGAAGCCCCATTCTCAGATCTGAAAGCAGGTTTCCCATGCTAAGCAGACTCCACCGGAGTAGGCTTGGCACAGAGGGCTTCTTGCATGCTAAGGACTAATCCACATTCCCAGCCCTCTCATTTTTTCTTAATGGTAGTTTCTACATAAGTATGCTACCACGTTACATTCCCCAAGTTTAATTTTCTGAATACAGGTTATTTCAAAAACCCTGATCTTCTCTTCCCCTGCCTGATTTGTGACTGTTCCTGCCTTGGCCTCATAATAATATGAAATAAAGGCTGCTGTGAACTTAAGTGTGTATCATATGAGGACACAGGCCTGGAACTCTGGAAGAGAAAAGCCATGGGCCTGAAAAGAAGAGAATGATGCAGTATGTGCAACAAGCCTATCTGAAAAATAAATCTGTACATAAAAGGAGAAGCATTGCATACAATCTGATTACACTCAGAGAGGTAATATACACACATAAGTAGGTAGGGCACTGATACATAAACTTGGCCTTCTCTTTTTGAATTTTTTTGGTGGCCATCCCAGGGCTTAAACTCAGGGCCGAATGTGTCCCTCAGCTGTTTTCCTCAAGGTGGAGACTCTACCACTGCCACAGCTCAACTTCCAGACATCTGGTCGTTAATTGGACATAAGCGCCTGCCAGGCTTTCCTGCCTGGTCTGGCTTGTATCTCCTGCTTGGCTTTCTTTCTCAAAGCTGGAGCTCTGGCCTCTGGGCCACTGATTCATTTCTGGTTTTCTGGTGATTTATTGGAAATAAGAGTCTCGCAGACTTTCCTGCTCGGGCTGGCTGTGAACAGAGATCTACTGAGGAGACTGTAAGTGGCTTTCCTCAGGGATTCGCTGAGAATCTGCTCCACACAAACCGTTAGTCTAAATCTAAAGAGGTACTAGAGAAAAAAGGAAACATGAAGATGCTTCTAGTATGTTCTAGAGACTTCAGGTGGGAGACACAAAACATTCATAAGTATTAGATAATTTTATAGGCCTAAGGAGCAATTCAGACAGTATGAGGATCGCTCCAGCTTTTGGACCTCTCGTCCTGAGACAGTAAATTCACTGCAGCTCAATACTAAGTGACTGAACTGGCATGTCCTGTGGACATTTGCTGCCAAAATCATGTCACACTCATTTCTCACTCTTGGCTTCAAACCTATGACCAGAGGAGAAGAGGAGGAGAGAAAATCCTTCTCAGAGAAAGCACCTAAAAAGAACATTGGGTAGTGGACTTATAAATTCAAAGCATTGGAATGATGCTGTTAAGTAGTCAGATTGTCCAGATTAAAAAATGAAGAAGAAAAGAAAGGCAGGTGCCAGTGGCTGCTGACTGTAATCCCAGCTCCTCAGGAGGCTGAGATGTAGAGAATCTGAGTTTGAATCTAGCCAGCATAGGAAAGTCCATGACACTGTTATTTCTAAGACATCACAGAAAACCCAGAAGTGGGGCTGTGGCTCAAGGTTAATGCAATACCCTTGAGCACAAGTAACTCAGGGACAAGGCCTATGCTCATAGTTCAAGCCCAGGACCTGCTTCCATGTCTTTGTGTATGTGTGAATGTATTCCTATAGGTGAAGCTCCAGAGTAGCTATGATGAAAGGCACCAAGCTAGAAAATTTGTTTTCAATACAATGATTTCATAACAGAGACTGCTTTCATGACAGTGCATGTTCCTGGGCTCCCCTCACAGTTCCCAGTGCAGCCTGAGGGTTTCTCCGCCTCCCAGGCCTGCTGGAAGAAGGCTCTCTCATTGTCTGAACAGGCAGACAAAAGACCTCAGTCCTGTACAGCTCTGTAACAAACAACTCCATCTGGGCCAATTAGTGAGGATGAGTGTGGATGGGCTCTGAAGGTCAGGAAAACAGGCCTCTTTGTACTCCAAGCTATCTCTCTCCCCAGTGCTCTGTGTTGACAGGCAGCCTTCATTTGGGGCATCTTCTGTGGCAGGCCAAGTTCCCAGCACTTATCCTGCCTTTGTGAGACTATATTCTGGTGTTCAGATACAGTGCTCAATATAATTCAGGAGTCCTTCTGGCAGACAACTAGGGCACTTAAGTTCAAGAAATGTTTCATTGAGGGTGATGATGGGCCTATGATGCCTCTGCTAGGTTTCTGAAACCTTTGGAAATCCAAGCACATGTCTGATCTCACCATGCTTCCTGTCATCTAGGACTGCTGAAACACATTAGGTTTTGAAACCTTTGCACTCTCCTAGTTGAGCCCTGTGTGGCAAGGTTTTGGGGTTGAACACAGGGCCTGGGTGCTGACCATGAGCTCAGCGCAGGAGCCCAGTGATTTACAATTTTGTGTCACAGCTTTACTTCTGGTCTGTGTGTGTGTGTGTGTGTGTGTGTGTGTGTGTGTGTGTGTGTGCGCGCGCGCGCGCACATACACCAGTACTGGGATTTGAACTCAGGACCTGAGCACTGTACCTAGTTACTCTTGTACAAGAATAGCCCTCTCCCACTTGAGCCACAGAACCACTTCAGGCTTTTTGCTAGTGATGTGTTCCTGAGAAGTCAAGTCCAGGGTTTCATAGATGCAAAGCACTCTACCCCTAAGGCACATTCCCACCCCTCTACTTCAGGTTTGTTATTCATGCCATATTTTTCTGCCAGTCCTGGGATTTGAACACAGGGCCTAGGTACATCTACAGCACTTGGGAGAAGGGGAAGCTCACCGTGCTGGTAGACAAGAAAGTCAGGCCTGTTCCCAGGGCCTGAATTCAAGTCCTAGCTCTGGCAAAAATAATATTTGTATGCATTTTAAATACAGGATTCAGTAGCCGGGCGCTGGTGGCTCACGCCTGTAATCCTAGCTACTCAGGAGGCTGAGATCTGAGGATCGCGGTTCAAAGCCAGCCCGGGCAGGAGAGACCGTGAGACTCCTATCTCCAATAAACCACCAGAAAACTGGAAGTGGCGCTGTAGCTCAAGTGGTAGAGCGCTCGCCTTGAGCTGAAGAGCTGAGGGACAGCGCCCAGGCCCAGAGTTCAAGCCCCACGGCCGACAAAAAAAAAAAAAAATACAGGATTCATATTTACATACATATGTTTACTGCATATTGCAGTTAGTGTGGTTATTCATTTTATTTTGTGTTTTATTTATTTCTTATGTATTTTAGTGAGTATGATTACACACATAACCTTTTTTACATCTTATTACATAGGTCATAGATCTGCCAATGTATTATACAGCACTCCTGAGACCCAGGACTTTCACCAATAAGGCAAACAAATGGGACATTTGGCTTCTTCCACCAGGATTACTTAAGTTTTTGGCAGTTCTGTGATTTAAACTCAGGGCCTAGAAAGCCCACTTCATGAATGGGGAGTGGGTCAATGTTAGCACACCAGTCTGATGCAAATGAAGTTGTGGGGCAAATTTGGCCCTAGGAGTGGCCAATATATAAACACATAGATTTGTAAAATGCAGTGTGTGTGTATTTACATATGTATACACATCTATAAACGTATACAGAGAGAGACAGATAGACATTTATGTAGATTCTAGTGTATAACTCTATATAAAGAGTGTTGTCTATATCTTACTTTTGTATATTCTATTACTACTAATTATTCAGTCTACAATTATTCCTCCATTAATTAATCATGGTAGAAGACTTAATAAAGTATTAATTAAGTTAATCAATGACCTATATTTAATGCATACAATCTTACATTAGAAAGACATTTAGTACATTTCAAGCATTCTATTAGTGTTCCTAGAGATAAGAACCAGTTTCCTAGGACCTTCAGCCATCTGTATGTGGCAGTCCCAGGATTGAACTCAGGGCCCAGGTGTCTGGGTTAACCTCAGGTTTCACTGACAGCCCACCAGCCTCAGCCATGCAAAGTCATGTACAATTTTCAAGCCAAGTCAGTGAGACCCAGGATGGTCACTGTGCAAAAGAAACAAAGGTAAAACTGTTGTGTAAAACTTTCTGATTTTTCCTCTTCCATTTTGGTTTGTTTGTATTTTGGCCAGTGCTGGGAGTTGAAATTGGGTCCTAGGATCCCTGGATGATATGTGGGTGTAAAAGCTGCACCCCAGCCTAGGGTAATCAAGGATGAGTCAGACTTGTGATGACCTGAGTTCAAGCCCTGTGCCTGCCCCCCCCCAAAAAAATTAAGGTTCTGGTTTGGAATTTGGGACATTTTATCTGCCATACCTGGGATTTGAAATCAGGGCCTGGGTAACTTTATTTTGTTGTGGCTGAAGTGGAAGCTCATCCTCCTTGAATAAAAGAAAGCCAAGAGCATTTCCCAGGGCATGAATTCTAGACCCAGGCATGGCAAAATATTTATATACATTTATATTGTACATCATATATATGTATTTGCATAGGTATTACATATTGTACCTAGGAAACAATATTTTCACAGACAGCAGAATAGGTCAACATTGGCTTCTTACTCTACCTATTGTGTTTGGCACTGCTGGGATTTGAACTCAGGGCCTGGAATTCCAATTCCTCAAGGGATCAATGTAAGCACAGTAGTCTAAAACAATTACATTGCTAGGGAGTTCCCAGGACCTAAGTTTAACCTCCAGGAGTGGCCAATATATAAATAGATAGATGTGTAAATTGCTGCAAACACATATATATGCATAGAGAGTGAGACAAAAAGAGAGAGAGATGTATACGTATATTCCAGTCTATGTTTAAATATATAAATATATTTATAGAATGTGAGTTGTCTATATATCATTAAATTACACGTAATATATTACTAATAATTATTAGGTATTGAATTATGCCTTCATTTAATGATGTATCATGGTTTAAGGCACAATAAAGTGTTTCCTTGTGAAAAAGGAGCTCAGGGACAATGTCTAAGCTCACAGTTCAAGCCTCAGGACCTGCGCCAAAAAAATATATATAGAGAGAGCCAGTAACTCCATGTGTCTGTGTATGTGTGAATGTATTTCTATTGGTGAACATCCAGAGTCGCTATGAAGAAAGGAACCCAGCTGGAAAATTTGCTTTGAATAGAATGATTTCATAGCACAGAGGGTGCTTTCAAGACAGTGCATGGTCCAGGGCTCCCCTCCCTGTTCCCAGTGTAGCCTGAGGGTTTTTCCACACCCCAGCTTGCTGGAGGAAGTCTGCCTCATTGTTGGAACAGGCAGACAAAAGGCCTCACTCCCGTACTGCTCTTTAAAAAACAACTCTATCCCGACCAACTAGTGATGAAGAGTGTGGGCAGACCCTGAAGACCAGGAGAAAAAGGCCTCTTTGTAACCCAAGATATCTCTCTTCCCAATGCTCTGTTTTGACAGGAAGCCTTCATTTGTGCCACATCCCGGGGCAGGCCAATTTCCCTGCACTTATCCTGTCTTTGTTAGACTGTGTTCCAGTGTTGAAACAAATTGCTACAATTAATTCAAGATTCCTTCTGGCAGACAACAACTAGGGAGCTGAACCTAATTCAATGATTCATTATTGCCAACGGTGCCTCCCTAGGTTTTCAGAACCTTGCTACATCTAAGGCAAGCACTCTACTACTGAGCCACCTTCCCTGCCCTTCTCCTTTTTCTTTTATCAGTCCCGAGATTTGAACTCAGGACCTAGGATCTCAGGATGGGCTTGTGGGTCCATTGGCTGCATCCCAGCCTAGGGTGATCGAACTTGAGGCAGAACTGCCACAATCTGAATTCAAGCCCCGGGCCTGGACAAGGCCCAAGGCCATGACTTGGAATTTCCTCCATTTTTCTGGCAGGCCTGGGATTTGAACTCAGGGTCTGGGTAACTCAGTGACACTGCAGGGGAGGGGAAGCTCATTGTTGTTGAAGACAAGAATTTCAGTTTCCAGGCCTGAATTTAAGTGCCAGCACTGGAAAAATTAATATTCATATATGTGATCTTTTTACATACATGGGCTTACTGCATATGACATTTATTACCCTTTTTTATTCATTATTTATTTTATTTAGTATTATTACATATATAACATTTATTTCATTTATTGCCTCTTATCACATGCATATATTTGCATATGGATTATACTTCATACTGAGACCAAGGATTTTTACAGAGAAGGAAAAAAAATGTGTCAAAGTAGGCAGGATGACAGATATCAGCCACAGATGCCTAGACTGTAACATTTTGTACAGGTGTCCTTGGGTCCCCTTGGTAGGGTACTAGCCATGAGTCCAACAGGGAAGAGTCAGTGGCTAGGCCCTGAGTTCAAGGTTCATGACCAAGAAAAATAAACCAAAACAAACGTCTGCAGGAGACAACTCACTAGAGTTCAGTACATACATCATTTTGGCCCTTACATGGGGACATATCTGAGCCTCAAGGTTCTCACCTGCACAATAATCTGTGGAGCTCTTACAAGGACCAGATGCAAGAATGCACTCAATACACCATTCCTCATATAAGACTCATGACATAGCTGTATCCACACACTGTCATTAGATTAGGGTGCTTTCATCAGTTCACCAAACTACACAAAGTTCACATCTAATGATTTAGAGGGGTGGGTTTTTTGTGGGAGGGGCGGGGAGTCAGCCACAGGGATTCCACTGAAAGTTTGGGGGTACTGTCCTAAGATCATTTGCTCAAGGCTAGAGCTCTACCACTTTGAGCCACAGCTCAGAGTTTTGCAGATTTCCTGTCAGGGCTGGATTTTAAAACCACCAGTGTCTGATCTCAGCCCCCAGTATCTTGGATGACAGGGCTGAGAGAGCCAGAAGCATCTGGTTCTGTGTAGCTGGGTTGCAAGCAATTTACCTCTGGCTAAGTCAGGTTAGATTGCAGCTCTCAGCACCAGACTCCTAGCTTGCTCTATGATGATGTATTTGCAGTCCTATCCTTAAATCTTTGCAGTCAGAACATTCTATCATTTTGCTTTGGTACCAGTTCTGCATCTTGAGTAAGTGTCTAGACACAGTCCCTAAACTTTTGTGCTCAAAGCTAGTACTAAACTGCTTGAGCAACAGCATGACTTCTGGATTTTTCTGTGCAACTGGTAGTGAGGAATGGAACCCAGGGCTTTGTACATACTCGGTGAGCACTCTAGCACTGAGCCCCAGGAGTGACAAGTGTATAAACAGATAAATGTATAGATTGGTAGATAAAGATTGATAGATAGATAGATAGATAGATAGATAGATAGATAGATAGATAGATAGATAGATAGATGGATGGATGTAAATGTATAAAACAAAAGAGATGTCTGTATATTATGAAACTGCATATATGATATAACTACCAATTATTGGCAATTAAATTATTCCTTCCTTTTTAAGTATCATGATTGAATACATAATAAAGTATTAATTGAAAATTATTCAATGTGGAATAATTGTGGTCTATAATTTTAGAATATAATCATACACTAACTGCTAATTTAAATGTTATTTTATAACATTGCATTTGTACGGATGTATATCAGAATGCGTTTCTTAGAACCTCCCACAATTCATTATTGGCAATTCTAAGATTCGACCTCCAGGCCTAAGTAGCTGGTTTCAGCTATGGCTTCCCTAAAAGCCCACCAAACATTAGCAATGCAATGTCATGTACACATTCTTGGGCTTGTCATTTAGACAATGGTCACAATACAAAGGAAAAAAAAAGTAAAACCTCCTTCTTGAATTTCTCAGTTTTATCCTTCTCCTTTTTATTTTTTTATTTTTTTGCCAGCCCCAAAAATTGAAATAGGGTCATAGGATCCAATGATCAGCTGTGGCAAAGATGCGAAGACCTGAGTTGAAGTGCTAGGCCAAAAACAAAGTAATAATAACAATAAGACCCTGGCTAGGAAATTGCACCATTTTTCTAGCAGTCCTGGGATTTGAACTCAGGGTCTGGGTAACTCAGTGACACTGTGTTTGAAGGGGAAAGCTCACCGTCCTTGCAGACAAGAAATTCATGGGGCTGGGAAGGTGGCTCAGTGGTAGAGTTCTTGCCTTGCATGCATGAGGCTCTGTGTTCAATTCCTCAGCACCACATAAGCAGAAAAAGCTGGAAGTGATGCTGTAGCTCAAGTGGTAGAGTGCTCACCTTGAGCTGAAGAGCTGAGGGACAGTGCACCATGGCTGGCAAAAAAAAAAAAAAAAGAAAGAAAGGAAGAAAAAAAGAAAAAAAGAAAAAAGAAATTCTGACCTGTTCCCAGGGCCTGAACTGAAGCCCCAGCACTGGAAAAAAATAATATTCATATATATGAGATCTATTTCCATACATGGGTTCTACTGCATATGACATTTATTACCCTTATTTATTTAGTATTATTACATATATAACATGTCCTTTATTACATCATATCACATAGGACATGTTTGCATATGGATTATCCATCGTATTGAGACCCAGGGCTTTCACAGAGAAGGAAAAAAATGTGTCAAATTAGCCTCATAGTCCACAAATAAACTTTTGGCCATGCTGGGATTTCAACTCAGCCTACAATGTTCTACCCATACATGAGGTACAGTCATAGCACACCATCCACTGGCAAACTGAGCATCCAGGAAATTCTGAAGACCTGTGATCAAGCCACAGTAGTGCCAAATAGATACATGTGTAAATTGATATTATATATAGATATCCATATATACCTGCATATATATGTATATATATATACACATACACATACAAAGAGGGAATATGAGGCTATTATTAAATTATATATATGATATTACCAATTATTAGTAACTAAATTATGACTCCATTTAATGAAATATCATGGTTGAATACTTATAAAAGCATTAATTAAAAATTAGTCAAGGGGCTGGGAAGTTGGCTCAGTGGTAGAGCGTTGGTCTTGCATGCCTGAGGCCCTGGGTTCGATTCCTCAGCAGCACATAAGCAAAAAGAAAAAAAACGGAAGTGGCGCTGTCTCAAGTGGTAGAGCGCTAGCCTTGAGCTGAAGAGCTGAGGGACAGTGCCTAGGCCCAGAGATCAGGCCCCATGAACGGACCAAAAAAAAAAAATTAGTCAATATCCTTAATCATACCATGGTGCTAGAATGGAAGATATGAATCCAATAATTTTTGTGTGGCATTCTAAAATAGAATCATAAATTAACTGCAAATTCAATGATTACTTTTATAACATTCCATTAGCATTCACATGAACAGGAATTAGTTCATCAGGATCTCCCTCCATTTGTGGGTGGTAGTCATAGCATTTGAATCCCAGGCCTGGGTAGATTACTTTGAATGCAAACCATTGGAATGACACCATGAAGATTTCAGATTGTCATGATTAAAACAAAAGAACAACAAGAAGAAAAGAAAGCCAGGTGACAGTGGCTCCTGCCTATAACCCTAACTCCTCCTGAGTCTGAGATGTAGAGAATGCCAATTTGAATTCATCTGAGGCAGGAAAGTCCAAAACAATCTTCTTTCTAACAGATCATAGGGAGAAAAAAGCTTATGAGTGGGGCCGTGGATCAAGGGCAGAGTGCTATTCTTGAGCAAAAGGAGCTCAGGAACAGGGCCTAGGCTCATAGTACAACAACCCTGGACCTGCCTCACCCCCACCCCAAAAAAGGAGGCAATAACTCCACGTCTCTGTGTATGGATGGATGATGTATGGATGATGGGCATTCAGCAGGTTGCCCATGTCCATCCCCCTAACCTGGGCAAGTCCTCAGAGAGTCCTAAGTCTGAGCCAGCAGCTTGAACAAAGCATCCTTCTCTGCCATTTAATAACTAAAGCCCGGCCGGCATTGCCTGGGCTGTGCAACAGTTGCCTTATGTTCTGGCTGAGATGTCCCATCGGGCCACCTAGCAGCCAGCCACTGCCACCAGGGAGATCACAGTTCCTAGGCTGTAGGAGTTGTCAAAGGTTCTGGCTCCATATTCTCTATCCCTCTGTAGGATATGTGAGCCTACTCCTCTGGGGCCTGGTGGCTATCCCTCATTCATCATCCTCATTGCTGAGTCATAGGCTGGTCACAAATCTTGGCAAAGATATGAAATAGCCAGCGATTTCTGCACCAAAAAGGGGTAAGTCAATAAATCCCACCCTCATAGTTACTGTCAGAAGTGAGCCTTGGGCTGTGAATGTGGCTTAGTGGTACTGTTTACCTAGCATGCATGAAGCCCTGGGTTCGATTCCTCAGTATCACAGAAACAGAAAAAGCCAAAAGTGGCACTATGGCTTAAGTGATAAGAGTGCTAGCCTTGACCAAAAGAAATTCAGGAACATGCCCAGACTCTGAGTTCAAGCCCCAAGACTGGCAAAAAAGTGAGCCTGGTGAAACACATTCTTCTC
This sequence comes from Dipodomys merriami, assembly GCF_024711535.1. Taxonomy (NCBI): domain Eukaryota; kingdom Metazoa; phylum Chordata; class Mammalia; order Rodentia; family Heteromyidae; genus Dipodomys; species Dipodomys merriami. The sequence goes on along the minus strand of NW_027206048.1, from coordinate 45,292 downwards.
CTACTCATAGGAGGGCCAAGGATAGAGGTCAGAGGTAGGGTAGAGGACAGTTGCTGGTAGCTCACCCCTGTAATCTTAGCTAATCAGGAGGCTAAGATCTGAGGATCACAATTCCAAGCAGGAAAGTCTATATGAGACACTTTTCTCCAAATAAACACCCAAAAAGACAGAAGTAGAGCTGTGGTTCAAGTAATAGAGTGCTAGCCTTGAGCACAAAACCTCAGGGATAGCATCCAGGCCATGAATTCAAACCCCAGGACTGGCACAAACACACAAATACACAAACACACAAACACACATACACACACACCAAGCTAGAGCATTTGTCAGTCAGCCTGCACAAGTTCCATCTCTAGCAACTCAATATTAAAAAAAAAGAGGGAGAAAGAAAGACTTGCTCCTGGAGGTGATATAACCAGTGCCAAAATTCCACAGGAGTTCTAAGATGTGGAACAGGATAGAGAACCTCAGGCAGAAGGTACAACACTGCACAAAGTTTCCTGAGGTGTGGTGTAGAAAAGGTGGTGTGGGTGGAATGAAGGTTCTGTGGCTTCAGACAAGTCCGGCAGGATATTCAAGGCTGCATAAAGGTTTGTACTTGAGTCACAGGGAGGGCAGAGGGTGGAGGTCCCAGAATGGGGCCCAGAGGGAAGATTAGCTTGACTTTTCACCATGGACCCCAAGTATTTCCTGTGGCTGGAAGCCTATTTTTCACAGCTCCTGACTCTCAGGCCTCCTTTACATGGAGGACTCAGGGCAAATGCAGGGAAGAACACTTGCTTAAGAAAAGCTTCTAGCCCAATGCCACTGGTGGCTCAACCCCTGTAAACCCTAGCTGCTAAAAAGACTGAGATCAGAAGTTGTGGGTCAAAGCCAGCTCAGGAGAGGAAAGTTAGTGAGACTCTTCTTGCCAGTGAACTACCAAAAGCCAGAAATGGAGGTGTGGCTCAAGTGGTAGAGTGCCAGGCTTGAGACAAAAATTAAAGAGACCAGAGCTTAGACCCTAAGTTCAAGCCCCAGTACTGGCACATAAAAAATAAAGAAAAGATTTCAGGAGTTCCTAGTTCACTGTGGTGAAAGTCCAATCCAGTTGAGTGCTGGTGGCTCATGCCTATCCTCCTAGCTCTTCAGGAGACTGAGATCTGAGGATTATGGTTGAAAGCCAGCCCAGGCAAGAAAGGCCGGGAGACTCTGATCTCCAGTGAACTACAAGAAAACTGGAAGTGGTACTGTGGCTCAAGTGGTAAGCTGAAGAGTTGAAGGGACGGTGCCCAGGCCCACAAGTCAAGCCCTATGACCAACACCGGGCCTGCTTGAACCTTACTCTGTAGCTCTAGGCAGAGTAATTTCCAGTGGGCCCCTTAGTGTCTCCCAATATCTAGATGTCCTCCAAGTCTTGAAAGCAGCCTCTTTGGGAGCCTTTGCCTACAGAGTAGGCCAGAGTTTCAGAGAAGGGTCTAGCCTTGGGGCACGGAGGACATCGGCCAGAATGACATCAGAGTGGCATCTGTCATGGGTGCAGTGTGGATTTGAGCAGTAAATCAGCATTTCAGACCATGTTTCTGGGCCAGGAGGGGCAAGAGCTGCAAGATGGCACAGCAGGTATTGCCTACTCACCGGGGCAAATTTGACAGGCACACCTTGAGTGGGTGTTGAGTTGGGCTCATGAAAGATTCGTAGGATCAGGAATCCACAGCTGGCTGGCTGCTGCTGGTAGCAGTGGCTATCCCAGGAGTCCCAGGGCTCAGAGCACTGCTTTCCTCACCAATGTTCAGTGGCAGATGAAGGTCTGCAATCATGCACGGAGTATAAACGAGCATCCATCGTGTTATTCCCTTGGTCCTGTACCCTATGCATGGATGGAGGCGCAGGTTCCATGGAACTTACTGCCATGGCCCAGACCCCTCAGCCCAAGAAGGAGTTGGGGAGAAATAACTTACGTGTCGAGAGTTCACTATGAATGTGCCTCTAGACTGCCCCCAGTTCTAGCTCAGCTGATCATTACCACCTTCCTGTGTGTGTGTGTGTGTGTGTGTGTGTGTGTGTGTGTGTGTGTGTGTGTGTGTGTTCACACGCACATCTTGGTACTAGGGCTTGAACTCAGGACCCGGGCCCTGTCCCTCACTTTTTTCATTCAAGGCTAGCAACTCTACCACTTGAGCCACAGCTTTTCTTCCAACTTTCAGGTGGTTATTGGAAGAGGAGTCTCACACACTTTAGAAAAGTGAGCTGGTGATAAGAAATATACTCATTATCTTGCCCATGGAATTGTAACCCCTCTGTACAGTATTTTCACAATAAAAAAAAAGATCCTACTGATACAAAAAAAAAAAAAAACAAGAAAAGTGAGCTGGGATGCCTCTTAATGCCAATCCTTAGATCTCAGCCTCCTAAGGAGCTAAGAATATGAGAGCATGAGCTATTAACATCTGGCCACACTTTCCTTCTTGGCTAAGACAGTGTACCACTCTCCCAGCTTAGCACAATGTACAGCTAACCTTCCTTCTCCTCCTTCTACTCCTCCAGGCTTCAGAGGAAACGTACCCTGCCCTGAAGACATAGAAATAGGATGCTTGACAGGTTTGAGCTTTATGTTCTCCACACAGTCAAGGGCTGCTGGGAGCTGATGTAGAGATCAGAGATCTAGGCCAGGGCAAGTAGACAGCTGTTAAAACAAAAGACAGTATGAAGAGACATCCTTGAAGCTGGATGCCAGTGGCTCATGCCTATAATCCTAGCTACTCAAGGCTGACACATGAGGATCAAGCAAGATTCAAAGCTAGCCTGGGCAGACTCTTATCTCCAATGAATCACCAAAAAGCAGAGGTACTGTAGTTCAAGTGGTAGAGCACCAACCTTGTGCAAACAAGCTAAAGGATACCACCTAGGCTCTGTGTTCAAGCTCTAGTAACACACACACACACACACACACACACACACACACACACACACACACACACACACACACACACACAACCCTACCAGGTGCCGGTTGACTCATACCAGCAATCCTAACTACTTACGAGGCTGAGCTGTTAATATGGCAGCTTGAAGCCAGCCCAGGCTGAAAAGATTGTGAAAATCTTATCTCCACTAAACTACTAAAAAAGATGAAATGTGAGCTGTGGTTCAAGTGGTAACATGTTAGATTTCAGCAAAGGAAGCTCAGTGCCTAGGCCCTGAGTTCCAGCTGTAAGAGTTTTTTTTTAAGACACCTTTTGTCCCCCTCCTTCCCTCAGGCCATAAATCCAGATGTTGGTCATCCTAGATCTCACTTCCACTCCTGCCACTTCCACAGCACCACAAGTGGCCAGTTTCTGGCCAGCTCTGGGTTAAGAAGTGAATGTACACAAGGGGGGCATACCCAGGTCAAGGCTAATGCCCCAGAACATTGAGGTATTGGCCATACCAGTCTCTCCTCCCCCAATTCCCTGGCCCTTGAATCTAAAGTCTGTGCCTCTGTATTCTGGGCATCCAGAATTCTCTAGAAGGATTGGAGAGGCCCAGCTGGGGCTGGAAGATAGACTTGCCTGCGATAAAGTATGTTGACATTTCCTAGACAACAATAGATATTTCCAAGCCACCTTGGCCTCACCTCCAATGTAGCCTGGAATCCTCCTTGCTTGGGTGGCCTTCAGTCCGCTATCAAGCTGGAGTTGGCCAGAGCCACCGGCAACCCCCTTCCCCCACTCACTGCCAGCCTGCTGAGAGGGACATGCAGCCAGAGGTCTAGCTGAGGAAAAGGGAAGGACATCCCATGTCTGAGTTCCCCACCCACAGACAGGCAAGGCTTTATTGCAGCTGGACCAGTTGACCCAGAATCCCCTGCAGGAGGCCAAAGATTTGGACAGCTGGACTTGGGCCCCAAAGAAAAGCTTGAACTCAGGTCTCTGGCAATTTAGGACTCATTGTAGACCCTGATAGGAAGATAAAGACAAAGTTGGTGTGGAGGGGGCACCATCCAAGGTCAGAAAGAGGCAGAAAGGCACCCAGGAAGGGGACAGAGAAAGATGAGGAAAACAAACACACACACACACATACACTCACACACAAATATGGCACAGGTGTCTCACACCTGTCATCCTAGCTACTCAGGAGGCTGAGGTCAAAGCCAGTCAGCACAGAAATATCTGAGAGACTCTTATCTCCAATAAACCACCAAATAGCCAGAAATGGAGCTGCAGCTCAAGTGTTAGAGCACTACCTTTGAGCACAGAAGCATAGGAACTTCACCTAGACCCTGAGTTCAAGGCCCAGGTCTTCTACATCCAAACACACAGACACAGACCCACACAGACAAAAGACACACGAACACACAGATACACCCAGTGGTAGCCCAAAGCCTCAGCAGTCCCTGAGCACCGTGAATATTCCACCCCAGAGATGATAGCACTACCATCATCAGACCAACTGTAGACAAAACTCAGAGCCTCTCACATGTCTGGAATGGTTCACAACACATCATGGCATTTCTACTGTACACATTGTTATGCAGAAAATTCAGCTACCTTTTGTTTGGTTGTAGGTTATAGGGTTTGAACTTTGGGCCTGCCAGCAGGGTCTCAGCTCTTCAGATGAAGGTGTGCACTCTACTACTGGAGCCACAGGCACCACATCCTATTTTCTGGTGGTTCATAGAGGATAAAGTCTCATAGACATTCCTGCCCAAGCTGGCTTTGATCCGTGATCCTCAGATCTCAGCCTCCTGAGTAGCTTGGATGACAGTTGTGAGCCACTGCCAGCGCCCGGCTACACCCAACTTCTTTTTTTTCTTCAGATCTTTTCTTTCTTTCTTTTTTTATTGTGAAAATACTATAAAGACAATGTTCAAGAGGAAGTGTACTCATTACCTCACTCATGTACCTGTAACCCTTTGTATAGTATCCTTACAATAAAAACAAAGAAAATACTATAAAGAGGGGTTACAATTACATGGGCAAGATAAGGAGTACATTTCTTATCAAACATTGTAGCCTCCTCTGCAGCCACCTTCTTATACCAAGGGAAAACCCAACTCATCAAGACACAAACCAAATGTAACCCTACACTTCAGACTTGGTCACCAGCATCCAAAACCTTCTTCCATGGATGGAGAGCATATAATTGACACTACCATCCCACCCCTGCTCCCATTCACCCACTCCCTGCCTGCCACAGGCCACGACCTCTGGAGTTCTTGGTAAGGCACCACCCACCCTGTGTTGGCTTCACACTGGGGTAAACCTGGGGAGTTATTAGAAATGTCTGTACTGTGAGGCCAGCATCTGGTCTCACAACCTCAACCACCCCAATACTTCACTATCTCTTGCAAGCAAGGAAGGGGTATCTTTCTTTCTTGTTTGGTTTTTTGTTTTTGTTTTTGTTTTTGTTTTTGTTTTTTGGTTGAGAGCCTTGAACTCAGGGCTTGGGTACTGTCCCTGATGTCTAATTTTCTTCAAGGCCATTGTTCTGCCACTTGAGCCACAGTGCCACTTCTGGTTGGAGATTGGAGATGAGGCTCTGGAGGGACTTTCGTGCCAGGGCTGGGAAATGAGATCCACTGCATCTCAGACTCCTGAGTGGCCAGGATGACAGGTGTGGGATGAAAGGTATGAGCCAGTGGCTCATGGCTCAAGGTGTCTAGTCCTTCAGAATTTCCACCTACTCCTCCTCTAGAAGATACCTCCTAGACACCCCTCTACCTCCTTCAGAGACAGCAAAGGGAGGCTAGAATTTGGGTGGGGCCATGGGGATTAAAGAGCCCACTCCACATCACTAATCCCCTCTAAGCTCCCATCTGCCTCCTCCTGATTGCCTGGTCTTCCAGGGCAGATCAGACCCACAAGGAGTTCTGGGGCCTGCCCTATGTCCCCCTGCGCCACCAAACCAATACCTGAGGACTTCCGGGGCCAACTGCTCCATGTCCTGGTGGAAGACCTTGGGAGGCTTGCTGAAAACTGGGTACAGGGGTGCACAGGGCAGGAGTGTCCAGCTCTCCTCTGTCAAAGGAAACACAGAGCACGGATGGATCTACTAAGAGCTTCAGGGCATAGCCATCCACCTGTCACCAAGGTCCCTGGGAGAACTGCTTTATGGTGACAGCCCTGGGGCCTGACCACAGGGCCCCGGTACTGTGCCTGACTTTCTTTGTCTCCAGAGGAGTGCTCTTTCACCTGAGCCACAGTGCCACTTCCAGCTTTTACTGTGTATGCAGGACTTAGGAATCGAACCCATGCTTTCCTGTGTGCTAGGCGAGCCCTCTACCTCTATGATGCAATGCCACCCCTGGATAGCTGTTCTTCTGTGACCCCTCAGGCCTGTCTTGGGACAGTCTCGCACATCTATACCAAGTCTCTCACCAGCAGCCCTGGCTGGAAATGAACATGCTCTGCTATGTTGTCTCCAAGAAGCCCTTTCTGATCACCTTGGCATAGCTGGAGACTCTCCACTCTGCAGCCTGCCAGACTTGTTAAGCTCTGCCTTCCAGCCAGTGTGGGTTGAGAGTGCACAAAGAGGAAGTCCTGGATTCCACCACAGGATTTCTGAAAGCCCTGATACACCACCCAGGGGCAGGTGTTGTATCACACTCAGTGAGAGGGGGAGCGAGGCCTGGGCAATCTGTGGGCAACTAGACAGGACCATTTCTTTGTGTGAGCTTGAACTGAGGATCTGGGAACTGTCTCTCTGAGTTTTATTGCTCAAGGCTGGTGCTCTACCATTTGAGCGAAAGCTCCACTTCTGGTTTTTTGGTGGTTCCTGGAGAGTAGATTTTCATGGGCTTTCCAGCTTATGGCTTGATTCAAACTGTGATGCTCAGATCTCAGCCTCCCAAGTAGCCAGGATAACAGGCCTGAGCCTGAACCCCAGGTGACCGGCACCAAAAGCTTTTTGGTTTTTGTTGGCTCACATTCATATCCTATCAACTAGCAAGCCCAAGTTAAAATAATCAGTTACAGGGGATCAAATTCCTCTCCTGGGTCAGTTAATCCAAGGAGATAAAGTGTCTTTGGAAAAGGCTAGTCTGAGTTGCCTTACGGATGTTTGTGTGTTTGTGTGTGTGAGTGTTGGGGTCCTTACCCTCATCTCTGTGGGGCCTCATCCTCCCAGCAGGGAGTGCATCCAGGATCTACATCCAAGGCTATGATCTGAATTCTGTCCTGCAACCTAAGCCTGGACAGATAAAGGAGAGAAGGAGAGGGTTGGGAGAACATCAAAGGTATCCCCTTTCCTTTGGCTGAATGTACCAGCCAGAAAACTGAATACATCTTTCTTGGTAGTCAGCTAAAAGGTGTACACTATTCATTTATTTTATGATTGTGTTAGTCCTAGGGCTTGGATTCAGGGCCTGGGTGTTATCCCTTAGCTTCTTTTGTTAAGGCTGAGGCTCTACCAGTTGGGCCACAGCACCACATCTGGCTTATTTGTGTGTGGGTTTGGGGAGGGAGGTGGTTTATGGGAGATAAGAATCTCCTGGAATTTCCTTCCGGGGCTGCTCTGAGTCACAACCATCAGACCTCAGCCTCCCGAAGAGCCAGGATGATGGGTGGGAGCCATGAGCTCCTGACCGCCACCATCCATTTATAATCCCTTAGGCCCAGGGCCGGGCCACCCATACTAAACCTCCTTGCTGGAAGTAGGAAACAGACATGAGTGGGTTTGATACTTCAACAACCTACCAATCTTTGAGCATTGTTCTGGGTCAGTCTGATGGAGGCTTTGTCCTTATCCACAGCAATGACTTGGCTCTGTCACAAGAACAAATGTACAATGGGAGGTGTCAGGTCTTGGGTCTTTCCTCTGAACCCCGCCACTCTAACCGAAAGGAAACTCTCCAGCAAAGGGTATTACACATGGAGTGTTTTTATTGTCTTATATCCAGGGTCTTGTCAGATAGGTGGGGGTATAGGTCAGAGTCCCTGGATTGTGCTGGGCAGGGGACAAGATGACACCTTCTCATCCACTTTCCTTCAACGGTGTAGCAGAGTGATGTGGGGAAGGACTCATGGGATGGACAATGAATAACCATCACTGTCTAGCCAGGGCACAGAGGGGCTTACCTCATGGGGCTGGTTCAACAGGCTGAGCAAAACAGCTCTTGACCCACAGCCCACCTCCAGAATGAGAGGGCCACCTTGGGTTCCAGCCACATGGGGATGCTGGGACACCTCCTCCAGCACTCATTCAACCAATTCCTGAGAGAGACAAAGAGAGAGGGAAAGAGAGAGAGAGAGAGAGAGAGAGAGAGAGAGAGAGAGGGAGAGAGAGAGAGAGAGGGAGAGAGAGAGAGAGGCAGAGGTTCAGTATTACACTTAAGCCAGGTGCTGGTGGCTCAGACCTATAATCCTACCTACACAGGAGGGTGAGATGTGAAGATCGTGGTTCATAGCTGGCTCGGGAGGAATGTCTGTGAGACTTTTTTCCTCAAAGAACCAACAGAAAACCAGAAGTGATGCTGTGGCTCAGGGGGAAGAGTACTAGCCTTGCTCTGAGGAGCTCAGGGATAGCATCCAGGCCCAGAATTCAATCCCCACAAATGACAAGAAGTGGACTTCCCACCACAAGAAGTGGACTGAATAGCACCCACTGTTCTAGGAAGCATGGCAGAGAAATCAGGCCAAGATTCTTGTCAGCTAGAGGTCATGAGTAGGTCACCTGGCTTCTCCATGACTCATTTTCCCCAGCTGGAAAAATGAATAGAATGAAGGATCCCTTCCTCATGGAGACAGGGTAATGATGAAAGACAGCCATGTTTTGTTTCATTATCCCACACCTGTTGCATGATTAATAGCAGACCCCATCTGAGCTCTTCCCCGGCAACTTCCTGTCATATGCTCACAGAATTGTTGACAACTGTATCTGACACCTGCTCCCTCTGTGCCTGGCCCTGCTCCAGAGATCCTTCTGTATTAGTCCCTTATTTACTCACAACTGTCCCATGAGGAGACTGAGGTCCGATGGTCGACATCCAACCCAGAGCTTCACCTGTGGTCAAGAATCAGCTGCCGTGAACTAAGAGTTTGGGACAATCCATCTAAACTGATGACTGAGCAAGGCGCTAAATGTCTACCACCATCACCCCTCACACACACACACACACACACACACACACACACACACACACACATACACACACACACACATACATACAAACACACCTCCACTGTCCTTTGTAGGCAAAGATGTTTTACTTTCTTTCTTTTTGTTGGTTGTGGGGCTTGAACTCTGAGCCTGGGTGCTATCCCTGGGCTGTTCAGCTCAAGTCCAGCACTCTACTACTTGAGCCACAGCACCATTTCCGGTTTTCTGTTGCTTTATTGGAGAGAAGAGTCTGAGGGTCTTTCCTGCCCAAGCTGGCTTTTACCCATGATCCTAAGATTCAGCTCCTGAGTACTTAGGATGACAGCCATGAGCCACTGGCACCCGGCCAATGATGCTTTTCTATGCCTGTAATCCTATCCCCTCAGGAGACTGAGATCTGAAGACTGCAGTTGGATGCAACCCTTGGCAGCAAAGTCATTCAGAACTCTTATCTCCAATTAAACACCCAAATATGTTGCAAGTGTAGCTGTGGCTCAAATGGTAGAGTGCTAGCTTTGAGCATGAAACAAGGGATGGGACCCAGGCCCTAGTTTTAAGATTTTTCTAGCATAAACCCACCCAAGAAAAGGAAGCAGGTGAGCACACAGGAGCTCAAAGCTCACACATAATACTCATCCTGCTCTGAGTCTCTAGATTCTATGTCCTAGGCCATGGCAGTCTTAGATGGGACTGACCACGCACCAAGTCAGGCCGTTCAAGTACAATCTCATATTGAGGATCCCATGACCTCATCAAGGACTCAAGATCTCTCACTTTCCTGTCTTGACAGTGGGCAGTCAGGTGAGATCTAGTTATCCAAACAAAGCATACGGAAATGAATGAATTTCTCAGCCAAGGGTTGGAGATTGGAGGGCTCTAGGTCCTTCTATCTCGGGAAGGAGAAAACGGCTGATCCATTTAGGAATGTTCCTGGGTTGTGAGTATCCTCTAAGAAACAACCCTGCTCCCAGCCCAGTGCCTCCTGTTTTCCCACTAGCCTCACCTTCAGTCGGCCCCTCCCACATCTGCCATCTAGACTAAAGGCTGAGCTAGCAAAGAGACCCACCTCTACCTCTGAAGATGGCAGTCACAGGGCCCTAGAGTCCCCTAGATGAAGTCTGGGGGCAACACAGTTCTGACTCTCGCCCTCATTCCCTGAGTGTCCTGTTCCAGTAGCAAGCTTAACTCTGTCTCTGGTCGAGGAATGAACACTGGGGGTGTCATCTTCAGATTGAGCCAGCAAAAGTCCCAGTCCCCACAGATGTACTGCACAGGCATCCTGCAGTGGATGACAGCCAGGTTGTCAACAGTGAACCCAGAGTGCCAGGACTTTTAATAGCCATGTGGCTGGGTTGAAGATTCTATCACTGATGGTCTAGGTTATCAGTTGAGGTCCTGGCTCCAATAGCCTGACTCACTGGATCTGGATTGTCCTCCCTCTTGATCTTCCTGTTTATCCCTTGCTACCCCCGTCTTGCCCCTCCCTCACCCTATACCTCCCTAGACTTTGGACAGTTTCTTCTTATCTGACCAGAAAATAAACTCCGTGAATCAGGGGAGATTGAAACTCTATGACCCACCCTGAGCTCTAGGGTCTACCCTCTGCTGCTTCCCTCTGCAGTCAGCGACCACTCAGATTTGGATGTCATGAAGTTGCTGATGTCATGAATGGGTCAGTGGCTTGGTCCTACACACTAGCTTTAGGCTCTGAAACTGTCCCCACAGAGATTGTGAATGGTTGGCTCCCTTGATCCAGGGACTCCAAATCAAGGCTTGCATGCTCCCTTCTTCCTTCCTTTCCTCCTTTTCTCCCTCCATCCTTCCCTCCTCTCTTTCTCTTTCCTTTCATTGTGTCACTCCTGGGCATGAACTCAGAGCCTGGGTGCTGTCCCTGAGCCTTTTTACTCAAGGCCAACAGTCTACAGCTTGAGCTACTCATCCACTTCTGGCATTTTCTTTTTGGTAGTCAGTTGGAGATAAGAGTCTTACAGGCTTTTCTGCCTGGGCCTTAAGCCTCAATCCTCCTATCTCAGCCTCCTAAGTAGCTAGGATGACAGGTGTGAGGCACCAGCATCCAGCTCAAACCAAGATTTCTTCATGTGTTGTGGAACCAGCACTGGAACCTTTCATCGTGTATGACCCCCCACTCTCTCCCCCCGCCCAGAACTGGCACACACTGTAATGTTTTGTTAGATAAATAGATGCGCATCTGTCTATGACAATACTATAGAAAAGTCCCATCCAACTCAGGTAAGCATCCTGGGTGGGGGAAAAGCCTGACGTAACTCTCCCACAGTTCTCCCTCCTCCCTCTTCCCACCCTTCTGGTGCCACCGCACTTAACTGTTTTGGTTCCAAGGACATGAGCCATGATGTACTCACTGTATTCTGGGGCCTCTGGGATGCCTATCTTCTCAACAATCTCTGTCCAGCAACTGACCAGCTGTGTGGCACTCCATTCCCCACTCAGCTGTGAACAAGGTTGTCGTGAGGTGAAAGCCTAGCTCAAGGGTCCTCCTCTGCACTCCCTAGGGCCAGACAGGATGGTCCACCATAACCGGCCCCCAATTTTCATGTTGCAGAAAAGGATCCCTGAGGCATCCTGGGTCTCTGAATCTCCCAGAGTCCAGTACAGGTTCTGGGAATTGTCTCTGCTCACAGCGATCAGGCTGCAGATGGCAAGGGCACAATCTCTGCTCCCCACAACATCCTCGACTGTAGTGATCACTCTAGAGAGAGCCGGAGGAGAATCGGCAGCTGCCGGAGAAAGGCAGTCAAGGCACGACGTTCATTGCAGGAGACCATTTGGCTCAGGAACTCTGCTTGTGCTGCTTGAATGTCATTGTTTGGTGGCTGAAATGGTCCATCTCATTTGACCCAGTATCCCAAGCATTAGTAGAAATTGCCAGCTTCAAGAAAAAACTCTGGAAAAGCTGCCATTTCAACTTGTCCCAATCAAACTTAAAGGGTTCCAAAGTCAGTGGTCCCCTTTTCCTTCCAGACAGCCTACAGCAGGTTACAGAAAATGGCATTCAGAAAGCCCAAGCTAACTGCCATGTCCTGATCCCAAGTAGGCTCCAGCAGGGGGAACACACTTGCCTACCATTGCCCAGCTATAAACAGCCCAGGAGGAACACAGATTGGTGTCTGCAGGAATCCAGGGAGGACTACCCACCAGTGCACTGTCTCTAGAGGGAATCTATGCCACCATTGGAGGCCCAGAGCCCCCTGCCCAGATGCCCACGTACACCATCAATACCCTGGGTAAGATTCCCCTCTCATCCTCAGTCGTGGTGAACCATCTGCTATGTCACACCTTTCGTCACTTCCCAGACCCTCCTAGATTCACAGCTCCTGCCCTACTACCTCCCATCTCATTCCCTATTTATGTTTGGCAGACTCATTTCCAACCTTGAATTAGCTCCAACTATACACACCAGAGCAGACTGTCTGGCTGGAAGAGTGCGGTTGTGATCACAGTAGCCTCATGAGCCTTCTGGCTGAAGACAGAAGAATAGTTGTCCACTCTGGTCTGTGGTTCACACAGGACTCCTAGGGGAGACCCACACAGGTCCAGCAGCTACTGTGGGCTGCAGGAAAGAAGAAGAAAAAGGTGGAAAGGAACATCTACTGAAACCTTCTCTAAAGGAGCCAAGAAACGGTGAAAGAGAAAACAAAATTATGGCTGGGCTCATACTGGGCATTAATTGAAAAAGAATAACAAATACACACAAATAAAATGCTTTTGCTCTTTTTAGACATGGTGACTGTACAATGAGAAAGATGATCGCTCTCTCTCTCTCTCTCTCTCTCTCTCTCTCTCTCTCTCACACACACACACACACACACACACACACACACACACACAGATTCAGAGCAGTGTCTCTCCTGAGTTTGTTGGTTTCTCATCTGGGCAATGTACTAGCTGGAGCACAGGGGTTCCCTAGCCAGAACCAGGGGATCTCACCCAAGGGGAACAATGCTCTAATAATGCAGAACCACCCTGATTCTCCCTTTCTCCAGGGTCAAACCCTTCCCATTGTGAACAACCAGCCTTGACTCCCCATTCACCAAAACCCTAGGCCAGGGCGCTGGGTGAAGGAGTTCTGGGACATGTGGCTTCTCAGAGCCTGGACAGAAAACAAAGCAGGTGCCTCCAGAAAGGTGTCTGATCTGGGGTGGGGGTGTTGTTGGGGACTTTGATAGGGTCCTAAAGGCTATATACATGGATGGACTCCCTACTTCCCTCCTACATACTTCTGGGCAACTTGGCAAATTCTTGGGGAGGACAAGGAGACAAGATGGACTGGTAGCACTAGCAGAAGCTGGAAGAACTGGGAAATGTGATCACCCAGTCAGAACTGTTGACAGCTGGGGTTGGGGGTGCAGGGAGAAAAAGGATGCAGATGCACAGCTGTGTGGCTCCCACTGCTCGAGACCAGGGGCTCTGTTTTGCCCCCACCTCCCTGCAGCTCCCCTTTTCCTGGAACACTGGCCACTAGGGATGAGGGTGGGATCCCCGGGTGGACACCCATCTCCACCCCCCACCCTTGGGGTGCATTTGTGGCAGAGCCAGGACAGACTGTGGGGCATGGGGAAGGCAAGAGGCAAGGGTCCAGATCCACGAGGGTGGGGAGGAAGGGTAGAGCGGGGGACGGGGTTTACGGGGAGGGGGTTGTGGGGTGCGGGAGCGCAGGTCGGCCACTCACGTGTGCTGCTGGGAGAAGCTGTAGGCTGGGACTCCAGGTGCGTGCCGGGAGTCTGAGGACCGAGGGCCGGAACCAAGTCAGGCCCACAAGCAGGCCAGGGGTGCAACATCTCCGCCAGGTGACTGCTAGAGACTCCGTGGGTCCCAGCCAGCAGCGCCATGTTTGAAATGCAGCGCGGGCGTCTGGTGGAGCTGCGTGCAGCCTCTGCTCCTCCTCAGCCACCACCGCAGCTTCAGCGGCCTCCTAACCTGTGGCTGCCGCTGCCTTAGCAGCCACTGCCTCTGCCGTGCTCCCAAAACCAGGACCTCAGACTCAGGGCCACCATGGCTGGGCGCCTCCGAGGGGCTGCGTGTGGCGATGTGCCTGCCTTGCAGGCTCCGCATGCTCTGCGCTCCCGGCCAGGACCCACACTATGATCGGAGCAGCCGCCAGCCACTGAAGCCATTTCCACGGGTGCTAGTGCTCCTGCTCGCTCTTCTCCCAGCTCTCCCTGGGCCCCACACTCCTCTCCTGGGCCACCCCGCCCCTTCTGCGCACACACCCCTGCCCCCTTGTGCCCCTGGCCAATGCTGCCACCAAAGTGTGCTCCTGGGCCCCGCCCCCTCCTCCCCTGGGCCCCGCCCCCCACCCCTGGCCACAATTGCAGCCCTGACTGGGCCCTGAGGCTTCTAGACCATGGTATTGCAGCCTTACCTCAGCTCAGCACTAACCCCCACCCCCAGTACTGGCCCAGGGGATCGAATCTCCCCTCAGCCCCACCAGTGGAGGAGACTCTCCTCCATCCCCCTCCACACCACAGGTGCATGGTGACACTGGTGTGTGTATGTGTGTTTGTATTTGTGTGTGTGTGTGTGTGTGTGTGTGTGTGTGTGTGTGTGTGTGTGTGTGAGTGTTGGGGATAACCTCTCAAGGACTCAGAACATAGCACCCTTTGGGATGAATCAGCACACAACGCACTTCCAAAATCAGCACAAAGCACCCTGTGTAAATGACTCAGCACACAGCTCTCTTTGAAGGACTCAGCATGTAGTATGCTGGATAGAGTATTCAGCACACAGCACACTTTGAAGGAGGGAGTCTATAGCCCACAGTGTAAAGGACTCAGTCCATGGCACACTTTGAAACACTCAGCACATAGCACTCTTTTCCAGGGACTCATCACACCCTGTGTTGAAGCATGCTGTGTAAAACACCCAGTGCACAGCATCCTTCGAAAAACTCAGCACACAGAACAGTTTTGGAAGACTCAGCATTTACCACACTGTGGAGGCACTCAGCACACAGCATCATTTGAAGGACAGTACAGAGCACCCTGTGAAAAAACTTGGCACACAGCACTCAAAAACACCTCATCCCTCTTTTCTCAAGGGCTCAGCACATAGCAGGACCCTTTGGGATACATTAGCAGACCACACCTTTTGAAGGACTCAGCATACATTACATTGAGTAATGGACTCAGCACACAACACCCTTTAAAAAACCCAGGACGACCCACTCTTCTCAGGGACTCAGCACATAGCACCCTTTGGGATGACTTAACAAACAGCACTTTTGTGAGGACTCAGCACACAACTCCCATGAGGGAAGGACCCAGCAAATAGCTCCCTGTGAAGGAATCAGCATATAGTTGTATGTCACAAGTTCAGCTGTCATTAGAATTAGGGTGCTTTCTTCAGTATCACCATTCTTCAGAAACACTTCATAAATGCTACTAGTTCACATTTAGACAGCCAGTGTTTTATGGGGGAAGGTCAGCTGGGGGTCTTGAACTCAAAGCTTGGGGGCCCTGTCCCTGAGCTCTTTGGTTCAATGCTAGAGCTCTACCACTTGGAGGCACAGCAACAATTTTGTTTTTTGGGTTGTTCTTTGACAGGTCTTATGGTGATAAGTAAGGCCAAGTTGGGGTATCCATGGGCAAAGGCTCTTAGCTCAGCTTGGAGCTGACCTCTCCCTTCCTTGTGTCCCTGGAAAGCTGGGCTTCCTGGAGCTCTATTGGCCTAGGGTTGAACAGACCTGCTCTGGCATCAGCAATCAGGGTGAACAAAAGTGAGCTTGACCATGGTAACTTCCCCAAATTGAACTCAAGAGGATACTGGCACTGGGCTACATGTTCTGTGTGTGGCCACCAGGCGGCAAGAGTAGCCCACCATAGGGATTGTACCTGCAAGTTCTGTTTACTCTTGCTTCCCTAGGGCCTCCATCATGCTTCAAAGCCACCCTGGAGAGAAAAGTGCCTGAGACTCTTACTTATAATTAACCATCGAAAAGCAAGTGGGGCTGTGGCTCAAGTGGCACAGCACTATCCTTGAGCAAGAAAACTCAGGGTCTATAGAGCCTAGTCCCTTAGTGTACACACACACACACACACACACGCACACACACACACACACTACATGCATGCAAAATCAGAGATTTCTACACTGCAGTCTTTGGATATTCTCTATTTTTTTCCCACTAAGCCTGGTGGCTGCTGGCCTAGGTGTTTGGTGCATACAACATCACATGGCATCTTCAATTTTGGGGGAACAGAATGGCTAGAAGGTCAACCTTCCCCCATCCCAGCTCCTTGATTGGGTCATGGTCTATCCAGGCCCTTTGGGGCTCCTTTACAGACTCAGCAAGATGCCTTCAAAAGGCATCACATACTGGGCACTGGTTGCTCATGCCTGTCATCCTGGAGGATCATGGTGCCAAGCCAGTCTGGAGAGGACAGTGTATGAGACTCTTATCGATGAACCATCAGAAAACAAAGTGGCATTGTGGCTCAAGTAGTAGAGTGCCAGCCTTGAGAAAAAGAGCTCAGGGACAGTGCTCACAGCCAACAAAAAGGAGAGGCATTGCATGATGCCTTTGGGATTGGCATGGGCCAAATATAATTGGAATTAATTATAATTGGAATTAATCAAGTCCTCCAAGACAAAGCAGTACCTCCTTTAGTCCTGTGCTCCTCCATCTTGTCTCACCCCCTGGCCTTGTCTGTGCTTTGGGTCACCATGGATCTGGCTGGATGGGAGGGCTCCAAGGAAGATCCCAGAGCAATCACCCCACCTCCTTCTGTCCTGCTCACCCTGCTGCTTCGGCTCTTTGCCATAGACCTTCTTCCTGGAATCCATCCATGAGGTCATCACCACCAACATAGTGGTGAGTGGTGGTTCTGGCCTAACTAGGGGCAGTCAGACATGGAAGTAGGTCTGGGACTAGGAGCTTCCACCTTGGGTGTGGGCTGAGGCCATGCCTGACCTTTATTTCATCTTGAGCCTTGCAGTGGTGGGGAGACAGTGTAGACTTCACATTGAGTCAGATAAGATCAGAATCTGGAGGATCACTTGAGTGGGGGAGGATGTGGGACTCAGGGGGCCACTGTTGTTGGTACTCTCTTGGGACTCCCCTCTCCCTCTCTCATCCCTCAATGGTAGAAGAGAAACTTCAACTAAGGGTGTGGGAAAAGGGGGCGGGGGAATATTTTGATGTGAACCAGACTTGTGCTTCATATTCATCCTAGCCCCTACTTCCTATTGATCTGAGGAATGGCCATATGGGTTTGGGAGGGGGAAGAATCATCCTGAGAATGTGGTTAATGGTAGAGTGTTCGCCTAGCATGCCTGAAGCCCTGGGTTCTATTCCACACAGAAAAAGCTGGAAGGGGAGGTGTGGCCAGCCTTGATCAAAAAGAGCTCAGGAATAGTGGCCAGGTCCTGAGTTCAAGCCTCAGGGCTGGAAGAACAAATCTTTGTTGGAGGCTTTTTTTTTTATTTTGCTTTGAAAACACTTTATTCTTTGTGATAAGCATAACATGGGTCTCTTTCCTGGCCACCAATGGGCCATTAGCTATCCCTTGAGTTTGGGAAAACTCCCTGCAGCCTCTGCCCTACCCTACTCCCAGTTTAACCTTCCTGTCACCTCGCATATGGAGGCTTAAGAGAAAGCCACTTGGCCACCTACTTTTGGTGGCTGCCAAGGCTTTTGAGAGTCGGTATATCACAGAGTTCGTTATCATCCACATCAGTCTATAGGAGAATGTGAGAGAGCACTCCTCCCCTGAGCCTGGGAGCTGTGGGCAGATCTGGATGTGGGGCATCTGGGGCAGGACCTTCTCTTTGGGGGACTCCACTATGGGGACGGGAATCCTGACCTCTCCTCTAGCAGGTTCCATGCTGTCTTCAAGTGGCAATTCTTCAAAACCTTTCTGATCCTCCCTCATTTCACCCACCACACATCCTGAGGCATCTGAAGCAGAGTTGGTAGGGGGTGGGGGGGTTCAGCCTGTGCTGTCATCTGGAGACTGCTGTCTGTGCCTTCCCTTGGGAGGAGTGACAGCAGCTCCCACAGCACTCTCCTCTTCTCCATCTTCTCCTGGGACAGCCAGTGCATGCACTGGGCTTTCTCCCAACACAGCTCATTCAGGACCAACATCTGCTCTTTACACACCATGAGGGACTCCTCCATGGTTTGGATGTGTGCCGACAGCTGGCTGCATCAATGGTGGAGCTCACCTGCTGGACTCTGGAAGTCTACCTCATCAGGCAGGTAATGGATGAAGCACATTTTCTTCTCAGATGCCCACGTGTCCCGCTTCCGATCCCCATGCCTGCTCTGGTGGCAGTTCATGAGGGTCTGTGGCTCCAGCTCAGTCTGGCACTGAGCTGCTGGGTCGGCCAGGGGGTGCCTCCAGCTGGCCCGCCATTCTTGTGGCAGGAGTTTCCCCCTGTGGATCTCATCCTCCAAGAGCACTCTCAGAGCCATGTCACTCTTGGTCTGGGGGACATCTCTGTCCTCTGTGATGGTCACATGGAAGGGGGAGGGCGGGTATCACCTCCTTACCTTTTGCTTCTCCAGGGCTCATGCCTTCCCCTTCCCCAGGGAAAACCAAGGAGCTCAGCTGGACCTGCAGGCACTCCTCCTGTGA
Source organism: Dipodomys merriami (assembly GCF_024711535.1). NCBI lineage: Eukaryota > Metazoa > Chordata > Mammalia > Rodentia > Heteromyidae > Dipodomys > Dipodomys merriami. The sequence goes on along the minus strand of NW_027206048.1, from coordinate 26,621 downwards.
TCTGGTGGCTTCCAGGCACTTGAGAGTGTCCTGCCACTTAGCAAACCACCTGGTCCCTCCAGTTTGTTGAGCCCTTCACTTGCTTCAGCTGCTCCAGCAGCTGGATCTGCCTCTCTAAGTGCTGCTGCAGGGCCTCCTTCTCAGAGCACAGCCACTCATTGGAGGCGATGTGCCTCACAGGAGGCTCTGAACTCCTGCACTGGCCCAGGGACTGCTCCTGCTGCTCCTGAGCCTCTTGGCTCTCTCTCTCAGCCACCACTATCCATTTCTCTATCTTCTCCTCTGAGCATCTCCTGCTGTTCCACGTTCTGAAGACTGAGACTGGTTTTCCTAGACCTGGATGTGAAGTTGTTCCTCCAGGTTTTTCAATTCCATCTCCTTGCTGTAGGCCTGGACTTACAGCTGCTGCTTGGCCTGAGATGGTCCTGCGGGGGGGGGGGGGTGGTATTACCAGCTTTCTTCTCAGTTCCCACAGCTCATTCCCTAGGTCCAACACATGCCTTACCCCTCATTCCTTCTCCTCTGTCAGTTGGTTCACCCATTGGGTCAGCCATCATGCCTCCTCCTTCCCTGCGGACCTCTCATGAAGGTGTCTCTCTCCAGATTCGCTGTGGTCACCAGCCAGCTCAGGTTGTCCAGTAGTCTTTCAGTACCTCACGTCCCTCCAGCACTTGTTGGAACTTGCATATTCTCTTCTTCATGTGGCTCCTCTGTATCCACAGCACTTCCAGCTTCTCCTGCAACTCTGTGTTCACTTGCTCCAGGTCATCGAAGCTTCTGGTCTTTTCCTCAAGCTGAAGGGTCAGACCATTCAGCTGTTCCAAGAACATTTTGGTCTCCTTCTTTGCAGCAGTGACCGCAGAAGCCGCTATCTCCAGCTCTGCCATGGGCCACTCTGTAGCTTGCAGGCAGCTGGTGAGAGCTTCGTGCTCCCTTTCTCTGTCATCAGTGGCCTGCTGCACTTGGGCAAGCGCACATTGTAAAACACTTTCTGCTGAAACCAACCGCTGTATGGGTGCCTTGTGGATCTCTACCTCCATTTTTGGTGCTGCATGTATCTGGGCTATCTTCGCCCTCTCTTACTCCCATTGATCCTGCCAGTCTGTCTTTCCCTGCTTCAGTGGTTGGATCTTGGCACAGAGTGCCTGGTTTCTTCTTTTCTGTAGTCCAGGGTGGGCACCACATGCCAGTAGCCCCTCTGTGGATCCTTGGTGTTATTGGGACCCTTGACACCCTGGACCCTGGTGGCTGTGACTGTGTCCAAAAGCAAGGGAGGCCCATGGTCGGCATCACCTTTGGCCGGACTCTCCATTCAATTCGGCTCCCCAGAGATGTTTGTCTTGGGGATGCCTCCTTTTTTCGTGTTCTTTGTTTTCTTGAATGTTTCAGGTCTGTCGGAAGGATACTGCTGGTGTTCTTGTGGCAGTTTCTTGCCCACAGTTCTCTCATTGAGTCTTATTGTTTCAGACATCTGAGTGCTGGGACAGGAAAGTTGGGCAGGCCACGTTCCCAGGCTCTAGGAAATCCTCTCACTGACTAGGACATGGTTTCCTACTCTACCTCAAAGTCACCTGGAGTCTCTTGCTCACCACTCAGCCACCTCTACCTTCCTCAACTGCTTTTAGTGTTATCAACCAACAGAGGGAATCCTAGTGATACAGGGAAACATGGAATGTGGTCGTGGCCACTATTCTTGTATCCCATTGGTCAAAAAGAACCATGAAAGAATGAGGGTGTGTCTGGAATTCTGTGATACAGACAGAATGGATGGAGTCAAGATGACAGCAGCCCCTTTACCAGGAAACTCTGTCAAATCCAGTTGGGGACAAGAGGGAGACCTGCTTTAGCCAGATGGCTGCACAGATTGTTGTGTATGTCTATTTGTTGCCAGTCCTGGACTTTGAACTCAGGATCTGTGCACAGTCCATGAGCTGTTCTTGCTCAAGATTAGCCCTCTACCACTGGAGCCACACAGCTCTGCTTTTGCTTTGTTGGCATTGAGGTTGGACAGGGGTCTCAAGGACTTCCCTGCCTAGGGTGACTGTGACCATAATCCTCCTATCACAGCCTTGTAAGTATCAAGGAGGACTGGTGAAAGCCACTGGTGCCTGGCTAATCATTGTTCAGGATTATGGCTTCCCCAGTAGCCTGCAAGCCTTCAGCAATGCAAGGTGAAGTATCCTTTGGAGCCGGATCACTCAGACCCAGATGGCCACGGTGCCAAAGAAGAAAATGTTAAAACTCCATCCCACCACTTTTTTTCTGTGCATCCTTCCCCGTTCCCACCCACCCGCCCGCGGCACAGGGCCTGAAGTTCTAGGATCTCAGGATAGGCTGTGTTTCGAGCAGCTGCACCCCAGCCTATGGTGATGAAAGCTGAGGCATGGTTGCCATGACCTGAGTTCAAGACCTTGTTTGGCAAAATAAAAGCAAAAAAATAGCTCCCTGGCTTGCAATTCATGCCGTTTCTCCTACCCTTGAATTTGAACTTAAGGCCTGGGTAACTCTGAAGCACTGTGGATGAAGGGGAAGCTCACCATGCTTGAAGACAAGAAAGTAAGGCCTGGTCGTTAAGCCTGTATTCAAGTACCCACCTCGGAAACATTCTATTTATATTCATTGTAAAGGTAAGATTTGTTCTTACGTATAGATGGTCAGTCCATATCCTGTTTGTTATGGTTACTTATTGTATTTTTGTTTTATTCATTTATTTTCCATTTTTTTATTTTGAAAATACTGTACAGAGGGGTTATAATTACGTGGTCAAGATAATGAGTGGATTTTTCGGTGCTGTATTCATTTTGTTTTCCTGTCAGCCCCTGAGGCCTATTATCCCATTGTAGGCTGTGAGTCCAGAGGCTGCACAATCCCAGCCTAGGGTGATGGAAGCTGAGGTTCAAGTCCTGTGATTGGCAATCGATCAATCAATCAATAAAATTTTAAAATATTAGAAATAGCTGGGGGCCGGTGTCTCACACCTGTAATCCTAGCTAATCAAGAGGCTGAGGATTGTGGTTCAAATCCATCCCAGGCTATAAAGCCCATGAGACTCTTATCTCCAATAAAGCACTAGAAAACCAGAAGTGGTGCTGTGGCTCAAGCGGTTGTGTGCTCGCCTTGAGCTGAAGAGGACAGGGAAAGGGCCCAATGCCAGAGCTCAAGCCTCACAAAATAAAAATTGTAAAAATACTAATGAAGCTCCCCAGCTTGGAATTCGTGTCTTTTTATTTTCCTGTCTGGTATGGGATTTGAACTCAGAGTTTGGGTAACTCTAATGCACTGTGGGGGATGGGGAAACTCACCATCTTTAAGACAAGCAATTCAGGCCTGTTCCCTAGGCCTGAATTCAATCCCCAGTCCTGTTAAAGTAATATTCATCCACATTTGAAATAATGATTAATAAATATCTACATACTTATGTTTACTGCATATTATTTTACTGTGTATTTATTTTATTTTTTGCACTATTCATTCATTCATTATTTATATTGACTATTATTATACTTATAACATGTATTAATTGATTACATCTTATGAGAACTATACAGATTAGCATATGTATTATATATCTTATTTCAGACCCAGGACATTCACAGAAATTCTATAGTAGATGATCCCATGCTTAGAAAAACAGAAAGAATGCACCAACCAAAGTCAAATTCATCCCTAGGCACCTCAGTGGCTCACATCTGAAATCCCAGCTACTCAAGAGGTGAGAACTGGAAGATGAAGTATCAAAGCCAATCCAGGCAGAAAAGCCTGAGAGATGACATCTCCATTTAACTGGCAAAAAGCCAGGCTACAGGTATGGCTGAAGTGGTAGAAAATCAGCTATGAAAAATCAAGCCAAGAAAGAGCAAGCTGAATTCAAGTGCAGAGAGAGGGGGGTAGAGGAAGAAAGCAGAGAGAAATTCTCCAAAAACAGAGAACAAAACAACAGTACACACATCCCACCTAATTTATGGCACCAACAAACTGAAAATAAAAAATCAAGCTTGTGTAGTGTATAACTTTACATGAGCACATATGCTTTTAGGTACACTTCAAAGCTATGTTTTAATAATATATATGTATGTATATATATATTAAAAATGTTTATATATATATATATATTTAAATGAACTAAGAAACCAGCCAATGAATAAATACTTCTGAATTAGTGCCTTAACCATGGCATTATAAATTATTTCTATTAAAAGTGTATTTCAAATTTCTTTCCTCAGAATCAATCTTTAAGTTTATTCATGCTCTGAGCATTGTTGGTTCATGCCTATAATCCTAGCTACTCAGGAGGCTGAGATCTGAGGACGGCGGTTCAAAGCAACCTGGGCAGGAAAGTCCATGAGACTCTTATCTCCAATAAACCGGAAATCACATTGTGGCTTATCTCCAATAAACCGGAAATGGCACTGTGGCTCAAGCTGTAGAGCACTTGCCATGAGTTGAAGAGCTGAAGTCAGGAAGTCAAGCCCAGAGTTCAAGCCCCACCACCGACCAAAAAAAAAAAAAAATAGAAAAAAAGAAGTTTGTTCATACAGATCATAAAATTCTAACCTTCTGACCTTTAGCAAACTTGCCTTCCTTTTCTTCCAGGGTCTTATGCTCTTTAGGCAAGCACTCCACTACTGTGCTACATCCCAGTCCCAATGTTTTTGTTTTTCATTTTACAATTCACTTTATTCCCAAAATGCTTACAAGTACCTACTGTCCTCACAGAAGTGAGTTTTTATTCAGAAACCCAACCTTTTGTGGCATGAGGACTCCCCTAGTGTATTTTGTGGTAGGCACTGAGGAAAACTCACAAGATACAATTGTAGAGTGGTTATAGTTATAGAAATAACTCTAAATAGAAATAACATCAACTGTCCCTCTAGGGAGGAATGATGTACTCATTTTCATTCTCAGTCTTCATGGCAGATGGTCAAAATGGAAACACCAATGTGCTGTGCTGAAATGTAAATGTTTAAACCCCTTTTTGAAAAACGCTCATGGTATAAAATCAAAATGTGGCAATTAAAGGCCAAGTGAACTTTAAAACATATGAAAAATGCTAATGAAGCTCCCTGGCTTGGAATTTGTGCTATTTTTTTGTCTGTAAGGGCTGGGATTCGAACTCAGGGTCTGGGTAACTCTTGTATCTAGGGGAAAGGGAAGGTCTCTATGCTTGAAGATCAGAAAGTCAGGTCTCTTCCTTAGGCCTGAATTCAGGCCCCAACCCGGGAAAACGCAGTCCTTACATGTATTCTAAAGATAGGATTGAACTTCGAGACAGGTGTTCAGTCTATATCATGTTTGGTGTGGTTATTCATTGTACTTTTTGTTTTATTCATTTATTTACCGTTTATTTTCTTGACTGTGATGACACCTAACTATGTATTACATTGTTTACACCCTGTCACATAGCATTTAGATTTGTAGACTTGTTCTCCATCATGCCTGACACCCCGCACTCTCACAGAAAAGGAAAACAGGTGTCACACTTGGCTTCTTACTCCAGGAGGAAATTTTTGGCAACCTCTGAGATTGAGCCCCAGGGGTGGCCAAAATAGCCATACATGGATAGGCAGGTGGTAGTATACCAAAAATACATATTAGTACAGAGGGCCAGAGCTGTGTATCTAGTATTCAATGACATCTGCTACACTCCTACCAAGTCTTAGGTAGTTATTATGCCTCCATTGAAGGAGTATTATTCTTTTCATGCCTAATTAACCATTAATTAAGTTCAATCAGCGTCCTAGAATTATTGCATCTAATTTCAGTCCAGACAGCTGCACGAACTATTCAATCATGTGTTGGATACCATTCCATCGGAATTTCCGTGCACAGGCAGGAGTCTCTTGGGATCTCCTGCCATTGTAGGTGTCAGGACCAGGATTTGAACTCAGGGACTGTGTTGGGGGGTTGGCCTATGGCTTTCCTGAGAGTCTGCCAACCTTGAGCAAGGAATGGTCACCTGTGTGTGGCATCCATGTCATTCAGACCTAGGATGGTCACCATGCAAGGAACCAAAGCCAAGAAAGCACCTACCATGGGTGGCTCGCAGTTTGTTTTAGTGTCATTTTCATTTTGTTTTCCTGTCAGATATCAAGTCTTAGGATTCCAGGTTTGGCTTTGGTTCTGGAGGCTGCATCCCAGGCTAGTGTGATGGAAGCTGAGACAGAGCTGTCACGATCTGAGTTCAAGCCACGTGCATGGCCATGGCCAAAAACAAACAAAAAAATTAAATTAAAAAAGTAAAATAATTAAAAAATTAAAAAAATTAAAAAAACAATTATTTATCTCCCTGTTTTGCAATTCGTGACATTTTTCTGCCAGGCCTGGGATTTGAACACAAAGTCTGCATAAAAAGGCAGCACTGTCGGGCTAGGGGAATCACACCATACTTGAAGCCAAGAAAGTCAGGCCTCTTTCCTAGGCCTGAATTCAAGCCTCAGTCCTGCAAAACATACTCCTTACATGCATTTTATTTACATTTTAAAGACAGGATTTATACTTACATATAGTCTGACAATATCATGTTTGGTATGGTTATTCATTTCATTTCTTGTTTTATTCATTTAATTACCATTTATTTTATTGACTCTTTGACACCTATACCGTTTCTTACATTTTTTTACTTCCTATCACATAGCATCTAGATTTGTAGATGTGTTCTCTATCATGCCTGACATCCAGGACTCTCTCAGAAAAGGAAAACATGTGTCACACTCTGCTTCTTACTCCAAGATTAAATTTTTGGCAGTGCTGGGATCCAAACTCGGGGCCTAGCAGGCCCAATTCATGAATGGGTAAGGGTGAGCACGGCAGCCTCTAGCCAATGAAGCTGTGAGGTGGTTCCCAGGCACTGAGATGGAGCCCCAGGTTTGGCCAAAACTGATGAATGGATTGGCAGATGGTGGTATACAATTAATACATATTGGTAAAGAGTGCCAGAGCCATCTATCTGACTGAATGACGCCTACTACATTCCTACCAACTCTTAGGTATTTATTATACTGCCTTTGAAGTAATATTATTCTTTTTATACTTAATAAACTATCAATTAAAATCAATCACCATCCTAGGATTATTTCATCCACTTTTAGACTCAACTGATGCACGAACTACTCTTTCAATCAGTATTACTATGCATAGGAACGAATCTCTTGTGCTGTCCTGCCATTGGTAGGTGTCAGGACTTAGATTTTTAACCCAGGGCCTATATTGACAGGTTGGTCTATGGCTTCCCTGATGGCCCACCAGCCTTCAGGAATAGAAGTTCAGCTCCCCTTTGCAGCCATGCCATTCAGACTCAGGATGGTCACCCTGCAAAGAAAAGAATAAGGTAAAACCCCCAGTCCTCTGCAGCTCATCACTTTCTGTGCTGTCCCAGTTTTTTTTTCTTCATGCAAGCCCTCTGGGCCTAGGATTCCAGGATCGACTATGGGTGAGAGTCTGCAGCCCAGTCTAAGGCAATCAGAGCTGAGGTAGAGTTGCCATGACCTGAGTTCAAGCTCCATGGTTGTAAAAAAAAAAAATCCCCTGGTTTGGAATTTCTGCCAGTTTTCTTTCCTAGCCTGGGATTTGAACTCAGGATCTTGGTAAACCTGTAGCAATGTGAGGGAAGGTGCAGAGTTTCTACTACTTGAGTTCAAATCCTGTGCCAAGCCAAAAACAAAAAATTAAGTCACTGACCTCAGCTGGGGGGTTCAGGAGATAGCTGTGGAGGTGGGAGGGAAGGGAGGGCAAGGGGAAAACAAAGGAGGATGCAACAATGCTCAATAGTAAATGTACTCATTACTTTGCTCATTTAACTGTAACCCTTATATACAACATTTTTACAACAAAAAATGTACAAAGAAGGAAACAATTTAGAGCTCGGAGAAACACTTTGCAGGTAAGGGAAGGATGTCTGAATAGATATACAAATTTGTACACTGCTGTGTTTAAAATGTTCAGTATGGAACTGAATAAAAATAACTGCTTCCGTTAAAAGTAATTAAGTCACTGTCTTGGAACTGGAGGTAGTATTTCTGCCACTGCTGGGATTTGATCTCACCATCCGGGTAACTCTTTCGCATCGTAGGTGAAGGGGAAGCTCACTGTCCTTGAGGAAAAGAAATTCAGGGTAGAGTTCCCAGAGCCTGAATTAAGTCCCTATAATGGAAAATAATATTTGTGTACATGTGTAATATATGTTACGTATTATATGTGTATGTTTAATACAAACTATGATTTTTTATTATTGATTTTGTATTTCTGTATTTCTATATTTTATTCATTTACATATTGTTTATTGTATTAATATTATTATTCACATAATATTTATTACATTTTGCACATCTATTATAAAATTATACAAAATAATTTAGGACATTGACTCATTTTTCATTAATACATTATTAAGTGTCAAAACATGATACATAAGTAAATGGAGGTATTTGTCACAGTCTTCACATGTTTAGAGTCTCTCCCAAATATGAGATTTGCCTTGTTTATCTTTAACACCTTCCTACAGGAATTTCTTTAGATGATTTATACTCCGAAGCCTTTCCTTGAGGATAGGCAAGTTGAGGGATAATTGTAAGGGTGGGACTGGGAATGTGGCTTAGTGGTAGACAGCTTGCTCAGCATTCATGAATGCCAGGGTTTGAATCCTTAGTGCCACATACTCAAAAAAAGCCAGAAGCTGTGGAGTGCCCAAGTGGTAGAGCACTAGCCTTGAGACAAAGAAGCATGGACACAGTACCCAGGCCCTAAGTTCAAGCCCCAGCACTGGCAAAAACAATAGGCCAGATGCCAGTGGCTCACACCTGGAACCCTATCTTCTCAGGAGGCTGTGATCCGAAGACCAGAGTGCAAAGACAGCCTGGCAAGTAAAGCCTGTTAGACTCTTATCACGAATGAACCACTGAAAGGCCCCATGTGGCACTGTGGCTCAAGTGGTAGAGTGTTCGCCTTGAGATGAAGGGCTCAGGACAGTGCCCAGGCTTGAGTTTGAGACACACAATGCAAAAAAAGTGATGGTTAATCAAAGTACTTTTCCTATTTGCGGGTTAGGAGAACATTCTCTGGAAAATGAAAGCTGATATACACCAGAATTGGGTCACAGCTTAAGGTTCAAGTGTAGCAGATCCACATGCCCAGCCTCTCAGACTCTAGCATTATAATCTTGTGTCCTACAGAGTTCTGAAAGGTCCATTGTTGAAAAGCTTAATATGCTCCCCAAGTCCTTTGTGATAAGTAGTTGACTTGTATTGTCAATGTTATTACAGTTCTGACCTAGCAAACCCCAGTTGCCAAGGCCCATCACACTACCTCAGGAGGCTCAGGTCTGAGGATCACAGAGTGAAGCCAGCCAGGGCAGAAATGTCTATGACACTCTGACTTCCACTGAACTCAATGCTAAGTGACTGAAGTGGCACGTTCTGTGGACATTTGCTGCCAAAGTCATGTGACACTCATTTCTCACTCTTGGCTTCAAACCTGTGACCAGAGGAGAAGAGACGGAGAGAAAATCCTTCTCAGAGAAAGCACCTATAAAGAACATTGGGTAGTTTACTTATAAATTCAAAGTATTGGAATGGTGTTGTTAAGTAGTTAGATTGTCCAGATTTATAAATGAAGAAGAAAAGAAAGGCAGGTGCCAGTGGCTGCTGACTGTCATCCCAGCTCCTCAGGAGGCTGAGATGTAGAGAATCTGAGTTTGAATCCAGCCTGCATAGGAAAGTCCATGACACTGTTATTTCTAAGACATCACAGAAAACCCAGAAGTGGGGCTGTGGCTCAAGGTTAATGCAATACCCTTGAGCACAAGTAACTCAGGGACAAGGCCTATGCTCATAGTTCAAGCCCAGGACCTGCTTCCATGTATTGTATATGTGTGGATGTATTTCTATAGGTGAAGCTCCAGAGTAGCTATGATGAAAGGCACCAAGCTAGAAAATTTGTTTTCAAAACAATGATTTCATAACACAGAGATTGCTTTCATGACATTGCATGTTCCTGGGCTCCCCTCACAGTTCCCAGTGCAGCCTTGAGGGTTTCTCTGCCTCCCAGGCCTGCTGGAAGAAGGCTCTCTCATTGTTTGAACATGCAGACAAAAGACCTCAGTCCTGTACAGCTCTGTAACAAACAACTCCATCTGGGCCAATTAGTGAGGATGAGTGTGGATGGGCTCTGAAGGTCAGGAAAACAGGCCTCTTTGTACTCCAAGCTATCTCTCTCCCCAGTGCTCTGTGTTGACAGGCAGCCTTCATTTGGGGCATCTTCTGTGGCAGGCCAAGTTCCCAGCACTTATCCTGCCTTTGTGAGACTATATTCTGGTGTTCAGATACAGTGCTCAATATAATTCAGGAGTCCTTCTGGCAGACAACTAGGGCACTTAAGTTCAAGAAATGTTTCATTGAGGGTGATGATGGGCCTATGATGCCTCTGCTAGGTTTCTGAAACCTTTGGAAATCCAAGCACATGTCTGATCTTGCTTCCTGTCATCTAGGACTGCTGAAGCACATTAGGTTTTGAAACTTTTGCACTCTCCTAGTTGAGCCCTGTGTGGCAAGGTTTTGGGGTTGAACACAGGGCCTGGGTGCTGACCATGAGCTCAGCGCAAGAGCCCAGTGATTTACCATTTTGTGTCACAGCTTTACTTCTGGTCTGTGTGTGTGTTTGTGTGTGTGTGTGTGTGTGTGTGTGTGTGTGTGTGTGTGTGTGTGTGTGTGTGTGTGTGTGTGTGTGCGCGCACATACACCAGTACTGGGGTTTGAACTCAGGACCTGAGCACTGTACCTAGTTACTCTTGTACAAGAATAGCCCTCTCCCACTTGAGCCACAGAGCCACTTCAGGCTTTTTGCTAGTGATGTGTTCCTGAGAAGTCAAGTCCAGGGTTTCATAGATTTGCAAAGCACTCTATCCCTAAGGCACATTCCCAGCCCTCTACTTCAGGTTTGTTATTCATGCCATATTTTTCTGTCAGTCCTGGGATTTGAACTCAGGTCCTAGGTACATCTACAGCACTGTGCGAGAAGGAGAAGCTCACCCTGCTCGTAGACAAGAAAGTCAGGCCTGTTCCCAGGGCCTGAATTCAAATCCTAGCTCTTGCAAAAATAATATTCGTATTCATTTTAAATACAGGATTCATATTTACATACACATTTTTACTGCATATTGCAGTTAGTGTGGTTATTCATTTTATTTTGTGTTTTATTTATTTCTTATGTATTTTAGTGAGTATGATTACACACATAACCTTTTTTACATCTTATTACATAGGACATAGATTTGCCAATGTACTATACCTCATTCCTGTCACCCAGGACTTTCACCGATACGGAAAACAAATGAGACATTTGGCTTCTTCCACCAGGATTACTTAAGTTTTTGGCAGTTCTGTGATTTGAATGCAGGGCCTAGAAAGCCCATTTCATGAATGGGGAGTAGATAAATGTTAGCACACCAGTCTGATGCAAACGAAGTTGTCGGGCAAATTTGGCCCTAGAAGTGGTCAACACATAAACACATAGATGTGTAAAGTGCAGTGTGTGTGTATTTACATATGTATATGCATCTATAAACATATACAGAGAGAGACAAATAGACATTTGTGTAGATTCTAGTGTATAACTCTATATAAAAAGTGATGTCTATATCTTACTTTTGTATATTCTATTACTACTAATTATTCAGTCTAAAATTATTCCTCCATTAATTAATCATGGTAGAAGACTTAATAAGGTATTAATTAAATTAATCAAAGACCTATATTTAATGCATACAATCTTACATTAGAAAGACTAGTTAATTAGTAATTCAATTAGTACATTTCAAACATTTTATTAGTGTTCCTAGAGATAAGAACCAGTTTCCTAGGATCTTCAACCATGTGTATATGGCAGTCCTAGGATCGAGCTCAGGGCCCAGGTGTCTGGGTTAACCTCAGGCTTCACTGACCGCCTACCAGCCTCAGCCATGCAAAGTCATGTACAATTTTCAAAAACTATGACTGAGTGGGGCACTAAATGTGTACCAACTCCCGCTCACACACACATACACACAAATACACCACCACCGTCCTTTGCAGGCAATGATGTTTTCCTTTCTTTCATTTTGTTGGTTGTGGGGCTTGAACTCAGGGCCTGGGTGCTATCCCTGAGCTCTTCAGCTCAAGTCCAACAGTCTACTACTTGAGCCTCAGCACCATGTCCAGTTTTCTGGTGCTTTATTGGAGAGAAGAGTCTGAGGGTCTTTCCTGCCCAAGCTGGCTTTGAAACTTGATCCTAAGATCTCAGCTCCTGAGTACTTAGGATGAGATGACAGCCATGAGCCACTGGCACCCGGCCAAAGATGCTTTTCTTTTTTTGGGGGGGGTCTGGTAGTGGTGCCTTAACTTTGGGCCTCGACACTGTCCCTCAGCTCTTCAGCTCAAGGCTAGTGCTCTACTACTTGAGGTATAGCGCCACTTCTGGCTTTTTTTCTTATGTGGTGCTGGGGAATCGAACCCAGGGCCTCATGCATGGAAGGCAAGCGCTTTACCACTGAGCCATCTTCCCAGCCCCCCAAAGATGCTTTTCTATGCCTGTCACCCTATCCCCTCAGGAGACAGATCTAAAGACTGCAGTTGGATGCCACCCTTGGCAGCAAAATCATTGAGAACTCTTATCTCCAATTAAACATCCAAAAACCTTGCAAGTGGAGCTGTGGCTCAAATGGTAGAGTGCTAGCTTTGAGCATAAAACAACAGATGGGCCCAGGCCCTAGTTTTAAGCTTTTTCTAGCATAAACCCACCCAAGAAAGGGAAGCGGGTGAGCACACCCGAGCTCAAAGCTCACACATAATACTCAAAACTTACAGAATAGAACCATTCTGCTCTGATTCTCTGGATTCTATGTCCTAGATCATGGCAGTCTTAGATGGGACTGACCATGCACCAAGTCAGGACATTCAAGTACAATCTCATACTGAGGATCCCATGACCTCATCAAGGACTGAAGATCTCTCACTGTCCTGCCTTGACACCGAGCAGTCAGGTGAGATCTAGTTATGCAACCAAAGGATATGGGAATGAATGAATTTCTCAGCCAAGGGATGCAGACTGGAGGGCTCTAGGTCCCTCTCTTTCGGGAAGGAGAAAAGTGCTGATCTATCTCAGGAATGTTCCTGGGTTGTGAGTATCCTCAAAGAAACAACCCTGCTCAGGCCCAGTGCCTCTGGTTTTTCCACCAGCCTCGACCTTCAGTCCGCCCTCTCTAAATCGCACATCTGCCATCTAGACTAAAGCCTTAGAAAGCAAGGAGACCCACCTCTACCTCTGAGAATTGTAGTCACGGGACCCTAGAGTCCCATAGAGGAAGTCTCAGAGCAACACTGGTCTGACTCCTGCCCTCATTCCCTGGCTTTCCTGTGCCAGTGCCCTGGTTACCTCTGTCTCTGGTTGAGGAATGAACACTGAGGGTGTCATCTTCAGATTGAGCCAGCAAAAGTCCCAGTCCCCAAGGATGTACTGCACAGGTATCCTGCAGTGGACAACAGTGAGGTCATCAACAGTGAACCCAGAATGCCAGGACTTTTAATAGCCATGTGGCTGGGTTGAATGCTCTATCACTGATGGTCTAGGTTTTCAGGTGAGGTCATGGTTTCAATGGCCTGACACACTTGATCTGGGATCGTCCTCCCTCTTCATCTTCCTGCTTATCCCTTGCTACCCCACTCTGGACACTCCCTTACCCTATACCTCCCTAGCCCTTGGATACTTTCTTCTTATCTGACCAGAAAATAAACTTGGTGAGCCAGGGGAGATTGAAACTCTGTGACCCACCCTGAGCACTAGTGTCTACCCGAGGCTATTTCCCTCTGCAGTCGGCAACCACCCAGATCCTGGATGTCATGAAGTTGCTGAGGGGACAGTGGCTTGGTCCTACATACTGACTTTAGGCTCTGAAACTGTCCCACAGAGATTGTGCATGGTTGGATCTCTTGATCCAGGGACTCCAAACCAAGGCCTGCATGATCCCTTCTTCCTTCCTTCCCTCCTTTTCTCCCTCCATTCTTTCCTCCTCTCTTTCTCTTTCCTCTCTATGTGTCACTCCTGGGCCTTGAACTCAGATCCTGGGTGCTGTCTCTGAGCCTTTTTACTCAAGGCCAACAGTCTATGGCTTGAGCCACTCATCCACTTCTGGTGTTTTCTTTTTGGTAGTTAGTTGGAGATAAGAGTCTTACAGGCTTTCCTGCATGGACCTCAATCCTCCCCTCTCAGCCTCCTAAGTAGCTAGGATGACAGTAGTGTAGCAATGATCTCCAGCTCAAACCAAGATGTCTTCATGTGCTGTGGAACCAGCACTGGTACCTTTAATTGTGTATAACCCCCACCCTCACCCCCGGACCTGGCACCCACTGTAACAGTTTGTTGGATAAATAAATGAGCATCTGTCTATGACAATATTACAGAAAAGTCCCATCCAATTCAGGTAAACATCCTAGGTGAGGGCAAAGCCTGATGTAGCTCTCCAACAGTTCTCCCTCATCCCTCTTCCCACCCTCCTGGTGCCACTGCACTTAACTGCTTTGGTTCCAAAGACATGAGCCATGATGTCCTCACTGAATTCCAGGGCCTCTGGGATGTCTATCTTCTCAAAGATCTCTGTCCAGCCACTGACCAGCTATGTGGCATTCAATTCCCCACTCAGGTGTGAACAAGGTTGCTGTTAGGTGAGCACCAGGCTCAAGGGGCCTCCTATCCACTCCCTGGGGCCAGACAGGATGGTCCACCATATCCGCCTCCCAAGTTTCATGTTGCAGAGAAAGAATCCCTGAGGCATCCCGGGTCTCTGAATCTCCCAGAGTCCAGTACAGGTCCTGGGATTTGTCTCTGCTCACAGCTGGCAGGCTGTGGATGGCAAGGTCACAATCTCTGATCCCCAAGACATCCTTGACTGTGGTGGTCACCCTAGAGAGAGCTGGAGGAGAATCAGCAGCTTCTGGAGAAAGGCAGTCAAGACACAACGTTCATAGCAAGAGACCATCTGGCTTGGGAACTCTGCCTGTGCCACTTTGAATGTCTAATTTAATGTCTAAAATGGTCCATCTAATTTGACCCAGAATTCCAGGCATTAGTAGAAATAGCCAGCATCAAGGAAAAAAAAACCCCTGGGAAATCTGGCATTTCACTTGTCCCAATCAAACTTAATGGGTTCCAAAATCAGTAGTCCCCTTTTCCTTCCAGACAGCCTACAGTAGGTTACAGAAAATGGCATTCAGAGAGCCCTAGCTAACTGCCATGTCCTGATCCCAAGCAGGCTCTAGCAGGGGGAACACACTTGCCTACCATTGCCCAGCTAGAAACAGCCCAGGAGGGACACAGATTGGAGTCTGCAGGACTCGAGGGAGGACTGCCAACCAGTGCACTGCCCTGGGAGGGAATCCATGCCACCATTGGGGGTCTGGAGCCTCCTGTTCAGATGTCGACGGACACTGTCAATGCCCTGGGTAAGATTCCTCTCTCATCCTCGTTCATGGTGAACCATCTGCCATGTCACACCGTTCATCACTTCCCAGACCGACCTAGATTCACAGCCCCTGCCCTACTCCCCCTATCTCATTCCCTAATTATGTTTGGCAGACACATTCCCAACTTTGAATTAGCTCCAACTATACACATGAGAGCAGACTGTCTGGAAGAGTGCGGCTGTGGTCACATTAGCCTCATCAGCCTTCTGGCTGAAGACAGAAGGGCAGGTGTCCACTCTGGTCTGCAGTTCACACAGGCCTCCTAGGAGAGACCCATATAGGCCCACCAGTTACTGTGGGCTGGAGGAAAGGGGAAGAAAGTGGTGGAAAGGAACATCTACTGAAACCTTCTCTAAAGGAGCCATGAAACGAAAGAGAAAACAAGAATTGTGGCTGGGCTCATACTGGGCATTAATGAAAAAAGGACAACAAATACACACATACACACAAATAAAATACTTTTGCTCGGGGTGGGAAGGTAGCTCAGTGGTAGAGCGTTTGCCTTGCATGCATGAGGCCCTGGGTTCGATTTCTCAGCACCACATAAGATAAAAGAAAAAAGCCGGAAGTGGTGCTGTGGCTCAAGTGGTAGAGTGCTAGCCTTGAGCTGAAGAGCTGAGTGAGCTGAAGAGCTAAGGGACAGCGCACAGGCCAGAGTTCAGACCCCACAACCCAACCCCACCCCAAAATGCTTTTGTTCTTTTTAGACATGGTGACTGTACAATGAGAAAGATGATCTCTCTCTCTGTCTCTGTCTCTGTCTCTGTCTCTGTCTCTCTCTGTCTCTCTGTCTCTCTGTCTCTCTGTCTGTCTGTCTGTCTGTCTGTCTGTCTGTCTGTCTGTCTCTCTCTCTCTCTCTCTCTCTCTCTCTCTCTCTCTCTCTCTCTCTCTCTCTCTCTCTCTCTCTCTCTCTCTCTCTCTCTCTCTCTCTCATACACACCTAAACACACAGTCTCAGAGCAGTGCCTCTCCTGAATTTGTTGGTTTCTCATCTGGGCAATGTACCAGCTCAAGCACGGGGTTTCTCTTGTCAGAACCAGGGGCAACCACCCAAGGGGAACAATGCTCTAATAATGCAGAACCACCCTGCCTCCCCCTTTCTCCAGGGACAGACCCTTCCCCTTGGGAACAACTAGCCTTGACTCCCCATTCACCAAAACCCTAGGCCAGGACGCTGGAGTCCCCAGACATGTGGCTCCTCAGAGCCTGGACAGAAAACAAAGCAGGGGGTCATGGTGCCTCCAGAGAGGTGTCTGACCTGGGGTGGAGGGGGGTTGTTGGTGACTTTGATGGGGTCCTAAATGCTATATACATGGATGGACTCCCTGCTTCCAGCCTACATACTTCTGGGCGACTTGGCAGATTCTTGGGGAGTACAAGGAGACCAAATGGACTGGGATCACTAGCAGAAGCTGACAGACATGGGAAATGTGATCACCCAGTCAGAACTGTTGACAGCTGGGGTTGGGGGTACAGGCCAGTTGTATGTGTGTCAGAGGTGGTGTGGGGAGGTAGCAGGGGGTGGATCGCGGGGTGCTGGCCTGCAGGGCATCCACTTACGTGTGCTGCTGGAAGAAGCTGTAGGCTGCGATCAGGTGCGCGCCCAGAGTCTGAGGATCTGGGGCCGGGACCAAATAAGGGCCACAAGCAAGCCAGGGGTGCACCATCTCTGCCAAGTGACTGCAAGAAGCTCTGCGGATCAGAGCCGGCAGCACCATGTTTGAAAAGCAGCCTTACTGGGAGGAGGCGGTGCTCTGCTGGCACTTGGCGGTGCTGCATGCAGCCTCTGCTCCTTCTCCTCAGATGCCACAGCCTCAGCAGCCATAGATGCCTCGCCGCCACATGCTATGCACTTCCGACCAGGACCCACGCTATGATCAGAGCAGCCGCCAGCCACTGAAGCCGTTTCCACTGGTGCCTGTGCTCATGCTCTCTCTTCTCTCAGCTCTCTCTTGGCCCCACACTCCTCTCCTGGGCAACCCCGCCCTGAGGCAATGCGCCCCTGACCCCTTGACCCCTGGCCATTGTTGCCACCAAAGTGTGCCCCTGGGCCCCGACCCCTGCTCCCCTGGACCCTGCCCCCCACCCCTGGCCACAATCGCAGCCCTGACTAGGTCCTAAGGCTTCCAGATCATGGCAATTGCAGCCTTACCTCAGCTCAGCACTATCCCTCACCCCCAGTACCGGCCCAGGAGATTGAATCTCCCCTCAGCCCCACCACTGGAGGAGACTCTCCTCCATCCCCCTCCACTCCACACACCAAGCAGGTGCATCGTGAAGCTCCTGTGTGTATGTGTGTTTGTGTGTGTGTGTGAGTGCTGGGGATATGGGTTAGGAACTGAAGTGATACATTATACTCAGAACTAAATTGAAGGAGGAATCCAAAATTAGTTACCAATGTTTTAAAAATGCAAGCTAAAGGAAATAATTTATGAAAAAATCAGCATTTACAATAAATACAGAATCAGTATGACTGATATTCCTTTTATCCCAGTTGCAATACGGCTTGCATGATCACTTTTCTGGTTCTATGTTTAGTTAGGTCTTGATATTTAGCTGAAGTTCTGTTCTTTCATATATTCATTTGTCAGATCAAAGAGGAAATTAATTCCATGCCGGAGTCAACATCCATAATAACAATATAGTTGTATCCTGCTACTTTGCCAAAGTTTCAAATCAGCTTGCGTAACTTGAGTCTTTTTTGGATCTAACTAAATAGGTATGCAATTTTGTCAGTACTAGAAAGATTTTGATCACCACTTATTAAAATAGTATTTTCTAGAAACTACTTCTATCTTTTCATGAAATTTTCAATGTCATTTATATCATGGGTTGATGTTTTCCTTTAGATAACCTACATTCAGTCTTCTACAATTTGGAGTAGTTTACAATTATGTACACTCAGGTACCCTGCTCAGATTCTATTATTTGCATATTTTGTTCTTGTTAAATCAGTAAGATTTAGGTCTCAATATGGATACCATTGGTCTTATTCATTGCATTTCTGAATTTTTTAAGTATGTCATGATTTTTGTTATTTTATTCTTTTAATATGTGCAGCTCTCACTCCACATACAGTCACATTTGTTTTAAACAATTTGATCCATTCACGTGATTTGCTATATTACATTCATCTAGATGAATTTAATTACAAATTAACACACCATATTTCTGAGACACAGTTATCTTTATGGATCTACTCAAGGGTAACATGTATTTCAGGTTTTTGTGCTTAAAAACAAACAGGCACAACAAGTTTTTGTTCCTGGGGGAGTTCTACTTTGTTGGTTGTTTTTCCACCTGTGGTGACTTCAACATATGTGTGCATTTTATTTCAGTTGTTTTGTGTCTATATTTTGTTTCATTTAACAGAAAATACATAAATAATCAGTGATTTAGAACTTTTCCAAATAGATTTCTAAGAGAGATACTTGAAGTTTTGTGATATCTGGACCGGGTAGGTCTTCTTAATGGAGGGGGTAGCAGAATAACAGACACATTCTTTGACATGATTTGAATTCTTCCTCCTCTTGCCTCACTATTTCCAATAGTATTACTTCAAAGCCTTTAGTGGAAAGAAAATAAATTTGTCTGTATGGACTCATAAATTTTGCTTTAATTAGGACACACAACACATTTACATTTGATTTTAACTCTAAAATCTTCTTTCCTTCTTTTAAAATCACAGATGTGAATTTATAATGATCCAAACTATTTTCACTTCACACTATATGTAATATAGAGTGTAATAATAGTGAGTAATGGAGTATGTAATAATTTACTTTTTTTTTTTTTTTTTTTTGTCGGTCGTGGGGCTTGAACTCTGGGCCTGGGCGCTGTCCCTCAGCTCTTCAGCTCAAAGCGAGCGCTCTACCACTTGAGCTACAGCGCCACTTCCTGTAATAATTTACTTTGGGGAAAGCTAATTACAGTGGATTTTGTGAGATACTGAGTAATAGTAAAAATTATGTTTGATTCTATTAAAAAGTTCACGGTTACATCTAAAAATAACTCATAGTTATAAACTAATACTAAAAAGTAAGATTGTTTATTGGAAAAAGCCAGAAGTTTCAATAAGCTTGCTTTTTACAAATTGACTTGGATCTGGGCTTTGGTGGCTCATGCCTGTAATCCTAGCTACTCAGGAGTCTCAGATTGAGGATAGTGGTTCAAAGCCAGCCTGGGCAGAAAAGTCTGTGAGACTCTTATCTCCAATAACCCACTTGAAAAGTAGAAAGGACACTGTGGCTCAAGTGGTACAGTGGTATCAATGAGCTGAAGAGCTGAGAGACATTGCCCAGGCCCAGAATTCAAGCTGCACGACCAACAACAACAAAAAAAAATTGACATGGATTTTTACTTTAAATTTCATGATTTTTTTTATTGTGAAAATACGTACAGAGGGGTTACAATTACATGAGCAAGGAAATGATTACATTTCTTATCAAGCATTGTTGCCCCTCCTTTGTTTCCCCTTACCATCTCTTCCCAACTCCCCACCCCCAAACCAACCCATGCACCAAAGTTGTAAAGTTTGTTTTCCAACATAACGTGTTGAACATCTGATTGTTGCAATGGGTCCACCTGTATCCCTATTTAAAGAATTTGTTTTTCCCTTCTCCTCCACAAATTATACCAACATCAAACACAGTGAAAACAAGGGTTATACCATGGGGGAGGGACATACAAAGAAATCATCTTAGAAATATGCTAGAAACAATATCAAGAGAAAAAAAAACCCATTTGAGTTCTTATCTTTCGCCTAATATCAACTTATCTGACCATTCCTGCTTGATTAAAAAATATACTAGTTATTGTAGATAAGGGAAACCATGGGACCTATATTTATTTGGGCCTTATATAATATATATTAATATATTATATTAATTATTATATTAATTGATTTGCATATATTGAATCAACTTTGCATCCCTGAAATGAATCCTGTTTGATCGTGGTGTATGATTTTTTGGATGAATTCTTGAAGTCGATTGGCCAAAATTTTGTTGAGAAGTTTTGCATCAATGTTCATCAAAGAAATGAGTCTCTAGTTCTCTTTCTTTGATGAGTCCCTGCCTGGTTTTAGGATGAGGGTTAGGATGTCTTCATAGAATGAGTTCCATGTGCACTTTCTCTTTCAATTTCATTAAAGAGTTGGAGGGTATTGGTGTGAGCTCTGCTTTGAAGGCCTTGTAGAATTCCACTGTAATCCATTGGTCCTTAGATCGGAGTTCTCTTATTGCTGCTTCTATCTCAATGCATGATATGGGCCTGTTAATTCGATTTAACTCATCTTGGTTTAGTTTTGGCATGTCAATATTTGCTAGGAAAAGGTCCATTTTTACCAGGTTCTCAAACTTATTAGCATAAAGATTTGAGAAGTATTCCCTTATAATGTTCTGGATTTTTGGTTGTTTCTGTGGTGATGTTTCCATTCTCATCTCTGAGTTTGTTTATTTCTGTGTGTGCTCTTCTTTTTCTGATAAGATTTGCTAAACGTCTGTCAATTTTTGTTAATTTTTTTTTGAAGAACCAACTCTTTGTTTTGATGATTCTTTCTATTTTTTTTTTTGGATTCTAATTCGTTTAATTCTGATTTAATTTTAATTATTTCTTTCAATCTACTGGATTGGGGTTTATTTTGTTGCTCTTTTTCAATGAGGTTCAGATATCTCATTAATTGTTGGTTTCAGATCTCTCTAATTTGTTGATGTAGGAACTCAGAGGTATAAAATTGCCTCTGAGTACTGCATTTCCTGTGTCCCAGAGGTGCTGGTAATTTATGTGTTCATTTTTGTGGACTATCATGAGCATTTGCATTTCCTTTCTAATCTCTTCCATGACCCACTGGTGATTCAACTGTGTATTGTTCAGCCTCCAAGTGTTACA
The DNA here is from genome assembly GCF_024711535.1 of Dipodomys merriami. Taxonomy (NCBI): domain Eukaryota; kingdom Metazoa; phylum Chordata; class Mammalia; order Rodentia; family Heteromyidae; genus Dipodomys; species Dipodomys merriami. Next base: position 5,247 of record NW_027206048.1, on the reverse strand, counting down.
GGACTTTCTTTGGTGGCTTTCAGTGTTGAGTTCTAATTTAATTCCCTTGGATCCTGTTTCTTGGCCTTTATTGTGCTCTTGTTGTTTTTCTATGTGTAGCACATGTTTAAGTATCTTTTGTCAGTCTGGTTTGGTGGTTCTAAAAGCTTGTATCTGAATAGGCCTATCTTTTTGCATGTTTGGGAAATTCTCTGCTATGATTCTGTGAAATAAATTTCCTAAACCGTTAACTTCTGTCTCTAGGTGCTCCTCTACACCCATTACCCTCAGATTAGGCCTTCTGATGGTGCTTTCCAAATGTTGAATAGATCTATCATATTTCTTGGATTTGTCTTGGATAGTTATACATTCTTTCTCTATAATATCTAAGCTGTCTTCAGTTCCCGAGATCCGATCTTCTACATGGTCTAACCAACTGTCAAGACTTTCTACTTTGTTTTTTATTTCTTTTCCTTCTAATTGTTTGGCTTTGCTGGCTTCAAATTCTTTGTTGCAGCTTTGTTTTAGGTCTTGTATGAACTTTACTTCCTTAATTTGGTGGTCAGTGTTTCTTCTCAAATCACTTAGTTGATTCGTTATGGTTTCCTTGGACTCCCATTACTTTTCTTGGGCTCCATTGAGCATTCCCTTTGTGGTCTCCATTAATTCATTCAGCTGTCTGCTCATGGATTCCATGAATGCCTTTATTGATCTTGTTCTATTCTCATCCTTCTCTCGCAAATCCTGTATTACTCTTTGAACAGCTTCCTCACAATCATGCAATTCCTGTCTTTCTCTTTGACTGATCTCAGCCTTCTCATGCAATTTCTGTATTTCTCTTTGACTGTTTTTAACCTGCTCACGCAATTCCTGTATTAATCTTTGAGTAGCTTCCTCATGCTCACAAGATTCCTGTATTAATCTTTGGTTTGCCCCCTCTCGCTCTCTATCTCGCTCACACTGAGTCTTTTGCAACCTTTCAATCTATTCATTCACCATGTATACCAGTAAGGCTTGTAGAGCTTTTTGGGTACTCTCTTCTGGATTATTCATTAATATTCTGTCACCTGATTATCATGAGTGGGAATTCATATACCCAGACTTGCCATTTTTTTGTGTTTTCTGGCTTGTTCTGCCCATTTGGTATGAAAGTAAACCAATTTTGTGCTAGACCACTATTTTAAGGCAAGCATCAATCGGAGTCCTGTAGTTGCACAGTCAAAATGGCTGCAGATACAATCTAGTACATCAGATACAATCTATTCATCATCAAACAACCATGGACTAATAGGGTAATAAAAGCAAAAAGGATTTGACACACCAGAAATTATTAGGTTTAGGGAGAATTGTGGAGAAAAATAGGATTAGAGGGATGTGGAGAGGTAAAAGAAGAGTGAATTTGGGCTGGGAAGGTGGCTCAGTGGTAGAGTGCTTGCCTTGCATGCCTGAGGCCCTGGGTTTGATTCCTCAGCACCACATAAGCAAAAAGAAAAAAGCTGGAAGTGGCGCTGTGGCTCAAGTAGTAGAGTGCTAGCCTTGAGCTGAAGAGCTGAGGGACAGCTCCCAGGCCCAGAGTTCAGGTCCCACGACTGGATCCCCCCCAAAAAAAATTAAAAAAAAAAAAGAAATCTGGTGGAAAAAAAAGAGTGAATTTAACCAAGTCCTAATCTCTGAGAGGGAAATGCATTGTACAGAATGATTGGAGAGAGATTTTTTTAAAAATAAAGAAAAAATGGATAAACAAAAATTTAAATCTAAGAAGTGAAACACTTAAAAATTATGTAACTTTAAAGAAATGATATGGAGAGAAGAAAAGGATAGGTTGAGAGGAGAGGAGGGATAGAAAGGAAACATGAAAAACTAAAAAATAAAAGAAAATTAAAATTAGTTAATTGAAAATTATACTGGTATAAAGAGATAATACTGCCATTAAAGAAATTAAGCCTAAGATTTTTTGAATCGAGTAATAAATTTCAGGATTAAGTATGTACACAATGGGGGATAAGGTCTAATAATTGACCACTGGTATGTATCTGGGGATGAGCAGAACAGCAATTATGTCAAACAAAAAGAAAGAGAGAGAGAAAGAAATGAAAACAATAAAAAAAGGACCAAAAGGTCAAAAGAGATTAAACCCCCACACACACATCAAAAATAAAAATTATGAGAAAAAATTAACATCAAACACTTTTAAAAATTGAAAAAAAGGTTAAAAAGAAGAGTTCTTTTATTTGGGGTTTTTTTTTTTTGGGGGGGGATGATAAGACCCTGTATCTCTCCTGTGTCTATAACCTGTCTCTTGGTGGAGTCTCTGGTGTGCTTGTGGTGTTTAGTTTTCATTTTGCTTGACTGGTTTCTTAAGTCAGTTTTTTTTTGTGCAGGCAGAAAAATGCTCTGCTTTACCCAGGATTTTGTGATCCTCTTCCCAGGCTATTCAGTGGGAGGGAGATATGCTTTGAATATCACCAAAGAGGGAGATGGCAGTTTCCTCCAGTGTGTAAATGCCATGATGAGGTAGGGTTGGGGCCTTTCAGAAAATGGTAGCTTTTCCCTGAGGGGCAACTCCTGAAACACTCATGGAACACATTCTCAGGGTTTTTTTTTTTTTTTTACTTAGTTTCAATTGTTTGCCTAGGCTGTTGTAGGGAGGGGCAGCCTCTGGCTCTGTTTACCATGTGAAGGACATCACTCCACAGAGGCTCCACTGGCTTGGTGGGGTGACATTCCCCTGTGTGGAGCTGAGCCTGACAGGTCATGTCTACTTCCTGTGACCTACTAAATGACTCTTTTGTTTTCTTCCAAGGCCTGAATTGGAGCTAGTTGCTCAGCCCTGGGGAGGTCAGTAACATAGATGGAGATCTCTGGTAGTGGGGGAGGGGCGGCCTTCCCTTCTCTGATCCCTGAGAAGGAGTAAGGATGTCAGGATTCTACTCATGTAAGAGTGTTGGTTCCTGGGTCATCTCTGGTCTGTGATCTGCAGGATGAAGATATCTGCTCCTTGTCAGTTCTTGCTGGTGTTGAGTAGAATCTGCTCACCAGCCACGTCTAGGGCCTTTGTCATGGACTCTCTCTGTAGGTATGGTGGCTATAGCCACTGGCGCTGTACCTACTGCCACCTCAGCTGTGGCTACTGGCAAGTGCTCAGATCTGTCATCTTGCCTGGATTTTCCATCTTTGGCCAAACTCTCTGTACTGTGATGGCACACTTGGTGTGACTGGAACATTTAAACTGCTTTCTATGTAAGAGCTTGTTTACCCTCCAGCTTCTCCTCCTCCATCTTTCCCCAAAACCTCATGATTTTTTGAGTGTTTTTTTAGTGAAAAATGTTTTTGGTGTTTATATTTTGGTTTGGCATAAAATGAGCCTACTATTGTCTTAATTTAATAAAAAAAACTTTCTGATTCTATGACAGCATAAATTTTGTGGGTAATGGTTAAGACTAGGTTGACTTTCTGAAAAAAAAAATCACCACCCATAAAAGAGGAACAAAAAGAAAATAACATATGACAGGAAACATTAATCTTAATGGACTAATAGTCTGTCAGTTTGATTTAACTTTTAATCAAAAATTAAAGTAATACTTGATAATGTTTTATTAACATATTTAAATTTCTTCATTCTTGTCATTTAAGATTCACTTTATAAAGAAATTCAACAGGTGACAGTGTTTTTTCATGACTTTTCCAAAGAAATGATCATTTCATCATTATAGTGTATAGCACAATATACCCAGAAAGCATTTAAGGAAAAATTTTTTCCCATTCTTTGGTTTGCTTCAGTCTGTATTTAAAGCTGCATACCACATTTTACACACTCTATTGTCTGTCTTCTCATTTGAAACATTTCAATAAGTTTTCTTTCCCTAGTTTGTCAGCCAGCAAATCTTTATAAAACAACATGCTTTCATTCATTGTGCTTTCCAAAATATATCTTACAAATGCCAAAACGAAGCACAATCGGAAACATCTGTGGATTTTTCCACCTAGAGTACAAAGTAATCACTTTCCAAACTCCTTAGAACCAGCTGTTCACTGGCATTAATTGTGCTGTCACTTCCATGCTTTAAAACAACAGCATTTGACAATGGCGTACATTTTAATTGGTTTACCACATTTGGTTTGTTTTCAGCAAGGACTGTCTTCACGGAAGATGGTAATGGATGAGGTTTGTAATTATGTATTTTGAAAGGGCTCTAAGTTGTGGATATAGAATATCCATTTCAGTGACTAAATATTTAAATTAAATCCTATAATGGATACTCCAATTTTCTGATTAAAGTGTTCTACAATCTAGATATTTTTTAAGGAAATATTGTAATTGTTTCCTTGGTGACAACGTAATTGGAAGACTTAAAATTTTCTTTTTTTTTTATAGTGAAAACGCTGTACAGAGGGGTTACAATTACATGGGCAAGATAATGAGTACATTTCTTTTTTTTCTTTTTCTTTCTTTTTTTTGGGGGGGGTCTGGTCTTGGGGTCTGGGCGCTGTCCCTCAGCTCTTCAGCTCAAGGCTAGTGCTCTACCACTTGAGCCACAGCACCATTTCTGGCTTTTTTCTTTTTGCTTATGTGGTGCTGACGAATCGAACCCAGGGCCTTGAGCATGCAAGGCAAGCGCTCTACCACTGAGCCACCTTCCTAGCCCATGAGTGCATTTCTTATCAAGCATTGTAGTCTCCTCCTTGGTTTCCCCTTCCCATCTCTTCCCTTCCCATCCTTCCACCCCCTCCCTCTCCACGCAATCCTCCTCCCCGCCCCCACCAAAGTTGTAAAGTTCGTTTTTCCATATAACGACTTGTACATCTCATTGTTCCAAAGGATCCAACTGTACCCCTATTTAAACGATTTGTTTTTTTCCTTCCCTTCCACAAATTATACCAACCTCAAATACAGTGAAAGCAGGGTTATACCATGGGGGAGGGACATACAAAGCAACAAAGAAATAATCTTATAAATGTGTAGAAACAATCACCTGAAAGAAAAAAAATTTGAATACATATATTAGGGTTCACTTCCCTAAAATCAACTTATCTGACCTTTTCTGCTTGACTCAGACATATACTAGTTATTGCAAATAAGGGAAACCATGGGACCTAAGTTTCTTTGGTACCGGCTTACTTCACTTAATATGAATTTTTTTCTATGGAAGACTTAAAATTTTCATATACTATTGCCGTCTTAAATGAAGTGAATGTACCTGGGTTTGCATACAGAACTTTTGGGACAGCATTAATGTTTGAATCTTTGATGGGATTTGATTGGGAATT